>NC_134702.1:87072816-88272816 GCF_043290135.1 Rhipicephalus microplus | reverse complement strand
AACTTGCTTGCAGCAGATGGACTGTCGGACGGCGTCAAAGAAGAGAATTGCGTGAGTTCTATTTCTGCTGGTGCTCATTGAATGATGGCGTCGTGGCGGGAGAGAAAATCCCATTCGAGGATGAAGTCGTGAGAGCATGAAGAACTTATGATGAATTTGACCGCATCCATCACGTGCTGAATCATAAGGCAGGCTGTGCACATCGCTGTAGAGTGAATGCTTTGGGTGCTGGCTGTACGGAGGGAGAGCCCGCAAAGCGGTGTGGTCACTTTGCGCAGTAATCGGCTAAGTTTTGCGTCCATCACTGATACGGCGGCTCCAGTATCTACAAGAGAGATGCACAAACGCCATCCACAAGCACGTCTATCATGTTCGACGGACTTTCCTGAGGGCTTCCGCAGTTCGACAGCGTCGCAGCCCTTGCCTCGTGGACTGCGACGACTAGTTTTCCTGTTCGCTTGAATGGACGTGGCCGCATCGGCGACAGTGAGTGACGTCGTGGAGATGGTGAATGGCGGGTAGACGAACGGGGCGGGACGACGGTGACACAGGTGGTGGTTGGTCATAAGAGCAGTTTCGGTGTAACTTAGGAGAACAGCGACAGAAGTCGGTGGGGGCGGCCTGGCGACAACTTGGGCGTAGCTGAGTGGCGCAGATACAGGAGGTGGCTGGTGGTATTCAGGAACGACCTCCGCGATTTCCTGCTGAATGGCTCGGCGGAGCGGAGGTGGAAGTGTACTTGATGGCATATGAGCATGTTGTGGGGAAGCAAAAGCCAGTAAAGAGACCTGGCGGGCAACTTCCTTATGCACGAACGACTTGATTTCGGCGAGCAAGGTTGCGTGGTCAGAAACTGCTGAGAAGGCCGAGAGATCAGCATCACTTGATGGTGGCCCCGCCGCGGTGGTTTAGTGGCTAAGGTACTCGGCTGCTGACCCGCAGGTCGCGGTATCTAATCCCGGATGTGGCGGCTGCGTTTCCGATGGAGGCGGAAACGTTGTAGGCCCGTGTGCTCAGATTTGGGCGCACGTTAAAGAACCCCAAGTGGTCAAAATTTTCGGAGCCCTCCACTACGGCGTCTCTCATAACCATATGGTAGTTTTGGGGCGTTAAACCCCACATATCAATCAATATCATCACGTGGTGGTGGTCGACGGGTCATCAAGTGCTGCCGCCGCAGCTCGTCGTAACTTTGGCATAACGTAATGACTTCTGCCACAGTGAGGGGGTTCTTTGCCAGGAGCTTGGTGAAGGCATCGTCGGCGATGCCTTTTAGAACATGCGTGATTTTGTCAGCCTCTGAGATGTTCAGGTCGACTTTCTTGCACAAGTCAAGGATGTCCTCGATATAACTTGTGAAGGACTCACCGGTCTGCTGGGCTCGTTCACGTAAATGCTGTTCAGCTTGCAGCTTACGAACGGCCGGACGGCCGAGCACGTCGACGACAGCGGTTTTAAAAGCGAACCAAGTCGGGAAATCAGATACGTGGTTGTTGTACCACATGCCAGCCACACCCGCGAGGTAGAAAAACAGGTTGCCGAGTTTACCTGCCTCGTCCCAATGGTTGGGGACGCTCACGCGTTGGTACATGGCCAGCCAGTCCTCGACGTCGGTGCCGTCCGCGCCGGTGAAGACAGGAGGGTCGCGGATGCGGGGGACACCGGAACATGGTGTCGGCGTCGGAGGAAGCGTTTTCTGGGCGGCGTCTTGGTGCATGGTTGAAGGCACGGTACGGGATCGAAGCTCTAAGGGCATCGAATGTGGACCGGGGGTGTTTGAAGGGCACAGCACTCTCCACCAAATTGCTAAGAGGTTTATTGGCGGACACTCCGCGATGATTCACGACAGTGACAGTCAATGCGATGACCGACTCTCTGCACGAGCTGCTGTTCGTCTTATGAAAAGGGTGACCCGCTAGAAGGCGCTGGAGAGGAAGACCCACTGTTCAAAGGGTTTACCACAATATATATATTCTCTCACGGAACGCTTGTGCCCGTGTCTCAGTATTTTCAGTTTGTTTTCCTGGAAATCCTGGGAGCTGCTGTTTCTCCATTGCGTTGCTGCTTCAAGACACACCTGAGAATGTTCCAGACGTGCAACCCTCGTGCCGGACTTCGTCATCCAGGAAGCATAGCAACGCGTCGAGTGACACGGACAGCGAGGCAACCGATTGGTACTCGGACGGCTTTGAGTCATCGGATGATGAATTCACGGTCGTCATGAATCTAACTACAAAACGAAGACTGCTGCGAATGGCATCGTCGGCAAGTGTTTCCACTATTAAGACTGCACCACAGCGGTGGCCGCACACCCATGCTGTTTATGCCCGAAGACCCTGCATCTAACTTGTGACTCCTCAACAGGCAAGTTCTTTCGGTGCTTCTCGAGGAAACCGTGCCGAATAAGATCAAAGACGCGAGGATTAATGCACGGATTAATGTCCTTGCTGTAGACGTTATGCACCGTAGCACACTGCAAAGCCTTCGGCACATAACAGAAATCGGCAACGTGAAAGTTTGGCCAATGGTCGCTACCGGTTGTAATCACACTGTAGGCGTCATTTATGATGTGGATCTTCCATCCCAGATATGACCTGCCAATTTCATTTCATTTCATTTTTATTTCCTTGAAGACCCCCGAGAGGGTATTACATAATGGGTGGCTAACATACAATCGATATTTTTGTCACAATGATAAATGTGAAGTGTCATTTGAAATACGCTGCATGAAGCTTGATGGAGAGGTAATTGTGGTGATATCGTGTGAAAGGCCATTCCAGTCTTTTGCTGCTCTGGGAAAAAAAGAAGCAAAAATGTTTTAGTATGGGCACGCGGGCATAAAACTTGAAGCGCATGGCCCGTGCGACGAGATATGTGAGCTGCAGGGAGAATGTAAAGAGGGCGGTTAAGCGGATAGTGAAAAAAATGTGAAATAATGTCAAGGGTTGCGATGCGTCGGCGACATGATAAAGGGGATAACTTACACGCGGATTTGAGGGATGAAACACTGAAATACTAATAAAGCAAGCGACAGAAGGCACCCGAATCGCGCACATTACGAGACTCGGCAACTCACGCTGCTTGAGGCTTGTGTTCGAGGAAGACAGCCTTCCTTTGTACGTCAAAGTTGGCCATGTTCGGCACTCGGTGCGTTAATACACACCGAAGCCACTGCAATGCTACAAGTGCTTCAAGATGGGACACGTAAAAGGTGTCTGTGAGAACAAAGTTGTGTGTCCGCGGAGCGCTGAATATCACTCAAAAGACGGCTGCGGTGCCACCATGTTTAGATGTCCAAACTGCCGCGGCACTCAAGAGGTCTCATCCAAAGTTTGCCCGCGGGTGCGAAACGAGCACGCGGTACTCAGGCGTATGGTGCGGGACAATTCAACGCACAAAGAAGCTGTCGCTACACTACGCCGACGACGGCGTCGTGGGCGAAGACCATCCCGGAAAAACTGCTCTACTGATAGAGAGATGTCATCCTCTATCAAAGAGGCTGACCCACAAACACCGAGCTCACTGAAGACGGATACTGCCAAACAGAAGAAAGGGACAGCAGTTGCACCTTCCGAACAGTGGCCCTCACTTCCAGGAAGCCAGCATACTTCGGAGCTGCATCAAGTCCCGCCGCCCTCGACGACCCCTCAAACCAGTTAAGCGATGAATGAAGATCAAGTGATAATCTTGCTGCAATCGCTGATGAGTATCATGCGTGTCCTACTGAGTAATATGAAGACTTCGGCTGCGCAGACCGCACTGCATGTGCTGGACACCCTGAGTCCGTTGCTTGCAGCTCTAAGGTTAAACCATGGCCAGCGAGGCACCGTCGTTTAGAGCGGAAGTCAAGAATGCATCTGTCTTTCAGTGGAACGCCAGAGGACTGAAGTCGCGCATGTCTGACTTTAGACAGCTTGTATTTGTGAACCGCTCCCCATTATCATGATTTGTGAACCTAACCTGTCTGCTTCAATCAAGCTGTCAGGATATGAGTGCTTCATGTCCTTCACTCACAGAGAGTGTAGCAAAGCTATTGTATTCATGCGCCATGACCTCACTTACGTTCACCAAAGAGTCTCGCCTGATGAAGGGAATCAGTATGTGTGCCTTACTGTGAAGAAGGATAAGGTTGCTTTCACGATTATTGGAGCTTACTTATATCCATCAAGCCGCCTTGACTGCGAGTGCTTACGCGTTATTCTGACATCGACTCCAAGGCCATAGGTGATCACTGGCGAATAAAATGCCCACCACTTTCTATAGGGAAGCTCCAGGGTCAACTCTAGAGGAAAAAAATTGGTGTCCTTAGCCTCGGAGTAACGATGGAAGCCCTACATATTTACGCGGATCAGGCTATAGCAGCAGCCTGGACCTTACATTGGTTTCTCGCTCACTTTCTAGGAAAGTGCACTGGTTTTCGGATCTGGAAACGCGGGGCAGCGACCATATACCAACTTACCTGTGTATAGAAGGTTTGACCAGCTCCAAGTCCTCAAGGGGCCTCAAATACACCGATTGGCCGAAATTCAAAATATTAATGGAAAACTGCAGTACCGACGGCTCATCATACAACCTAGAGGACTCGATAAAGAATGTCCTGCAGAATACCACGCATTCACTGTTGACTAGTCACAAGCGCACTGATTTTGACATTGAGCTTGAGAAACTTCGCGCAATACGTCGTCGTGCAGAACGAAGGTACCGACGGACAAAGTGCATGGATGATTTGAGGCTGGCTAGACGCATTCAAAAGAAAATGCAGTGGCGCATGAATAAACTGGCCAGGCGACGTTTGACATCCTTTTGCGAGTCATTGGTTTCACGAAAGCCCCTGTCACTGATATGGCGAACTGCCCAGCACCTTAGCATAACCTTGGGTCAGCGACACCCGTTTACATCCCTGGCAATTCACCTTCAGTGCAGAGAGATTGACGTCGCAAAATTTTTCTGTAGAAGAATTGACGGTGATATCAATTTCACAGTATCAAGAATGGGAACATTTGACAACCCACCACCCTCACGTGATCTCCGTATGGAATGCAAGTTTTCTATGGATGAGTGAGAGGCAGCACTGGCACTGTGCAGACGTTCTTCAGCACCTGGACCTGACGGCATTACCTATCGTGCCCTTTGTAATCTTGGAGAAGAAGCTCGGGAGGCACTATTACGCCTATACAACGACTCCTGGCAGACTGGTGCGGTTCCCCAGGCATGGAAGTCAAGTCGCCTCATTCAACTTCTAAAGGCTGGTAAATCTCCTTTGGATATTGCCTCATACCGTCCTATCGCACTTGCCAGTTGTGTGGGAAAAACGATGAAACGTATGATTCTAATTCGAATGAAATAGTATTTAGAGCACTACGATATTTATCCAGTATCTATGACTGGATTCAGGTGCGGGCATTCGTCAATCGACAACGTTGTTGATCTGGTGCCATATGCTCAACCCCAGAAAGCCTGTAAGAGACTGTGCGCCGCCCTGTTTCTTGACGTTAAGGGGGCTTACGACAATGTCACCCATGAAGCCATCCTTAGTGCTTTGGAAACAGTAGGTGTTGGTGGCAAGATATATATGTGGGTGTACAGCTACTTACAGCTGAGATCATTTTACGCGATGACAGCGAATGGCCCAACACCTCATTATTACAGCAGCCAAGGAGTTCCTCAGGGAGGAGTGCTAAGCCCTACACTTTTCAACCTAACTCTCATTGGTCTGGTCGAGCAGCTAACTAGCACTGTAGAAATTTCTGTCTACGCTTATGACATCTGCATTTAGACATCAGGTGTGACAAGGCTACAGCTTCGTGCCCGCCTTCAGAAGGCTGCAACAACGACGTCATGCTACCTTCGTAAACAAGGCCTCGAGGAGTCCAGTGCAAAATGTGCAGTGGTAGCGTTCTCGCGGAAACCACTGTCTGCTTACAGCATATCTAATAATGAAGAATACATATAGTTCATCAAAAGCCACAGGTTCTTGGGAGTCATAATAGACAGAAACCTGTCGTGGACTCCACACGTGAGCTATGTGAAGAAGCGGCTGATCGCAACATGCCACATGTTCAAATTCCTTGCAGGAAAGAATTGGGGAGTGCCCATACCATCCATGCTACAATAGTACAGAGTGCTGTTTATCGGAGTCTTACAGTACAGCTTACCTGCAATATCTAACACCGGCAAGACGAACCTGCGCGCAATTCAGAGCGTTCAAGCCCAAGCACTTAAGATATGCCTTGGATTACCCCACAGTGCTTCAACAGCTGAAACCGCGGATGCCACGACCAGTTGACCTACTAAACCGTGAAACTTCACCACCTTTTAATACAAAAAGGCCACGACATCGTCTTTCAGTGGTTACCTGAGAATTGTGGTATAGGCGGCAATGATTCTGCAAATCATTCTGCTCGCACGTCACATAAAGCAGCGAACAGCGTTCCGATTCCACTTTCAAGACCGGATGTGGCGAGGCAGATTCGTCAACTGGCCCGCAGTCTCACACTGACTGAGTAGAACACACCAAGCATACGACGTACAAGACTGCACGAGCCCGACTCTTCACTAGAACTCAAGCCTCCACCCGGCCTACATCGACGTGCGGCTTCGCTTCTCTATCGCCTTTGGCTGGGAGTTGCTTACACGAAAGCTTATACCACGTTAATTGGAATTACTGACAGTGCGGCGTGCGATGTTTGCGGCACCAACGAAAATATCGAACACCTGCTGTGCCATTGTCCTCGATTCACCTCAGATAGACAAGTACTTGCCAACGCAATGCGGCGACTGGGTGATCGGCCTCTTTCTGTGCAGGTGCTATTACAGCAACGTACACATGTCTCGATAGCCCACAAGGCAGTGAAAGCCCTGCTGTGTTTCCTGAGAAAGACAGGCTTGTGTGAACACCTCTGACATGCGGTATAGTTCTACACGCTGCAGTGAAATTACTGTCAGTCTCTCTCCCACCCATTTTTTTCCCTCTCTTCTCTCTTTCTCGTCTTTCTTGTCCCCTTCTCTAATCACCCAGTGTAGGGTAGCCAACCGGATGTTTTTCTGGTGAACCTCCCTGCCTTCTCCCTTTTGTTGCTTCCTCCTCCTCCTATATATATATATATATATATATATATATATATATATATATATATATATATATATATATATATATATATATATATATACGCAAGGGAGAGTTCAACGCCCATGTTGGGGACCATGTTGGGTGGTGGCTCGTATCGGCGCAACTGCAAAGTACCTTTGCAGCACGACGAAGCTCGTGGCCTCGACAAGGACGAGTTTTTCGAGAGCCTGTTTTAGTCGGTAGTCGGTTTGCCCCAGCGTGTGTCACTTTTGTACAGCCGGCTGAATTCACCGCCACCCCTGCCGATGGGGCCCCTCGGGTTGTTTCTGCTGGCGCATTTTTCAAGAAAAAAATTGTTTGAAAAGATGAAAACCATTTATTTTCAATTCTTTTTGTGCATAACATGACTTCGGTGTGAAAAATCATCGTCAGTAAGTTAGCAAAATGTACAAATCTTCAAGGTGGTGATTCGTCAAAGTGACGCACGCCGACATGGTTTACCAGCCACTCTGGTGGTTTAGTTGTTGCTTTGCTTTTCATGTGTGAATGCACCACAAGCACGACATACAGTGCAGGAGAATTCAGAACTCATTTTATTGAGAAGAGAACTGGATCACTTCAAGGAGAAAGAGAGAGAAGAATAAAACTTTCTTTCCTTGGGTTCACGTTGTGCTTCACTTTTTTTTCTTAGATGATCGCCAACGAGGGAGAAAGCTATATTTAAATTTATCATTTGGAAGCTCTGGGATTTGATGTTTAGTGAACGAAAGTACTTGTATTGTTTCGTCAAATCTGTAATACCTGAAATACTAAAATCCAGGAGCGAATTATACAGAGAAGAAAACATTTTTCGAAGAATACTTCAACGTTTGAGCATTTCTAACTATATCTGGGGTTCAACGTCCCAAAACCAAGATATGAATGTGAGATGCCGTAGTGGCGGGCCCATGTGTTCTTCAATGTGCACTGACTTCGCACAGTACACGGGCCTCTACCACCTCGCCTACATCGAAATGCGACTGCCATGACCAGAATCGAACCCGCGACCTTCGGGTCAGCAGTCGAGAACCCTGACCGCTACAACACTGCGATCCAAAAAGTTTCAGTATTCACACGCCGTAACAAAAGACACTACCTTTCGACCCAAAATATAAAGTAAAAGTTTCCAACAAACTTAAAGTGGGGAGGTGTGCGCCATAGCGGTATAGTGGTAAAAGTGCTAGACTGCAAGTCCGAAAGTCGCGCGTTCGATCTCTATGGCAGCAGTCACTATTTATGAGGGCGACATGATACAGGTTTGTGCAAGGTGCGATGTCAGAGAACAATAAGGAACCTTCGTTGGTCAAAAGTAACAAAATATTTGCGATTAGTCGTTCCTTATAATAATATTGCTACTATCGTACGTAATAACTATGCTATTATTCTTTTAGGTGGAAGTGCGGTGTTAATGTATAGCTGCTCAATAACCAACCTGTTGGTTAAACTACTGATGACTGCTCAAATAGCCAAGGCAAATCGTCGGGAGTGCAACTGTGTGGCTCATTTGTTGGAGCAACATGCGCAATCATGTTCACAATCATGTTCACAACCAGACCATGTATCATTGTCTGCCAAAAAAATGTTTAAGCTTACTAGCCTAACTGGTACTCCATACGTAAAATATACTGATAAATAGCACTTTTGGTTGTGTAAACCAAGCAAACAAAGTCATTGTACAAACTTGCGTCAATCGTCAAATGACGTGCCCATACTCACAGCGATGAAGGCTATCTACACAAGAAGCGTACATTATTCACGATCATATCAATCACGTCTCATTTGGTAGAAACATGTATCTATGAATTTTTAGGCTGAATAAATTAATGCAGTATGACTTCCCACCGCATTTCTCTTTACTGTAATAGGAAAATAAACTGCAACGTTTTCGACACGACGAGAATTATATCTGAATATAAATCGCTGAATCCTGAACAAAACCACTAAAATGGGAGGCTAACATGGTAAAATGTCTTAAGAAAACACGGTGAGAATTCCAACTAAAAGTAGGACCTGTACTACCCCAAGTGTTCTATACTCCTAAATATTGCGAGTTCTTCGTCAGCCCGGTTCAATGTCAGTGTTGTTGCCTCGCAACTTTTTTTTCGATTCTTTATTTCAATGACATTTTGTTTCTGTCGGTTAAGTGAAGGAATAATATAGAGAAATCAGATACTGTGCAAAAATTTTATTATACCATACACTTTCGTATATTTCAGTGCAGTCTTCAAGTCTCGTTCGCCATTGACGGGTTCTGCGGAAGGGCTTAGAAGAGCGCCATTCCTGTGAAAAGAAAAAAAATAACGGTGCAGGTTTGTGAGAACTTCTGAAATCGAAGGCACGTACTCAAAGTTGGATAGAATTAGGGGGAACTTACACTTCTTCTTGCGCAGAAGGGTGGCGTAACTCAGAGGAGAACCAAGACCATAGCCGTAGTTCAGGCCGTAGCCGAGCAGACCATGACCAAAACCGTAGTGACCGGCACCATAGCCCAGAGAACCGACTCCATAACCATAGTAGAGTGGGGCAGAATGGGCCACACCATAGGTAGCGACGGCTGGGGCAGCGTGGGCAACACTGTAGGTAGCTACAGCTGGGGCAGCGTGGACGGCAGCGACAGCTGGAGCAGCGTGGACGGCAGCGACAGCTGGGGCAGCATGGACGGCAGCGACGGCTGGCGAAGCGTGAACTGTAGTGACAGCAGGAGCAGCATGAACAGCAGTCACAGATGGGGCAGCGGCGTAGGTAGCGACAGCTGGGGCAGCAGCAACAACCTGAGCGGACTGCTGGACAACCCTTGTTACAGCCGGGGCGGCAGCGTAGCTGACAGATGGGGCAGTGGCATAAGTGGCGACAGTTGGGGCAGCGTGGACAGTAGTCACGGCTGGAGCAGCTTGCACAGCAGCCACGGCTGGGGCAGCGTGCACAGTGGTCACAGCTGGAGCGGCGTTGTAGGTGGAGACGGTACGGGTGACGGCTGGGGCAGCGACAGCATAGCTGGCTGCTGGCGCGTAACCATATCCGTAGCCGGCATAAGTGGCGGCAGTTGGGGCAGCGTGGACAGCAGTCACGGTTGGAGCAGCTTGCACAGCAGCCACGGCTGGGGCAGCGTGCACAGCAGTCACAGCTGGGGCAGCGTGGTAGGAGGAGACGGTACGGGTGACGGCTGGGGCAGCGACAGCATAGCTGGCAGCTGGCGCGTAACCGTATCCGTAGCCGGCACCGTAGCCGGTGAGGCCGGAGTATCCAAGGCCATGGGAAAGCCCGTAGTGGGATAGACCAAGACCACCGTAACCAAGACCGGCGTAACCGAGGCTACCGTAGCCAAGGCCATAACCGAGGTTATTGGCGAGGGGGTAGCCTCCAGCAAGGTGGCCAACGTGACCAGCAAGGGCGCTGGTGGCTATGGCGAGGATGATGCAGGCGCGCAGCTAAAGAAGAAAAATAAAGGGGTTTCGGATTTCAAATAAAATTCACCTATATAACATACGAATCGTGGTGCATCTTCATGAATTTTTATGGTTAGTGGCGGAATATTCCCGTTGTGCATAATGCTCAGGTTTTTGATTTCAACGAAAACTTGAAGGGCGGCGTAAATCGTCAAGGATAACGAAGACGGTGTTTTAGTCAGTGCATTTTGTAGCTGGTACGTGTTCTGGAATGGAAGAAGACGCCCAGTATCGTCTTTTTAGTCCACTGTGCTTTTTTATGGGGAACCAAAGAACAACCGAAACCAAGTTCTCCTGCGTAAATCTTGATTTGACGGAAAAAATGCCCTTTGTTTTATCCACTATTCTTCTCTGTCTGTGTATTTTAACCATGACCTGCTAATTGCTTAAAGATACCTAACTGGCCTACATAAAGGTAATTTTCGCCTCGTTTATTTGAAGTTTAAAATGTTTTGGCAACAATAATCATTTGGACTTCTCATTTTTGTGCCCTTGTGTCAAACCTGCATAGATGTTTTATGAACCTAATATTACTTGTTGATTAAGAGCCCTTCTTTACGGTTACAAAGTGAACCAAAGTTTTCATGTGGGGGCAGGATTTTTCTAAGGTACTGGCAGATATTCATTCGCAAGAAAAGAATTAAAGGTTTGCAAGCCAAAAGAACAGATATTCATTTACTTACCATGGTGGTAGTCCTAGTCTGTTACAGGAGCAGATGCTTCGGATCTGGGTCTGTGGTGAGTGCTCTTATATACCTGACGTTTAGCTTTACGTTTTCGCAAAACAGCCTTATCACCAGGGGAGGAGAATGTCAAGGTAATTTTTATTTCCTCATTCTCGTCACAAGCGTGCATTACCTGCATTGGTACGATTCACAAACGCTATTTTCTTGCTTTCCATTGTAGATAAATTTTTAATCGTTTATGTTGTACACAGTGCTTGCCGTCGCTTATAAGACGTGATCAACGCAAGTACTGTGATGAAATTGTGCAAGATTGGGTATTCACCTGAGACTGCTACAGTGAATACCATCATGAGAAGAGAAAGCGAGGCGTAGCGACTCGTGCACAAGCTCTGGAAAACCAGATACCTTTGTAAACCGCGGTAAGACGAACGCGTTCCACGTTGATTTTTGTTTTGTTTCACGTGCTTAAGAGAAGGGCGTGGAGAAACTTGTAATCCGACCGGTATTTTGACATGTTAACAGATTCTTGTGAGAAGGACGATTGGGTGAGGCAAACAAAAAGAGCTGAGTTACTTTCTGTACGTAAAAAACTAGCTGGCCTTTTCGAATAATTAGGTCTTTTGCTTTTGAACGGTAACTAAATACTTTAAAGAGATTAAATTTAGGAGGACAAACACAGCGCCTAATAAAAACGCTCTTGCAATTGCAATTCATAGGCAAGAAGAATCTCGAGACATAACAAAACACCTGTCAGAAAATCAACATCATCATCATCATCATCACCATCAGCCTAACTACGTCCACTGCAGGACAAAGGCCTCTCCCATGTTTCGCCAGTCAACCCGGTCCTGGGCTTGCTGCTGCCAATTTACACCCGCAAACTTCTCATTCTCATCTGCCCACCTAACATTTGTCTCCCCCTAACTCGCTTGCCTTCTCTGGGAATCCAGTGAGTCACCTTTAATGACCAGCTGTTATCCTGTCTACGCGCTACACGTCTGGCCCATGTCCATTTTTTCTACTTGATTTCAACTATGATATCCTTAACCCCCGTTTGTTCCCTTACCCACGCTGCTCTCTTCTTGTCTCTTAAGGTTACACCTACCAATTTTCTTTCCATTGCTCGCTGCGTCGTCCTCAATTTAAGCTGAACCCTCTTTGTAAGTCTCCAGGTTTCTGCTCCGTAGCTAAAAACCGGCAAGATACAGCTGTTATATACCTTCCGCTTGAGCGATAGTGGCAATCTACCTGTCATTATTTGAGAGTGCTTGCCAAATGTGCTCCACCCCGTTCTTATTCTTCTAGTTACTTCAATCTGGTGGTTCGGCTCCGCGGTTATTACCTGTCCTAAGTAGACATAGTCTTTTACAAATTGAAGTGCACTATTACATATCTCTAAGTGCTGCTCTCTTCAGAGGTTGTTGTACATTACTTTCGTTTTCTGCAGGTTAATTATAAGACCCACCTTTCTGCTCTCCTTGTCTAACTCCGTAATCATGAGTTGCAATTCGTCCCCTGAGTTACCCCGCAATGCAATGTCATCGGCGAAGCGCAGGTTACTAAGGTACTCTCCATTAACTCTTATCCCTTACTGTTCCCATTCCAGGCTTCTGAAAACCTCCTGTAAGCACGCGGTAAATAGCATTGGGGAGATTGTGTCCCCCTGCCTTTTCCTCTCCTTTTCCTCTCCACTCAATATATTTAGGAGAGGGAGAGCTCAAAATGTGCACCATACAGTGACTTAGTAAGAGGGCGGGGGGGGGGGGGCGAATAGATAAAGCTTCGCCATGCCTGATGAGAAACACGTCGCATGCCTATGAATCCAAATGTAGGTGTACAGATCAAGCCAGCCATATGTCACTGAAAATTATTTTGTTATCCTCGGAGGTAGCTGTTGCAATATTTTTACACAAGCTTTGAAATACGCGGCTGTGAGATAAAATGTAAGGCAAGCTGACTAAAGAAACGCGGTATTGTCGCTGTGGAAAGCTTTGCTTGCTTCCCTGGCTCGTTTCTCAGTAAAGCATTGTACAGCCAAGCACATCTGTAAAACCAGCTGATAGCCGCAATTATTTACAATAGCCAGCTATATGACCAGGGTATAGAGGCTCCGATTGACTGAGTGTCCTTTCTCAGCAAGCCATTGGCCGGCAATATAAGTGTCGCAGTGCGCAACATAAGAAATGTTTATTGTAAGTAATGGCAGGTCCTCTTTCAGCAACACGGATTTCTGTGTTGTTAGACTTGCTTTTATGACGTTCAATCTCAGTTCCCCAGTCGGTCGTAACAAATTTTCCAGCTACCATAGGTTGCGCAACACGTCACGTACGCAGGTGGCTATTGTAGAGCTTTATTAGGGCTTGTTTGGCTGAGTTTAAATTTGTCTCTCATTGCTCCCTTCATGATAAAAAGAGACGCAGTGAATGAAATAGAAGCACTGCCTTCGAAGCCTGCCTAAAAAAAGTCGGCGAATTTTGTTTATTGAGGAAAGTACGGTTTTTTTTTTTGGCACAACTAGAAGTTTCAGTATCTTTTGGCGTTCATTAGCTATTTTTTGCGTGAGTATCTTTGTGAAAAGAATTTCTTACCTGTATTTCATTTTGTAACGTTTGACGGCATGAAAATTACTTGATGTTGTCGTCATTATGTCGTTATTTGTTTTTATGCGCTGCACGTGTGGGTGTGGTTGCTTTACACCCAGGCTAGATATGAAGTCAGGCTTGATAAAAATATTCAAACGTGTGACACAGGAAGTTACGCTAACAAACGAAAGCGTGTTTTTCCCAAGCGGCATTGTATAACGCTATATTTAACACTATGTGCATGGATATTGAATGAAGGAGAAAAATTGATGCGCCTTAGCGTGACAAAGAGTGCACCTTTTCTTTCTTGCTCAATCAAGTATAGAGATCAACAACTGACGCATGAGTCCACGCTTGTCAGTAGGCGAATGATTTTGTATATCTCCCACCGATGATGCTCCCGACACCTTTTCATCATGTTACGCTAAGCAAAAATCGATTTTCAAGCATTTATAGTATTGAGTGAGGTTTAACGTCCGAATACCACGATATGATTGTGAGAGATGCAGCGTGGAGTGCTCCGGATATTGGGAGTAGCTGGGGTTCTTTAAAGCGCGCCTAAATTTAAGTACGCGGACTTAACACAATTAAACTCTCATTGAGAATGCAAGCGCCGGAGCCGGTATTTGATCCCGTCACCTTGTCGTATGCAGTCTATAGCAAAAATACCACTAGACCACCGTGGCGGGTGGTTCACAACAACAGGAGTTATTTCGTTTCGCCAGGTGACTTTATCCAGCGCATTTGGTAATTTCTTTTCAATGATCAAACACATGAGACTATTGCGTGGGTTGCATTGATTAGAGTCATGCGTGGCCATTGGGAGAATTAAGCGATTTGTTTACCTTACCGCTCTTCGCGTCCCCCCAGGCGCTACTCACTCTTCGTGTCACACAACTTAACTCTCCATGCCATCATGACCACACTGTAGTGAAGTCGATAAGGGTTGTGGGACGAGCGAAAGCAAGTAGCGGGGGCGAGGCGAAAAGCATCGAAATCATCAGCCGCGCCCTTTTGGCGCCATTGCGCCTTTATCCTGAAGCCTCAGCACAGCAACTTGCATTCTGACAGCAGGAACTGATGATTGTAATCACTTGTGCGTGGTATTTTTGGTGGTGTGATGAAAGTAACGCTCGGCAAAGCAATTATTTTTTGCGAAAGGTTGTGAAACTGGGTATAGCAGATTGAAAGTGCTGCCGCCCTATGACTACACTGAATGACTGAGTAGTCATTTGTATCATTCACAAGAGTTTTAGCGCAGAGGTGGGCCGTATCGCGATGCAGTAGTATCTCAGAGATGCTTTTGAGTTCCTGTATTGAGATACATTTGAAAAAGGTATCTGTATCGCAGTAGCTAAATACTTTTTCTGTGTATTGAATGTATTGGAATACTGCAAAGACACAGTTATCTCGCCGCTCTTTTGTTGATGTGTATCGAATAGCGAAGGAAAAGCTTGTATGCACTTAGCATCAAAAAAGCGCCCCGCCAGTCGGCGACACATGTAGATGAGGGAAGAATCTCCCACACGCACAAAATGCTTCATGAGGTTAGGTGTATGACGCGACTGACGGCAGAATCGAGGAGGCAGGGCTGACGATCTTGCATTTTTTTAAAGGCCGTTGAAGCACTGCCAAATATTGGGGTAACAATTTCAGTACTTTGTAGTTATACAGGAAGTTGTGTTCGGCTACAATAATAAACAGGCTTCTTTATATCGCCAGTCTTCAATTCAAACTAAACGAGTGCTGTCTATTGCCAGCCTATTTAAGAAGTTGCTGTTACTTTAGTGCAATTAGTGTAAACTTTCTACGCACAACGGATTGATCATGGGTGTAAAACAAGAGCATACTGCACCTTACATCAGTGCTGTTTTTTAGTGAGTGAAGCGATAATAATCAGGCTGGCTTGCATTTTACTTATCTGCAGCATTACGAACGATGTAAGCGTACACTTAAAGGCCAACTCTGGCGATTTTTTCACCATGTTATCATGTCTTTTGGACACTCTTCTCACGCATCCGATACCTGAAATGCTAAAAAAAGTTTGAAAAGAATTTTTATTTTCCGAAACACAATACAGAAAAAGCAACTTAACCAAATGCGCTTCTACGTATGACGTAAAGATTTGCCCGACGCTGCCGGAACCTGCCTGGTTGCACATAATTCGTGCTAGAGGGCACTACCTGTACACACCGTCCGCGGCAATCTGTTAAAACGCTTACGCTGTTATGGTGAACAAAAGGCGAATTGTGTGTGGCACACAACACAACACCATTAGGCCCCTAGCACATGCCCACCCACACGGAAAAGAAAATCGCACTTTCAACCAAGGAAGCGTCAGCCAAACCCACACAATCTATAGCAGACAAGCAGATGCTGCAGTGGCACATCGTTTCGTCACTTCCGCCCGGCAAAACTCAACGTCACACAAACGATATTTCCATTTATTCTGGCAAGCGAGGTGAGCATTTCAAGGCGAGCTATAAAATTGATTTGAAAAAAAAAACCTGCTAAAATATCAAGCCTCCAATTTGGAATGAATGACGCCGGCGTCATTCATTCTAATTTGCAGGCTTGAAATTTCAACTGCACGTTTTGCAAAACCTGCAGATGAACGTGCACAGTGAACATCATTGACATCCACTGATCTCAAAAATCACGGGAGTTGGCCTTTAAATGGGAGCTGAAACACCTTTTTAAGTAACCATAGAATTAATTCACTGGAAAAGCGTATTACCTCACAAATTCAACGCCACTAGGAATTTTAAGAATCCGTCCAGCACGGGCAGAGTTACAGAGACTTGTCCCACGCTGCAATTGCATTCTCTCTTCCCTCGTCCCGACGAAAGCGCTCGAAGCTAAGCAGGGAGGAATTGGAGGGGCAAACAAAAAGCATCACTCGCGCCTCGTGACCTTAAAGCCTTTTCCTTTTTTTTTCGAATACACGGCTTTTTCAGTGCGATGGCACGCGCACGTGTGGACAAGTGGCGGCCTCTCGCTGTGACCTCTGTAACAACGGAGCGTACCATGTTCAAATCAGCCAATTGCTGATGCATGGGTTTACTACGAGTATTTTTCGGGCTTATTCCGTGATTTGTGGAGTGAAAAGAAAGCTATCTTTAGCTGATTTGTTAATTTATTGTTAATTCCAAGTCGCGTGCTGCGCTATAATATTTGGCTCTCGTGTTCTCGTGAGCCTATACTATCAATCGGCAGCGTTTTCTGACCATGCTCAAGAAGTGTTGCTGGGCCCCTTTAGGCAATGTAAATGCGGAACATCAACACCAATGGAACAAAAAAAATTACTGTCTGTATTCCTGCATATATGTGTGGTACTGTAATTGTATTACGGAATACTTTTTTCTCTTTATGCTAAATTATCTTCGTAATATCTAGTTAACTGTTTTATAGGTGTTTTCCTTACCTCAATTTTTAGGCTTCAAGCACGTGTGTTTCGATATTTGTATTTTCAGATTACTGGTATGAGTATCTCCACCGAAACCTGAATTGTGCGCATTCATAGACGCTCTTCAGAATACATATTGCCACAGGCGTTCCTTATTTCCACTTTTGTATGTTTCTGTTTTCGTACACGAAGCGTTTCAGCAATTCTCAGCGCAAACTGCGTCTTATTGTTCGAAATAGTACACCGTCGTTGTAGATCGTTCCGTTAGGTTTGCACGCAAGACACGAACACTCGAGATTATTCCGGAGCTTGCTCGACGACCAGTGATAAAGCTGGAATATTCGAGGCTGAGACCAGGACCCTGCCCAAAGTCAGTGCCTCCGAGGTAGCGAATTTCTTCGTCCAGAACATTGTCCGACACCACGGAGCTCCGGAGACTCCAGAGGTCTTCATTACTGACACAGGTGCGGCCTTTATGACAGGCCTAACTCAAGCGATCCTGAGGTACAGCCAGACAAGTCACCGCTGAATTACCGCCTACCATCCACTAACCAATAGCCTCAACGAGAGTCTTCGGACAATCACAGATATGCTGGCTATGTATGTCGATGGTGAACGCAAGATGGGGGATGCACTTCATCTGTACGTGACGTTCGTGCACAACGCCATGCAAGAGACGATTAAAATGACGCCGTAAATGTTGGTGCATGGAAGGACCTCGGCGACGAGGCCCAACGCCATGTTACTCAACGTCAGCGACGAAGCAAACATTGACGTGATTGTACCTCCTGCTTGCCGAAGAAGCTCGACAACTCGCCCACCACCGCACCAAAACTAACAGACGAATGACAGCCACCATTACAGTCTTCGATGAAGTTTCGTGAAATACAAGTCTGGTGACCCTTTTTGAGTGTGAACGCCGATAAGCCGCCGTGGACTAAGTAAAAAAAAAACTTCTGTCACCGTACTTCTAACCACACAGGACAGTTTGACCTCTCGGTGCACTTGACTACGAGAGTGTCCCCGACAGCATCACGAACTCTCAAAAACACCAACGTGTGCGATCATAAGTCACTCATGTCGTGTTCCTGAAGCGTCTCATGCGCGTGAAGAAAACTAAGAACTGTGTTGTTTGTGGTTGATCTCAACTATTGTGCTTTGTTTTTACTGTACTTTCCTACTTTCTGCCTGAAATTTTTGTCAATTTTTGTTTTAGGGATTGGAATGATACTTTTTAAAACGGGGGCAATGCCACTCGCTTTCCTCCTTTTCACGCATGGATAATACTGTTTTCGCCTCTAATACGGGGTATAAATGCTGAATGCTCAGCGCGAACTTCGCCTCATTGTTCGAGAAGGTTCACGATTATTGTAGATCGTTCTGCTAAGATGGCGCGAAATGCACAAACGCACGAGATTATTCCAGAGCTTGTGCAATGACCAGTGAAAAGGCTGGATCATTCGACAGCACATGTATAAATGCCGACGCGTTCCGCCGCTTGTCAGTTGAGCGGCCCAAATAAACAGTTTCGTCTTCGATCTACAGTCTCTGCATTCGTGGACGTCATGACCCTACGACAATATGCTGAATGCTTCGTTGTCTCGGAGCCACACATGAACAGCATTTGTAACATTGTGGCTCTTGTGAAGAACAACGTCCTCTCCGACAATGGCATTATATGCGACACTCAGAAGAAAAAAAAACATGCACGAGAACTTTTTCGTTCATGTCTTCACTTACCTGCGCTGGGCGGAGAGCAAATCATATTAATAGGTTCAGCTGAACGACCTAGAAGCTTGGGTTTGTGTTCCCACACGTGCTGTTTGACGGGTGGCTTTGTGTTAATCAAAATGTTTTGATCAATTCTTTCAGTTGCTTGTTTGTCCCTTTCTAGTTTTATTCTCACGTGCATGGGACATCGGTGAAGCAAGATCGCATTCTTTCTGTCTCAGTAACGACGTGCCGTTCGTTCCAAAAACTTTGTCGCTGATAGGCCTGTTCCTAAACCTTCACGTCTTGCAACTTTCAAGACCAAACTATTTATTCCTCTTTTGTTGATACAGTGTACTACTCTAAACATCAGGAATAAAGCATCAACTTTGAAGCATATCGCTCTCGTCATATAAAAGCTAGGCAAACAAGCGCCTATAGCGGCTCGCTTCAGGATGTATGGATGGATGGATTTATATTGCTGTACCCTTCAGATCGGGCGGCTTTCTCCTTTAGAGTAGGAGATAGGCGCCGCAGCGCTCTTAGTGGTTTTCGGAGAACGGCCTCGCCGGGAAGAGCACGCTCGTTCTATTACCCCTATCTAGTTCATTAAAACCACACTATGCAGAGCAGCCAAGATGAGCTACCATATTAGTACCACCTCTAGGCAGCTCGCGGGGCTTATATATTTACCTTTGTATCGTTCCTCTGAAGTAGGCCTTATAAGTCAACGTGAAAAACGTGGTTGATATCTCGGTCATAGAAATTGGTGAATCACAAAAGTAAGATGTGTCCTTCCTTGCAGAAGTAGTGTAATGTTTACTGTCTATTGATATAGGCGAGCTTGCGCAGTCCCTATTGGTGTTTGACGGCCATATCACCGCTTAACGTGGATGCACCATGTTGGAACTTATTCATACATCTCAATCCCGACAACTAACACCCATCACTGTTGCTTAAACATACTCTTCGGTTCATGATGCTTGTAGTAGCTGAAATAATAAATGAGAGCGCAATCAAAGAAAGCGATGTGACAGGCAGAGGGCTTGACTGACTGGACTCCGAAATTCGCTATGGTCGACTATTCGCGACATGTTCGAGTTTTGAATACCAATGCTTGACCAGAGGAAAACGCAATACGTGTCTAGGCTTTCCTTTCAATGGGCGCGATGATTCGCTTGGCGAGCGCGAGGGAGGAAGGTTAGGGTAAAGCTAGTCAAAGCCGGCGGCAGTCGCAGAGTTATTTTTGATATGCATGAATGCTATGAACGACGGCGACGCTTGAGGTAAGGTCACAACCTGAAGGTATGTTCACACAGCCGTCATACACAGAGCTGTCGAACGCCCCGTTCTGTCACCGCGACGGTATAGTCTCGACACCAGTATCCCTCAGGGGCTGTTTATCAACAAAACGAGTTTATGACGACGTTCAGCGATGGTGTACGTTTCCGTCTTCAGCACTAGGGAGCCTTCATGTGCAAACGTCTCCGTGTTTTAGGCTTGTGTCAGCCAATGACCCACTATTTGCCGCCGCCCGTTAAAACACAATGTTGCCAGCCCCGTTTTCCATGGCACCAAGTGCCATGTTGGTTCTTGCAGCCAGGCGTTCCTGCTCCGCCGCACTGCACCAGCTGAATGTTGGTGCGGGCGTGCAAGATGCAGTATGAGCTGCGTTTGACTACACCGTACACGTAGCTTCCGCGACAATACCATCCTCGCACTAAGTGCATTCACAATAACTTTGAAGTGTAAATGCCAGGGCACTGCTTGCCGCAATGCAAAGCCAACTGGAGACTGTCGCACCTCCCGACTTCCTCTAGGTGACGGAAACACTGAATAACACAAGTGAAACGAAATTGCTTGGAGCCGACTACTTCTCCCCGTGTTTTTGAGGTGAGTACCCATTGTATTGCGAGTGGATTGAGTATACCACTGCATACTTCGTGAAAAAAATGGACTTTTTCATGTGATGAAAGGTAGTTTGAGCAAAGTAAACATGACAACTTGCACAGCGAAAAATGAATCAGGCTATGTTCAACTACGCCGGGTTATGCAAACAAAAGCTGATAAATGTGAGTATGTTTGTTTATCCTCGTAGTCGAAGCCAGGTTCACCAATCGAAAGAGATGACTAGTCGAACGTGTTGTCATGCATGCATTCGCTATCAGCGTTTCATCGGTTTCCGAAGCCGTCACCGCATTCGTTGCGGGAAACGCCGTGCCTGTAAACCACCAACAGACACTCGCGTTCGTATTTTCCTTTGCTGGCAGATTTTCGCGTTCCTGCACTTTCACTCTGGTCGCTGAAGAAGGGCATTCGGAGAGGTAGACAGACGAGCCGGCAAACACGATTCCTGTAGACTCTTGTAGTCTTGCACAGTTGCAACAGAACTAAATGTTGTTCGACTCGGCATGGGGTATTCGTTCTTTCCTTCAATGACACGCGGAATCACACCAAAAATCGCTCAACAATAGCAAAAAGGATTTTGCTTTAATAATACAGATTGCTACAGATTTACTGTTCATGTCAGTCCGCCCTTCTGTTTGTCTGCCAGTCCTGAACGGTGGAGTATATGTGCAGTAAGAAAGTCGGCTGTTAGCCGATAACTCAAATTTTTTGTATGGGAGATTGGTGCTAAATCGTTATTTTTGTCGTCCTTTTGTTTCATAACCAGCCACAAAGATGATTTGATATCGTGAACTCGGTTTTTATTTAGTGCTTGTAGAAAAAATGTGTGTGGACTCGGTATATGATCGGCGCAGTGTATTTTCGTGAAACGCTTATAGCTTGTAAGCTTTTAAGCAGTCCATTGTACAGATTCGTTTGCAGGAACTGGACTTGCTGTAGGAAATTATATTACGGACAAAAGCAATATTTCGGGCATGAGAAACAGGCTAGCGGAGTTATGCGGTTTACAGAGAACATCGCAAGCTACCCACTTGTTCGATCTGCCTTCCTTGTCGTTATGGGTACCATCATATAAACATCATGGTTTCAAGCCTTGCACTAGAAGGCCTTTCAGGTGTCTGCAGTGCTAAGGTGAATTTGCTCCAGTAATTCCGCGTGGACATTGATGTCCGTTCACAGTGATATCGAGGTTCTCGCCCACGCAAATATAGGCTCCCTAAATATCCTCACTCCGCCAATGCGGTAGGTCTACCAGGTGGGAGAAACGAACTGTTTTAACAGTATTTTATACAAACTCGAGTCACGAACGTGTCTTTCCTCTTTTACGAAACCGTCGCTAACTGCAGAATACATACCTTCAGCCTTCAGAACTCGCTATATATAAACTACCCACTTGTTGTTGAAACCCATGCTGCCTTCAATGTAAATGAGCGACCGCTCAGAACCAACATGGCGGCCTCCCAATTATGGCGGCCGTTTTAGCCAGTTGTAAGCAACCATGATCGAAGTTGTCACCACCCTAAAACACGGAGACGCGCGCACATGAAGGCTCCCTATTCAGCACGGTGATCGAGTGCCGCCCCTAATAATATCAGTGTTGGTTCCCCCTCGCTGCACGTGGCGAACAGAAGAAAGCGGGGAAAGCACGAAGAACGCGGGGATAGAACTACCGGGTCATTGAAAAATGACGGCAGTGTAGCCAGCTATGGTTATCAATACTGTTCTGTTTGTTGATTTACAATAACACTCATATTGCGTTCATGATGTTCTAGTAACCGTTTAATCTTGTTTACTTTAACATTGCACCAAAAAGAGCTTAATTAGGTTATTTACTAAAAAGTATTGATTTCATTTCTCGATGTTCAAATGAACATAACAACAGTTGCTCAACACTGTACTAAAGTATCCTTCTGTTGACGTTCCAACGAGTCACCACGACCATCGTCTGTTCGTACGCAGCTTCGTCGCGTCTGCTCTGGCTTGTTTGGATGTGACGGCGACGCGAATGGTCGTTTGACGGAGGTGTGAATGAGCACTCAGGGCATTGACAAATTAGCATTTTTATAGCAAACGAACGGAATAGGAAGGACGGTCAGAAACGACTTGTTCAAGAAACTAATCTGGACGCCACGGTCATGATACATTACTGCACTTAACCAAGAACGCGGTGAGAGAATTGGGGTAGTGATGAATAAGGCATAACCTTCTTAGCATTCAAAAGATGTGACTGTGGCGCAGTGGATAGAGTGTCTGGAATCCGCTGTCCCTAACCCACAGTCATGTACCCGATATTCGTTCTCTTTGTCTTCTGATCGGGCGTATTTGTCGACGTCATTTCCGGGACAGAAATACGTCACTGAAATCATAGTGGACCTCTGCATAGATCAATGTCATGGTAAAAAAGCATTGAAAATTCGTGTGCACTTGCAAGTGTGTGCTTATGCGTGCACGAGTATGTGCGTGTATGCGTCTGCATGTGCACGCATATGTGCACACGACCCCCCACCTGCAAACACGTTGGCGCAAGCGCTCAAACACATTGCACGCACACACAAGCGCATACATATGATCACCTTCTCAATTGCTAGCTTGCTTTTGTTTCTCGATAGACACCGACACTGGGTTGCAAAGAAGAACCAAGTGCAATCAATTCCTTCGTGTTCCTATTTTACAGCGAGAGCTGTTATGATAACACAATGGTGGCGTGCGCCGTAGTTTTCTGCCGCCACCGCTGCCACTGCGGGTGTCTGTAAACACTATCGTGCAAACTCAGAAAAAAAAATAAAGTAAATGAAATACAGGACACCTTTGTATTTAAACCCACATCCAATGCGTGGCCGCCCAGTATTCTACCACTGATCTGTGCCACTGCTTGGATCTCCGTTGCTAACTGACCATAGGTAGGCTTCCCCAAGGGAAAAATAATGTGTAATAAAGTGCTTTAGAACAGCAAAGAAACAACCAAGAGTCACACAATGCTAATTGCGTGTCGAGTAGGTTGGTAAATAGTACAACGGAATGCTACAATATCGCTAGGAATGATTCTTCATTGTCATCAGCTAAAGCATCAAAAATGTCTAAAAAATCTTGCTAGTCTATTGCGGGTAACATTGTGTCGAAGGACGGCATAGCAAATGCCTCCCTTTGACTTAGAAATTATGATGATACAGGACGTGGTTGGTATTCTGTAAGTTCGCGTCTACCAGTTACCGAAAAGGCTATTAAAAGCTGCTCTTCCGACTTTCGCTTCTGTGTGGCGGGGCGCAGGTCGGGGGGTTTTAGCACGAAAGCGTTAAAGATTTCGTTTCGTAGAAATTCCGGAATCGGCGTTGGCGTCAAGAAGCTTGGAGAAGAGTGCACACTAGACCAGGGTTGTTGGGGTACGAGTGGGCACAGAACCCGGGTCATTTGCGCGGCAAGTGCGTGTTCTACCACACGGCCATGCCTCTGTTTGTGAAAACAGTGAATTTCCTCTGCTTGAAAATGCAGGGAAAGTAGCTTTCATGCTTCACAGACACACGCGTCCTGTATTTATGTTTCCCAATGCAGCATGAAATATTGCAGTAATAATGTGTGGTCAATCGTTCATTGCCAACGGGCGTCATAATATGTGATTTTATTAATGGCTCTTAGTTCAAAACCTTTACTACTCTACAAAAAGCACAAACGCCATCGCGCCGGTTCCCTTAAAGGGTCACTTGAGTGAAATAACCATTTACGTCAGAGTGAAAGCTCAATGTATGTGAACATCTAAAATGACAATATTATCAACAACAGTGCCCTACTTAGCGAGAACTTAAGGTAAATGTACAAGAACACAAGAGCCGCAGTAAGGCATCTTCAAAATTATCCCGATGACATCAGACGGATCACCTACAATCAATCACTAGTAATGGATCTAACTTCCCTAAATAAAGAACCTTCATTGCATTAAGAGGGGCAATAAAATTCTGCTTCTTCGTTTCTAATTAATTTATGGAAATAAAAACCGCCGGACGTTACTCTGGGGAATGGCGCGAGTGGTTCAAAAATTCAATTTTCGCGTGGTTACACCGGACAGGTGGGGCCATCTACCGGGACGCAGTTGAAACAAAAGCGTCTGTAATCTCGAAGGCAATGGCAGAAGTTGTTCAATGGCCGTTGTTGCTGCTGTTGCTCCTGCTGATTTCGGTATCCTGCTAATAGCGCAGTAAAGCCGGGCAACGTTGTGCATGGCAACAATGACAAGAGACGGTCCGGTCGGGCGGATAGTTTGAAGTGCACTAACCCTATGCGGAGCACTAAAACGTGATTTCATTCAAAATAGGCCCTTCCTTGACAGAGAAGTAACACTTCGCGGTTCCAGTACCGCCATTTCAACAATCAACGTCGACTTAATTGTTGACTTTAGTGTCCCTTTAAGGCCACGCAGCAGGTGCATAGCAAATTCGAAAACGTTTCATGTACCAAATGTTTGAATTACGCAGTGCGACCAGGGTGTCACGGTCGCGTTCACCTAAAGGCGAAGATTTAGGGTCCCTTAATTTTTTAAGGTACATAACAGCTGTACCTTGCGGTACTTAGCTATGGAGCAGAATAATGGAGCCTAACGAAGAGGGTTCAGCTTAAATTGAGAACGACGCAGCAAGCGACGGAAAGGAAAATAATAGGCGTAACCTTAAAAGACTAGAAGAGAGCAAAGTGGATCAGGGAACAATCCGGCTTTAAGGCTATCATAGTTGAAATCAAGAAGAGGAGATAGACATGGGCTGGGAACGTAGCGCTAGGGAGGATAACCGCAGGTCATTAAGGGTAACTCAGTGGATTCCCAGAGAAGGCAAGTGGGTTAGGGGGAGACATAAAGTTATGTGTGGAAAGTTAGAGTGGCGGTAGCAAGCAGAAGACTAAGTTGACTGGTGGTACATGGGAGAGGCCTTCGTCCTGCTGGACGTAGTCAGACTGATCATGATGATGATCACGATGATGATGAGTTTTTTCAGCTGCATCAAGCTGAAATTTTCGCTCACTGCAAAAGCTCCTTAATCGCTCGCAGCCAACGATGCCGACACCGCCAGCGATTACGAAATTTCGGAAACGAGCTTTTAGCGCTTTCGCTGTGAAAATGTCGCACGTTTCAGTTCAAACATAGTCAGCCTCGAGTGCACGTATGTAGCTCTAGAAACCAGTAATTGTGTGATTTGAGTATGATCAATATATGAGCTAGCACTGAAAGGGAAAGTACAAGAATTCAGAGTCTCGCTTCAGAAAAGGTACTCGGCTCTTAGCGAGGAAACCAACCTTAGCGTAGATACAATGAATATTAATCTGACGAGAATCATCACGGAGTGTGCAGTTGAAGTTGGAGGCTGGGTAGTTAGACAGGACACTGGCAAGCTTTGCCAGGAAACAAAGAATCTCATTAGGAAGCGTCAAATATTGAAAGTCTCAAGTACAGCCGACAAAATGGAATGGGCAGAGCTTTCAAAGTTGATTAATAGGCGTAAGGTATGCGATGTAAGCAGGTATAACATGGAGAGAATTAAACACGCCCTGAAAAACGGAGGAAGCGTCAAAGCAGTGAAGAGGAAACTTGGAATAGACAAAAATTGAATGTATACACTAAGGGACAATGAAGTCAAAATAACTGCCATTATTAACAGGATAGTTAAAATAGCGGAGGAGTTTTACAGAGATTTGTACAGTAGCCGGGACAACCACGACCCTAATACTATAAGAACTAGCAGTAACCCAGATGACACCCCACCAGTAATGATAGAAGAAGTCAGAAAAGCTTTGGAGAGCATGCAAAGAGGCAAAGCTGCTGGTGAGGATCAGGTAACATCAGATCTGCTGAAAGATGGAGGACAGATTGTGTTAGAAAAACTAGCCACCCTGTTTACGAGGTGACTCCTGACGGGAAGAGTACCAGAGTCTTGGAAAAACGCTAACATAATCTTAATACATAATAAAGGAGATGACAAGGATTTGAAGAATTACAGGCCGATCAGCTTTCTCTCTGTAGTGCACAAGCTATTTGCAAAGGTAATTGCTAACACAGTAAAGAAAAAATTAGAACTCAATCAACCAAAGGTACAAGCAGGATTTCGAAGAGGCTACTCAACAATCGACCACAGTCATACTATCAATCAGGTAATAAAGAAATGCTCAGAATATAACCAACCACTATACATAGCCTTCATAGATTACGAGAAGGCGTTTGATTCAGTAGAAATATCGGCCATCATGCAGACACTGCGGAATCAGGGTGTTGGTGAAGTATATATAAACATGCTGGACGAAATCTACAGGGGATCAACTGCTACCATAGTGTTCATAAGGAAAGCAACAGAATACCAATCAAGAAGAGTGTAAGGCAGGGGGACACAATCTCCTCAATGCTTTTTACCGCGTGCTTACAAGAGGTTTTCAGAAGACTAGAATGGGAATAGTTAGGGATAAGAGTTAATGAAAAGTACTTTAGTAACCTGTGCTTCACCGATGACATTGCATTGCTGAGTAACTCAGGGGACGAATTGCAACTCATCATTTCGGAGTTAGACAAGGAGAGCAGAAAGGTGGGTCTTAAGATTAATCTGCAGAAAACGAAAGTAATGTACAACAACCTCGTAAAAGAGCAGCGCTTCGAGGTAGGTAATAATGCATTTCAAGTTGTAAAAGATTGATTGATTGATTGATTGATTGATTGATAAGTGGGGTTTAACGTCCTAAAACCGCAATATAATTATGAGAGAAGCCGTAGTGGATGGCTCCGGAAATTTCGACCACCTCGGGTTTTTTAACGTGCACCCAAATCTGAGCACACAGGCCTACAACATTTCCGCCTCCACCGGAAATGCAGCCGCCGCATCCGGGAAGTTGTAAAAGACTGTCTACTTAGGGCAGGTAATAACCGCGGAGCCGAAGCACGAGATTGAAGTAACTAGAAGAATAAGACTGGGGTGGAGCACATTTGGCAAGCACTCTCAAATTATGGCATGTAGATTACCACTATCCCTCAAAAGGAAGGTATATAACAGCTGTATCTTGCCGGTACTTAGCTACAGAGCAGAAACTTGGAAACTTACAAAAAGGGTTTCGCTTAAATTGAGGACGACGCAGCTAGCAATAAAAAGAAAAATGGTAGGTGTAACCTTAAGAGACAAGAAGAGAGCAGAGTAGATTAGGGAACAAACGGGGGTTAAGGATATCACAGCTGAAATTAAGAAGAAGAAATGGACATGGGCCGGGCATGTAGCGCATTGACAGGATAACCGCTGATCATTAGGGGAACTAACTGGATTACCAGAGAAGGCAAGCGGTTAGGGGGAGACTGTCACACACAGGTCCCGTTAATTAGGGAGGCGATCGCCGGGCAAATTCCAAGGGCCGAAGTATCGGCCCCCCGAACCGCACCACTAAAGCGTGGACAATTTAGAAGTGGTCCTTTTCGGCGCGCCAGCGGACGCCGGCTGTGGCCCAAAGAACAAGTCAGAGCCGAGAGTTGATAAACAAACAAAACTATATTCTCAATAATGGCAAATCAAAAACAATACACAAGAATGCACACTCCACAATAGTTGCATACAATAGGTCACCAAACAAACGACGTACTACACAGTACAATCAGCCACACTCGAAACAACGGACACAGACAACAATACGCACTACAATGCAGTGGCATGCATTGAACAACCAAGACACTTAAAGACTAAAGAGATAGAAAAGCTATTCAGTCCAAAGTTCTTGGAACAAAAGTCTGAATGATACTCTTCCGAGAATCACTCACTCAAAGTCCAGCGTTGTTGCCGTTTCGCTACCCCTCAAAGTTTCTCTTCCAGGGAACCTCGCCGAAGTTTTTCTTCCAGGAAACCTCGCGTCTTCAATTGGCCACTCTCCAAGCTTCAAACTTCGCCGGAAACACGTCGGCTTCACACACGCAGCCGTTGCCACGCGTCTTCGCTCGATTGCGGTAAACACACACTCTTGCCCGTAGCTCGAGTCGTCACCCCTCAGGTGGAAATCATCTTCTTCTCCTGCTTTGTCTCCATGGACAAAACCTTCGCCGACTACACGGCGGAATCCCTACGCGCTCTTGCGCTAACTTCCGTCTTCTTTTGACCTTTCGTCTCGGCTGCTCGATTAAATACCTTCCGCGCGAGATTCCAGAAGGTTCTCGTCATTTCGTCGGCGCGATACGCAGCGAAGGCTGGGGGGAAGGCGCGAGACTGTACGAGGGCCGTCCCTGACAAATGACTCAACCCGGCATAACACGCCCCTTTCCATCTAGAAATTTCCAGTGCTTGTCGGGCGCCGTTGTGGGGTGAGGAGGTTTGTCGGCGAAGCCACGCTTCCGAGAGGAGAGGCTCGCGCGCCCGGGAAGCCTTTAGATGTTTGTTTTCTTTTTCTTTCTTTTTCGTTGACCTCGCGGCGTCACTCCGGCGGTTCGTCGCGAGAATTTGAAGGCGCGCCCCTTTTGAGCGCTCGTTCTGTGACAGAGACAGAAGTTTAGGTGGGCAGAGGATATTAAGATGTTTGCGGGTATAAATTGGCAGCAGCAAGCACAAGACCGGGTTAACTGGCGGAACATGGGAGAGGCCTTTCTCCTGCAGCGGACGTAGTCAGGCTGATGATGATGATGATGATGATTATGATGAGTATGATCATGCGCCTAATCGTGTTCATTGTGTTCATTTAAGTTGAATTACAGTATTATTGCGCTATTTCGGTTTCACCATCTGCTTGGTTAGTGGGGCTGCGGTTCACGCAATAGCGCATAAGCCAGTTATATTATAACCTGGACTTTTTCGCCCCTTCTGGTTGCGCCCGTGATGGGGACAAAGGGGCCAGTGTTGGCTCGTATTGGCCCAATGGCAAACTATCCTTGCAGCACGGAGAAGCTCGTTCCTCGACAACTTCATTGAGCGCCTGTCTTGGTCCGCGTGCCGCAACGTGTCTGATTTTCGCACAGCCGGATGAATTTACTGCTATCGCATCTCCCCCCCCCCCCCAAAAAAAAAGTTCGGAAAAATGAGAAGTAGTTATTTTTAGTATTGTTATTTTTTGGGCGTGTTGGTAAATGGAACTTGACGACTATTGAGCGCTAAGAGACAGGGACATAATCGAGAGGACAACACAATGCACTAACTTCAACAATTATTTATTTCCAGGAAACGCTAACGTATATGTCCCTGCACAGTGGCGCCACCAGTCTATTCACTAGCTGAGCAGAAAAGGCCTTTCCCGATCTAAAAGGTCAACTGGCGGTGCACTTACATATGTGTCACCGTTGCGAATTTGGTCATTTGGCCTCAGGCCTTGTGTCAGTACATTGCATGGAATTCGATTGCATACCCATGTACGAACATTGTAGTGTACAGGCGAGGGATAAAGATAAAGACGACCGAGAGATAATTGAAGCCGAGGCTGTTTTTCGCAAAACGAACACATGTGTAAGTGCACCGTCAGTTGACCTTCTTGATCGGGAAAGGGCTTGTCTGCTTGGCTAGAGGATAGACTGGTTGTGCACGCTGTGTACGGATACATACGTTGGCGTTTACTGAAAATAAAGAATTGTTGAAGTTTGCGCCTTGTGTTGTCCTCTCTCTGGTGTCACTGTCTTTTATAGTTACATATGTCCTCAAGTACCTATTTTCAGTTTTTTGTACACATATCTTGAATCCAGTATAAAAGTTTTCCCCCAAGGAATAGGCGAAATACGACAAATTCTCAAAGTGCCAAATCGCCAAATTGACGCGGCAGAAATGCATGGTTTTACGACCGCTCTGGCTGTTTAGCTGTTCCTTCGTTTTTCTTGAGTTAAGGCACTATGAGCATGACGTGCAGTGAAGGAGTATTCAGAAGTCACTTTACTAAGAAGAAAACAGGATCACTTCAAAATAAAACAGCGAGCGTAATAAATTTTTGTTTCCTTAAGGTCACATTGTGCTTGCCTTTTTTTGTGAGATGATCGCCAAAGTGGAAGCAAGCTATATTATACACATCAATTAGAAGCTCTGCGATTTGATTTTTAGTGAACTAAGCTATTATAATTGATTCCTGAAAGCCGAATACGTGAAATAGTAAAATTGAAGTGGTAATTGTACAGATTAGTAAACATTATTCTGAAAATACGCCAACGTTTGAATATTACTATTAATATTTGAGGTTTAACGTCCTGAAATCAAGATATTTTAATGAAATACTCCGCAGCGGCGGGCTTCTGAACATTTGGCCATCTGGTGTTCTTCAACTTGTACTGACATCACAAAGTACATTAAGTGTACCTCCTTGCCCCCATTTAAACGAGACCACCGTGGCTGGAATCGAACCCGCGACCTTCGATTGAGCAGCCGGGCACCCTAACTGCTACCTTCCGTCCCGAAGTACAAGGTAAAAGTTTCCAACAAACCTAAATTGCAGAGATGTGTGCCGTAACAGTGCAGCGGCTACAGTGCTCGACAGCAAGTCCGAAAGTCGCGGGTTCGATCACTGCAACTGCGGTCACAATTCTATGATGGCGACCGGCTTGAGGTCTGTGCTTGGTGCGATATCAGAACACGTTAAAAAACATCCATTGGTCGAACTTTTTGGAGGCCTGCGCTTAGTTGTGCCTCGTAAAGATATCGCGGGTTTCGTACGTAAACACCCAGCCATTAATATTTATTGAAAGTATAAGGGTGATGTGCATGATTAGCTGCTCAATTACCACCTCCTTGGTTAAAGTCGTGCTGGACTAAATTAGCCATGGCAAATCGTCGGTGAGTATAACTGGCTAATTCGTTATGTCAAAACGCAAACTTTGTCAATCACGTCCACAACGACAATCACGTATCAGTGTTCGCCAAAAAAAGAAAAAGTGGTATTAGGTTTAGTTTTACTGACCAAACCGATACTCCTGATGACGTAATCTGTACTTGTAAACAGCACCACGGGTGTGGCAAACAAACAAACTTGTGTGAATCATTACTTGACATGCCACATTGCCACAGTGATTAAGGTTATCTACACAAGGAGCCTGTATTAATCACAAACATATCATTAACGTGTCACTGGGCCGAAACGGCTATCCATGAATTTTTAGAGTAAATAAATGCGTAGTGTTAAACCCAACCGCCTTTCACTTTAGGGCCACAGAAAAATAAACCTGACGTTCTCGACACCAGAAAAACTATAGCTTTATTTGAATCACATATGCCTGATCAAAACTACTGAAAAAATGGCTGCCTAACCTGATAAAATCTATTATAAAACATGAAGTGATTTTCAACTAAAAGTATCACCAGTACTAACGTAAGTGTTTTGTGTTCGTGAATATTGCGACTTCATCGTCAGCACGGTGCAATGTCAGTGTTGTTGCCTCGCGACTCCTTTCTCAATTCTATAGTTCAACGGCATCATTTTTTCTGTCGATTGAGTGAAGGAATATTATAGAGAAAGCAGGTACTGTGCAAGAGTTTTATTATCCCATATTCAACATACTTCAGTGCAGGCTTCAAGTCTGGTTCACTATCGAGGAGTTCTGCGGAAGGGCTCAGAAGAGCGCCATTTCTGTAAAAAGAAAACATAATGGTGCATGTTTGTGAAAACTTCAGAAATCAAATTCACCTCCTAAATCTTTCATAGAAGTAAGGTGAACTTACACTTCTTTTTGCGCAGAAGGGTGGCGTAGCTCAGAGGAGAGCCAAGACCATAGCCGTAGTTCAGGCCGTAGCCGAGGAGACCGTGGCCATAACCATAGTGACCGGCACCATAGCCCAGAGAACCGACTCCGTAACCATAGTAGAGTGGGGCAGAGTGGGCCACATCGTAGGTAGCGACGGCTGGAACAGAGTGGGCCACACCGTAGCTAGCGACAGCGGGAGCAGCGTGGACAGCAGCCACAGCTGGGGCCGCATGGACGGCAGCGACAGCTGGCGCAGCGTGAACGGTAGTTACAGCAGGAGCAGCGTGGACAGTGGTCACAGCTGGGGTAGCAGCATAGGTGGCGACAGCTGGGGCAGCAGCAACAACCTGAGCAGACTGCTGGACAACCCTGGTTACAGCTGGGGCGGCAGCGTAGTTGACAGCTGGTGCCGAGGCATAAGTGGCTACAGTTGGGGCAGCGTGGACAGCAGTCACGGCTGGAACAGCTTGCACATCAGCTACGGCTGGTGCGGCGTGCACAGCGGTCACAGCTGGGGTGGCATGGTAGGTGGAGACAGTGCGGGTGACGGCTGGGGCAGCGACAGCATAGCTTGCGGCTGGCGCATAGCTGTATCCGTAGCCGGCATAAGTGGTGGCAGTTGGGGCAGCGTGGACAGCGGTCACGGCTGGAGCGGCTTGCACAGCAGCAACGGCTGGAGCAGCTTGCACAGCAGCAACGGCTGGAGCAGCGTGCACAGCAGCAACAGCTGGGGCAGCGTGCACAGCGGTCACAGCGGGAGTGGCGTGGTAGGTGGAGACGGTACGGGTGACGGCTGGGGCAGCGACAGCATAGCTGGCGGCTGGCGTGTAGCCGTATCCGTAGCCGGCACCGTAGCCAGTAAGACCGGAATATCCAACGCCATGGGAAAGCCCGTAGTGTGAGAGACCAAGACCACCGTATCCAAGACCGGCGTAACCAAGGCTACCATAGCCAAGGCCATAACCGAGGTTATTGGGGAGGGTGTAGCCTCCAGCAAGGTGGCCAACGTGACCAGCAAGGGCGCTGGTGGCCATGGCGAGGATGATGCAGCCGTGCAGCTGAAAGGAAAAGTAAATTTGTTTCTGATTTAAAAAAATATCATCTATGTTACGCCTCAAAAGTGTTCACTCTTCGTGGATTTTTAATAACGGTGCCGAAATATTTTAGTTGTGTAATGTGCTCATCTTTTTGATTTCAAAGACTATGTAAAGGGCGACACCAAATGACAAGAACAACGAAGACGCTGTTCATAGTCTGTGCCTATTGTCGTTGCCTTCTAGGTGTTCTGGTAAGAGAGAAGTGGCCCCAGCATCGTCGTTTTAGTTTACCGAGCTTTTTTATGTGTAACAAAAGAACACTCACAACCAAATTCTCCTGCATAATTCTTGATTCGACAAAAAACGTTTTGTTCCATGCACTAACCTTTTCTGACCCTGTACTTTGACGGTACCCTGCCACTTGTTCAAGGATACATTAACTGGCTCACGCAAAGGCAATCTTGGCTTCATCTATTTGGAGTCTCGCATATTGTGGCTACGCTAATAGATGGGACCTCCCTTTTCTATGTTTTTTATGAAGCCTACATAGATTTACTATGAACCTAATTTTCCTTGGTGGTGAAGAGTACGTCCACGGTTATGAAGTGAACCAATTTTTACATCAGACAGGCAGTTGTTTTATGATACTAGCGGATATTTATTCTCGCGGAATCAAATAGAGGTTTTCAAATGCATAGAGCAGTTATTTATTGACTTACCATGGTGGTGGTTCTGGTCTCTTAGAGGAGCAGAGGCTTCGGGTCTGGGTCCGTGATGAATGGTCTTATATACCTGGTGTTTGGTCTTACGATTTCGCAAAACAGCCATAACACCAGGCGAGGAGAATGTCAAGAATATTTTTATTTCTTCGGTAACTTACTCTTACACAGCTAATGTACAAGCATGCATTAGCTGCATTGGTAATATTCAGAACATTATTTCCTTGCTCTATACTGTAGAGAAATTTTTATTTGTTTGATTCTGTATCCAGTGCTTGCTCTCGCTTGCAAGACGTGAGCAACGCAAGGACAGCGATGAAATTGTGTAAGATTGAATATACAGCTGGGACTGCTACAGCAAATACCATGATGAGAAGTGAAAACGCTACGTGGCGATTCGTTTTCAAGCTCTGAAAAACCACATACTTGAGTAAACCAATTTAGTAGAACAAACACGTTCCACGTTTATATTTTTTGTTTCACGTGCTTGGACAAGGCCACCCAGAAACTGGTATTGCGACCGATATTTCGACACGTCAACATATTTTTGCGAGAAGGATGATTGAGTGGAGGAAAGTTAGGTTAGTTTCTTTTCGTGCATTGAAAACCGGGCGGCCTTTTGGAATCCTTGAGTAACTTGCTTATCAATGGTAAGCAGACAGTATTTTAAAGAGAATATATTGAAGAGAACAAACATGGTGCCTAAAAAATGTTTTTTCAACGGCAATGTATAGCGAAGATCAACCTTGAGACATAACAAAACACTCGTCAAAAAATAGGCGTGTGCAAAGAAAAAAATTGAAAGGGGGCTGTCGCTCCTTTTTATATATCGAAGAGGGGGATAGCTCAAAATGTGCCCCATACAGTGGCTTAGTAGGAGGGGGAGGCGCTGAGCTGAGGCTTCGCCCTACTTATGGGTAATCCTGCGCATGACTATGAATCCAAATGTGGGTATACAGTTCCAGCCACGGCTCTACAATACTGCAAATTATCTTCCTTATCTTCAGATGTACCTCTTGGAATATTTTCACATAAGCATCAAATTGCGTGAATTGGAAAGGAGAGCAAATGTAAGGCAAGCTTACACAAGAAACGCAGTGTTGTCCTGTGGAAACCTTCTCTTGCCTCCTGGGCGCTCTTCTGATTAAATCATTGAATGACCAAGCACATCTGTAAAACTATCTGACAGCTGAATATATTTACAATGGTCAGCTAAATGACCAGGGTATGGAGGCGCGAACTGACAAATTGTTCTCTTTCAACAAGCCATTGGCTGGCAAGTTCATTGTAACAGCATGCAACTTATGCAATGTTTGTTGTAAGTAAAGGCAAGTCCTCATTGAGCAATACGGCTCTTCGTGTTGTTAGACTTGCTTTTCGCACGTTCACTGTCGGCCTCCCAGCAAAGATCGGATAAGTTGCCGAAGTCACTCTTCGTAACAATTTTTCCAGCTACTGTAGTCTGCGGAACACGTCCCGCAAGCAGGTGGCTGTTGTAGAGCTTTAATAAGGCTTGTTTGGCTGGGTATACTTTGGTCTTCCATTGCTCGCTTCGTGAAAGAAATAAATGCTGTGCATAAGGTGAAGAAGTGCCTTCGAAGCTTCTTGCTGAAGTTGATATTGCATTTTCTTGCTTAGTTAAAATGCATCTTTTTGTGGCGCGACCATAACGTCTAGTTTGTTTTGGCCCAAATTTGCTATTTTTCTTGTAATTTGACTTGTGAAGAAATGTTCATTACCTGTATATTATTTTCAGTGTTTTACGGCATGAAAATTACTTGGTGCTGTCGTTATTATGTCATATTTTTTCATATACATTGCATATGCGATTGTGGTTGCGTTAAACCCAGGCTAGGCATGAAGTCAGGATGGATGAATATATTCAACAGTGCGACACAGCAAGAGGCACATAGCACAAGATGTAAAGTTAACAATCAAAAGCATGTTGTCAAGAAGTGGCATTGGATAACGATACCATGAATGCTATATGCATGAATAGAAAGAGAACGAAAAAATGAATGCGTCCTAGCATGACAAAGAGTGCACAACTTATTTATGATCAATGAAGTATAGTGATCAACAATGGACGCATGAGTACACGCTTGCCATTATACTGAGCATTTCGGATTTGTACCGCTTAAGATGCTCTTGATACATTTTCGCCACGTTACGCTGCAAATATATTTGCAAGCAATAATAGTAACTGGGGTTTAACGTCCCACAACTATGATATTATTCTGAGCGATATGGTAGTGGAGGGCTCCGGAAGCTTAGACCACCTGGGGCTCTTCAAAGCGTGCCTAGGTTTAGGTACACGTGCCTCACACATTTTCAATTTTATCGAAAATGCAGCCTCTGCGGCCGGAATTTAATACCGTGACCTTCTAATCAGCATTAGGCCACCAAAACCACCAGACAACCGTGGCGGGGTGGCTCACAACAGGAGTTAGTTTGTGTCCCCAGGTGACTTTATCCAGTGCCTTTGCCAGTTTACGTTCAATGATCAAACTCATCAGGCGATTGCGTGGGTCACTGTGACTGGAGTCAGGTGTGCCCTTTGGGAAAGTTTGCCGATTCTTTCATCTTGCCGCTCTTAGCGCTCCGCCCAGCGCTTTCCGCTCTTCGTGTCATACTGCAAATTTACATGCCGTCATGACCGCACCTTGCTGAGTTGCGCAGACGAGGCTTCATATTTATACCATCTCTGAGCAGCTCGCAGGGCTTGTATATTCATTCTTGTACGCATGCGTGAACTGGTTGCCCGAAATGGTTGTAATTGTGTGCTTGTTTGCTGAAATAGTACCTCTAAAGCAGTCCGATCATTTAACTAGGAAGAACTTGCTTGTTCCCTTATTCATAGGAATCGGTGAAATATGAAAGTAAAACGTGTCCTTACGTAAGTGACCAAATGTTGACTTTTTTTGATAATAGCGAGCTTGCGCAATGTCTATTGGTGTTTGACGGCCATACTACAGTTTAACGTAGAGGTACGGTGTTGAGGCTTATGGCGAATTACACTGGTAGATCCGGAGCAGCCACCGAAATTTTGGAGCGAGCACTCGTATTGAGCCAAGCCAGATCTGCGAATGGAACACGTGAATTTCCCGCCTGAGGTCACACCGCAAAATGTTTTCACATACGTCGTTGAACCAGTACCAGAAGCTGTCTTGACATAGCCGATTATCTTCAGCTATAATGCCGAGACTTTAGCTGCGCATACGGCGGGAAAGCACGGACGGCTCGTTGTCCTCGCTGCTGCTACTTCTCGCAGAAGTAGTGCTGCCACTCAAAGTGAGAAGTACATTAGCAACAGCACGTCCACAAGCATCAAACAATGCCATTTTAGTAATGTGAACAAGTGCGCAGGGCACCAATAAAAAAATTGGCAGCATATCCGCGAAGTGAATGATGGAGAGTGGGGCGAAGCATTTGTCCGTCCATTCGTTGTTGCTTCCGTCCATCCATGCGTGCGTCTGTGTGACCGTCCATGCGTCCATCCGCACATCTGTGCATGCGTCTGCTCATGCGTCCGTCCCTGCATTCCTGTATGCATCCACCTCTGCGTTCGTTCATGCGTCCATCCATGCGTCTGTCTGTGTGTCCGTTCGTCCATCTATTCAACACTCCAAGTACTACCATCTCGCATCTTTTCATGATATATTCCCCATATTGAAGCACCGCCATCCAGCGGACATTCCAACGACTAAACGAGAGATGGCACACGCATACTTTCTTACGGCTTGCGCTTCGGGTCTAGTTCCCACCTTTAAACACCTCGAGTTCATGGTATATACTAGTTCATTGTATTCACGGCACTGCGGCTCAACGCTCGCTAAACCTTTCTAAAACTAAGGAGGTTACGCCCAGCGAGTATAACGTAGCTACCCTTTCTTGTCAGATAGTGCCTAATGTACATGCGAATGGCTGCTAATGGGGATTGTAGCGCGCACGTTAACGAAAAGCCGAATGCTCCTGTCTCTCATTCCATATTAGCAGCCATTGGCATGTACAATGATCCCTATTTTTTATTGTTCAACAACGCACAGAAGAAATCTCTCACCAGCACCTCCTTGGAGGTCGAAATGTTATATTTGTTACATACTACAATGCTACGAGGGACGAATGGAGGTCGTTATAAGAAGCTTCGCCCCTAAAAAAGAACGCTGAAGCGAGCTGAAGCCAACATCGCTGCCCGGCTATACCCGAAATGACGGCAACGCATTCTCGAAGTTCCGGAGAGATCCGTCTCTGCAAGGTGGAACATGCGGAACGCTTCGTCCCGGAGTGGGTTGTTCCGCATCTGCCAGTGAAACACGTGAACTTGCTCCTCACCACCAGCGGAATGCGGATTTTCGGCAGTGGAGAAAGAAAACTTGCTCCCACTGCACGAGTGAAATTCGTCATTAGCCATGCACCTCCATCCCGCAACTAACATTCGTCATAGATAAATTAAACAAACCCCTGGGGGTTCCGATACTTGTTGTAGTTGTAGAAATCGGTGACAGTACAACCAGAGAAAGCAATGTGACAGCCACGCAACATGACTGACTGGACGGCGACTTTGGGCTAAGTTTGACTATTCTCGACATCTTCGAGTTCTGAAGCCCACTGCGTGACCAGAGGGAAATGTAATACGCGGCACGTCTTTCTTTTGGCCGGTCACGATCGTTCGCTGGGTGAGCGCAAGTGCATAATGCAAAAGCCAGGCAAAGCAGCCGGGAGTTACAAAGCTAATTTTGGTGTTAATGAATTATATAAACGATGGCGACACTTGGGGTAAGGTCACCACCATGAATGTATGTTAATCCTCATTCACACAGCTGTCAAACGCCCTATCTCGTCACCATCACAGTACCGGTTTTCGTTAGCTGCCATTTCTCTTCGAAAACGTAATGATTTTGACGTTCAGGGATGCTGTACGTTTCTGTTGCCGGTACGGAGATGGAACCTCGCCCTTCATTATATTAGAGCTGGTTTTCCTTCGCAGCACCTGCAAAACAGAGGAAAGCGGTGATAAACAGACCGAGTCACTGACACACGACGGCAGTGTCGCCTGTTCTGGTGATCAATACCGTTCCATTTCTTGACATACAATAACACTTATACTGCTGTAATAACACACTGTTATTCCTTTATCATTGTTTACAATAACATTGCACTTACAACAGCTGATTTATCCTATTTACTGAAAATGATTTATTTCATTTCTTTACGTTCAAGCGACCAAGAAAACGGCTGGCTAACACTCTACAAGAACATCCTGCTGTCGACGTTGCAACGAGTCGCAACCGCCACCTTCTGTTCGTGCGCAGCTATGTCGCGTCTCCTCATTGGTACGCACGCTTTGAAACGACGTGTTCAAGGAACTAATCATGGATGCCACGTTGATGTTGCATTACTGCGCTTTACCAAGAATGCTCTAAAGGAACGGGGGTAGCCATAAAATGTATATTTTTAGCATTCAAAGTGTGTGACTCTGGCGCAGTGGATAGCCTTCCCAGCATCTGTTCTCGCGGACCCAAAGGTCATGGGTTGGACTTGCATTTTATTTGTCTTCTGATTGTGCGTATTTTTCGACGCCATTTCCGTGACGGAAATACGTCACTGAAGCCTTAATGAACCCCGGCATAACAACCTGTCATCTTTAAAAAAAATTTGAAAATTCGTTTGCGCGCGTTTGTGTTCCAGCGAGTGTGCGTGCGTGCATGTGTCTTCACGCGTTCACGTGTGCACATGCCCCCATTCAAACTCGTTCGCGTGAGCACACGAACACACATGTATTGACAAACACACGCCCACATTATCATTTTCCGAATTGCGAGGTTGCCTTTGCCTCTGGGTGAAGACCGACACTTGTTCGCAAGGATGGCTCAAGTGCAACACTCTCGCGTTCTTAGTTCACAGCGAAAGCTGTTATGATATCACATGAGTCGCGTGGCTCGGTGTCCGTAACCCATATCGCGCTAAATGAAATGAAAAAAGTAAATAAGAACACTGATGACACAATTGTATTTGAACCTGCGTCTTCTGCGCGACAGCCTATGAGAGCAAATGAGAAAGCTCGCACGATAGCCTTTAGAAAACTGTGTGTAATCGTTTCATATTATGTTTAAGCGCAACATAATCTCTTTTACCGATGTCTCTGCGAGAATTAGGATTGATTGGACATGAGCGGCAGCAAAATGTCTTTTAATAAGAATCCCAAAAACCAGCCCATGAATTAAGTCGTTGAAGATGTGAGGAATCTTTTGAATAATGTAAATCGAGGGAGGTACAATATAAATAATACATGGCACGACATCTTTTGTCGAATAAAACGTAAAATGAAAACAAATGTCGAAACATCAATCTTTTCACCAGAACTTTGGCATGTGGTTTGATTGCATCTGTTGAGATGTATTATGTATTGATGCTCTAAACTATATACATATATGACGGGTGTAACATTCAAGGAAACAGCCTTCGGTGTAGTTTGCGAATATACACCTCTAATACACCTAAATTACAAATGGGTGTGCAAAAGGTGTAATTACTTCAATTACAATCATTTGGATAAATTTGACCAAAATGATAGGTTAAAGATTAGTGATTTATTGAAAAATTCAACCTTAAAAATGTGAATTGGCTTGCAGCGGTTCGACCTCTGAGCTACAATGGTGCTTGAAGCTCCGTTGCAAATTTTATGTCGTGAAAAAAATGTAAGGTGCTTAATAAAGCGCTTTAGAACAGGTAAAATTAAGTAGGCATCCCATAATGCTAAATGAGTAATGAGTGGGTTATCGAATAATACAATAGTGCTGGCATAAGTCTTCATCGTCATCAGCTACAGCAAAAAGGAAACGTACGAAAATCTTTGCTAGTGTGTAGCGAGTTTGCGTAATAATTGGTTTTCTACCGACAATGTTCAGAAAAAAAAACGCAGCCACCAGATCTAGACGGCTGGGTGTAGCAAAAGTACCTGAACATTGGCTTTGTGGCTAAGTCGTTTCGCATAACAGAGAGGCAGACAAGCAGACTTAAATTTCTGCATTGAAGTATCCCAAGAAACACTATCGTTTATGGAGAAGTCATCACGGCGTTAAGCCTGTATTCGGCGAAAGCGTTTGTGAGTGACATAACTTGCAACTTTTGAATACTCTAGGAGCATTCCGCGAGCTATCTCGTCGAAAACCTGTCCTCGAATTTGAACGAAGCGCGCGGTTCTCAGACAAATGGCCCGAGACAACTCGACTCACAGGGAGGCAGCCGAAGTTGGCTGGCGTCGTCGTCGACGTCGGCATCATCGAAAGTCTTCAAAGAAGGCACGTTCCTGAAATCCTAGTTCCCACTTTTTAGCAGTTCCACCCAGTGACGCCGTGAAAGGACCCACCACTTCTACGAAAGGAGCGGAGAAGCCTGCTTCTCCAGAAGAATGATTCACGCTCCCGACGTGCTCTTCTGCCAAGGAACCTCAGCAGGTTGCGGCCACACCAGAGCTGTCTCCAGCCATGGAAATTTACCTAAAAGAGATCGTCAAGTGATTTCGCGGCTGCGTACTCTCATGGAAGCCATCCGAGCCATATTAGTCGACATGAAGATAGCACCTGCTCGAAGAGCACTTGTAGTATTGAACGCCCTAAGCCCAGTGCATGAATCTCTCAACTAGGAAGATGGCTACTCACTCCTCATCATTTCGTAAAGAAGTCAAGGCTGCATCGGTCATCCAAAGGAGCGCCAAGGGACTGAAATCACGCTTTTTAGATTTCGCCAGTTTGTGTTTGCTAACGTGTTTCTACTCATCGTCATTTGTGAACCAAATTTGTCGAAACCAATAAGTCTTTCGGGATACGAAGCTGTCATGTATTCAACAAACGGTTCGTGCAGCGAAATCTTCGTCTTTTTTCATCGTGAACTGACGTAGGTTGTGCAACCAATTGCACCTAACGATAATAATCAGTATGTCTCCATCACTGTGAACTCTCATCACTGTGAACTCTCATGTTTACTCTCATAGGCGTTTATATATCGCCGTCGAATAATCTCGATTCCAGGTGATTAGCGGATAATTTGAGAGTGTGTCCTGCACCATGGGTCATCATAGGGGATTTCAATGTGCACTATCACGCATGGGGAAGTACGCCGATAAACGCAAGAGGACGCAGATTAGCAAACATCCCCTACAACTATGGGCTTACGCTCCTGAACGACGGTAGCCCCACTTTTCTTCGAGGGGTGGCAAATAGCAGCTGTCTCGACCTTGCTCTTGTCTCCGACTCTCTCGCGAGATACGTCAAGTAGTTTCCAGATGTTGAGACACGAGGAAGTGATCACATTGCAATCTACCTTAACAACAAAAGCTTGTATAGCTGTGGTCCACGAATGACCATTCAAGCAATCCAATGGACCAACTTGAATTCTGACATGTAAGAAGCTTGCATCAATGGCCTAAGATCTGGGTTAAAGCAAACAATTAGGAGCACAATGCAAAACGCCACTCACACGGTGACGATATCTTCCACACGAAACGACTTTACCATAGAGTTGGAGTGACTCCGAGCACTTCGACGCCGGGTGGAGCATCGGTATCAGTGTAGAAAATCAATTCACGATCTTTGCGCAGCCTTGAGGATGCAAAAGAAGATTCGGCGTCGCATGGATAGATAGCGTCGGAACGATGGACAACGGTTTTCTAGTCACTAGACCCTCGCATGTCACTCTCACACATTTGGAAAACGGCGCAAGGTTTGTGTCACCCTACAGAACAGCGTTTTCCATTCAAAGCGCTCACGCTATTTTAAGGGAGGCAAGACATCGATGTCACAGAAGATTCTTGTGCGCAGATCGCCAACCAAGCCACTCGTTCAGAATCTCCAGTGAGAGGTGACGTCCCCTGTTTTCGTGACTACCACATGGAACTCCCTTTTACAATGGAGGAGCTCGAGGCGGCACTAGCTCTCTGCAGGCGTTCAACTTTTCCGGGCCCAGATGGTATTCCGTACCGAGCCTTGTGCCACCTTGGGGATGGTGCAAGGAGAGAACTGTCGAGCCTTTACAACAACTCGTGGCAGTATGGCAATGTTCCTGACGGCTGGAAAGTAAGCCGCTTATTACCCATCTTGAATCAGGGCAAATCCCCACTCGAAATCGCCTCATACCGCCCAATAGCACTGGCCAGTTTCGTTGGGAACATAATGGAACAAATGATACTAGGCCGCCTGGAAAGATATCTTGAACACTACAAGATTTATCCAAATTCCATGGCTGGTTTCCGACGCAACCGCTCTTCCATTGACAATGTCGTTGATCTGTTTCGTACGTTCAGCAAGAAAGATCCGGTAAGCGACTATCTACAGCTTTGTTTCTAGATGTGAAAGGCGCGTATGACAATGTACTACTTGAAGCCATTTTGGGTTCCCTTGCGGTGGTTGGCCTTGGTGGTCGAACCTTTCGGTGGATATTGCGTTACCTGGCTGCAAGATCATTTTTAGTGTTAACAGAAGATGGCCTAACTACGCGACGCTATATTTCCAGGGGTGTTCCTCAAGGTGGAGATCTTAGCCCCACGCTATTCAATCTAGCACTAATTGGCCTTGCTGAATACTTGCCCAGTAACATTAAGATCTCAATATACGCAGACGACATTTGTGTCTGAACTTCGGCAGTCGCACGTCTCATGATATGTTCCCGGCTACAAAGAGCAGCAACTATGGTTGCTAACTACTTGTTAAAACAAGGTCTCAGCATGTAACCAGAAAAATGCGCGCTGGTGGCCTTTACTCGCAAAGCAATGAACCCGTAGGTCATCTAAATCTGCGGGCAACCCATTTCTTGCGGCAGAACTCACTGGTTTCTGGGCATCATTACTGATAGGGGCCTCTATTGGAGTCCAAATGTGGCCTATATGAAGAAGAGCCTGACCACTATTTCCCAATTGTTCAAGTTTCTGGCAGGAAAGACGCAATGATGGTACTCTAAAGAGCCCTGTTTATCGGTTTTCTGAGGTATAGCTTGCCCGTGCTTAGCAATACCTGCGAGACCAATGTTCGTGTTCTACAGGCAGTACAAGCCCAAGCACTGAGAGGGTGCCTTGGTACGCCCAGATGTACGTCAACAGAGGCAACAATTGCAATATCTGGTGACTATCTGATACAACCTCACACTGTTGTAGAAGTCCTCAGACCACACATCAAACACTTCGCACATGCTCCCTGCCATCACCTTGCACTGTTGCCTTGAGAGAGGTGCCAAGCATCGTTCGCTAAAATGATTGTGAAGTACAACGACAAACTTCCCTCGGGCTTCACTCCATCTAAACCATCGATACTCTCTTGGTGTTTTATTCGACCCACAGTGCGTCTTAGTGTACCTGAGACGCGGAGGTAATCTTGGCTTTCATCACCCGTGCTGAAACAACTCTCTCGTCTTCTTTTGCACGAGAAATATTCAGACAGTGTACTTATATATACCGATGGCTCCACGAACCGCCAGTGTTATTCAGGTGCAGTCGTTATCCCAGCAAGAGGTGTTACCATCAGCTTTAGGACGGACCACTCCACGGAATCTACAGCGGCGGAACTAGCTGCTTTGCGCGCTGCACTTTGTGTGGTCAATTAGGAACCACCGCCACAATGGTCAATTTTCAGTGACTCAAGGGCTGCCATACAATTTGTGCTTTCAGCGTGGCGTCGCACGCCGTACGAACAGCTTGTTTTTGAAATTCAATGCGTTCTCCGCACTTCACACGAGAAAGGGCATCATGTGACGTTTTGGTGGCTGCCAAGTCACTGCGGCATCATAAGGAACGAACATGCCGATACTGTCACGTGGGCAGCTCTTGATGGAAACACGAGAAGAAGCAATACCACTTTCGCAGACCGATGCAGCCAGTAATCTTCGATGATTGCGCATGAAGTCACGCTTTCACTATGGTGCCCACCAAGCAACTAGACAAATCGTCAACACCACCTGTCCTCTATGATGGCTCTCCGCATGCCCACTGGGCTTGACTGAAGAGAAGCCACCCTTCTTCATCACTTACGGCTAGGAGTGGCATTTACAAAACTTTATTCCTCTGACATAGGAAAGGCCGACCACTCTCTCTGCGATGCGTGTCGTTGCGAAGATACGCTACACCACATCCTGTGCGACTGTCCATTGTATGACAGCCAGAGACAGTCACTGGCGTCCGTTCTTGCACGCATCGACAACAGCCAAATGTCTGTGGACACTATTCTGTCAAGTGCCCGAGAGAAGACTATGCAAGAGAAAGCGACAAAAGCTCTGTTGAAATTCTCATGCGACACGGACTCGAACAAGCGGCTGTAATAGCAATGTCGAACACCGCGGAAGACAAGACTGGACTATGACTGATTGTGTGCGCGTGTGCTGCCGATTGTGCTGTGGCTATCTCTCTTCTCTCTCTGCTGTCTATCTTTCAAAACACCATCCCCCTCCCACGCGCAGGGTAGCAAACCGGCTGCCTAAAGCGGGTTAATGTCCCTGTCGTTCTTTTTCTCATATTTTCCTTCTTTCCTTGAAGCTAGCAAAACGGCCACGAGCGCACCATCAGTGTGGCATGTAGTCGTGTTGTTACATGAAGCCCATGTCGTGATTATCATGTTTGGGTGTGTCATTCATCTATGTCGTGAATTCGTGTCACATATTATCAAATTTGGTATATGTAAGCGGTATGAGTATAAACGGCCGCCAGCGAGTTATGAGCTTAGCATAAATTTTTGTTGTTACATGACACTAATTTCATGATTATCATGTTTGCACCAATGTCATACCTTAATGTCATACCTTCGTCATCCATTCACGTACTGTAATACCAAATGTAGTACATGTGACGCTAGCGAAACGGCGGCGAGCGCATCATGAGAATGGCATGTAGTCAGGTTGTTATATGACACGCTTCTCATTATTATCATGTTTGAACCCGTCACACACTTTCGTTATCCATTCACGTACTGTAATACTAAATGTAGTATATGTGATGCTAGCGAAACGGCAGCGAGCGCATCATGAGCGTGGCATGTAGTCATGTTGTTACTTAACACATATGTCATGATTTTCATGTTAGGGTCTGTCGCTTGTGTTCGCCATGCAATCATAGCATACCATATACTAGTTTTGCAGTATGCCTTGTGAACGAAACCATCGCAAGATCTCCAGGACCATGAAATGTAAATCATGACATTCATGACATACGTGTTCTGATTTTCATGTTCTGACATGTCATATCTGTTCTTCATACAGTCATGTTATGTCATATCAACTTTGGTATCGATACCATTAACGAAACAGCCAGGAGATCTAAAAGTCGTAGGCGGATAGATAGATAGATAGATAAATAGATAAATAGATAGATGGATAGATTGATAGATAAATAGATAGATAGATAGAATGATAGATAGATAGATAGATAGATAGATAGACAGATCGATAGATAGATAGATAGAAAGAAAGAAAGAAAGAAAGAAAGATAGATAGATAGATAGATAGATAGATAGGATAGATAGAGAGGTAGATAGATAGTTAGATAGTTAGATAGATAGATAGATAGATAGATAGATAGATAGATAGATAGATAGATAGATAGATAGATAGATAGATAGATAGATAGATAGATAGATAGATAGATAGATAGATAGATAGATAGATACGCTCAAAGTCGTCGAAGTTTGCTAAGAAATGCTTCACATTCAATAAAAGTGCATGCAGCAGGGAAGATATTTGGGAGCTTGCTTTTTCTGCTTTGACTTGTCCTATGTCAGTGCCGTGTGCAGCACTGTTGCCCATACATTTCCGCGGTCGCGCTCAAGGTCACTTCTCTGTTGATTACAAAAATGCTTACTAGATGGCGTGCCACCCTCAAGACGTCGTACAGAATGGCAAAGTGTCAAGCAGAAGTGCAAGGAACGTTTATGGCTAAAAGGGAAAGTGACAGGGCAAGCGACACTCCTTGGTTTTGTGTACTTTTGGACGGGAGCAAAGGCCAGAGAGGAAAACCACGCAATGGTGGAGTGTATATCAAAAGACATTGAGGAGTTAGGAAGAGAGTGCGAGATAATTATACAAGGAGATATGAATGCGCACATAGAAGATATAGATGGGTATACCGACCCGACAGGCAAAATGATTACGGATATGTGTGAAAGGCTTGATTTGATCATTGGCAACAGTACCAAGAAGTGTGAAGGGTAAATAACACGGGAGGTAGGAAGGCTGCAGTCGACGATAGATTACGCATTGATGTCACATAGGATGTTGGACATTGAGGAGTTAGGAGTAGAGTGCGAGATAATTACACTAGGAGTTAAGAATGCGCACATAGAAGATGTAGATAGGTATACCGACAGGACAGGCAAAATGATCATGGATATGTGTCAAAGGCTTGATTTGCTCATTTGCAACAGTACCAAGAAGTGTGAAGGGCAAATAACATGGGAGGTAGGAAGGCTGCAGTCGACAATAGATTATGCATTGATGTCACATAAGATATACGTTCAGGGGAATGGACATAGATGAAGGTGGCTCAAGAAGTCTGGTAGTGATCACGAACGTATCAAGCTAAGTTTTGGAAGAGCAGTGAAAGTGGGAAGGAGACAAGAGGAGCAACTACAGGAAATTTTTTATTCAGAAAGGCAAACTGAAATAGCCACTAAACAAATTGAGAAAGTAATCACTGAGGATAATAAAACAGTGTGGATATACACGAATCTAATTAGAGTGTTTGAGCTAGAGCTTCTTAAGGCACGTGAAAAGTCACCCCGGAAAAGAAGACACAAACCCAAAAGTTGGTGGGATGAGGAAGTTAAGAGAGCCATAGAAAAACGTCAGGAAGCCTCTAGGGATCACAGACATGCTAAGAAGCGGTGTGAACTGACAGAGGATGTTGAAAGAGAATGGGAAATCTTTCTAAGCTGTAGAAGGGCTGCTTCCCGTCTGATCAATGAAAAGATTAAAATAAATGAGCTCAGTGGCTGGCAGAAGTACATAAATAGGATAAAAAGGCAGCTGCAAAATTTTGGAACCATCTAAACTCCCTAAGAAATGAGACGAGCCTAGAGCAGAGGTCTATAACTACAGCTCAAGGTCCTAGACTAGAAGGAACGAAGCTATTGAATATATAAAAGAACAAGGGTGACAGAAAAATTTCCACAAAGAAGTGCTTTATGCACCATAATAGACAAGGATAAATGAAGTGGCGCAATGGCTTCATTTTCACAACAAGAGTGGGAAAGGGCTGAGAAAAGGGTTCCTGGTAGTACATCAACAGGCCCAGATGGCATTCCAATTAATCTTATAAAGACATTAGGTCTGAAGTCTAAGCAGGCTTTCAGAGAGGCAGTGAGCAAAATAATAATCGATGGAGAAGTTCCCGATGGATGGAAACTTAGCAGGGTGAGCATGATCTATAAAGGAAAGGGGGACAAAGCTGACATAAACAACTACCGTGCTATAACAGTGACATCAGTGGTCTACAGGCTGGCGATGCAGATAATGAAGGAAAGACTGCAGGCATGGATAGAGGATGAGGGGGTGCTGGGGGAACTGCAGAATGGGTTTCGGAAACACAGGAGGTTGGAAGACAATCTGTTCTCAGAAAAGGAACACAGGCCCCTGTGGCTAGCATTTTTGAATATCAAGGGAGCGTACGATAGCGCGGTTCAAGAAGAATCGTGGGGAATACTGGATGCACTAGGCGTGAAGGATGTAGTCTTTAATTTTTTAAAGGATACATATAAAGCTACCAAGGTAGTTACTACAAAGGGGAAAAACAGGCATCGAAGCCTGAAGAGGTAAAACGGAGGCTTACGCAGGGATGTCTCCCGACACCCTTATAATTCATCATGTACCTACAAGGATTAGAGGCTGAATTAGAGGGAAGTGGACTGGGCTTCAACCTCTCTTTCTTCAAACAAGGAAAACTCATCGAACAGGCACTACCAGCATTGATGTACGCAGATGATATAGTGCTAATGGCCGACAACAAGGATGATTTGCAGAGATTGATGGACATCTGCGGTAACTAGTGAGATAGGTTAGATTTCAGATTCAGTAGAGAAAAATCAGCAGTTGTGAGTTTTAATGACAATGAAGGTAGTGAGCTTGGAATACAGGAGGTCACGCTAGAGATAACTGATAAATACAAATATCTGGGCGTATGGATAAGCAATGGGGCCGAGTACCTAAGGTAACACGAAATATACGTGTCAACTAAAGGTAACAGGAATGCAGCGGTAATGAAAAACGGGGCAGTGTGGAATTACAATAGGCATGATGTTGTGAAAGGATTATAGAAAGGGGTCATGGTTTCTGGTCTGACGTTCGGCAATGCAGTCTTGTGCATGAGCTCAGAAGTTCAAGCAAGATTAGAAATTAAGCAACGCGGAATAGGTAGGCTTGCCTTAGGAGCACACGGGAATCCAACAAATCAGGGAGTACAAGGTAATATGGAATGGACATCACTTGAGGGCAGAGAAGCTAGCAGCAAGGTAAAACTTGAGAAGTGATTGAAAGAAATGGGGGAGAAGCGTTGGGCTAGGAAGGTATTCAGCTACTTGTACTTGAAGAATGTCGATACAAAATGGCGGAAGCGAAGCAGAAAATTGACGGGTAAATACTTGGAAAACAGCAGAGGGCCCAATCAAAAAGAATTATCGGTTAAGATAAGGTGAAGGAAGCTGAGACAGATATCTGGAGAATTGGCACGATTAAGAAGTCCGCACTAGAGATGTATCAAATTTTTAAGCAGGAAATTGCCAAGAAAAAGATCTATGATATAACCCGGGGTAGTTTTCTACTGTTTGAGGCCAGGACGGGAGCATTGCGAATCAAGACAAATCGTGCCAAATGCGAAGGGGTAGACACGGTATGCAGTGCGTGTGGAGAGGAAGAACATACTGCCGAACACTTGATAATGTTCTGTAAAGGGCTTCACCCTATAGTTCAGCATGATGGCACAGAGTTTTTCATAACACTGGGGTTCGGAGACAGTCAGAGCAAAATAGACTTTAAGCAGGTAGATCTAACTAAAAGGAGGTTGTCTGATTGGTGGCTAAAGTCAAGGCACGAGTAAAAATTAAACCCTTCACTGCAGAGTGCGAATCCTCGACCTCACTGTTTAAGAAAAAAAAGTAAATCTGATTTTTGGTTTATTGAGTATTACGGCTTGGTGGCGCTAGCCGCCGTCTGATCTAAAGAGTAGAGACATATCCATTCATTCATTCATCCATCCATCCATCCATCCATCCATCCATCCATCCATCCATCCATCCATCCATCCATCCATCCATCCATCCATCCATCCATCCATCCATCCATCCATCCATCCATCCATCCATCCATCCATCCACCCATCCATCCATCCATCCATCCATCCATCCATCCAGCCATCCATCCATCCATCCATCCATCCATCCATCCATCCATCATCCATCCATCCATCCATTCATCCATCCATCCATCCAGCCATCTTCAGGTTTCGATGACCTGCGCGCTCACCTCCTCGAAGAGAATTTGCGTGAAAGGGTTGTGAAAAGAACATTGTTTTGTGGTAACCGTCTCTCTCTGGAAGTCAGCTCAACGCCGCACAGATGATGGGTAGCGGGACCACGCCGGAGTGGTCTATTGAGTAAGGTACTCGGCTGGGATCAAATCCCGGCTGCGGCGGCTGCATTTCTTATTAGGGCTGAAATGCTGTAGGCCCTTGTGCTCAGATTTCGGTGCTCGTTAAAGAACCCCCAGGTGGTCAAAATTTCCAGAGCCCTCCACAACGGCGTCTCTCATAAACATATACACTCTAAAAAAAAGCGAGTAAAAAGGGTGTCATTTTGTCCCACAACAATAATCGTCATCTATACTGCGTTCCATCCTTGGGCTATCGCCCCGCGCCCGGTACATTCCGGTCACGATCGACATGCCCATTATCAGGGTTACATTGCATACTCGGTAGGAAAGTGGCCAGCTCTGAGTTTTCAAGAAAGAAAGCGCACGCAAGCCTGATGACGATTATTGTTGTTGGACAAAAAGACACTGTTTTTACTCGATATTTTTTTAGACTGTAGTGGTTTCGGGACGTTAAACCTAACATATCAATCAATATGAGGGGTGGTGGGGGAGAGAAAAGAATGTGAAAGAGACGAAAACAGGAAGGTGTCAGTGGTATTTGGGCTGGGTGTGCTAGATAGATAGATAGATAGATAGATAGATAGATAGATAGATAGATAGATAGATAGATAGATAGATAGATAGATAGATAGATAGATAGATAGATACGCTCAATGTCTCTGAAGGTCGCTAACAAATGCTACGCCTTTATTAGCAGATGTAAGCGAAGAATTCGCAGATCGCCCGATCATACCTGAGCAAGCTCCTCTAACATCATTCAGTTTGTGGATATGGGAGGGTTTTTTTTTACTCCCTGAATTATCGCCGTTTGCCTGCATGAAATGTGACCAATATTTTATATTTTAGCACGCCAAGTCTTACAATCTGACAGCGCGACTCACACCATTAGTGAGTGCCCCGATGTTCTTACATCGCATAAATGATTCGCTGTCATCGAAACGTACGCTTGGCAAGTGCTCTGGGTTTAAAAACTTTGCATATGCAACGAATGAGTTTCAGAATCAATTTCACTTTCTTATGACATGCTGGCTTGTGCTTTGTTATGCAGCATGAAAGAAATGAATATTTGTTAAAAGAAGATCAGGGTGACGACGTGCTTAGCAGTGTTTACTTTTTCCCGTTCATAATTTGTGAAATGTGTGCAAAAAGAAGCGTTTCATGTAGCGATGTGCTGTCTCATAAGCGAGGGAAGTGGCATTTAGGACCTGGGATCTGCGTTTTATGAACACGCCTTCGCAACCACTAGTATTACAAACACAACAGCCCTCATTTCGTATTGAATGCCTCGGAGTGCGTAAAAGCAACGCATACCTAACTGCGAAGTTATGAGTAAGGAATGCGTCCAATAAAGAAAGAGCAATATATAGTTAAGCAGTTTTCTAGTGTTTCAGTGTATTGTAAGAGTGTCAAATTATTATTAAAATATTCGTAGTTAAAAAAATAGACTCACACTGGTGATCGTCAAATGACGAATAACCATCGGGATAATCCAGATGTCTTGTGGTTGTGACGTGAATGAAGGCAGCAGGCAGCGTGTCCGAATGGAAACAATTTATTTGGCCTAACTTCAAGCCCTACATATTTTCTGACTGAAAGTTTTACTGCAGCAAAGTACAGTGTATGTGCACTGATATCAGCGAAAAGAGCGTCAGCAATCAAAAAAAAAACTTACAAGCGGTGACATTCGTCGGCATTATTCCATGTTCCGTCGTATATTATTGCGTTATTCAAAGACACCATGTAGGTTCCAGAAAAAGCTGTAACGTTCGCATTGTGTGCGTATTCGTATCGGAATATTGTAAGATTATCTCGATGGTTCTTATTAAGTCGGCGCAGTTAGCGTAAGACATTATTTATACGTGTAATTGGCCAATAACGGAACTTAACAAAATGTGGCAATATTAACTATACACACATCTCGATATTACCACTGTTTTTGAAAGTTTGGAGGAAGTGATTATTGTATAATTTATCAAATTATTCACTACATATGCAATAGCCAAAGATAACCAGCTTGGTTTTCAGCAAGGAGAGTGAAGTAAAATGGTGCTAATACCTAAAAAAGTCATTCAGAATTTTTAAGAAAACTCGTACACCATTTATAGACTTGAATGAGGCGTTTTACTTTATTAGACATTACGTTTAACTAAAAAATTAAGTAAATGTGCTATGACGCAATTCGCTCCTGACCCATACGTATACTTATTTGAAAAACTGCGGGCCAGTACAAGGACACGCATTGCCCCGCCACGGTGGTCTAGTGGCTAAGGTACTCGGCTGCTGACCCGCAAGTCACGGGATCAAATCCCGGCTGCGGCGCTTGCATTTCCGATTGAGGCGAAAATGTTGTAGGCCCGTGTACCCCGATTTGGGTGCACGTTAAAGAACCCCAGGTGGTCAAAATTTCCGGAGCCCTCCATTACGGCGTCTCTCATAATCACCTGGTGGTTTTGGGATGTTGAACCCCACAAATCAATCAAATCAACAAGGACACGCATTAATTAAAATCAGTTTCGAGAGAAAATAAATGTGGTAGTCCACACGGTTTCATGAATTGACCACTTTTTATTGTTGTACAGAAATAATGCAAAATTGGGCAGATACCATGTACCTGGGATTCAATTTATTGCGAAGCACGTGGAGGGAAGGTGACAGTGTTGCATTTTATTTTTGAGCGACACGTCATGAAATGACACTAAATATATTTGCAAATGTTGCACGCAGAAATATATGTTGAAGAGTTGTAGATATTTATATAACTAGTTTTTCACTTGCACAACGATGTCAGCTAGAAATGTGTTTTAGGAACACCAGAAGCTTATAAGAAGCGCTGATGCTTGCGAAGATGCCGGCCCTTGACACTGCTACCTTAATCGAATTCAGCACATGGCACCTCACCGCCATTGGCGTTAACCCGACATGACGGTTGTATGAAAGGAGTACGTATGTAATGTTTATAACATTGGGTAGGCGGCACAGAAACCCCTATTGACATTTGACAAAAATTAGCGTCTATTTGAAAAGCAGTTCCGAGACCTGGCGTAGCTCTGTGGTAGAATGCTTGATTGCCACGCAGAATGCTTGGGTTCGATTCCTGCTGGTACCTTGACAATTATTGTATTCCTTCCTTGGGTCGACGCTACCGATGTCAGGTATTGCTTAACGCTCACGCGTTAAAATTGCCCATGTGTGCTCTCGTCGTTCCGGGGTAGATACCCAGTGTCAACCACCTGTGGCACATACCCGCTTACCAGTGGCACATACCCGCTTGTGAGTATGTGCCAATGTCTTACGGGAAGTGTTTGACGACGTACTCGACAGGATTGTGACATTATTCATGTCTTGACCAGTGAGTCATATTTGTCAAATCATCTTACCCTCCCATGCTAATTTTGGTTCACGCCAAGTTAAGGGTGTGATGAGTTTCTTGTAACGATGATTTTCTTGTGTTCACTACGTCCTCACAATTTACGCGAGATGATGTGAATATTTTCATGGTTTTTAAAGAAACAGGCAAGAAACTAAACTTATCTTTTGAACAGCTGCGTCTAAAGCAACTGCAATTTATAGATCTTGACTTCGTCTTCGAACCCCAGCATGTTTGCTGGCATTTTTCTCTTAGATCAGTAAAGTCCATACTCAATTACAGGTCGAGCCACTCTACGCTAATGAAGAGAAGTATCGTTACTACGGGTTTGGGTTTTGCTCTGAAAAAGTCCTGCCAACACAGAATGAAAGTAAGCTTTGATAGTCAAGTAAAGAAACTAGTACAGGCATGGTATCATAATGATGTCATCATGTCCGTGTGTAACAACATGATTAAGAAACTTAAATTTGAAGAGAACCACTCGGGGCGTCGTGATAAGAGTAGAAACGGTAGGAGGATAGCAGTGATTCCTTACCGTCATAAGACATCGCATGAACTTAAGCAACTTGCTAATAGATATGAAGTCGATGTGCTTTTTTCAGCCAAAAACAAACTGCAGTCTATTTGTTTGCGCATGCGCAGAGAGTTTCCGCAATGTCGCATGAAACACAGCAAAAAGTTCGTGGACTGCGTAATGGGCGTTATTTGCATGACTCCTTTTAGCTGTGGTAAAGTGTAAATAGGTCAGTCGGGAAGGTGCGTCAATGTTCGTCTTAGAGAGCACGATTCTTTTTTGAAATCCTTGGGTGCATCGCATCTCGAAGCTCATTGCAGAGAGTGTGGTTGTCATCCTCTTTTTCAGGATACTGAAGTGGTTTTTCAATCTATCAATCAATTAACTCGTAAGTGGACAGAAGCTTTTCACATAAAAAAAGAGGAGAACAATGCGTCTGCCAGCCTCCGGTTTTGCTGCACGATAAAGAGTTTGCTTTTCTAGATTATGTTTCAAGATAATCTTTCTTTTTTTACCCTGTGTTCTCGAGGTGCCACGGGTGTACTTTTTTTGCCTGCACACACATGCGTTCTTTTTTGATTGCCTGTTTATATATTGTTTCCTCTCTAGTAGATCGTTTGGTTACGAGAAAGCGCTTGTCCTCTCTTCCTTTCTGTTTATTTGTGCGCTTGAACTGACAGTTATACAAAGGGGGTGACCACGAGAGCACCCAAACGTAAGCGGCTAGATAGATAGATAGATACGCTTACAGTAGCCGAAGTTCGCTAAGAAAAGCTTCACATTTAAAATGCTTTGCATATATGCTTCGCATATATCTAGGCCATATATAATTCGTTACACCGATGACATGAATGTGTTTCAGGAAAAAAATTAAGTATTCTACAGTTCAATCTCTCAATATTTTGTCTAAATGGAATTTTGTAAATGATCTGGTACAAAATACCAAAAAGCTAAACATCTCAATTCTTGCTCCCTAAATAAGTCTATCAGGAATGACAGACATTTGAAATTCTATCTTGATACTTTCGAGTATGTAAGACAGCGTGAATTTTTCGGCGTTCTTTTCTAACAAAATCTCACATGGTCACCTCATGTTAATAGTCTTACAAGACACAGACCATGTTGAATAGGCAGCATAAGTAGAATAAAACAACTATTGCCGTGGTGGTGAACTACGCACTAATTCGTTCGCAATTATAATACTGTCTCTTTGTATAGAGAACAAGAACAATAACGGCTTATAAATAAAACCTGTGTATCCTACAAACACATATTTTGAGAGTTACGGGAACCAACCGAAAACTAACACCATTCTAGTTTTACCAGCTGCTTTTACATTCCACACATAAGCTATTATTCTGGAAGTATCTTTCAGTAAATGAAGGGCGCATTGTAGGTAGACGTAAACTCCGCCTCCCTTAATAGGCTATTTTTTTGAAATGAACTACGTTCCTCTACAAACTTACCTAGGCTAGCATCGTCGTCTGGGCTGCACATTTTCTGTTGCTTAGAAAGGCGAGTAAAAATTATGAGTCATTTTTTTACATCATGGAAGCACGAGACACCCAAAAATGGCACTGGAGATTTAGTCATTCTGTGTGCTTCTCTTACTTTTCTCCTTTGGGAAATAAAGCCATGGTTTGCTATCGCGCCTTTTATAATGAATATTACTTGCTTACTTCACTTATTTTTTTCATTGTAGCTAACACAAACCATTAAGAAGTATTCTCACTGCCTTGTTGATTGACATTACAGTGAGGACATTAACAGTAAAAGAGCCATGCTGCCACAACAAATCGGCGCTTCCTCTAAACCCAACAAGGCGGAAATAGTCGGATCGTAAAATATAACAAGGGCAATAAGAATACCTCAAGTTTAGAAGTGGCCCAAAAGACGAAGACGAAGTGTTGCTGTAGCTGAGTGTTTGCCGTTCATCTGCAGACTTTTCACTTATTTTCGCAGTTATACGGGGAACATAGTTCCCTTTTCGGCGGCGATGGAAGTGGACTCATCTGCACGCCCACCCGAGTTGCCGGCGACAGCGCTGGCAGCCTCAAGGAAGCGAAACTGCCTTTCCAGTGACAGCGAGGCTACCCTCATTGACACTGCCGAGAGCGTCGACAGCTCCGACGACGAATACGTGACCGTCATTAGCCAGAAAGCAAAGAGGAGGATGCTCAGGACATCCATGGACGCATCTGCTGGGAGGGCCCCGCAAAGCCCGCCGAGGTACACTGTCCTATTCTTTCTTACGCAACCATCCATCAACATGAGACTACTGAACAGGCAAGCTGTATCTTCAGAGCTCGAGGCACTGGTGCTGAACAGTATTAGGGATATCAGAGTGAATCACCGGAAAAATGTTGTAGCAGTGAACGTCGCTCAAGCGTCAGCGTTAGATTCACTGAGCAAAGTTACCGTCCCTGGCGGCATGAATATTCACACTATCATTCTGCTAGGCAATCAGGCAACTACAGGCGTCATATATGACATCGATGTGACCATCTCGAACGAAGATCTGCCGATTCTTATTAAGCCTGCTAATGATAGGCCCCAAATGCTACAGGTGTGCTGTCTAGGAAAGTCGAGATGTGCGAAGATAGACTTAAAGAGTGATTGCCTGCCGACACATGTTAAGGTGGGTCATTTCCGATATGCTGTGCGGTCATTTGTCCCTAAGCTGCTTCAATGCCGAAAATGTCAGAAATTTGGTCATGTGAGTGCCGTCTGTGGAAATCCTACAGCGTGTTCTCGTTGTGGTGCACCACACTCTGCCGACAACTGTAAGGCTAATTCCTATAATTGCCCGAATTGCCAAGGACCCCACGACGCCACATCAAAAGAGTATCCGAAAATATGGCGGGAAATTTCGGTTCTGACGAAAATGGTGAGGGACCGTTCGACTCACCGAGAAGCGGTTGCTGTCGTCAGGCGACATCGTTCTCGTCGCAGACGCTCATCTAGAAAGCCTGCCCACAGTATCAAGTCTTCTGTAAAGCCTCCTTTCGTTTAGTCGGCTTCACCACCACCGACGGACAGAAGGAACACGTGCACTGAGAATGCTGCCCCTGAAAAGGAGGCTCTGGTAGATGCATGGCCATCACTTCCAAGGATAACCCCTGCAGAAAAAGTGGATCGTGCACCGGTAGCACCACTTTCTGAGTCTCGCCAAGATGAGGTGACAGAGCGTGACCGAGAAATTTTGACGATGATCAAGTCTCTCATCAATGCCATTCGCACGCTTATAGGCAAAACGAGCACGCCTACAGCTCTATGCGCAGTGCAAGAATTGAATGCCCTGAGTCCAGTGCTTGCCAACTTCGCATAGACAAAATGGCTCCTTCACTGCCTTCATTCCAAGACGAAGTACATAGTGCGACAGTTTTAAAGTGGAATGTAGTGCCAGAGGACTTAAATCACGGATCTCATTATTTCGACTTTACGTTTTCCGCAACAGACTTCCTATATTAGTAATATGTGAACCTAATATGTCAAAAGCGATAAAGCTTTCTGGCTACGACGCCTTCACTTCATCGACTTGTGGTGAGCACAGCAAAGTAATTATATATATCCGCACAGATTTAACCTACATTCCACATTTGGTACAACACCATACCGGAAATCAATACTTATGCCTACGCGTTGCAAAGAAGAAGGTAGCCTTCACGCTTATAAGCGCATACATCTCACCATCTGGTCAGTTTGATGGTGAAAGACTACATGACATCTTGACCGCTACACTTGGACCTTGGAATGTGATTGGTGATTTCATCACTTGCTTTGGGGAAGCACAAGAATTGATTCCAGAGGCCGGAAACTTGCAGAATTTCCCTCAAGACACGAACTTACCGTTATGAATGACGGCAGTCCAACGTATTTGCGTGGTTCGAGATATAGCAGTTGCCTGGATCTTGCATTGGTGTCACGGCAATTCACCCAACAAGTGCGATGGCTCACTGATATTGAGACTCACGGCACTGATCATATTCCAACGTATCTGAAGGTCACAGGTGTTGCAACTTCCTCCTCATCAACTAACAGAAGAGTTCATCGGACAATGTACGAGGCAAAGGTAGAAAAGGCATGCGATGATATCGCGTGCAGCCTCGAGGAGGTAATGAAAAATGTGATGGAAGAGGTTACGTGCGCCTTTAAGTAAACATCAAAGCGTACAAAATTTGATATAGAACTTGAACGACTACGAACGATTCGTAGGTGGGCGGAGGGGAGGTACAGGCGCACTAATTCGATTCATGACCTCAGAGACGCTCCACGTCTACAAAAGAAAATCCAACGTCGATTGGACAAGCTGGAGGACCAACGGTGGAAGAAATTTTGTGAATCACTCGATCCTCGCAAGTCTATCTTCCATATATGGAGGACGGCGCGTGGCCTTGGCTCGACTCCACAACAACGTCCATTCAGCACATTGGCTCTCCATCAAGGCCGCCTACAGGTTGACGTTGCTGAAGATTTGTGCGTGAGGATTGCGGGCAATGTGGTTACCATGAGTGACGAAGTTCTCGGGGATGTTCCTTTAGCACAAGTTTCTGAACTGAATATGCTTTTCTCACTCGAGGAACTGGATGCAGCTCTAGCCACCTGCAGACTTTCATCGTCACCTTGGCCAGACGGTACTACATACGCTGCTTTATGCCATCTTGGAAGACGCGGCCGAGACCAGCTACTAAAATGCTACAACCAGTCATGGAACGATGGCGTCGTTCCAGAAAGGTGGAAATCCAGCCGCTTGGTACCAATCCTCAAACCAGGAAAGTCGCCGCTTGATCTGGCATCATATCGACCCATTGCGCTATCCAGTTGTGTGAGGAAAATCATAGAAAGAATGGATCTGACACGCCTCGAGTGGTACCTTGAACGCTATATTATATACCCAGAGGCCATGGCTGGTTTTCGAAGAGGCCGCTCTTCTATTGATAATGTCATTAACCTGGTAACCTCTGTGCAACAACATAAATACCTCAAGCGCATGTCGGTTGCAATGTTCCTCGATGTGAAAGGTGCATACGACATCGTAACGCACGATGCCATCCTAGATGCCTTGGCGAACATTGGAATCGGTAGAGAAATGTTTGGATGGATTCGGAGCTACCTACATATGAGATCCTTCTTCGTGCTCACTGCGGAAGGCCGCACCGTTGATCATTACACCGCTCGTGGCGTTCCACAAGGCGGGGTTCTCAGCCCTACGCTGTTTAACCTCACGATTATTGGCCTTGTACAAAGTCTACCTCGATCAGTCAATACCTCCACATACGCTGATGATATATGTATCTGGGCTTCAGCAGTGACACGACTCCAGGTACGCACACGGCCCCAAAAAGCAGTGAGAATAACGTCGACGTACCTCCATGCTCGAGGCCTCACAATTTCCACCGAGAAGTGCGCCTTAGTCCCTTTTACCCGCAAGCCCATGATCTGTTATCCTGTTTCTATCGACAACGTGAACCTTTCGTATACCAGACGTCACCGATTCCTGGGCATCATTATCGGCAGAGATCTCTCGTGGAGTGCTCACATCTCGCACTTGAAGAAGAGGCTCAGCTCTATCACACACGTGACGAGATTTCTCGCTGGTAAAACGTGGGGCACATCAGTGTCATCTATACTTCAGCTGTACAGAGCGCTCTTCTTGGGATAATTGCGGTATAGCACGCCCGTGCTTTCTAACGCCGGAAAAACTAACATCCGGGTCCTGCAAAACATTCAAGGCCAAGTCCTCCGCACAGGCTTGGGGCTACCTCAGTGCGCTAATACGTTAGCAACAATTGGTATTGCTAAAGACCTTCCGATCATGACATATATAACTGTCGACACACTCCGGATACATATCTGTCACATATCCAGAGTGCCTAACCACCACCTTGCTAGCTTGCCACTAGAAAGACCAAAGGCAGCGTTTTTCAAAGTTGTTGCGGCTAACCAGAATTCCATCTTGTGGAGATTCTCTTCGCAACGATACCATTATCTCCAGAGTGATGCATGAAAACACTGACTGTGCACCTTGAAGTGCCGGGGATATCTAAAAAGGCAAGCCTGTCATCTGCAGCCCTCAAGCAGATCTCACTGGACCTATTGCATTTGTCGTATGCTAACTGAATTCTTGTTTACACGGACGGTTCGGTCTCGGGAAGTTCGACAGGTGCCTTTGTCATACCATCTCGATCAATCACCATCAAATTCAAGACATCACACGTCACTACATCTACGTGACCTGAGCTCGCCGCTCTTCGAGCCGCTGTGGAGTTTGTTACGCAAGAATCCCCTAGTAGATGGGCCATTTTCTGCGACTCCAAGGCAGCCCTTCAATGCGTGCGAAGTCTACGACGTGGAAACTACCACCAGATGGTGTATCGTATTAATAAAATTTGTCATCGCGCTGCTGAGCAAGGACACGACATTGTTTTACAATAGTTGCCGGGCCACTGTGGCATCAGTGGTAACCACCTCGCTGACGACGCTGCCCGATGTGCCCACGACGGAGCGCCCACACTGTTACTACCCTTGTCAAGAGTAGACGCAGCTAGAGAACTTCGTCACATCGCGCAAATGCCACGCTTGCGCACAGGAATTCTCCACCTAACTCCAATCATCGCCCTAAGAATCTTGAGTCATTACTTCAGAAACAACTGCCATCCAAGATTTCTCGACGTGACACTACAATGCTGTGCCGGCTGTGGACTGGGGTAGCGTTTACTAAGTCATTAAACTATCGCATTGGCATGGCGGATTCATCCATGTGTGAAAGCTGCAACTGTATAGAGACTATTGAACATCTCTTGTGCCACTGTGCCAAATTTGATGAAGATTGCCGGACTCTCCAGTGTGCCTTGAATAGACTCGATGACCGGCCATTTAATGAAGCAAAGATCTTAGGAGCCTGGTCGCGCAGCACATCAGCACAGAAAGCCACACGAGCCCCCCTGAGATGCATGACAGCAACTTCAATGAGGGACCACCTGTGAAACTCGGCATTGTGTGTGTGACGTGACATGTGTCTATCCTTCTCTCTCCCTTTTACTCCCCTCTCCCCCTCCCCATGTGTAGGGTAGCAAACTGGACGCATAGTCTAGTCAACCTCCCTACCTTTCCTACATTCTTTCTCTCTCTCTCTCCAGAGGTGGCCCGACAAAAAATTCGAAATAATAAAAAAACGGCGGTTCTAGTTTTCTCTTTTCATGCGAAGCATGCTAAGTAAAGTGACTGTGGCATACTTTTTGTTAAAGGGGCCCAGAAAAACTTTTTCAAGTAAAGAAGGAATGAATTCGCTGGAAGAGCATATTGCCTCAATAATTCAAAGCCGCAAATATTTTAAGAATCTGTCCAGTGCGAGTGGAGTTACAAAGGTTTGTCGCATGCTGCAATTGTATTCTCTTTTCTCTCGTCCCGACAAAAGCACTGTAGGCTAAACAGGGAGGGATAGCAGGGCCACAGAAAAGCATCACGTGCGCTTTGCGAACTTGAGCACTTTTTTTGTCGAATGCGCGGCTTTTTCAGTGTGATCGCGCGCGCACGCGTTGGCAACTAGCGGCCTCCCACGTTGATCTCTGTAACGAGCATGTGCACCATTTCAAATCGGCCAATGGCCGTTAGTAGGGTCGTTGAGGTGTGATTTTTGGGCATATAACGTTAGTTGTCGGGAGAAGGGAAAGCATTATTAGGGGCGAAGCTCCTTATGGCGTGGGTCTGTTGCTCCTCCTCCTTCTCCTGCTCCGTATGTATGTATGTATGTATGTATGTATGTATGTATGTATGTATGTATGTATGTATGTATGTATGTATGTATGTATGTATGTATGTATGTATGTATGTATGTATGTATGTATGTATGTATGTATGTATGTAGCCACCGGTGGCACATACCCGTTCTAGAGCAGGTATGTGCCACAGTGGTTGCGAGATGGAAGATGGCTTTACTTGGAGTGTTCACTAGATAGACGCACGGGCAGGTGCACGGACGGATGGTCAGACATACTAGCAGACGGACGGATGGACGTGCGGACGTAGGAACGCATGGACGCACGAACAGATGAACGGAAGCACGGACTGGCTGAAAAACGCTTCGTTCCACTCATCATCATTCACTCTGTGGATATGCTGTGATTTTTTTTTTTGCTGACCGATAAGTTATTGTGAATTCCAGGGCACGTGCTGTGCTTAATATTTGGCACGCGCGTTGTCGGGAACCTCTACTACCGATCGGCAGCGTTTTCTGACCATGCTCAAAACATTTTGCAGGGACCCTTTAAGCGAACTGTTACAAAAGTGAGCACAATATTCACTGCGTTTGTCCGATCGAGCTAGTTTTATGAGTGGTAGTCAGAGCCAGGAGTGACCTGCCGTAGAGGCGATGTTGTGCGTTAGGGAGAGTGAGGAGAGCGTGGGCTTCCTGGACGGAAAGTCAGGATGCCTCAGTGGTAACGATGCCGACATTCGGAATTGAGCGCAAAGAATAATTAACACAAACAATTTCTATTGTTCTCTATATTCCTAGTTGTCTTTCTTTCAGTACTCGGTCCCTAACCCCATAAAGTTAATGCGTTTTTCAGAGTTGAAATCTGTGCATGCATTCTGAGAGGATCGGTTGGTAAACTCACTCATGAGTAGACTCACTCCCACTCACGTCAATCCATGAGTGTAAGTCTGAGTGACTCCGGGTGGGTAACATTTTGGTGAGTTTGTATCCGAGAGAGTCCGACTGAGAAAACGTCAGTGAGTGTGACTTCGAAAAAGTCCGCCTGAGGAAAACTTTAATGACTTTGCGTCCAAGTGAGCGCTAAAAACGTAGATATTTAAGAAGTGATGCTGTCAAGCTCCATAATGGTTTCTCGACCACTTGTCTTCTCTACTAAACTTCAATATTTCTATCAGCCGTACACGAGCTTTCTTTGATAACAATTACTTCTGGTGCATCACTGCTGTAGCATTAATGTGCCAGCTCACATTATAAGTCAAGAGATGCGTTAGTTACGGGGGGGGGGGCTTGATAATTTGAACCTTCCTGAATTTCCTTTACGCAAATGTCTTGTTAAAAAATTTCCTACGATTCAACACTTTCTATTATGATATCCATAGTCCGCTGCATCCAAATAAAACAGAAAAATTAAGATACGGAATAAAAAGTTGGATACAAAATAATTAAGATACAAAATATAAGTAATTAGAATACTAAACAAAAACTCCAAGTAGGGCATCAATCATGTAAAATATAAGTGTTAAAAAGCATTCACAGCTTGGACGAACCAGGTGTATGCTCAAAGACTCATGCGCTGACTCACTAAGGCACAGATTAAGATAGAGCTGTGGGCCTGACTGAGTTCAAGTAAGCAATATCTTGGTGAGTTGGAGACCAAGTGCATTTGATTCAGAAAAATTGTAGTGAATCTTTTTCCGAGCGAGCCTTGTTGAGGAAAACATTGGAGAGTATGAGCCCTAAGAAAAGAGAAAGGTATTGTTGAGGAAGTCTGAGTGAGCTCTAAACTTCTTGCAGACGTATGTGGAGAACGTAGAACCCTGAGGAGGAAAAAAGTGGTGAAGAAGAGGAATACCTGAAGACGTGCCAATTTATGATGAAGATAATTGTCACTTTTTGACAGATGGCCAACTATAGCATGAGAACTGGGCTCTAAAACGAAGCAAATAAAATGAAGGCTGCAAAGGGCAAGTAAGTGTTTTGAAGCAATTTATTCTCTGGAAAATATCAACAATCTTGACTGAATGCATTGAATAAACTGCTCCACGACAAGGACTTTCCTGCGTAGTGGTAAGAGGGAAGATTCTGTAAATAAAGAAAAAAGAATACGTTAATATTACCAACTCTGAAAAAATGTAAAATAAATGACTATTACGTGCGCAATGAAAGCATAACTTACACTTCTTCTTGTGGAGGAGAGTGGAGTAGCTCAGGGGAGAACCAAGGCCATAGCCGTAGTTGAGGCCGTAGCCGAGAAGACCATGGCCGTAACCGAAGCTGCCAGAGCCGTAGCCGAGAGAGCCAACTCCGTAGTTGTAGTATGATGGAGCGGCGTGAGCAACGCTGTAGGTAGCGACGGCTGGTGCGGCGTGGGCAACGCCGTAAGTGGCAACAGCTGGAGCAGCGTGGGCAACAGTAGCAACAGCTGGGGCAGCGTGCTGGACAGTGGTCACGGCTGGGGCAGCAGCGTAGGTGGCGACAGCTGGAGCAGCAGCGACGACTGGCGCGGACTGCACAACCTTGGTCACGGCTGGTGCAGTGTAGGTGGCAACGCGAGTCACGGCTGGAGCAGCAGCGTAGGTGACAGCTGGGGCGGATTGAACAACCTTGGTAATGGCTGGGGCAGCAGCATAGGTGACAGCTGGGGCGGACTGAACAACCCTGGTGACGGCTGGGGCAGCGGCGTAGGTCACAGCTGGGGCGGACTGAACGACCCTTGTGACGGCTGGAGCAGCGGCGTAGGTCACAGCTGGGGCGGACTGAACGACCCTGGTGACGGCTGGGGCAGCGGCGTAGGTCACAGCTGGTGTGGACTGAACGACCCTAGTGACAGCTGGGGCGGACTGAACAACTCTGGTGACGGCTGGGGCAGCGGCGTAGGTCACAGCTGGGGCGGACTGAACAACCCTGGTGACGGCTGGGGCAGAAGCGTAGGTAGCGACAGCTGGGGCAGCTTGGACAGCAGTCACAGCTGGAGCAGCAGCGTAGGTGGTGACAGCTGGAGCGGCATGTACAGCAGTCACGGCTGGAGCGGCATGAACTGCAGTCACAGCTGGAGCAGCCTGGTAGGTTGAGGCGGTGCTGGTGACAGCTGGGGCAGCGTATCCAAATCCGTAGCCAACACCGTAGCCGGTCAGGCCAGAGTAGCCAACACCGTGGGACAGACCATAGTGAGAAAGGCCAAGACCACCGTAGCCGAGGCCAGCATAGCCGAGGTTTCCATAGCCTTGGCCATAGCCAAGGTTGCTGGCGAGGGTGTAGCCGCCAGTAAGGTGGCCAATGTTACCAGCCAAGGCACTGGTGGCCAGGGCAAGGACGACGCAGGTGCGCAGCTGAAATAAAAAATAATGAATTCATTCCTTTGTGTATATCCCAAATGTATTAAGCTGAGTACACTGTTCAGGGTATCGTTCGAGACAGAGCAGGCCGAATAACGCAAGGCTGTTAAAGACGATAGTTATACCGCGAGAACAGAACGACGACAAAGGGACAAGCAAGAGACGAGTCCTTCTTGTCCCTATGTCGTTGTTCTGTTCTCGTGCTATAACTATTGTCATGTCATACCAACTAGTCAAAACTACCACACTTCGCAGTTCAGGATTTGTGGCTCATTTTACGCTATATAAGGTGCTGAGCGTACGAATACAATGAAAGCTGAAATACTCATCAGACTGATGGAGTCGTAAGTTTCTGTTCAGGAGGCAAGTGCCTTCAGAACATGCTCAGAAAATAGTGCATCCTGTAAGAATTGCTATAAAATTATAATAGAATTTTTAGGTATAGCGGTTTGCAACTTGTGGGTCGAGTTTCTCTAAAAGAATAGTGTAGTTGAATCGATACAAACCATGACGGTGGTCTTTGTGAGTTGGAGGAGCAGAAGCTTCTGATCGTTGCCTGTGGCGAGTGAGCTTTTATATCAAATTATTGGCTTGTAGACGCCAGAAACAAGCCTTGAAGAGTGGAGAGGAGAATGGCAGTGCTTCTTTATATTCATTATTAATCAGTGCCATTGATACACGTATTAGCGTTGTAGGTTAAAATAAATGTTAATTTTCAAGCTTTTTTCTTCGAGTATATTGCATGACGTAAAAAGTAACCTTTTATTTGTGAATACATTCACATGCACTCGCCTGATAATACAAGTCAGACAGCATGCGGCCAAGCATGGCCCAATTAAACATTCTGTTCTAGTTGCACTTTGAATGCCGTGAATATAGCTGCGGATGAAAGAGTAAGGTACGCTTAAGAGCATGAAATAACCGGATGTCACGTAAGTTGCGACAGAACAAGCGTATGCTTGTTGCCTTTTTTATGGCTGCACGTAGTGTCGCTAGCAAGGTGAGAACTCAGTATTCCGCACGTGTCCTCAATCTTCTCAAGAAGCTATGCCTATGATGGGTTGACAACGATCATGACTTATTCCTAGTTCACGTTGAACAAAAACATGGTCAGCCCTGAAACTTTTACACAATTATTTTTTCTCTTCAGCGTGCAACTTCAATAATGCCCTAATTGTTTCAATAGCCCCAATTCTAACGAACAGTATTTTTAATGTGTTGATCTCCACCTGAAAGGTGTTCTCGAATAAAAAAATCGAAATAATTTTGTTGACAGTCTTTGACAGAAACCAGAACACGCCTTGCTATCAATGTTCTTCCGAGTGTATTGGCGGAAGGAAATAGTATAAGGGAATAGATATCAATAACGTGCGGTAGAAGTAAAATACTTGAACATTATGCTGCACAATACTACTTTCCTCGAACTGGCACACAACATATTATAACCATTGTGAACATAGCAGCTTTAAAAGCCGTTTTATGGCTTACTTAGGTACAACGTGCTTCTGATTGGTCTATGGGCAACTGCAGCAAATTTTATTTAGTACTAGTAAAGCAATGATCAATTAGCTAATCAACAATCTCATAGGTTGACGAGCTAAGTAGGCACATCGCTGCGTGCTTAAGTACATTTCATTTGTGAGACTGGGCATTGTTTTCAGTTAAAGTACGTAGTCTCGTACAGTACCTCTGGCCAGTGTTCTGGAATTTCTCGTCCGGAATCATTGCACATTTTCGCGACCCCAGAGTGGAATGGGAATGTAATGTTGAAAACGCTTGGAGAAACAAAATGTGAGTACAATTGAGCACAATTTGTACGAATTGAAATCGGCGAAAAATTAAGTTTTTTTTTCTTTTCGAAATAGCGCATGCTGCCCCCATGACACCATATTTTAAATGCGGAACATTTCTTAGCAAACTTCGGCGAAATTGAGCGTATCTATCTATCTATCTATCTATCTATCTATCTATCTATCTATCTATCTATCTATCTATCTATCTATCTATCTATCTATCTATCTATCTATCTATCTATCTATCTATCTATCTATCTATCTATCTATCTATCTATCTATCTATCTGGCCGCTTACGTTTGGGTGCTTTCGTGGTCACCCATTTAACTGGGCGTGAACAAAAATTAGCATGGCAGTGTAAGATTGTTTGACGAATATGATGCTCTGGTCACGACATGAATCATTTCGCAATCATGTCGCGCACGTCGTGAAACACTTCGCGTCAGACAGTGGCACATGCCGACGGGCGGGTATGTGCCGCTGGTATGCGGGAATGTGCCACAGGTGATTGACACTTAGTTTCTACCTAGAAACGATGACAACACACATAGACAATTTGAACGCGCGAGCGTTACGAAATACCCGACATTGATAGCGTTCACCCAACGATGCAAAGAATAAATGTCAGGGTACCAGTTGGTAATAAACCTATGCATTCTGTATGGCTATGAAGCATTTTACCTCTGAGCTACGCCAGGTCTCAGAAATACTTTCCAAACAGACGTTAATCTTCGTGAAACGACAATAGTGGTTGCAGTGCTGCCTACACAACTTTAAAAAGAATACATATGTACTCCTTTGATGCGGCCGTCACGTCGAGTTAGTTGTGGTTAGTTGCCATGCGCTGAATTTGATTTGTGTAGCAGTGTCCAGGCCCAGCATCCTCGCGAGCATCAGCGTTTCTTATCAGCTTCTGGTGTTGCCAAAACGCTTGTTCCAGTTGGCATCACCAGTGCAAAAAACTGATATATAAGGAGCTGCAATTCTTCAACCTATGTCTTCGTGTGCAACATTTGTACATATATTTAGCGTCATTTCATGACGTGTCGCTCATTAAAAGAATCGCAACATGGTAACCTTCCCTCTTTGTGCTTCGGATAGCGTCGATTCTCATGTGCGTGGAATCTGCCAATTTTTTTTTTTGAAACATCGACCATCAGTAAGTCAGAGCCTTGAATATAACAATGAAGCCGTGGCCCTGCCATGGTTGTCCAGTGGCTAAGGTACTCGGCTGCTGACCCGCAGGTCACTGGGTGGATTCTTGACTGCGGTGGCTGCATTTTTGATGGAGGCGAAAGTGTTGTAGGCCCATGTGCTCTGATTTGGGTGCATATTAAAGAACACCAGGTGGTCAAAATTTTCAAAGCCCTTCACTGCGGCGTCTCTCATAATCATATAGTTTTTAGAACGTTAAACCACGCATATCAATCAACAATGAAGCAGTGTTTTTGAAATTGCTTGGCTAATTTTGAGCATGGTACATTACAGCAACGCGTCCGCTGGTCTGTTCTTGAATAGACTGTGTTGGTCCCAACTTTGTCTCTACTCTTTGCGTAACCGCGCTCGGCTCTTTGTGATCGGTATTTGTGGTGCAAAACAGCGGCGATGACATACTCCACATTTGGTTGTGAAATTTTTCCCCCTATTAAGTGATGTCCCAGCCACCTGCAGTCCACGTATACTTCCCTTCTTTGTGTTTGCTTCTGTCATCTTCGACAACTTAGACGCATACTCAAATAAGCGCTTCTCTTATGTGTGAGCTGTATTGATGTTATCGTGATGCTTTTGTTCCCTATAAGCTTACGTATAGCAGCTTGCACGCCGTCTCATCTTATACTCGCTACGTCTTCACCCTCTTTCACTACTGTCGTCCCGGTCATGAGCGCCTTTGCCAGAATCTTTGTCGGCGAAGGTCTGTAGGTTAGTCCAGCACACTGGATGAATTGTCTGCCCTTCCAATCCGTACAGGGAGAGAAGGAGTATAAAGTTTTTGAAGCATTATCTAGGGAAGCCAGCCAAAGCGGGAAAGCCTACGTAACCGCGACCACGGCGCTGTTTCCCCGAGTGCCAACGAAGCTTACAGCGCCGAAAAAAAACCCATGTGTGCTCTGTTCTAGGGGGGGGGGGGGTGAAGAGGTCCGGATCACGCTAGCACCTGTTGGTGGCAACAAAAGCACTACTGACGTTACCACTGTGCATTACCACACTAGTTTCTACACCCGATGGCTCATGCACGCAGGAAGTCCGCTAATATGGCACATTAAAAACAACCTCTTTTATTTACCCACGAACCGAACAAACAAGCATCATGCTCAAGCTTTGCTCTGAAACAATACATGATGTAGCCGAAGTTTCAGTTATTTCATTCGCCACCTTAAGTTAGCCGGAGTAAAAACTAGGGGTGGCGTTAAAGTGTGAACTACCTACCAATATCTAAAAGCGAAATTGAGGCGTAGGGTAGCGAACCCATGCGCAGGGTAGCGAACCGGCTGCCATTAGACTAGTTGACCTCCCTGCAATTCTTTTCCTCCTATTTTTCCGTTGCGTTAGGATACACACAAATATCTTTATTGGAAGGTCCTATGATTTTGTGGGAAGTGCTAAAGGCCCCGTCTAGTTTTGATAAAAGCTGCATTTATTATTTTATTCAACTCATTTATCAATTAAAAATCTTAAGCATTGTCGCTCAAGACAGGTATGTGTTTGCAGAAGCATGTGATATAAGGAAAACAGGGGCTTGGTTGCGCTCGTGTCCTTCGTGTTCTTCTTGTCTCTGCGTCGTCGTTTTGTTCTCACGCTATAACTTTCGTCGTCGTATGGTCAGGCTTGGTTTCGGTTCGCACGTAAAGTTTTTGGAAGAACCTCTGTTCTTTTTGAAATTTTGAAGGTCACTCCCACTAGCACACGTCACAAAGGGGGGGGGGGGGGCTGTTGGATAGATTTGAAAAACATCCGGAACTCAAGCCAAGGGTGGTCACACCATTTAAATTTATTGTTAATTTTGTACGGAAGTACAGCAAAAGGAATTTACGACTGTACTTTTTAGTATACAATGGCTGCGATTTCGAATGCGGGAGAACACAAAAACAAGATCCCACTTTTACTCTTGCTTGGTTCTAAAGTTGCAGGCAAGTCACAAAACGTTGATTACTGAGCGAATAAGCTACCCTCAAATCCAAGGGCCATAGATAAAATAAGGGATCAATGACAAATTCACATAAAAGAGATTGCAGCGAGTGAAAAATAAAAATGAACCAACTTTTAAAAAACTGGTACTTGTGTATTGACGGCCACTACCTAAAGAAATTGACGATTTATGCTGCTTCATTGCTAAGGTGGACAATTGCACTCATATGCAGCACGCATTAGAGAAATTTTATATTTGACAAATAGAACATCTATGTCGTAGCAATAACCGAAAAGATGTACCATTTAGTGTGGTGATAAAATTATGTGTGGTGAAGAACTATGCTATGGTATATTCTACGAAAAAAATTAGTTAAAGTGGCACAAATCACGATGTTATGGTGCACGTTAAAGAGCCCCAGGAGGTGGAAAATTCTCAAGCCCAGAACTATGGCACCCATCATAATATAATCTTGGTTCCAGAACGTAAAACCTCGGATATTACTACACACAAACATTGCTCTTCTAGACCACATCTTCCGTGCAGCGTGAACTGAACAGGAATAAACACTCTACAAAGTGAAGATAGTTTTAGTCATGCTGTCTAAAAATAATTCATTCAGAACATGAACAACGCCACCGCATTTAGGAGGAATTGATTGTACGACATTTATAAACGCCATGAACGTGCTTTTGCTTTGCTTTTTACACATGTGAATTCTTTTGAGCTGGAGCTGCGAATAAAACTCTAAATGTGTGTAAGCTGACCCACGCAATGGTTCATTGTGGAGAGAAATATACGGCAACGAATGTTATAGGCGCGTGCGATAACTTAGCCACGAGCTAAACATGGCGAAAACGAGATGCCGAGTTAGCACATTCGACCCGCTGACCAGGCAGACTGGAAACAGAATTTTATTGTGAAACCGGCACTGCTCCATCTACCGTTAACTCTAGCAAGTATATAAGTTTCAATGCTTGGCGGTTCTAACCTCAGTTTAAGCGAGTTGATGCCATGCGTCGGATCGTTCTAGGTAAAGGTATTGACGGCTGTACTTGACCGCCCCTTGAAGCGCTTTGAGCTCTGCTGCTGTCGACGTCGTGTTGTGAGAGAACTTGTATTATAGCAATGCAATACCAGATGAAACAACGTGGGCTCCTGCAGAGGTATTGTAATTAGTGGAGCCATCGGTGTAAGCGTGTATGCGGTCAAAGTACCTTTCGTCCAACAGACGCAAAGTCGGTTGCTTCAGGGCTAGCAGTGGCATGCGTGCTTTCTAAATGATTCCAAGAACCGATAAGCGCACGCCAGGTTGACGGAGACTCCGAGACGCAGAAGCCGGACGCATAGAGCGTTTGAAGCCAGGTCGTGATGTGTCCTGGTGTTCCGTCACAATACCGCAGAACAAAGCATGGTGCCTCAGCGCTATAAAACACGCTAAATGAAGTAACGGAAGCCATGATGAATGCCGAAAGTACGCTCTCAGCGTCTCGACATTATATACGTTGTGACCGGCTGCTCTTGTGCGGTAACTATAGTTGCAATTTTCTATGAGCATCTTGGAAGGCCAAGACGTGTCCAAAGTGCTTAGGCTTGTACGCTTTATGGTGCACGAATGTGGTCTTGCACGCGTTAGACAGGGCAGGAAGGCTTTACCGGCAAAGTCAGAGAATGAGGGCTGTATAAAGCTGCTGCAAAGAGTGCACGGAGGGGCTCCATAATTTTTTTTCAGGAACACACCTAAATACATGCTCAATGCCAATGAGCTTTTTCTTCAGGATTGTGACATGTGGGCTCCTGGTTACGTAACAATCTACGATAACACCTTGTAATCTATGAATGCTCCCATACGCAATTGATTGGCCATTGGTGCACATAGCGTAGAAAGACATCAGTTTGCGTGTAGACATCACGACTGCGTATTTTTTTGTGGCGATAGTCAAACCTTGCTAGCGAAGGTATGCCGATGCCATTGTTGCCGCCTTCTGTATTCTTGCGCGCGCTTGAGGCCGTGCCCCGCCGGACGCCCAGACCAGATATCACCAGCGTAGAGAGCGGTCTGTGGCAGCATTTTGGAGAGCCCCGCTATAACTAGGTTGAAAAGGGTCTGAATAAAAACGCCAAGCACCCTACGTTTTGTGAAATGCTTATTCGCAGGCCCATCAGTAGGCTGGAGCGGCTGGAGCAACGCTACAGGTAGCCCTAGCGCGGGCAGCATGGGCAACACCGTAAGTGGCGATGGCTGGGTCAGAGTGGACAATGGCGGCAACACCTGTGGCAGCTTCGATGGCACCAAATGTTGGAACAGCGTTAGAGGACAGCAGTCATGGCTGGGGCAGCGGTGTAGGTGGCCACAGCTGGCGCAGCAGTGACAAGTAGAATAGACTGCGCAACCTTCGTGATGGCTTGGGCAGCGTATGTTGCAACGCGGGTGATGGCTTGGGTAGCAGCGTAGGGGACAACAGCGTAGATAACAGATTTAAAGTCATGACCCCGTGGCACTATCCTCGCTTTGAGAATTCTGATAAAAGACCTTATTGCATTCCCTATAGCCAGCGAAACCGTCTTGCATCACCGCTGATTTTCATTCGATGACGCTAAAAGCCAGGGTGTGACGTCGCTATCTCCACTGCATTTTTTGTGATGAAGTGGGAGGTCATGTGGGAGTGCTATAGCTTGCAGATATCTTTTGCTTTTCACCGGCTGATAGCGGTTTATTTTTGAAGGGGTGAGACACGATCACTACGAGTAAAGACAAACCGTTGCTGCGAGACAGGTTCATTGGCGTAGATCATTGGCGTAGATCGTGCGGTCAACGATGGGATGCGGAAAGTTTGTGATAACCAGTCTGGTAGTAGTGGAAATTGGCGTTTGAGCTTTCAGTTCTCTTGCTGAGACGATTCCGAAAAATTGAGCATGCCGTGACACCACGTTGGTCCGATAGTTTGGCGCTACTATAGCTAGTCACTGAATGTGACATGACATTCTATGACCCAGTACCACACGCCATCTGATAACTTTGCCGATAACTAAAGAAACTGCGTGAATAGTAAAATGGGTCAGTAGAAACCATAACTCGCCGAAACTTTTAAGTCAACAATAAGATGTTGGAGCTCACTGTACTGGTTTTGAAAGCACCCAAATCTAGCATTTCGATCACGATGCAACGTCATTATGTTATCTTTGGATTCGTGCTCAATTTGTAAAGACGTACTTGTTTCAGATTCGACTGGCGGACTTCTCTACATGCAACTCTTGTAGAACCGGAGAGACAACTTAACAGGTGTGGTGCAGCTGCGCTCGCTACGACACCCAGGGAGGCTCATTCCGCAAGCTTCACAAGCAACAGGTATCAAGGCCGTTTTTCTGCAATCAGGCCTAATGGACTACGAACATATCACTCTGAGGTGCAGATGGCAGTGAAAGCGGCACTAATGCACTGATAATGAGCACTTTCGTATCAACACGTTTTGACTTGATGCGTTCCCGCATGTGTGCTCTTGCGATCACGACCAATTTTTAATATCTCGAAGAACATGTTAAAAGTGAATGCTAAATTTGTTGGTGTACTTCAGTTAAGTTATATTAGTATGAGGTTTTTATTTGGTGCTTACTTTTTAGGCGTGAAGCTCCTCGTAGCGGCACCCGTTCGTTCCTCGTAGCCGTTGTAGTGCATAACAAGTATAACATTTTGACCTCCAAGGTGGTGCCGATGAGAGATTTCTTCTGTGCGTTGTTGAACATGAAAAGATAGTGCTCAATGTACATGCCAATGGCAGCTAAGGGGGAATGAGAGACAGGAGAATTCGGCTTTTAGTTAAAGCGCACGCTGCGATTTTTTTATTGTTCAACCACGCACAGAAGACGAGGAAGGGTTGCTACGTTATACTCGCTGGGCGTAACCTCCTAGGTTTTAAAAAGGTTTAGCGAGCGTTGGGCCCCAGTGCCATGAATACAGTGAACTAGTATATACAATGAACTCGAGGTGGTTAAATGGTGGGAAGTAGACACGAAGCGCAAGCCGTAAGAAAGTGTGCGTGTGCCTCCTCTCGTTCAGTCTTTGGAATTTCCGCTGGATGACGGTGCTTCTATATGAGGAATATATGATGAAAAGATGCGAGATGGTGGTACTTGGAGTGATGAATAGGATGACGGACGGACACACAAACAGATGCATGGACGGACGCACGAATGGCTGCACGGACGGATGGACGCATGGATGGACGCAGGAGCGTATGCATGGACGAAAGCAGGGACGGGCGCACAGATGAACGTGCGGACGCACGAACAGACGCACGCACGGACGGGCGGATGGACGCACGGGCGGCCACACTGACGCACGGATGGATGGACGGAAGCAAGAACGAATGGACGGACGGATGCTTCGCCCCACTATCTATCATTCACTCCGTGGATATGCTGCCATTTTTTTGTGTGATGATTCATTGATATGTGGCGTTTAACGTCGCAAAACCATCATATAGTTATGAGAGACGCCGTTGTGTAGGACTCCGAGCATTTCGACCACCTGAGGTTCTTTAACGTGCACCTTAATCTGGGCACACGGGCCTACAGCATTTTAGCTTCCACCGAGTGCTTTCTTTTTTCAACGGACTTAATTCAGTGTTGCGTAGAGGTAATATTTTCCTTTCTGGCCCTTGTGACAGAGACATACTGTGCGTTGCACATATCGTAAATTGTTTTATACTGTAGTTCGTTATGTTGTCGTTGCGCAAGAGCTTGTACTTTTTTACATTGCAATGTATTATTTGTGGGCATAGGCGAAATATAGTGCAAGAGTCGTCGACCATTGATTGATTGATTGAACGTTTATTATAATTTGTCACATGGGGTTTACAAACACTGATTGGACCCATAGCCTTAGGCTAGTGTAGGGTCCAATGAGAAAAGTATTGGACAGAAGCGGGAAATATCAATTACACATAATACATATGTAGCTATACAGACACTGTAAATATACACATATACAGAGTAGAGAAGTCTTTCTCTTCTCAAACAATCTGGTCACACCAAACAAAACTGCATTTGCGCATACGGAAAGTTATGACAGATAACTTCGTGGACACACCCAAAAAACATCATGTAAAATACATAAAGAACATCAAACTATCACAAGTTTTAGTTAGAAGGAAAAAAATGCTAGGTTTACAAGATTCACCAGCGTATATTTATACAAATGTAAGTGCTTACCACCAAAGAGAAAAAGAAGCATTTACAGCTTGCCCAAGAATTGATTTTTTTAGTTTCATATGGTCACAGCTACGTTCAAGGTACAGAATAAATGCGATCACCTTCACAGCCAATTAACGAACACTCGCCTACGTTATAGCGGTTTGTGATGGTAACGAGCTGTGTTGCAAGCAGCCGTACCGCAGTCACTGCTTTAGATTCGCTTTGAAGAAGTAAAATTTAGATGGCGTGGCTTACGCACAGTTGTCATAAGCCTTGATATCTGAAATAAAAATATTAAACAAAAAAGGGAGGAAGCGAGAAGGGTCTAATACTTCACGTCGTATAACCTTAACGAAAACGAGGAGGTAAAGTAGCAAATAAATATATAGAGAACATTAATTTTAATGTTTGCATTGTATTTGAATAATCGCAAATAGACGCGGAACGAGGAAAGTGGACGGAAACAGAACTTGCGACAGGAGACGACCAAACATGCGAGATTCGGATTAGGCGCCCAGCGCTCCTATGCCAACTGAGCTTCGTCGAAGCTCACACTCTCGTCCACTATCCGAGTACTTATGTTAATGCAAACCTTCACAGTGTTAGCGCTACTTTTAGACATGACGGCAAATGTGTAGCACTGTTTTATATTGGCCACATAATGTCACATAGCCCGTAAAAATGTAATGAGAGGACAGCTGATCAATAAGCCCACCTGAAGGCAGTTGCTAAAAGCATCAAGCACGTAATGCAAATATCCCTGGTTCGGTTTCTGCCTGAGGCAAATAGCTTTTTTTAATGAGAATGCATTTATTAGTCGGGCTATGTCAGGCGTACGTCGGGATCCGTCCACCGCCCTTTCCTACAGCAACACATGCGGGCGCGTGCGTACCTAGCGAACGGAGCTCCCACCATGTCACGTTTCGGCGACGATAGCTGTCAGCAGCAGCTGTTGGCGCACGTGCTTATCCTTGCCCCTAGCAACCAGAGCCCCCACCTCCTTGACTTGAACTAGATTTGCCACTGTATTAATGCAATGCGTTTGAGACGCGTTTGTATAACTTGTGCTGGCAGCGTTTGTGTAGCGCTTGTGTTGATAAGGCGCTGACATTGAAGTCGCCAGGTACAATGACAACACAAACAGGCGCTGAAGAATGTGAATATAAATGGGTACGGTACAAATCATCATATCGTCATTTATTTATGCCTTTCAATCACTACACTGTGTGCTCTAGGCGCAAGCAATGAATTTGCATTTTCTCACGATTCCCTTCGGGGAGGAAGGGGCATTTTCCCTCTTCACTTTCCTCTCCTTTGTGTCTCGGATAATACAATGTACCTAAAATAGTACAATTACATTCTCCACACCTTCCTTGGATTTATGATCAGCTGGCTCGAAGAGTTGATGTTGTCAAATATAGAATTGGGACCTCACGAATTCAGTTACTTCATTCATTTGTGTGAATGAAGTAACTAACCATTATGAATAGAATTTCATCCACTGAGAGGCATTTCGAGCCCTTCCATTGGCACTATGCTAAGAAATGCATTTTTGCTGTTGATACGCTACTCCTCTCATTAGCAGCCCAATTGAAAGTATCTATGAAGAGCAGATATTGAAAAAAATTGGCGTCTTCCACGGCTCACTGGTGTCGTCATGGGCATTGAAAATGATGCGTGGATTTTCAACCGCATAATATTGTACCCATTTGTAAGTTCTCTTAGGCAAGTCATCGGAAACAATCGTTTTTCGCCCCACCGTAGTGGACAAGTGGCTAAGGTAGCGGGCTCGAATCCCGGCTGCAGCGGCTGCATTTCCGATAGAGGCGGATTCTTGTAGGCTCGTGTGCTCAAATTTCGGTGCCCGTTAAAGAACCCCAGGTGGCCGAAATTTCCGGAGACCTCCACTACGAGATTTCTCATAATCATATGGGAGTTTTGGGACGTTAAGCCCTCCATATCAATCAATTCCTTTTATATTAGGAAGTATCTGATATAACAACTTCAAAGGTACTTTATTACACCGTGATGAAAGTAACTCCCAGTTTAATTTTTCTTTCATTTCGGTACAACTGTTATATTTTCCATACCGACTCAGGACAATCCTGGCTGCTCTGTATTGATTTTTTTCTAATTTATTAATCCAGCCTACTTGTGACGGGTCCCAAAGAGTGTAAGCATATTCTAAAATTGGTTGAATACAGATGAGGTAAATAGTGTTCATAGGTTGATAATCTGCACTTCTCAAGTTCTTTTGAATATAGTTTAATGCCTCCACAGTCTTAGCAACCACATAATTCACATGAGCATTCCATCCACAAACAATCGTGCGACAATAATACACCATAATATTAGTGCCTACTTTTTCCATCTAGAATGTTTTCCCTTGGTTATTAGTTAGCAGTTATTAGTTCTTCTTGTTTCAAAAACACATAAGGACGCACTTGTTAGTGTTTAAATTTGTTGGCCATTTAGGACACCATAAATAAATACGTTCAAGGTCAGCCTGCATTCACTTACATCATGTTCATTTCAAATTTTCGTTTAAATAACGCAATCATCTGCAAAAAGCCGATTATTGAAGCTTATGCCCCCAATTATGTCATTAATAAAAATGATGAATAATAAAGAAACCAGCACAGACCCCAACGGGACACCGGATGTGACTTCAAGGAAATCCGAATTATTGCTATTTAAAACAACAAATTGGTGCGTTGAAACAAGTAATTTTCCATCTAAGTAAAACTTTTATCGTCTATACATAGTGCTCGTTATGTTCCAAGAAGCAGAGGATGGGAAACAGTGTCAAAGGCCTTGCTGTAACATAGAAAAATGCAATCATTTTGGCCACCTAAGTCTATTTCTGATGCTCGGTCATTAAAAAACTCAACAAGCTGTGTTGTGCATGAAAAACCTCTACAAAAACCGTGTTGTTTCTTTGTTAAAAAATTGTGATCTAATAAATGGTTGATTATGGCCTTGTATGTTATATCTTCAATAATCTTGCAGGATATCGATGTAAGTGAAATAGGCATATCATTCCTGACGTCTTTATTGGAAGCTCCTTTGTGAATTGTGACTACATTTGCTACTTTCCTTTAAAGATTAGGTAAAGGTAAAGTGAAAGTTGATGAGCACACTGTTTTATAACTCTTGGAGAAACGCCATCAGGATCTATAGTTGTACTTTCATCGAGGTTCTCGAGCAAGGCCTCAATGCCACTTACACTGATTTCTAGTGGTTGCATAAAAAGAACACTACTATGTGGCAAAAGTGAGCCTATAGTAGACTTAGGAAGAAAGACTGATTGGAAGTAAGTATTTAAGCACGTGGCTTTTCTATATCGTCAGAAGGAATGTGTTCATTGAAAATAGGTTCACTTATTTCAACAGGATCAGACCCACACCCTTTTAATATTGACAAAAAGGTTTAAATTTTGTTCTCATATCTTCATTTTTTCTTTTTTGAATTGCTTCTTTATATCTTTTTATACTTCCTTGTACTCGCGTGTCAGTTCCCGTAGCTTTTCGTAATAAATTTCACGTTTTGTTTATGTGTATCTTATAAACGTCCGCCTTCGTTTCTCAATTATCTTCAGAATACTGTTGGTCACCCATGGCTTTTTATGCTTCTTAAGCCTAGCCGAGTCAATACTTGATATGGACTGCTCTGAATGTTCAAGCACCTTATTTTAAAATGCGTTCCACAAGTCTTCTACATTGTGCTCCTCCGCCAAGCACGCAAAAACAGGCAAATAATCAAGAACTCGTGCGGAAATTGACGTGTATTCGCCTTTATAAAAAAAGAACACTTTTTCAACGAGTACACTTTTTTCTTCGTGAAGTTTTTGTTTCAATTTCTACTACAACAACCTGATGGTCACTAATACCAGAAATTATATCTACATTACTTACTATAGTAGGTGAGTTACAAAAGATAAGATCGAGGGTATGATTAAGTCTCGTGTGTTTCAAGGCGTACAGTACTAACCCAAAAGTATCAATAACGTTTTTCATTTCAAGATTACTTCGGCTGGCATGCAATCCATCGCATTAATCATCTCTTGAGTTGAGATTGGGGTAAATTAAAATCACCAGCTAACATTATGGTGTGGTCACATGCCTCAGAAATGATATCACCTAATGTTTCTAATACACTGAAGTTTGCGCAGGCGACTGATAAAAATGTCCCAGCCACGAAAGAAAACCTGTTACCTAGTGTAATAGTACACCAAACCGACTCGATTGCGTCACTCTCGATGTCAAGCATAGAAGATGAAAGTGATGAATGAACCAACAAGAAAACACCGCCGACAAGACTCGGCCTATCTTTGAGATAGGCAGTGTAGTTGTGCGTAAACACCTCGCTTTCCAATCCTTTTCATTGACAAGGAGTGAGTTCTTAAAATTAACATCGGTGCCTGAGTTCAGGAATGTGTACACCTACTAGCTGGAACAATTGGCCGGCATTTTGGAGTACCTTACGCCAGGTGTAAAACCAAAGTATAAAGTCCTTGGCACTAAGCAGTCAATGCGGAAATGCAATACGACTCAGTCTTATCAACTTCAAATTTCTTTCACAGTTTTCGTAATTGTACCCTTATATTATACATACGTGTATGTTTTTTGTTGACAGTAAAAAACAGAAAAAAACAGACGCGTTCATATATTAGGTTTGATGAGCACTCACTTTACTGAGCGCGTCTACTGTTTCTTAGACATGTCCTGACTTGCATAACCAGGTTGTCTAACACTTTTTATTACAATTTCAAATCACGCAGTTAAGGCGACCGAAAATTCTGTTCTTGCTCAAGCTCGCGATTCTTCGGTTGTAAATCGCTGATACTGTGTCGCGAATGTGTTCAGACTTCATTATTGTCATCTTTCGAAATGAACACACGCTTATTTCTTTCTAAAGGGTGTCGTATCTTTAGCATTAAAATCACGTAACTCTTGCAAGTTTGCTGTTGCTGGTCAGCTGTCTGGATCAGCGTTTAAAATAAAATTCATGAGCGAAAGAAAAGGCGAAAAAAAAAAGCTCTTTGGAATGCAAGAGGACTGTCGCCTGATCGAGAAAGGTAATCAAGAAAATGCTTGCGACACAGACATGCTTCAAACAGATACCCACGTAAACGCTGGAAATTGTTAGATTGGTTTGGTCTGTGTAAAGTGCTGATGGGAGACATTACACGGAGATCATTTCTGTTATTCTGGTGGCATCAACTTCACAACATGCAGTGACCTTCGAAAGGGCGATGCATCCTATGCAACAAACATTCGTTATTTATATGCGTAGCAGCTTATGGTGGAGTTCATTTCGGTGGTGTACGGCGTGACCATCCTTACTGCGTATGCACCAACTCTCCCCCTCTCCTCACGATCACGCGAGGAGAAGGACGAGAGTTGACGCAGTGGGGAAGCGGGAGGACAAAAAACCCTCTCCTCACGTGAGCGCGAGGAGGCGGAGAGGAGGAGGAGTCAGAGTGCTGCCTCCACTTCGTTTCTGCTCTCCCATTTGTTTCTCTGCCACGGCTGTGCGATCATATATATGCTGCGTGCGTTGGTTGTGTTGCACTCTCCTATTAGCACTGGGTGTTCACTTTGCGACGCACACACGGTAATACACACAAATGGAAGGGAGACTAATGTAAGTGGTACACATCATATACACAACTCACACACACATGAGTCATATATGGAAACACACAAATGGAAACAAGAAATGGAAACACAAGCACTGCTTAACATCCCCACATGGATTGCTTTAGTGAGAGGTGATGTATCTTTTGTCAATTATTTGGTGTCCACCGCTTGTAGACGAAAGCATGTTTAACTAAATGATCTTCAGAACAGTGTTGCTTCAGCTAAAGAAGAGCTTTCAGTTCACCGTGGCCCGATAATTACTTCAACAACAGCTACGTTTGAATGAACAAACTCAGTGCACCATTTCAGCTTTACTCTGGTACTTTTTCAACTGCCTGCTGTTCAGCTTCAGTGCATCTGTGCAGTACCCGAATCACAATCCATGCACGCACTGGGGTGGTTTGTGGATACACAGAAATGGCGGTTTCAGGTTATCAAAGCACATTGAAATAAACTAGCTATACCTAAACTGAAATTCTTCATTGGTGGGAATCGGTGGCGATTTCATCAGGTAGTGCTCGAATTTTTGTGAAAGCACTGTTAATGTACTTGAACCAATTGTTACTTGCTTCTCGGAGTTAAACACTAAAGGTGCAAGTTCGAGTTCATATACACTGTTCTAATAACATCCGGAAAATCAATAGTCCTCTTCATCAAGCAACAGAAAAAAATTGTGTTTATCTTTTCAGTAGGGAATATATAGTGCGTTACACAAGCATTCACTAACCCAATAAAATAAGTAAATACGTCCGCTGGTTTATTGCGAAAAATATCAAAATGCGGTTGGAAAAAGTATTTTTCCATAAACATCAAGAGCAACATCAATAATTATTCACAATGTGCGACGCTTGCCGTTTTTATACAAACAGGCTCATCTTGTTAAAGCAATTTCATGATTAACATTTGTTGTGACTCACATAAGAAATTAACAGCGCATGTACCTGGGTAGAATATTGACTGCCTAAATCGCAACCATATGCTCGAATCGCTATCGACATTTTATTTTTGTAGTGCACAAAATCTGATAATTTCACCCGACTATCAGTGCTGTTGGTGTCGCAACGTTCATAGCTTACATAAATAATTTGCTGCCACTCAGATCCTTCCTAAGGTCATCGCACCAATCTTTCCCCCTGCACTCATACTTTTTGGTTGGCCCCTTTTTTGCCGTAATTCCGCATTCGCAACATAACCACTGCAAAATCGGATGAACTTTTTAATGGCACTCGGGCCTAAGCTTGGATATGCAAGCCGAAAGAAATGTTTAATAAAAAACAAGAAAACAACGTGTGCTTCAATGTCTCCTTATTTCTTTCCTCACCACCTCTATGACAGCTGGGGCATCTCGCTAGATCATTGCACCGGCAGAGGTGGTGTCTCATACCAATTGAATCATGGAGCGGCAGAACGCGAGACACCAGAGGCAGCGGGAAGCAAACACATTCCTTCATATTCTTGCCGATTTCATGTGCGATGCGAATATTGCTTCATGAAACTTTATATGTATGCGTGATTTTAACGCTTCTGACATCCAGTGGCCTTCCTTGTCTTGTAAGGAGTCCTGATGCTGTGATATGACATGAATTAATAAATATTTTTATTTGAACATACTAAAGTCGTCTTATGTCCAACTAAGCGGGATTCTATCCTACATTTAGTTTTCTTAAGTACAGATCTGTCTGACAGCAACTTCTATTGCGAAATGGTTGAATGAGTATAGGGTCATAAAGGTGTCTTGTTAACACCTTGCTATCCCACGTCCAAACTGCCTTATCCATACACCAGCTTTCCTGATTTCGCTTGTACTCCTCATTCACTCCACTTATCTGTTCACTTAAATGTATGCTAACCCATCAATAAACTTCATTAAAATTATCATTATCAGTTTCTTTTTCACTTGTGCTGACTAGACTTCCACAACTGATGTTTTACCTGCTCAGTTTGATACGTTTTGTGCGTTTCCTGACACTCAAGGTATAAGTTGTCTTGTTAAAGACTTTGAAGATCTTGTAAAGCCGTGTATCTGAAAATTCGTACCAATCAAGACAAAGAAGCCGTGCTATTCTTCCTTGAATAGATCGTCATCCCTTGCATTTGTGTCAGTTGTCAGTCGACTTAGGCGCTCCGGAAGATTCAGTCACCCCAGACAGAATTCAGAGTGCCAAGTGTGAACTCAACTCAATGTTGAAAACAATGGAAGATATTATTTATTTATTTATTTATTTATTTGTTGAATACTGCAGGCCAAAAAGGCCGAAGCAGGAGGGGCACAAACACAACCACAAGGTCAGTACATGAGTGACACAGCTTCACTAAAATACATCTCTGTAAGAGGAGAGCGAGTAGAAGAGAAACATCGAAATAAAGAAAGCACGCGATCAGTACATGAGTAACACAGCTTGACTAAAATACATCTGTGTAGGAGAAGAGCGAGTAGAAGAGAAACATCAAAACAAAAAAAATCAAGCGATATTCGGAGAGGAAGGGGGGCAATATTCACAGAATTAAACATTGGGTTCATCAAGATCGAAGGTTTGGAGGAAATCAGAAGGCAAGATATTCCATTCTGTTACAGTTCTCGGAAAAAAGGAAAACCTAAATAAATCTGTCCGCGCAAAATACCGAAATAAAGATCGGACAATATTTTATAGCGTTCAATTGCCGCATCTGTTAAGAATGAATCCAGCTGTATTTAGTGCTTTCAATAACTCTTTTCAGTATGCCCCGCCACGGTGGTCTATTGGCTAGAAACTCAGCTGATGACCCACAGGTCTCGGGATTGGTTCCCGGCTGCGCTGGCTGCATTTCCGATGGAGGCGAAATGTTATAGGCCTGTGTGCTCAGCTTTGGGTGCACATTAAAGAACCCCAGAGGTCGAAATTTGCGGAGCCCTCCGCTACGGCATCTCTCATAATGATACGGTGGTTTTGGGAAGTTAAACCCCATATATAAATCAAATCAATAAACTCGTTTCAGTGTGTGTTTGTATCTGACAATAACGGCATTTCTTCTCTGCTGGTTATTCCTCGTTTTAAAGAAATCAGTGATGTAGAAATAACAAATGAAAGCATTCGTAGCCTTATCTTAAAATTGTATGTAAAAATGCAACGGCCAAGAAGGAATACGTACTGCATTCTTAGTTCACTACTCCGTTGTCATCCACATATTTAACCATCATATTTGATAAACCTTTATGTTCTTGAAGTGTTTCCCTTTTATGGAAGGTCGCTTAAGTTTTCCTTGGCTTTAGATAAGCCGATAACCAGTCTTCATTAAACTATAGAGCAATATCACTGACTTCTCACTTATGCCAATTGTTAGAACATATCACTAATAAACACATTACGCTCTTCTTAATCAGGCGAATTACTATCCCGCAGACAACAGGAGTTTAGACGCGATTTCAGCACAACAATGCGATTAGTCGTATTCACGCATGTTATTATTTGAGCCTTGATCATGGCGACCACGTTGACGCTATCTTTATAGACTTCTCAAGAGCCTTCGATACTGTATTACATTCTAAACTTATTGATAAATTCAGTGTGATATAAACCATTCTGAATTGGTTAACTGGATATCTATCTTTTTGACTTCTTGCTTTCAGTTTGTTTCTTACAGGCAGCTAACCCTGCTGGTAATAATTTAACATCCGTATGCCACAAGGGCCCATTATTGGGCCTTCTTCTTAATTTACATGTACGACTTGCCTGCCTACACCTCATGTCTCATTTTTTTTTCAAGCCAACGATGTCGTTTTATATGAAGTGGATTAAGCCCACAGCGACTACTACCACTTGCAGGAGTCGTTTCTGACCGCAATTCTGACCGCAATTTCTGAGCTTCTACTACCCCACCTTCATTGCAAGGCATTCCGCTTTAGTGGCGCGCCTGAATACAGTGATTAAAATTCTTGCAAAGCGTCATTTTTTCTGCAGTTAAGCTGTCAAAAACAAAAAATACACAAACTTCACCTCTCAGTCAATGACGAGACGCTTTCACAACCTAAATTTCAGGCTTTATTACGCTCTAACTAATTGTTAAAGTTCAGTTTTTCTTCCCATTTCTTCGAAAACTGCTACTCGTTACCCAATTCTGCTCGTTCGTATCCACCGCATAGTAATGCAGCCGAAATTCACTACACATGTACTTAAAATACACCGATTTACCTGAACACGGTACTTGCTTCTATAGTTTTTTCATGGTTTCAATTTTTCGTACCACTTTTGCCTTATATGTTCCCACGACAAAATTATTTTACCTACTTGTGTTTTCTAATCGTTTTACTTATATTTCTGCGTATCCTTGTATACCAACTATTGGCATAGCACACTTTGCGCTTCAGTATGCGTATATAAAAAAAACGATTAATGTAGCTGATTGCTAACATTCATCACAGTTCACACAATCTCGACGAAGCTGCTAAAAACGTGGGTACAAACGTCGTATTATCCAACTCACGAATTATTTCGAGGCTGTGTAAATTGACAGAGCCTCACTCCTGGAAGCAGATATGCAACACTTATCGGGAGCATTACTCCTGTAACCATTACGTAACGTTCATTCATTGGCAAAAGGACGGTGTGCATATTTCACTTTTTCGTACAAGCTTATATATGAGGTAAACTGGGTTATGCCCTAAACAGCAGTGAAGGTAACACGAACTTAACGGTAAGATTGCTGGTAATGTTAAGAATGGTAAGGATTCGTGCTCTCCGTGTTTTGATCAACTTACTGTCATATTTTTAACCATAATCAATCAACGATGCTCAAAGTAGAACCTAAAAAGATTAGGTAATACGCAGAATGACGAGCAAGCATAGGTTTATTGTCGTTATCTAAGAAAAAAAGAGTTGAAAATTTTCAAGGCTCAGTAATATAAAATGCGCTGGCCTTGTGTAACGTATTTCAGCGTCTATATATTGCACCCCATCTTCCTCCTAAACAACCTGTAATTTTGCCCTATCTGCGTCCTATCTCTACCTGGTCTGCGTCTTCAGAGCGCAACCCCATCGTCGACGTACAGAACAAAGTAGCCCTACTGAATGCACTGACAAACTTCTTTCGAGATATGCAAGTAGGGCTTCGCTGACAAGGATTTTGCCGGCAACTTTTCGCAGCGCTTCGTTAAATTCCTTTTTGATGCGGCACTTGAAGTACGTGCTGTTTTCAGCGAGTTTAGTCGAATCCCCACCTCTGATGTTTAGATGCAGCCTCGAAGAAGTGAAAGGGCGTGGCCGTTCAATCACTCCGCGATTTAGTGGTCCCCTCTATTACGTGGCACCAGCACGTGTCCTGAAAATTTTAGCAATTCGAAGTGATTTATTCATAATAAACTGCCGGGATATTTCTGTTGATTACATCATTACCAACTTCGATCGCTCATTTTAGCGCAGTTCTGAGTATTGCCGGTTCTGACGTGGCTTGTAACGAGAGCTTTACTGTCAGCGTGATTGCGCCACACACAATTCATGAATAGGCGGCAAGCAGAGCCCCAAAAGTGCTCTGACCTTAAAAGAAGGCAATCAGAACGATGCAACTCAAAATATTTTAGCAACAAACAGGAGAATAAACCCAAAATTCAGTGATGGGGAATATTTCGTAAAATCGTTGTGTGTCGCATAACAGTTTGGTTGCTTGTTTCTAATTATTAAAAATAATTCTGCTTTTGGGTGCACGTAAAGAACCCCAAGTGGTAGAAATTTCTGGAGCCCTCCACTACGGCGTCTCTCATAGTCATATGGTAGTTTTGGGGCGTTAAAACCCACATATCAATCACTCAAATAAAAAATAGTTCTGCTAAGCAAGATTGATCAAAAACTGTTCTCTGCAATAATTATTGTGATGCAGTGTGTAGTTTTCTTGCCACTTAAAATAGTAAAGGGGCAATTTATCAGAGAAACCGAGCCTCCTGACTCATTCAAGAAAATTTCGTTAAATATTTATTTGGGGTGGCTTGCGTCAAATATGCACTGCCGAGTGAAGTTTTGCAAGCTCTTTCTTGTGCGAGCGGACTTGTCAACACACATGACGTAGCAGAGCGTCGCGCAGCTTCTTTTAGGTTTGATGAAGCATGTGTTCTCGGTGGCAGGCGTATGGCTCTCGCATTACGTCCCGCCAGTACTTCGCTCTGTTTTCGCAAACCGAATGTGACGCTCTAAATGCAGGCGTATATTGCAAAGAGGGAACGAGTACTGCATGCCGTGCTTTCAAAGTTGTACAATAGTCGTGACAAGCATACGCAATTTTTGTTACACTTTCAAATCTGGTTATCAATCTTGCACTTCTTTCGAGCATATAAGGTAAGCGAAAGTCATTTTCTTGCGCAGAATTGTGAATCTTGGACCGTAACTGGCATACTCGGTATCACGATTGTGGAGAACCTGTATAATTTGCTCGTTTTCAAACGCACGCACGTTCCCATTTCTTTAATATGCGTTTCTGGTTTCGAGAATGGGTATTTGAATTGGGAAATACCATTTACATTTGTAGTGTGTTAAAAGCTAAAAGCTCGTCTTCATCGAAATTTTAAGCATGATTTACGAAGAAAAATGAAGTGTGGAAAGAACGTATTTCGAATTGCATGAAGGTAGCTCCACGGGCAAACAATGGCAATTAGCATACATAGAGCGCGGCATGTACAATAAAAATAAGGTGCCAGTTTCCCAAAGAGCAGCAAAGTAAGAGTTTGAGATTTCTAGTAGGGCTCACTATGCGCATTTAGATTGTTTTAAAGAGGTGTTACTCTAAGTACAGCTGACGATATTATTACTTTGAAAAGATATGCTTACGGGCGTTCACTGAATCAGCGCGTCTACCAGTGCACGTGCAACCGTTCACTGCACTCTACCGACAGAAGCCCGGTACGTGTGACAAATCACTAATCTACATAAATATGCACTCCATCTATTAAGGCTTCGCAGGCATCACTTTCAGTAGAGTCATACTTTTCGTTCGAACTAGTTGTCTGTGTAGTCAATGTGCTGCAATGTTTTTGCAACTTCACTGCAAAATAAACATTGTGACGGGAAAATTCATAAACACGTGTCAATGATTTAGTTGCGCAGCGTATACTAAAGTATCGAGTGTCTCGTATCTCTTCACTACAAATATACAAAACCTACATGCGCTTGGAATGATGAACATATTAGCTAGACGAATGATCCACTGTACTATCACGCGGGTTCGCGCGCAAGCATCTTTTTATTTGCTTACGCATATTCATCTTTTAGATGGTTAAAATACTAGCATCAGTTTAAATATCAGTTTACCATAACAGTAAACATCTTTTGTTTCACTAGAAACACTAGAAACTCGCTAGAAACGCTAGAAACACTAGAAAATCAGTTCAGCTTAACCATTCATATCATTTGTTGTCAGCAGGATTTCAACAACTGTAAATAGTGAGCATTACCATATATAGGTAGCTTGAGAGGGCTCACTTATAAAACTTGTGCAAAGACTGTAGGCCTATTGCTTCTTACTATTACTCGCAATCTATTGCCTTGGCACATGAATACATTATACCCTAGAACACCAATGTGCTAATTGGGCATTCGGTGACATATGCAAAGTTTTTGCTTGGCGGCTGCATTTCCGATGGAGGCGGAAATGTTGTAGGCCCGTGTGCTCAGATTTGGGTGCACGTTAAAGAACCCCAGGTGGTCTAAATTTCCGGAGCCCTCCACTACGGCGTCTCTCATAATCATATAGTGATTTTGGGACGTTAAACCCCACATATCAATTAATCAAAGTTTTTGGTTGCATATAGCATACGTTTATTGATTGTATTTAGTGTTTATATTTTGAAGAATTCATTTTTGTGACTTGTACCTGTACCTGCCTGGTAGCTGTAAGGAGAATATTCTTGGTGTGAACGAGAAGGTTCCTATCTGAATCATACTATGCATCATCTTTTGATTAGTCGTCCGTTTGAAAAGAGGAAGAAAGAGCAAATGGAATACTTGGCGCTTTCTACGGCTCCTTGGTAATGTCATCGACCGAGACCATCGTGCTTATTTTTGCAAGTGCTTCGTTTTTAACTGTAAACTTCCATTAAACAATTTATAGGAATAAATTATTTTTATTCTCTACGACTACAGTGGGATTTGATGCCAGACTTTGGAATCGCAAGCAGCCAGCAGTGACCTCATAACTACAAGATAGCTTCTCATTACAGCTTACTCATGCGCACCACGAGAAGTTTTGTTTAGTAATATTTCGTCTGTGTCTCGTTGACTAGAAGTAAGTTGCTTTAGCCTAGCTTCGCTGCCCAAGTTCCCGAATGTGCGGATGGGTTGGCAGGCACGATTTGCCGAAGCTTCGCATTTTTGTTCGCTATATAGGCGTCGAAACGCATTGCAAAGTCCTTGGTGATGCACCCTGAGTCCGCAAGCAAAGAGAATACGGCTCAGTGTTATAAACGTTAAATTTCTCCGCCGGGTGACCAAGAAGCAACGCCAACTGCCATCAGCAGTGAAATCATCCGCCGAGAGCCAGGACACCAAATATATGGGATCCAGCATGGGCTTAGCATCTTATAACACCAGCTGCCGAAAGCAGTGCTCCCACGGGCTTGACGCGAGTAGGTTGCTGCTGCCGCATGTCCGAGGATGCTTGCGTATTGCTTTAATTCCGCCACTCATTCCCACTTAATGGCCTGTCGTAAATAAAGCTGTGTCACTCACTCCAACGGTCTTCGTAAACCAACCTTGATTTCAAACTAATGTTTCATTCTTGCTTTGACGGCAATGAATCGAAAGCATTCATCTGTTGGAAGGGGCAACTCTTACTGCGCCAAGCAAGTCCGGCTTTTTTAAGGCTTGTTGTGACTTGCATAGCGTAGTTGTCCTTATGTTTTTTTTTCTTATGCTAGTCAACCCTGCATTTCAACGCGTATACGCTTAAAATATGTAAAAGAATATACTGCTCTCGCTAGAGCTTTCAAATTTTGTGTTGTAAATGGCGTCTTCTGTGTATCGACTGTGTTCACCCTTCATAATAGGCTCCTTCTTAGCAATAAAAATGCGTAATTCAAATAAGTTTGTCCTCGTGGCCAGCTGGCTCGCCTAGTGTTATTAAATTTTCAGAGTGAAATCAAACGCAGAAAAAGAAGTGTTTTGGAGAGCAATAAAGTATTCGCCTGAACGAGAAAAATCACTAAGCTATAGATGCTTACGAAACAGACATGCTTCAAAGTTTTACTTAAGTAAAAGCTGCAGAATGTCTAGGTTGTTTCGGCCCATGTTCGTCGGAGATGTTACATGGAGTAGAGCTTGTTCTCTTCTTTATGTAGTTGCAACGCCGTTACAAGCAGTGATCCTTGAAAGTCCTATGCAGTTGAAGTATCAAGCGCCATACATTTGTTCATAGTATTCACTACCATCCCGCTGAATACTTCAGCCTACAGATGTAGACGAAAAGATTCTGAGCTAGTCGACGCTTAGAACAGTGTTTCTTGAGCTAAAAGATTGTATTTGAGTTCGCCTTTTTCCTATAATTGTTTAAATTTGTCTAATTATACACACACACACACACACACACACACACACATATATATATATATATATATATATATATATATATATATATATATATATATATATATATATATATATATATATATATATATATATTGTGAGCATTGTTTATGCGTCCCATCTTCTCATCTGTACATACTCATCATCACCAGTCAAGTTTATGTTGTGGGGCTCATACTCGGGTCAATAAAGAAGAGTCTTGAGTGTACTCGACGCCATCTTACAAGTGGTGGAGAGTGCTGCCCGGTTCCTGCGTCCTCTCGCGTTCTCGGACACCCCAGCGTCTTCTAGAATACATCCCTGGAGCTCCGTTCAGGCCGCCGCTTAAACGACCTGGGTCCGGTAATGTCGCAAGCCGCCCAGTCCAGCGTGCCAGCTTCGCCACTGCTCCCACCGCCAAGAAACCCTTCTTACCTGGTCACCAGCCCTCAAAAGGATCCTCCGCTGTTCGCAGGACTTCCGGGTGAAGACGTTGAAGCTCGAGGAGTATGGCTCGAGGAGTATGACCGCGTGAGTGTTATCAAAACTGGGATGAGCCTGCAAAACTCACCCACGTGGCATTCTACTTGAGCGGCGTCGCAAAAACGTGGTTTTTCAACCACGCCACAGATTTTTCGACATGGCCCGCCTTTACACGTCAGCTCCGCCAAATTTTTGCCAACCCGTCAGTGCGCTCTGATATCGCCAAAAAGAGGCTTGGTGCACGTGTTCAACGCTCTGGCGAGTCTTACACTTCTTACATCGAAGATGTTCTCGCCCTTTGCCGCCGCATCGACAACGATATGGCGGAAAACGACCGTGTGTGCCACCTGCTAAAAGGAATTGCGACTGTCGCTTTTAACGCGCTTGTGGTGCAAAATCTCCAAACCGTAGCCGATGTTGTCGCTACCTGTCAGCGCCTTGAGGAGCTTCAGACCACTCGGGTACAACCTGATATGTCTGATCTGAGCTCAAGTCATGATACAACAGAGCTGCGTGCACTGATCCGCTGTATCATCCGCGAGAAACTTTATGCACAGGCTTCACCTCGCCACCTTGACATTCGAACGACGCCACCTGATACTAGCTTACGGGACGTCGTGAGGGAGGAACTGGCCTTGATGACTAGTACACCAGCTCCGAGTTCATATCCCATGCCCAGTTATGTTCACGTTGCTGCAACGACGCCTGCGTCCCACCAGAGCCTGGCCTCGATGACTGTCACACCTGTCCCGAGCTCATATCCTGTGGCCATGCCAACGTATGCTCAGGTTGCTGCTAGGACACCTGCACCCCAGCAAAGCCCAATGCAGCTACCAGCGCCCGAAGTGCATGGTTCGCTCAACTCACTCGCACCGCGACCACCTTCCTAGCCTTACAACGCCTGGCGCAGTTCGCGACCGACTTGCTTCTATTGCGGCATCCGTGGTCATATTTCAAGGTTTTGCTGACGCCGTCAGCAAGACGAACGACGAAGCCACGATAACCTTGAACGGGACGACTTCTACGCGACTGGCCTACCCTATCGTCGGCTGTATCCGAACAGCCCACGTCGGTCGCCGTCTCCGCAGAACTTTGACCCAGTTGGCAGTTCCCGGTTCTCACGTCGTCACTCACCTTCACCGATGCGGCGTTCCTCTTCTCCTCTCCAACCTTCTACTTCAATTCCCGACCGCCAACTGGAAAACTGAACAGTGCAGCTTCGGGAGGGAAAGCTGCATCTTTCGAACTGCGTCAAACTCCTCCGGACCGCCCATCGAATGTTTTATTGGTGTATGTTGAAGGTATACAGACAGAGGCACTGGTGGACACAGGCGCATCACTTTCCGTAATTCGTGCAGACTTTTGTACCCGCTTGAAGAAAGTTAGGACGCCCTACGATGGTCCTCCCCTTCGTTGCGCAGATGGAGTCCCTATTCAGCCTTCAAGTGTTTGCACAGCCCACGTTTTCATAGATGGCATCCTTCACCACATTCAGTTTCTTGTACTTCCTTTGTGCACTCACACAGTAATTTACGGATGGGACTTCCTTTCTTCGGCATCAGCTTTCATATCGTGTCGTCAGCGAGTCATTCAAATGTCAGCTACTGAGAGTTCATCGGATGTCGATCCATACAGCTTCCGTTTCGTTGCTGCCACTGATTGTTTCATTTCGCCAGGAGATGAACAGCTTCTAACGATCGCTTCGGATACTATAGTTAATGATGACGTGTTCATAGCTCCATCAGTTCGCTCCAAACCTGCAGGGCTTACCATAGCACCCGGCCTTGTGCGGTTTAACGACGGTAAAGCATTGGTCACCGCCTTAAATCCAACTTCTTCGCCAGTGATGCTGCCCCAGGGCACTGCTGTGAGCTGCTTCGCTGACAGTGAGCCCTTTTCGCTGGTTCCCCTTCACGCAGAATCACCGCCTTTGTCTGCTACTACTGATATCAAGGCTACCACCTTTACCTTAAATGACACCATAAGTCCTCACCTCACTGCCGAGCAAAAGAGAGACCTCTTAGACCTTCTCCAAAAGCACAGCCTTTCGTTTGATGTACATTGCAAAGTTCTGGGCCGCACCTCCGTTGCAGAGCACAGCATCGAAACCGAAGGCAGCTCCATTGTACGCCGCCGCCCATACCCTCTCTCTTCGGCAGAACGGCAAATCATTGAGGAGAACGTCGCCGACATGCTCAAACGGGATATTATTCGACTTTCATCCAGCTCCTGGTCGTCTCCTGTGGTGTTGTTCCAGAAAAAGGATGGCTCTGTCCGCTTCTGTGTTGATTACAGAGCGCTCAATAAGATCACGAAAAAAAATTGCCCGCAGCTTCCCTCGGGGGAACACTGAGGAGGATGCGGAGCATATAATTGGTTAAAGGGGTGTTAAAGTGCGACTTACTTAGGTCTATGGCTAAATTGGTTAACGTGGTTGTGAAATGGGGTGTTAAATCGCGACTTACTTGGGTCGCTGGCTAAATTGGTTAACGTGGTTGTAGGAGGGGTGTTAAATGAGTGAACACGTACGACACGTATGCGAAAGAGCGGTGTTTATTTATTGCGACGAACTTTGAGCGGTTCCGCCAACACTTTGGCCGGCGCTGGTCGAAGGGACGTCGATCATTGCGACCTCGGACGTCGACGCGCCGTACAAACCAACCGACGAGCGGCAACTGAGCGAGTGAGCACCGACCTTGAGTATATATACAGCGCGACGGCGCATGCACTGTCAGCTGTCGAATGTTCGAGAAGGGGGAGAAGCGCAACGGCGCATGCACGCGCGTCAGCTGCCGATGTTCTCGAAGCGCGACGGCGCATGCGCGCGCGTCAGCTGCCGATGTTCTCAAAGCGTGACGGCGCATGCGCGCTACATTATACAGCTAGCGAATGTTCGTGGAGAAGCGCACGCGGTGTGTAGAGGAGGAAGGGTGCACAGATGGTGGAGGAGTGAAGCGCGCGCGGTGCGTAGAGGAGGAAGGGATGCACAGATGGTGGAAGAAGGAGGAGGCAGCATGCGGACGGCGCCGCACTACAAGCCTCGAGTATTAGATGCTCCGCATCTAAAAAGACGTATATCCGTTGCCACGCATAGATGATGCCCTGGACTCCCTACAAGGCGCAGAATATTTCTCCAGCCTCGACCTCCGATGCGGGTATTGGCAAATACCTATGCGCGAAGCAGACAATGAGAAAACAGCGTTTGCGACGCCTGACGGGCTTTACGAATTTAACATGATGCCCTTTGGCTTATGCAACGCTCCAGCAACATTCGAGCGCATGATAGATACCGTCTTACGTGGTCTCAAATGGAAAACCTGTTTATGTTATTTAGACGACATCGTCATTTATTCATCTACTTTTTCTCAGCACCTTAAGCGATTGGACGAAGTTCTAACGTGAATTTCGAACGCTGGCCTACAGCTCAATACAAAAAAGTGCCACTTCGCCAGCACAAGCATCACAGTATTGGGTCACCTTGTGAGCAAAGACGGCGTTCGACCCGACCCCGACAAGGTTGCTGCCGTAATTAGTTTTCCATGTCCGCGCAATCAAAAACAATTGCGAAGTTTCATGGGCCTGGCGTCTTACTTCCGCCGCTTCATCCGTCACTTTGCTGCCATTGCGGGGCCGTTACACAAGCTTCTGACGTCAGGAACAGATTTCACGTGGACTGACGAGTGCGAGTGTGCTTTCCAAGCCCTTAAGCGTGCTTTGACATCAGACCCCGTCCTCCGTCACTTCGATGAGTGTGCACCCACTTTCCTGCACACAGATGCCAGCGGCCACGGAATCGGTGCTGTCCTCCTCCAGCGCGACGACACTTCACGTGAGAGAGTAGTTGCGTATGCCAGCCGCGCACTAACATCTGCAGAACAGAACTACTCGATAACAGAGCAGGAATGTCTCGCTGTCGTTTGGGCCATCCAGAAATTTCGACCTTATCTGTATGGACGCCACTTCACTGTGGTTACCGACCACCATGCCCTATGCTGGTTGTCCTCGCTGAAGAATTTGTCTGGGCGCCTCGGTCGCTGGATACTGCGTTTGCAAGAGTACACTTTTGACGTTGTGTACAGATCCGGCAAATAGCATCAGGATGCTGACACTTTCTCTCGCTGCCCTCTGCCACTTTCACCTCCAACCACGCATCCTGAATGCCCCTCAGGTGATCAAGCGGCTTCCTCTTCACTCACGCTATCACCCCTTGCAGTTGCTGGGTCGCTACCTTTAAACAACAGCGCCCAGATTGCCGCGTACCAACGTGACGACCCCTACTGTAACCGCATAATCGGATACTTGAATGGCTCGCCTTCTCCACCTAATGCCAGACTACGTCGTCAGCTACGGCTGTTCAAGCTAGAGAACAATGTCCTGCAGCACTATACTTACAATGCGGATGTGCATCGGTGGGTGCCAGTACTTCCCAGTTCGCTGCGAAAACAAGTTCTCGAAGCATTGCACGACGAACCATCAGCTGGACACTTGGGATTTCAAAAGACCTACAACCGCGTTAGGAGCCGTTTCTTCTGGCCTGGTCTTTCTACCTTTGTGGCTAATTATATCGCTTCTTGCGCACTTTGTCAACGCCGGAAACGAGCAACTTCAGCTCCTGCTGGCTTATTAGAACCCATTCTATGTCCGGACACACCTTTTGCCGTTGTCGGAATAGACCTCGTCGGGCCACTTCCCGTAACGTCAGCGGGCCACCGCTGGATCGTCACAGCCGTCGACCACCTCAAACGATACGCGGAGACCGCTCCTCTACGCACTAGCTCCGCCTTAGACGTTGCCGCCTTCTTTTTAGAAGCCATTGTGTTGCGTCATGGTGCACCTCGCACGTTGATGAGTGACCGAGGAAAGGCCTTCATGTCGACAATTCTGGACGAAATTCTAAAAACTTGTGGCACAGTTCATAAGACCACATCCGCTTACCACCCACAGACAAATGGGCTGACAGAGTGATTCCACCGGACTCTAATAGACATGATATCCATGTACATCGGACCGAACCACAATAATTGGGACAATATCTTGCCGTTCGTAACATTTGCACACAACACCGCTGTTCAACGAACCACCGGGTATTCACCTTTCTTCCTCGTCTATGGTCGTGCGCCGACATTCACCAATGACGCCTTTTTCTTCAATGCAATGACAAAAACGTCGACGACTACGCCAGAACATTTCGTCTCCAGGCTTGCTGAGGCCCGGCAACGTGCTTAACTCAACACGGAGGCCAGTCAACAAGACCGCAAGCAACGCTATGACAGCTTTCGTCGAGACGTCACCTTCCGTCCTGGAGATGAAGTACTACTTTGGACGCCTGTTCGCACACCCGGATTGTGTGAAAAGTTTCAGTCTCGCTTTCTAGGACCTTACGTTGTTTGTGAACAAACATCTCCTGTCAATTACCTTGTCACTCCCGTCGAGGGTTCCTCGGACCGTCGTTACCGTGCCTCCGAGATAGTCCACGTTTCACGTCTTAAACCCTTTGTGCGCCGTACCTTTCCCGCCTAAGTCTCGGCCGGGCCGGCCGCTCAAGTGCGCGGGGAAAATAAGTGTGAGCATTATTTATGCGTCCCATCTTTTCATCTGTACATACTCATCATCACCAGTCAAGTTTAGGTTGTGGGGCTCATACTCGGGTCAATAAAGAAGAGTCTTGAGTGTACTCGACGCCATCTCACAATATATATATATATATATATTATGTGTGTCCCGAAACATATCTTGACACAAACCGAGTACTGCAGGTGTTCAGGGTTGCTAGATACAACATAACGTTGCTACATTTTTTTTCAAGAATAATATTGCTGCGGGAAGCTTATCGGCAATTTTATGAATCAAGCCATTGTAAGATAAAAAACTGGCAAATGCTAGGTGTTGTGGAAATAGAAACGCGCGCCTTAGTTTTGTTAACAATTTTCTTTGCGTTAAAGAGTTAATTTGTGTTATGTTATTGTTGCCTTTTACAAATATTTCTAAAAGATGAGCATGTCCACATATTTGTGTATTCCCGTACCCCGCAAGTAGTGTATTACGTTTACAGAAAAATCACATATTTTATGTAGCAATAGCCGATGCCTCCGCAAATGCCACCTGCATTATATGCATAACTTGTATTGGATTCGCTTTGGCTGTCACAATGTCCTAGTAAGCGCAATATATGCATTTTTACCGCAGCCCACTCGATTTTTTTCCAATTGGTCATTTGAACTCGTAAACAAGAGCGCGCTTGGTCCTGAGAGTTATCCACTGATAACCACAAAAGTGTTGATCGCAAGAGAGGACATGACACAAACGAAGGTTACACGCCAATGTCTGTGTAACGCTTGCGATGCGTAACCTTTGTTGTATCGACTCTTTTATTCCGCACATTTATATTGTCACACATGTTCTGTGCTTTATTTTGATGTTTTTAAGCTTCATACCAAATTACTGTTCACATTGCTTGGCGCAGAACAGGACGCAATATTTTAGAAGCTTGGTGATTGTTTGAGCACATCGTATTAAGATTATACACACAACGCGAATGGTCAAGTTTATTCTAGAGATTACGCAACCACCAGTGAGTATGCTAAAAGGTTTTATGTTCACAGTATAAAAGAATGTTCTGTCGAATCGTTTAGTCCTATCTGCACACTTTCTTGCTTGCGTTGATTGGAGGTCTTCAGCACCTGAACTCCCAGTGACGTCGCCCCCAAAGGTCACTTGAGTTCAGTACTGTTGCCTCGGACACTCAGTACAGTTGCCGATAGCCGTTGAAACCTCAGTAGCGGAAGTGCTGTTGATTTGCCACTCATACTGGGTGGATCGATGCTGGAGCACCTTCTTCATTGTGACCGCTAGAGACTAGAACTCTATGACCATCTTCGGAGGGCTACGCACAAGACCAGCGAAAAGCTGCTCCTTGACGCTTCTCATCAAAGGTGCAACTTTTTATCCTCACAATCCACCCGTCTGAACAGGCACGACATATCTTCGACGAACGTCGTCATGGTTTCGATTGGCATGTGGATGCAAGCCTGGATCGCTCGTTCTGCTCGTTCGTAGCGATCAGCACTGGTGTAAGTGTCGAGCAGCCGGTGGCAGATTTAGTGCCACAACGTTAATTGCTCCTCATGGTTTTGGTATGAGGTGCGTGCTCTGTCCTCCAAATGTAAGTACACCCGCCGTTGTTTCTCCACGTCGATTCACTCGTTCAAGGCAGCCACGGGCTTCTAGTCAGCCAACCAGTCATCGACGTCTTCGTTCTTGGTTAAATGGAACGACTTCGGCATACGCGGGCTCTCCAGTCTGTAGCGGTTCACCATAATGCATCCCATACTGGTTGCGGTGGTCTGGGCGGAAGTGCTTGTCATTACGGTTGAAGTGGTACAAACCGTAACGTCGGTGTCTGGTGGTAATCCCTTGATCCTGCGACTGGCCCGATGAACAGGTGTGTTCACTGGCGCAGGGGTTGTAGGGTGACTCCCTGGAGGGGTGTGCAGCATCCGTGAGGGCTACCCAGCACCTCCAACAATTGCCACGTCCCTTCAGAAGTCCAACTGAAGTTTACTGGACGTAGGAGTAGAGCAGCAGGACTCTTGCCAGACGGGTTGCTTGGGCGTGCACTTGAAAGATGGATAGCGTGTGCACTTATTTTGTGTCCAGTGCATGAGAATGTCACCCACTGTATACTACGGCTGGCAATATGCACCAGACCACAGCCATTTCAGTGTGTGCCCCTATATAATGATGTGACTGAAGAGCGGGATACAGGCAGTTACCCAGGCGCTGGCCCGGACAAAATAACTCTTGTGAGGCTTCTTTACGACACAAGCACAATATATTTACATATATACCTGTGGGAAGAACAAGAAGCGTCGAGAAGTGCTTTTACAAAAGACACGACTGGCCGTAACAAAGACCACCGAGAGAGAGCACTGAGTGAACACGCGACGCGCTTTTTGTGACCTCGCCCGTGCACGCGCATCTCCTCAAACGCGGGCTGTGTGTCGCAGCGACGCAAATGCGCATTTCTTGCAGCGCACACAGACACCTCTTGCTTTCCAGCAGGATGCGGCCCGCGTTTCAACGGTATGCCAATGAGCGTCCCTTAGAGGCCGTGGCCTAGCTCTGCCAGTCGAACGGCAACGCCAACGGCCAGTCATAACAATGGCTGGATGGATGTATGCGGGTGTGCCCTTTAGATAGTGCGGTGGCTCACGCCACCTAGCCATAAAGTTAGTACTATCACTTTAGGTTCAAATATTTCATTTCACTCGTGCCTTGATTGTAGCCTCCAATCAGTTAGCCTCGTCCCGGTTATGTCTACCCGTTTAAAATTTATTTTGCATTTACTGTCCTTAAACCCCTTTACTGTCCGATGCTTCGAAAAATTCTGAGCCTTTATCTTAAGTGGAGCCTTTTAGAAAACATAATCATATGTTCAGCCATTCACTCCTCTACTCCACACGCAATAGATAACATGTCTCTGCCTTTCGTTTCGGGCGGTACGTCTTGGTCCTTAACACTCCTGTTTTGGTCTTGAACAGCAGAGAACTACCCAGAGAGATATAACAGATCTTTTTCGATTTTCTGCTGGGAAGTTCGGTAGGTCTCCAGCGGTGATTTCGTAAGCATTCCAATCCTCCACATGTCCCTCTCTGTTTCCTTCGCCTTCTTCTTAACCGATGTTTACTTTTGGCTTGGTTCTCTGCTGTTGTCTAAATAGTTGCTTCAAAATTTTTAGTTCGCTTCTTCCACTAAGTATCAATATTCTTCATGTATAGGTAGCTAAAACATTCCTTGCGCAAGGATCCTCTCCTTTTTTTTCTCAATTGCTGTTCAAATTCTATCTTGCTGCTAGCTTTCCTGCACTCGAACGATGTTCATCCCACGTCACCTCATATCCTCTTATTTGTAGTATTCCCATGTGCTCCAAAAGCATGTCTACCTATGCCACGTTGTTTATTTTTTCATCTGGCTTGAACTTCCGATTTCATGCGCAAGACCACATTGCCGAACGTGAAACCCGGGACCATGATACCTTTCCAAATTCCTCTCACAACGTGACACTTATTGTAGTTCCACTGTGCCCTATCTTTCATTACAGCTGCATGCCTGTTACTTATCCATCCTGTATCTTTTCTGCTCCCTTAGATACCCAGCCCCGTTGTTTATCCATACGCCCAAATATTTGTATTTCTCCGCTATTTCTAGTGTGACTTCCTGTATCTTACACACACCGCCTTCGTTATATATAAACATTATGATTGCCAATTTTTTCCTACTGAACTTCAAATTTAACCTACCTTGCTCATTACCGCAGATGTCTATCAGTATCTGCACCTTTTTCTCGTGGTCGGCTGTTAATACTGTATCATCTACACACTTCCATGCTGGTAATGACTGTTCCACGTGTTTTTTTTTTTTGCTTCACAAAACAGAGGCTGCAGCCGAATCGACTCCCCTCTAATTTGGATTCTTGTCCCTGTAGATACAGCATATATACCAAAGGTGACAAGCGACGTCACTGTTGAAGCCCGATGTATTTTAATAGGTTTGGATACCTGTTCTTCCAGTTTTATAACTATGTTGTTACATTTATAGGTATCCCATAAAAGACTAGTTGTTCCATCTTCCAAATCTATAGCGTGTCCAGTATTCTCCACAAGTCTCCTTGTATCACGCTATCGTAAGCTCTTTTGATATCTAATAATGCCAGCCACAGGGGCATGTCTTCGTTTTCCGCTATTTCTATACAATGCATCACAAAAACAGATTTTCCTTCAACGTCCTTCGTTTACGGAACCCATATTGTAGTTCTGCCAGCACTCCTTCAATCTCCGCTAATGTGTGTTGTCTTTCGTTTACTATCTGCACCACCAGCGTGTAAACTACTGATGCCACTGTTATGGGACTGTAGTTGTTTGTATCAGCTTTGTCCTCTTTCTTATATAGATCTTGCTCATCCGGCTTAGTTCCAACTCATCGGAGCTTCACCATCAATTATTACTCTTCTCAGTGAATCTCTTAAAGTTTGCTTACATTTCTTTTCAAACTTTTCTGTCATCATTGTTCTCATATATTCCATTGCATCATCCCCTTCTACACTAACCCCTTGAACTGTAGTTATAAATCTTTGTTGCATGCTTGTCTTATCACTCATGGAGTTGTGATGGTTCCAAAACATCGAAGTTGCCTTTTTATTGTTTTTATTTACTTCCCCCATCAATTGGACCTTCTTTCTTCTGATCTTTTGGAATGGAATGAAATAACTTTATTTCAGTCCTACAGGACGCGCTTAGTGCGTAGCGGGCGTCTCCCACGTAGGAACCGACAGGGAGTACCTGGCAGCCGCTCCATGGGCCTGCTGGACGGCCCATTCTAATCTAATCATTTCACTTCTAATCTTTTCACTGATAGCATTGCACGCTTCCTTTCTGTAGCTCAAAGAGTTATCCCATTTTCTTTCGACATCATCTTCTATAGTTCATCTCTCTGTTTAACGTACCCGTGTTTCCTGGAGGCTTCCTGACATCTTATTATGGCTATCTTAACGTCTTCTTCCTACAATCTCTTGGGTTTGTGTCTCCTTTTCTCGGTTGATTTGACTCGCACATTAGCAAGCTCGAACTCAAGCCATCGAGCTAGATTTGTGTACGTGCACTCTGTTTTAGAATCCTTGGTTATTACTTCTAGGGGCAAAGCTCCTTATAGCGGTAACCGTTCGCCCCTCGTAGTCGTAGTAGTAGTCGTAGTGTGTAACCAGTCTTACATTTTGACCTCGAAGGTGGTGCCGGAGAGAGAGTTCTTCTGTGCGTTGTTGAACAATAAAAAATTCGCAGCGTGCGCGTTAACTAAAAGCCGCTTTCTCCTGTCTCTCATTCCCCCTAGAAGCCAATGGCATGTACATTGAGCACCATCTGACAAGAAAGGGTTGCTACGTTGTTCTCGCTGGGCATAACCTCTTTGGTTTTAGAAAGGTTAAGCGAGCGGTGGGCCACAGTGTCATGAATACAGTGAACTAGTATATACCATGAACTCGATGTGGTCAAAGGTGGGAAGTAGACACGAAGCGCGAGCCGTAAGAAAGTGTGCGTGTGCCACCTCTCGTTTAGTCCTTGGAATGTCCACTGGATTGCGGTGCATATGCCGAATATATGATGAAAAGATGCGAGATCGTGGTACTCGGAGAGTTGAATAGATGGACGAACAGACACACAGAAAGGTGCATGGAAAAACTCATGGATGGCTGCACCGACGGATGGGCGCATGGACGGACACAGGGGCGGACGCATGGATGGACGCAGGAACGGACACACAGATGGATGTGCGGACGCACGAACAGACGCGCGCATGGACGGGTGAATGGACGCACGGACGGTCACACAGACGGACGCACGGACGAACGGAAGTAAGAACGAATGGACAGACCGATGCTTCGCCGCACTCTCCATCATTCACTCCGCGGATATGCTGCCATTGTTTAAAAATCACTTTAGTTGCTATGTATACTTGCCTTTCTCAATAAATAGTACCAAGTGATTGCTCAGAATGCGTCATTCATATTTTTATTGTTGTTCCAAAACTCCGCTTAATAGGTTTGTGATCACTACTTAAACTTCTGGACCCATATTCATCTATGTTCATTACCCTCAGCCAGTCCTTCATCCTATGCAAAACCATTGTGTAATATATACTTGACTGTAGCCTTTCCACCTCCCCTTTTTTCTGCCCTTTACACCTCTCGGTACTGTTTAAATGATTAAATCATGCCTTTCACACATCTACACTAGCATTCTGCCTATTGGGTCAGTACATACATCAATATCTCCTATGTGCGCATTAATATCTCCTATAATAATTGCCTTGCACTTTTCTCCTAGTTCATCAATGTCATTTTCTAAGCATTGCATCATTTATTAGATGTTTTTCTAGATTGTGCCTTTGGCCACAAGTATGCAAAACCCAGGAGCGTCATCTGTCTTGCCACTTTGCCTTTTAGCCATAAATGATCCCTGTACTTCTGCTTGAGCCTTTGCCAATCTGTAATTTTATGAATAAATGCTCCATTTCCACTCCTTTTTGCTGCCTTCAGTTCTATTAAACTATAACCATGCGTATAGTCCGGATTGCTAGGTGGTTGTTCCATGTCCCTAAGTTGTGTTTCTACAAACCTATATACCATCAGCTTCTCTTTTAGCAGTTCTTCCATCTCTCCCCACTTCAACCTATTCCGGCCACCATGAATGTTAATATACTTTATATCTCCATTCGCTCTCACTTCGTGCTCACGTCCATTTTTATTTTTATTTTTATTTACAGGTACCTTACAGGCCCTTGGTTAGGGCATTGAGTAAGGGGGCTAACAAAGACATGTACAACAAGTAAAAGGGCGAAAAGTGCCAAAACGTAAGCTCGAGACATGAGTAACAAATGTTACTCATGTATGATGTTACGTAGAATCTGGGGGAGAAATCCCCCACATTCTACGTGTTACTCATGTCTCGAGTGTTACTCGAGACATGAGTAACACGTAGAATATGGGGGATTTCTCCCCCAGATTCTACGTGTCTTAGATATTGGTGCCACATTGGAATCGTATCGGTCTATACCACCTGTCAAAAAATTCCCCTGTTTCCTTTCCTCGTTACTAGCTATCCTGCACCCTGGAGTGTCCACGTGTTCCTCAAGGAAGCTACTGCACGTCTTGCAAGTCGCCAACCAACCTCATGACCTAGCCTCCTACTGAAGTGACTTCCGTCTCATCGAAAGTCACCCACCTATGCACCTCTGTTTATTTCGACTTCCTCAAAACCTTTATCTCGACTTATCTGTGATATCCCCTTGTTCGCGTCAACAACCGGTCTTTGCAAGCTGCCGTCACGCACCAGTACCTCCGGTATTGTGCATACCATATCGTGTACCTGAGGGGTCATGGCGCGCATGTCATCGACCCCTTGTGCCAAGATGATCGCTAGTCCTGCCTAATATTTATTCAAGACATCGTTTAGACCCCCCGCAATTATCGCAAGCTTTCGTCCAATAGGTTTAGTTGTGTGCTTTGTGCTTACTCGCATCATCACTGATTCTAGCTTTTGTCCTGGGAACGTCCCCATTGAAACCCTCTTGTCGCATCTTACCCTCTGTCTGACTGCTTCTGCGCATTGGTTTGTGTTCCAAATTTTTACGTGCTCCGACTTTTCTGCTAGAGTGTCCCGCACCTGGAGGTTACTAGCACTTGCACCGCCGGCTGCTTTGTCCCCTCCCATCCCCACAACTACTTCGCGGAAGCTGGGTCTTGTGACCAGTGAACCGATTGAACGTGTTTTTTTCCGAACCTGTTTCCCCTTTCTTCTCTGCTGTTCTGGGTGCTGGTGCCCCAGCCTGCTCGCCGTTCGCTGCTCCTTTGTTCAATTTGCCCACCTTCGCTATACCCGACGACAACTTTCTGTGGCAGCACGGCCAAGGCTACGTGGGCGGAGCCTATGCGCATGTGCTACTGCGCCAAGTAGTCCGACCGCTTTGACGGGTGTTTCGGTTTCGATTTCTCGCGTTTGCTCGCGTTTCGGCTCACGTTTGCTCTCGTTTTGCTGCAGAAAACGCGAGTCGCATCTTTGGGAACTCGAGAGCAATTTTTAATAATATTGTGACGTGATTTACTGACGCGTGGACCCAGGTTGCTGGGTGAATGATACATTCAATTATTCATGTAATGGTTACACAACTCATCATGCACGTACCGTTTTTGAGCGCGAAGTTGTCGGATGGTACGCAGGTACCGCCGTCGCCACGTGATGATGTCGTCTCTTTCCAAAAGCTCACAGTTTCTCTTCCGTGTGCGAAAGGAAAAGCCGATGTCGTCAAGCAGCCTTTGCATCGTTCGCACGCTCACTTTAGGCATGTTCATGTCACTGTCACCGGTTACATCTTGAGTCAGTTTTGCAGCTGTTGGGAGTTCATTCCTCAGAAAGTATTGATGCACTTTTCTTCGTAGAGCTGCGAGGGAGAAGCTGTCGTGAAAATCCAGTCTTGTCTTCCCGGTTTTCGCACGGTCATCCATGGCGGGGAGGCGCAGCCGCTTGCGCTTCGGTGACTTCAGGGTTCCACTGTTAACGTCGAGCTTAATCCGGAAGACACTGCGCTCGCTAACAAGAGTGAGCTCGCTGACTTTCCGACATGCGGCTCTCACAGACAGCTGCGGGTCGCTTTTGCTTACTTGCGCGTAAACGTTGTACGCCACCTTCTTGGCCTGTACGGACAGCTTTTGATTTGACAACGCCTGGTACGGCTGCGCAGCTGGTGGACTCGCGGCACGCGGCGGTGTTTCCTCCGTAAGCGACGTTGACGAGCTGTAACTGGCGGACGCCATCTTTGACAGTAAGGAATGCGGTGAGGTAAAAAGGCGACGGAAGCCGAAAAACCCCCCAAAGTCTTAGAGAGCGTGAAACGAATTTTTTTTCTACTGCGCAACGTTTTTATTCACTAATTAAAAAATAAATCCGCGAAAAATGTAAGTGACGAATGGTAAAATCTTAGTTACCCAGAACAGTATACAAACGTTTTCGTTGAGGGACTACATGCTGTGGCGCAGTAAGACAAGCGTGCTTCGGCTCCGTAGCCTTGGCTGTGCTGCCACAGAAAGTTGTTGCGGGGTATAGTGACTCCTCGGCTTACCTAGGCGTCCTTCCCAAAGCCTTCGTTTTTAAATGCGGAGCATTTATTATTCGCACGATATCACTCGTTGTCGGCGTCCACACGCTTACTGCACAAGCTCGGCTTGGCGCCCCTCCTCTTCCCACTCTCTTCTTTCATTCTTTCTCCCTACCCCTGGTGCTTGAATCCACGTTTTGCTTCACTCGAGTAGAGAGAGGCGATGAAAGTAACAAATGGCAACAGTACCTTCAACCAGTTAACGTTCTACTTTTACGAAGTATAGGGGCTTCAACCAGTTAAAGCTTCTATATTTTTTAAAAGAACTGCCATTTGCTCTTCCCCTCGCTGCCTCTTCTCCGGCATGTTGCTTTTTTTTTCTTTCGCTTTCGACAGTGGCGTCCCCTTGTAACGCGCCCCGAGCTTGCTCCGGCGGGGCTAGGAGGAAGCGGCACAGATGAAAAGAACGCTCTACTTTTCCTTCGTCAAAGTATCGCGATCTACTATCCCCCTCACCACCTTCTCTCCAAGGCGTTGATTGTTTTTTCTTTTGCTTGCGACAGCGTTGCCCCCTCTAACGCACCACGAGCTTGCTCCGGTGGAGAGAGGAGGAAGCGGTGCAGATCAAAAGAAGGCTGTACTTTTCCGAAGGAATAGAGGCTTTACAACCAGTACTAGTGCACAACACAACATCATCGTCCCCCCCCCCCCTTGTTAAAGGCAACGTTAGTCCATCTTCATCGTATTCAAGCGTCAACAACAGCAATCAACACAGAAGACAAGGATGAGAAGACACGAGCATATAAGAGAGACACGAGCAGATAAGACGCTGAACGCAAGCGTTTGAAGTGAGCTGCAGATTCCAAACTTCATGCATGAGAAGGAGCTGCAAAACGGCAATGCTGAGCGGCGGATTCCGAACTTCATGCACGAGAAGTAGCTGCGTAACGGCAACGCTGAGGTGCGGAATCCGAACTTCGTGCACGAAAAGCAGAGGAAAAACGTTAGCAGCGAGCTTTAAGACCAGAGGTTCGCGAGCGAGAAGTGGCGTGCAAGCGTCGTCAATGAGAGGCGGCTCCCGAAGCTGCTCGTGAACGCGAGCGCGCTGCGAAAGGGGTGGAGCAAGCCAAGCAGTTTGCGCCGCCGGTCGCTTGTTTCAAACGCGACTTCGAAAACCACAGCTTCGGACACAGCTGTAAAGTGTGCGAGTGGTTCGACAAGAATCTTACGCTGGTCGGTAGCATCACGAACAAGCCATGCAGAAGACGCGGACGTTGAAGCGACTCCACGTAGGCCCCGAAGGCAGAGCGCGCGTCATCACCAAGATGAAGTCCTGGGAACGCATGGACCTCGACAACAATGATCCGTGCGCAATCCACACCAATCGCATTTTCGACGTCATTATGAACTGCCTCAAAGACAAGCGATGCTCTCCGTTCAAGCCCTACGTCGTGCAGGACTACTTCAAACGCGTCGAGTTTCAGCAACGCGGCAGCGCCCACATACACACCAACCTGTGACTCGAGAACGCCCCGGTTCACGAGGAGATGAGCAGGGTCGACGACGCCACGCCCAAGACGTTGGAGATAGTCGACGCTCTGCTGACACTCGACACTTTACTACTAAAATGGAATCACACGCAGATGCACGAGCACACGCACACGTGCTACAAGCGCGGGCGCTAAAAGTGTCGCTTACGCAACAACATTCGCAACATACATTTATGCAACATTCTCGAGATACCCCCCCCCCCCACTCTGCGACGCATTTACTCGAGTTCCTCCCGTGGAAGATGCGGGCGGCTTATTTTCTTGCCCTGTCGCCAATGCATTCTCAGCTCGGTGATTCTCATCATCGGGTCACTCTGGACAAACATGACTTTCCCAAATTTTTCCTAGACCTCGCATCACCTGCACTTGGTCTTAGCTTCCTCCACATTCACAGCTGCACTACTCTTCATTTTCAAAACCACCCCAAATCCTAAACATTTCTCGCCTCGCCGCGTTGGTCTAGTGGCTACGGTACTCGGCTGCTGAGCCGCAGGTTGCGGGATGGAATCGCCACTGCGGCGGCTGCATTTCTGATGGAGGCGGAAATTTCGTAGGCCCATGTGCTTAGATTTGGGTACACGTTAAAGAACCTCAGGTGGTAGAAAGTTCTGGAGCCCTCCACTATGACGTCTCTCATAATCATTTGGTGGTTTTGGGACGTTAAACCCCACATACCAACTTACCATCATTAACATTTCTCAGTATTTTTGCCATGTCTTTGTTTACAGTCTTTTTGACGCAAATTGACCAGTGTCCACGAGTAACTGAGTTCTTCCACTCGATAATTAGAGGACATGGAGTACGACGAATACTGCGCTAAGTAAAAAATTGTAAACTTCACTACAAAAAATTACGTGTTTGGTGTACTTGCACTCTCTCCCTATGGTCGCAGGAAAAAAACACACCAACAAAAGAAATTACCAGGTTGCTGAACCCTCAATAGCCGTTTTTTTAAGCAGCACGTCGTGCCATTTGTCGAAAACGTGGTGAAGCAAATTTCTGGATTGATGCTACCTGATGCTCCGTAAATCCAACGCGGAACTTCTTAACCCAAGTGCGGCTGTAGACACGTTTTGCACTTTTTTTAAAGCTGATAGTCTTTCTTGGGGACCTTCGACAAAAGAATTTCGGACTTTCTGTCTGTCTGCCTGTACATTGTCTGTGTGTCCGCCCTAACCGATACCTCGAACGGCATCAAACGGCCAACCCCATCTGCAGTGCCCACTTATTGCTAGATATTCAGCGTTCATACTTGTGCGATTGTCAATTAAAAAGCAATCATTGCGCATATCTGAGGCACCACAACAACACGTCGATGTTTTGTATGTGTGCCTTTTTACTATAGAAGGCACACACAAGTAATTCTAAGGACCATAGCATTATCACGCAGTGCTCACAGTGCAACGCGATGCTCGAAAAGGTAAGTGCTTCCAACACTTTGCTCAGACGACATGGTGGTGGCACCTGCCTGTCGCTTTGCGTTCTACACCTTATCACCTCTGAGACAGGTGCGCATCATTCTCCCTGGGCACGCACGCCTTCCTTCGTTTTCGAACTGCCAGATGGCGCTCGTATCTAACGTGCCTCGATGCGCTCCTTCACCTCCGCTACACGCTCGAAGCACTAACGCAGCGCCTGCAGAATATCATTCACTAATGTTCTTGCGTAGAACATCAAACAAACGTTTTGTTTACTCTCTCCAGAGGAAATAATATCGTCTTTCGACGACATTTGCAATGTCACATGCAGATTTGGGGCCATGTTTTTCTCCTAAAAGTCTGTACTTTATTTATTGACATGATATATAAGAAGATGTTGGCGCACAATTATGGCGCCGGCTACTCATTAGCTCTTGAGTGAAACTTTAACACGTATCTTGAAGTAAAACATACAAAGCAGTGCATAGAAAATAGAACACTCGAGCACAGATATGCAAAGGCACACTTATACGCACATATCACAACAAAATGATAAGGAAATGTTCGAAAGTCAACGAATGAAGCCTCTGATAATGTCCCTCGTTAATATTCTGTCCAATCAGCACAAAACAGCAGAGCACAAGTCTGGTCCTTATGAAGATGTATTCGCTCGTGTGTACATATCAGTCGACACGTCATTCACTTCACTACTACCACATGGTGTGTGTCACATGATACTGCCCATAATAAGTACATGTGTTATACAAATGAAAGTTCCTTATTTCTTAGTACTTGTCAGCAGTTCTGCGTTCTTGTAAAAACACGTTAATGCTTTTAAAGCGTGCGATTGTAAAACTCCAGTTGGCCATGGGCCAAGAAGTTTCTTCTGCGGTGTAATGCCTACAGTTCCGATTTAAGACGGCATCTGGGCGTGTCATGATGTGAACAGTCTATAAGAAAGTGGCATACGTCTTCATCTATAAATCCACAATTCACATTCGAAAATTTCATCTCTGCCAATTCTGTGCAAAAAATGTTTTGAGTATGCGGTGTCTAGCCACAATCGGTGAATTAGTTTCCAGACTTCTATCTAATACCAGCGCAATTTTGAATTCCTTAAATGGATTGATGTGATATAAATCGCAGCTCTTTGTACTTTGGTCAAACCAAGCAGTTTTGCTCATTCTGAAAGTTGTAGTCTCTATTATACTACGCAATTCATTATTCTAAATTGGTAAAGAAACAGTAATGCCTTTACGACGTTCTTGTCGTGCTGCTTCATAGACAGCTGTGTTTCCAGGAATGTTGAAATGGCCAGGTATTCACTGGAATTTGATCTCATGTTGCACCTTGTGTGCTTTGGTGTGCTCTTTCAGCGTTTTGTATGTCATACTATCACTTATTACTGTTGTGTTTGTACTGGAGATTATGATTGATGATTGATATGTGGCATTTAACGTCCCGAAACCTTTATATGATTATGAGAGACGCCGTAGTGGAGGGCTCCGGAAATTTAGACCACCTGGGGTTCTTTAAGGTGCACCCAAATCTGAGCACACAGGCCTACAACATTTCCGCCTCCATCGGAAATGCAGCCACCGCCGCAGCCGGGATTCGAACCCGCGCCCTGCAGGTCAGCAGCCGAGTACCTTAGCCACTTGACCACCGTGGTGGGGCTGTTTGTGCTGGATAGTGATCTTAATGCCGCCTATGAGTCAGTGAAAAGTACCCATTTTCTTTCTGCTGCTGAGTTTATAAACTTTATAGCATAAAAAATAGCGAAGAGCTCAGCTGTAGTAGATGCCGTCATGCGACATAATTTAAATTATTCCTGATTATTGAGCTGTGGTATATTAAATGCCTATGTTGAAGACGTTGTAATACTTGAGCCATCTGTGTAAATGTGTATGTCCCCTGTATACCACATGTGTATCTGATAAAGCGCTAATTGTTGAGCTTGGATCAATATGTCTCTCTTTCTGATAATGCCATCCACTGAGAATTAAATGCTTGGTGTTGCAAGCAGCCATGGAGGATTGTCCATTTAGGAGCTCCAAAATTCATTTCTGGGTAATATATATACATTAGTCTGTATTTTTTTATGAGCATTGCTTTTATCCCTTTGTTAAAACTCCAGTGCCAATGGGTGGTCCCTGTGTTGCGTCTCTAAGCGAAAAACTTGGCGGCATATTCCGAATGTACTCATGACTGAAAAGGGTGGTTGCCGAGTCTCTGCTATGACAAGGCTGCTGGGAGTCACTCGTGGAACACCTATGCAGACATGCAGTCCCCTAGCTAATAGTGTTAGAAGTCGCTCCTCTGAAGTGCGGGAAAGGCCGTGTAACACTGTTGCAGAATATGCAACTTTTTTCTTATTAAAGCATTGTGAACAGCGAGCATGGATGATACAGATCCACCCCATGATGCCCCAGCACTTCTGCGGAGAATATTCACTAGCATTTTCACCTCGTTTTTGAGTTTTTTTTTTGTATGAGGTGCCCATAATAGCTGCCTATCAAGTATTACTCCGCGAAACCGATGCTGTGTCACAATGATTAGTGGTTCTTCTTCTAAATTGAGATTGAAGTTTTTTAACTTCTTACGGGTGAAGGGAAATACAGCTGTCTTTGCCTGTGACAGAATCATTCCTCTTTCTTTTAAAAAGTTGTTGATAATATTTGTGCCGTCTTGCAATGCAATCTGAATTAACCGTATGTCCATGCAAGATGCCCAACTGCACACATCATCTGCATATAAGAAGTATTTCAACCTGGAAGGCAGTCTTTTAGCTAAATCAACCATAACACAGTGAAAAAAAAGGGCTGAGTACGCTTTCTTGTAGCACTCCCTGTCGGACGTCATGTTCTGCACTCTTGCATTCGCTCGTCTGAATGAATATTTTGCGACATGATAAAAATTTAGATATCGACCGCACACCGCAAAGACCTGCCCGATAGTCAGAGTTCCAGCATACTCAGCAGAACACGAGTGTAACTGACTGTGTAGAATGCCCTTTTGATGTCTAAGAACACTGTGACCGTCAAACTACCACAGGTGCGTTCATGCTCCACATACGTTACTATGTCCAGTATTGCATCCCATGTGCATCTCTGTTTCCTAAGACCTGTTAAGTAGTTGGAGAATACACCATTTCTGTTGCACCACCGTTAAAGTCGCGCATCAATCATTTTTTCGATTACCTTACATAGGTAACTAGTCAGACTAATTGTGCGGAAGGATTGAAGGTTCAAGGGCGTCTTAGCCGGTTTTAGGATCGCAATAATGCGAGCGAACTTCCAAGACTCGGGTACAATTTCTGGCATCCACAGATTATTGTCAATATCTAAGAGAATAGTTGTGCCTGTTGCCTGTGGGCCCAAGTTTTTTTAGCATACTGTACGTATCCTTCCGGTCTGGAGGCCGATTTTTGACGACATGATGCTATAGTACAATGGAGCTCGCTTAACGTAAATACAGGGTATAGTTGAGGATGCTGGGTCCAAAAGCAAGCATACATTTTCTGGCTGGCTAACGTGACAGAATTATCAAATAAGACACATTGTGATGCGGCGGGCCTACTGATAAGTTGACAAAGTTCATTAGCTACCACAACTACCCGTTTGTCCAAGGCTACAGCAAGACCACGAATAGGGAAGCTCTGTGATACAGGGCCACTAAATGTTCGAATTACAAGCCAAATTCTTGGAACAGGTGTGTGGGGAGAGAGGGTGCCACAAAAATCACGCCAGCGTCATTTACATAAATTTTCTTGCCGTCTGCGCATTACACTGTGGATTTTCTGTGCATGTTTGTAGGCTTCTAAACTTCCGCTGCCTCGATATGCCCTTTCTGAACGTCGTCTGATGGCTCTTAGATGTTCATACTCTTCGTCGACTGCAGCATAGTCTTTTGGAATCGGGACTTTCTTTGCACATTTATTCGCATTATCTTGCAGAAACTAAGTAAAGCTTTCAACTGTCGTGAGGTCACTATTTTGGTTTGTTAGGTTGTACCAAAAAGCTTTCCAGTTGATCAGCTTGCTGTAGCGCCTAATGTCGTCATTTCGCAAGTAGGGGTGATTTAGAAGAATAGGAAAGTGGTCACTTCCACGTGTTTCTACATCCTTGTCCATCCCACAACATTCACTAGGTCTCGGGAACACATGGTTACATCGATGCAACTTGAGTAATTATGCCCACGGAGAAAAGTTAAGGAGTCGTCATTTGAAATTGTCCAATTGCACTTGTCTGTGGCACGCTCAACAACGTTCTCACGTGCATCACATCGATGACTACCCCATATTATGTTCTGCGGATTAAAGCCTCCACATATAAATGTATATGAGTTTGAAATATTAAAGATATTTATTAGCTCTTCCATCGAAATTCGGCTTGAAGGTTGTAGGTAAAAATCGATCACTGTTATGCACTTCTCACCAAAGGATACCTTTCAAGCGAAGAATTTCGAGAAGTTCAAATCATTTGAGTAAACTTGGTGGGAAGGTACGTCCTTTCTGGCGCACAAATGCACTCTGCTAGGACCACTACGACGAGATGACTTGTATATCACGTAGTTAGAGAGGCGGATATCATCATTCAATCCTGCTTCTTCGATGCAAAGTATTGGAAAGTTATATTGCAAAAGAAGTTTACAGAAGTCAGCACACTTTCTTCGAAGACTATTGGAATTCCACTGGAATATGGAGAAATTTTTATAGCGCTTATTCATATGTTACTTGTGACAGGTTTGACCCGGATTGTTGACACAATAGTGCTTCCAGAGGCAGCAGGGTTCTTACTTCTGGCAGGTTGTTCGCTTCTGGTAGAGCAGACAGGATTGCCTTAAGTGTTATGAAAAGCATTGGTAGAATCTATTGCATGACTGATGTAGAGGCACGGTCCCCATTGAGTGGTTCGGTTTCTGAGGCCTGTTGAGAAAGACGTGACGTTTCGATGTTGTAGCGGGGGCGAACAGTGGCACTGTCGGTTTTGCAACTTTCCGCCTGAGGTCGCGTGGGCGTTCGCAGCTTGACGTGTAGGTTGGGTTACTGGAATGTACTTCTCGTGAGTGGTCTCTCGGGTGTGCTCTTGGCGGTTCTCTTGGCGATTGTCTTGGCGTGTTTGTCGGCTGTTGTTGCGGTGTGCGCTGAGGTAGATCACGTACAGGATGAACAATCTCAAGGTTTGGAGAGGATTAATTGGGGCGCGGTTTTCTTCCATGGATAAGCTCATACCAACGCATTTTTGCAGCACCTTTACTTTGCGGGCCGCCTGATAATGAGGCAGCGTGATTACCTGCACAGTTTGCAAACTTAGGCTGAAGAACTGACATGCACTCCTCATGCTGGTGTTCTTCTGAGCAGATCTTACACCGACGTGTGTTACAGTAACTTTTCGCCATGTGCCCGAATCGCTGGCAGTTATAGCACCAAAGTGCTGGACCAAGATATTCTTTCACTGGATGACTGGTGAAACCTAAGTAGATTCTTCGTGGAATCAGGCGGTCATCTCGAAAAGTCAGAATAACTGAGTGAAGTGAACGCGACGTTGCTGCTCCATCTTTCTGGCGGTAATATTTCATTTGTCACCGCGATATAACCCCTGCATCTCTCAAGTCCCTAGGAGTTGTTCGTCTGAATACTGCAGAAGAACATGCTTTAGTTTCCCAACCTTCCGAGTGTATGACTCGGGGATGAAAGGCTTAACTTCCAGGCCGCCCACATTCGAAAACATCAGAAGATGCTTGGCTGAAGCTAAGGAAGCAACGCTGACACTGAAGCCTCCATCTCTGGTCGTTCTGAATGACTGCACTTTTTCTTAAGCAGCGGAAACTGCTTCGGCTGACACTCGATTGGGGTTCACTTTCCAGAAATTAGCACCTTCGGCTGTTGGACGAAAGACGACTGCGATGCCCTCTGCTCGTTTCTTCTTATACGCAACCAACGTAAATGGTTCATCTTTGCCCATGTCTTCTTCATCACTTAGGTAATAAGTTGACGTTTTATTGTCGAAAAGATTCTCTTCTAAAAGAAGCTTCTTGCTCTCAGCTTCATCGTGTACTGTGTACTGTTGTGTACTGTCGTCTTCGGAAATGTCTACAAGACCTTTCTCGATGGTGCGCAATGTCTACAGCAAATGAATGTCAGATTTCGGAAGCAAATAATCTGGTACTCACTATCGAGAGGGATAGAAATGCGAACAACAAAAAGCATGGATTTCGACTCAGCCGAACTGCAACCTGCTTTAACTGACACTCAGTTAAACTTCTGCTTTCCGCTGGCGTCACTGTAGCGCTAGAATGCTGCTTTAAATGCTCAATACGCATGTAATGTGCGATGCGTCTGAGGCACTTGAACACACCCACGGTGTAAAAATGCCCGCATGGGCAATTTTTTATAATGCTATGGTGACTGCAGCTGAAAGCACTAAATTGTCTAGCGACAGTCAAGGCATGTCGCAGTTCGACTGGATTGAAAGCCACACTTTACACTCTTTACATTTTTTTTTTATTTTTTGTGTCATAACTGTACTCGGTTACATTTGCAGTAAACTTGTGCACTGTAAGCATGCACACGTGAGTCGTAGTGTTTCCTGTTATTGGCATGGAGCCTGCAAATGCACGAGAACGATCTATCTATCTATCTATCTATCTATCTATCTATCTATCTGTCTATCTATCTATCTATCTATCTATCTGTCTGTCTGTCTGTCTGTGTCTGTCTGTCTGTCTGTCTGTGTGTTTGTCTGTGTGGCTGTCTGTCTGCCCATACATCCGTCCGTCCGCTTACACCTCGTCCCTGTCGTGATCACCCCAAGTACTTAGGATGATCACGAAAGGAACCAAAATTTGTATGGGAGAGTAGAGTGTTTTGACGTATACCACTCGCTGATCATGACATGAATAATGCCAAAATTTCATTTCATACTGATCAAACAATTCCCAAAAAACAGTGGCGCATACCCGGAGCCGGGTTTCTGCCAACAGTGTGGGGTAAGTGCCATAGGTATGTGACAGTTAATATCTGCCCAGGAATGGCGTGACCACACATAGGTGATTTAATGCTCATCGTAAAAAAAATGCGGACATTGGCAGCTTTCACCGAAGGAATGCGAATAAATTTCTTTGCCCCAGCTGGAATCGCACCCTATCGTTCTTGCAGGTAATCAAGTATTCCACCACAAAAACACGACACGTCTCGGAACTTTCTTCCTAGTATACCCTAACGTTCATAAAACGCCAATTGTGGTGCAGTGCTGGCTTCTTAATTTTATAAACACCACATATGTACTCCTACGATACAGTAGTCATGTCGGGGTAACATAGATTGTAGTCCGTTGTCATCCGCTAAAGTTAATTTGTGTAGCAGTGCCCAGGACTACGATCCTTGCTAGCAGCAGCGTTTTGAAATTGCTTACCGCTTTGGTGTTCCCAATATTCATGTTGATGTAGGCTTTGTTACGCAACTCTGGTGATATAAACATAGTCCGCTGTTTAAAGCATGCCTGTGCGTGCATTTGTACAAATCTTTAGCGCAACATCGTAGACATTTGCTCAGTAAAAAATTACAACTCAATCAACTTTCATGCGCATGCTTTGCAAAACTTGGGTTCGTAAGGGACATGAGATGTGCCATATTTCTTTCCTTTGCGAATGAAAATCTATGAAACCTGAATAAACCACACCAGCGCGATTCCCCCGTTGTGTTGTAATCTTCACAAACAGTGCTGAGTAGTATTTTCCTCTTGCGCTGATTGTTTTCGCGTCTAAGGACAGGGCACTGGTGCGCATGCGACTTCTTGTAAGCGGGAGTGGCATGAGTATGCGCAATCTCGCTTTTAAAAATCCGCATGCACCTTGCCATGTCTACTTGGCGCATTCGATACACGGCATGGCAGTTCGAAATAATATGTCGGCTGTGTGCGAAAGTATGCCGTCTGAAGCATAGGCGACAGAATGCGTAAAAACCATGCTCTATTCTCGAAATCTCTTTCTCTTCGTCATGCCACAGTGAATGTCTCGCCTTCTGTCTATTTCGGGCTTTCTTTCATTTCTTCTAATCTATTTTTCTCTCCTTTTATTTCTCTGTCTGTACACTTTTTCACTTCACTTCAACCCTCACTTTTCTATCTTTTTCTCACACCCTTGTTGTGGTAAGCTGGTATAAGGATTTATGGCGCTCTTTCAGCGCCCACAAACAGTCGAGTGTTAATAAAGTTCGCCTTCAGATAATAGGAACCCGGGTTCAAACTTCACATGACGAATTCTACGCGACAAAGATTCCAATCTATTTTTCTCTATCTCTTTGTACTTGGTCACTCGTCCTTTCGGTTATTCCAGCATACACCAGACAAACGTGCACATGCGTTTTGCGAGTCAAGCTGAAGAGTTTGAAGGCTATGAGGAAAAACAGATTGTGTACAGACTCAAGATGATGGTAATCATTTTTCAGTCAAACATGGAAAATCTGGTCCATAACAACTTTTCTCTAAATTGAAGTTGTTCTGAAAGTGAAGACCAATAGGACAAGGTGATCTTTAGGAAACAGTTTATTTTGTGGCGAAAATCAGTTCTTCCAAATAGACAACTTTCTTGCTTGCTCCTACGATGAAGCGGGAAATTTCTGCAAATAGAGAAAACAAGTTGGCGTTAATCTTTTGTACACAAAGCAACAAAAACTATGCCGCTAAAATTAAAGTCGAACTTACACTTCTTCTTGCGGAGGAGGGTGGAGTAGCTCAGGGGAGAGCCAAGACCATAGCCGTAGTTCAGGCCGTAGCCGAGAAGGCCATGACCGTAACCGTAGCTGCCAGAGCCATAGCCGAGGGAGCCAACACCATAACTGTAGTAAGCTGGAGTGGCGTGGGCGAGGCCGTAGGTAGCGACTGCTGGGGCGGCGTGGGCGACACTGTAAGTGGCCACGGCGGGAGCAGCGTGGGCAATGGTGGCAACAGCTGGAGCAGCGTGGGCAACAGTAGCAACAGCTGGGGCAGCATGAACAGCAGCGATAGCTGGAGCAGCGTGGTGAACAGTGGCGACGGCTGGGGCAGCAGCGTAGGTGGCGACAGCTGGGGCAGCAGCGACGACTGGAGCGGACTGCACAACCTTGGTCACGGTTGGAGCAGCGTATGTGGCAACGCGAGTGACGGCTGGAGCAGCAGCGTAGGTGACAGCTGGGGCGGCCTGAACAACCTTGGTGACGGCTGGGGCAGCAGCGTAGGTGACAGCTGGGGCAGACTGAACAACCCTGGTGACGGCTGGGGCAGCGGCGTAGGTCACAGCTGGGGCGGACTGAACGACCCTGGTGACGGCTGGGGCAGCGGCGTAAGTCACAGCTGGGGCGGACTGAACAACCCTGGTGACGGCTGGGGCAGCAGCGTAGGTCACAGCTGGGGCGGACTGAACAACCCTGGTGACGGCTGGGGCAGCAGCGTAGGTCACGGCTGGGGCGGCGTGAACAGCGGTCACAGCTGGGGCGGCGTGGACAGTGGCAACAGCTGGAGCAGCGTGGTAGGTGGAGACGGTACGGGTGACAGCAGGGGCAGCGACAGCGTAGCTGGTGGCTGGAGCGGCATATCCGAATCCGTAGCCAGCACCGTAGCCAGTCAGGCCAGAGTAGCCAACACCGTGGGACAAGCCATAGTGGGAGAGGCCGAGACCACCGTAGCCGAGGCCGCTGTAGCCGAGGTTGCCATAGCCAAGGCCGTAGCCAAGGTTGCTGGCGAGAGTGTAGCCGCCAGCGAGGTGGCCGATGTTACCAGCGAAGGCGCTGGTGGCCAAGGCAAGGACGATGCAGGCGCGCAGCTAAGAGGGAAGATAAGGGCATTCCTCTTTTGGTGTTTCATAAATGAATTAGGAAAAGTGCATTGATTGAAAGGACAATATGGGATCGCTGAAGCTGGAAAGCACGCGAATACCGAAGGTTGTTCAGAAGTTCGCGCTTCTTATTTTCGCTTACCTGTGCTGCTTGATCGAGAATACAAGACAGCGAAATCTTAAGCGTATATTGAGGATAGGGAGCTGTAGCTGTCTGCTAAGGAGACAATTGGCTTAAAATAAGGTTCGCAAAAACTGCTGCCTGCCGAAACAGTTTTGATGACTACAATAGGGGACATTTTTGAAATTTGAGTATTTTAGTAGTACGAGTATTTTTTCGTTAGGTAGTGCTTCTTTCCTTCTGGGTCGAAGTTTTCGTTAAGTATAGTGCATCTCAGTGCAGACTTACCATGACGGTGGTCTTTATGCGTTGGAGGAGCAGAAGCTTCTGATTTTCGCCATGGCGTGTGAGCTTTTATACCAATTTGTTGGCACGTGGAAGGCAGAAACCGGCCTTCAGGAGTGGCGAGGAGTATGCAGCGGTTCTTGCCATTCGTTAGTAGTCAGTTCCAATGATACAGCGGCTTGCGTTGTAGGTTTAAAAAATGCTAATTTTGATATTTTTTCTAGTATTTGCCTTCCAACCTAAGTCCCCCCCCCCTTTTTTTTCTAGATACATTCGCATGCGTGTGCCAAACTATTCAGGTCGGCAAGCGTGCGATCAAGCATCGCTCAATTAAACATTCAGTTCTAGTCGTACTTTCAATACCGTGAAGAGACCTGCGGATGAAAAGGTGGGACAAGCTTAGAAGCACTGAATAACCGGATGTCGCGTAAGTTGTGGCAGAACAAACGTGCGTTTTTATCTCTCTCTTTTTTGCGACTTCACGTAATGCTGCCAGCCGGGAGAACTTAATATGGCAAGCGTGTCCTCAAAGCTCTCAAGATCCTACGTCTATGATAATATATGGGTTGACGAAGATCATAAGTTATTCCTCATTTGCATTAAAAAAAACGTTTTGTTCCCAGACAATCTCACAGAATCATTTTAACATGTGCAACATATCACTTTAATAATGTTTTAACGGTTTTCGCAGTAGCATTCAACAAAGCAGTCTGTTTTATTTACGAAGGAAGTGGAAATTTCGGGGCTCGTTTTTTTGCTAGACTTGATAGTAATAGGTAATATTAACCAGTACGTTTTATGTGTAATTCCCGTATAGACGCCCTTGAGTATTTGAGAAAAAAAACTATTTTGATTTTTTTTTCGCATACTCAGAGAAAAGCAGACAGAATCCTGATCAACCTTATTTGCGGGTTTCTTATGTGAGAAAATGGAAGGAATAATTGTTGATAGCATATGCCCTGTCACGGTTGTCTAGTAGCTAAGGTACGTGGCTGCTTAGCCGCAGCTCGCGGGTTCGAATCCCGGCTGCGGCGGCTGCATTTTCAATAGAGGCGGAAATGCTGTAGGCCTGTGTGTTCAGATTTGGGTGCACGTTACACAACCCCGGTGGTCGAAATTTCCAGAGCCCTTCACTACGGTGTCTCTCATAATCATAGGGCGGTTTCGGGACGTTAAACCGCACATATCAATCAATGTTGATAATATATAAAACAAGTAAAAATTTCAACATTTGTGAACACGTAACTACTTTTCTCAGGATGCATAGCTACAATTCTTAAACGGCACAGTAGTCGATTCATCCAGGTAAATCTCTAATTTTGTCGTTAGTTCATGCGGCGAACATGATGAACATATTAGTTTGATCTCATATTATTCAATCTGTTTTCTTCGGTAACCAGTTGCGCATTTAAAACATGGACTAGATAAGTGAGGTGGCATATGGTTGTTAAGCCGGTATGCTACCAAGAATAATGTTTGTTTTTGTATAAGAGATTCACCTTTGCTATACTAAATGACGCTTGAGACTGTATTTACAATTTACAAACCTACATTAGATACCGTTTAACGAAGACTATGGTCACCGTAACGCAGTCTAAATCCCGGTTGAAACATCTAGGCAATATTTAAAAACTGATGAAAACAGAGAGTTATAATTTCGAATGTGATGCAATTTTCAGCATTCATTGCGGCCTCAATGTCAAGATACGCATGTCATACATGGTTTTTCCCGCAGGTGTATCAGAAAGTTGATTACATGGCATACATCAGACTTCTTTCATCGTAATACAAATACACATCTAATTGTGTACCATGCAATAATTCTCACCAGGATTTCTATCTACAAAGTTTACGTGACATCCACAAAACTAGAATATTACGCATTCAAATGCACCTCGGTTGAAACAACGAAAGCTAGTGTGATGGAGTTTGTTATTTCCGCAGTGGTGTGTTTATGATGCTAATTACTTTAAAACATGCAAGCTATTTATTTGTTTATTATGACATTCCGGTTAAAAACGGTATTGCTTTATATTGACACTTCTTGACGTGCACGACGTGTACCTGACGCACTTCAGGAACAAACTTGCACTTTATATATTTTCGCGCGTCGTGTCATGCTCATTTGAACACATCTCTTTGCTGGCATACATAGCTTGGTGGAGGCGTCGTTGGTTTTGAGCGAAAATGGGCGTTTTCCATAAGCGAGAATATGAAATAGATGCGAATAAATACATAATAAAAAATTAGATCATAGTGAGAACCAAAGCCAGTGCTTGTGTGTGACAAACTGTTTTTCCGTATGAATGAATGAATCGACGTTCGTTACACTTTTTTAGCGCCCAGGACGCAGCGGTGGGCACTATGCATACAGGGCACTACGCAACCAGAGGAAGGGCGTAGAGCTCCATCCGTTTTATTAATGGACTTTGTGGAGGGCGCTAAGTGAGGGCCACTCGAATGGCTTGGATGTTGTGGATGTCGTGGAGCCAGTCGCAGACCAGTGGCGCAGCCAGGTCCTGGAGGAACAAGATGAGTGCGAACTCTATGGTGAAGGCTCCGAACAGGCGCTGCCCGAAAAAAGACGGCCAGGGTCCTCCCCCCTCCCCCCTGTTTCATGGTGGCCAGGGCATGAAACCTAGGTAGGTTGTGCACTAGACACTCCTACCCTAAGTGGTTGAGATTGTCCAGACAGTTGCACATGAGCCATAGGCCTGGTACGGGCGGTGGTGTGTCACCCTTTTGAAAACGGTTTAGCAGAAAAGGAGTAAGGAGTGTTCCTGTGAATCCTCCCTGAATGCTCCGAAGCAGCACCGACTCTTGCCATGTGAATGGCTTCAAAGGAAGCGATGGTCTTGAAAATAGATTACCTACTGCTGTGAGGTAAGCGGTCTGACGTTGTTTGGTAATACTCTTGTCTGCTATAGACCTGCTAGCTCGGGTGGAATAGCCAAAAGAGCCATCGAAAGCTTTGGCTAGCGCAGTGAAGAGATGAGCATGCGCTAATTAATGAGTCGTTTTGTTTCTGGAGATTCCGCGATGCCCGGGGACCCTGTGAATGGTAGCGTTATGGGCGTATTCTGATTTCCGTATGGTCCTATGGTAGTGCTGAGAAGTGCTTTGTAAAAAAGAAACACTATAATTAGTACTGTGTAGGGAAAGCAGTCTTATTGGAACGCATTGTGAGGCAGAATCATGAAATCGCACCAGAAGTCAAGACATCTGGATAGCACAACCAGCGAGGGGGTTTGAGGCTCACCCATTACAAAGTACTCCCGCATATTTAACTATGATCATTAGCTATCAAATTAACCTAGTGTGCAGCTGCGTATATTCGCTTGCAGGCTAACAGACGCGGATACCACTCATTCACAGAGAAGTTAGGAATAGTGCACGTTTTGCAACTGCACTTGCTGTAGGCCTGGTCGGATAGTTAGAAGGTGGTATAGTGGCGCTCACAGACGTTAATTTTCTTGAAGAACGTTTGAAGTGCCCAGTGAAAGGTGCAGCAATGCTATCGATTGACAAGTTGGTGCTCGCAGGATGTGATTACGCTATCGCGTTCTACTCCTGAGGTGAAGCTCAAGTCTCTAACATTTTGTTCTAACCTAACACCGCAGCATGCAGAAAGGGCAATAAAACAAAAGTACGGCTGCTTCGCTACTGTGAAACTTCAAGAGGTGCGTAACAGGCGAATCTAGCGACTTCCATTCATAACGTTGCGAATGCTTTGTTTATTTAACAAGGCATCGATGACCTCAATACTTGACACGAACGTATGGGTTACCTCTGCATGTGTATAATATTCTTAGGGAGTTTCGCAGATCGGATGGTGACAGTTGCACTACTTGTAGGCGCACTTCACTGATGCTCTGCGAGTTTCGTCCAGTTGTTCTCCTCATCAGATGCAGGGACGCAGTGCTGACGAAGCGCATTTGCTTACTCCGCGACGCAGACGACCATTCTTGAATGTTCCTGCTATTCATCATATTTTAGACCTTATGAACATGTTTACAGTGTAACGCAAAACAGGAAAGGAAAGGAACAAAAGACACAGAAAAGAGGGTGCTGACTCACGACTGTTCTTTCGGAACAGTTGTGCTTTAGCACTGTCTTTTTTTTTCTCTTTTGCTCCTTACCTGTCCTGTGTTTCTGGTGTTGCACTGTAATTAAGTTCACGATGATTCCTAACTGGCCCAACTTACCGGCCTATAGAAATATGTTTTTCATCTTGATCGTTGATACTAACGTGGTTTTGAGCAGTCCTATCCTTCTTATCTCCTGTACAGGGCATATTTCTGTGAGCGCGAATGCATCACATCAGATTAATGGATGAACGAATATTCAGGCACCTCAAATGTTCCGCGCAATAAAAACACACACATTGAGAATATTGCAGCAGAATATACTCTAGTAAAGCAGCTCTATAGGTTTACGAAAAAATTGCCTGCGGGGGATTATTTCATTGTTATTGCTCTACTTGAGTTAGTGACTGGATGGTGTGTTTTTGTTATAGGAAAGAGTCTAGTAAACAAACTTGATAATACGAAACTTCTTTCATGAGCTATCATCATGTTGTGGGCAGTTGAAAAATTTCAAACTCTTTATATTCTAGAATCATCGTACACCTTAAACAGAGTCTCATGGTGCAATCACCTTGCCTTGTGATTCATGCGATGAGACTTAGGTAAATAAGATTTCTTGAGTGTCACTGCTATGAGGATCAAATTGCCAAGTAAATTTGTTTAAGCTGTATTCTAGAAAGTTGGACATCTAAACAGCCCGATTTTCCCAGGGCTTGGCATTTATTCTATGTTAGAGCAAAAAAAAAATTGTGTCCTTAGCAATAGGTGTCTGGGTCTTGCGTTACATTCCTTTGATAGGTCGGCTTATTTTCACGAACTGAATTTAACGCTATAAATGAACATCTCTATAGCAAGGGGGGAGCGGTTTCTGTGCGCTCAACGTTCTAGAGTGTTCGTGACCTGCATAGACACTTAATCTTCCACTTCAGATGAGGTTACCATCTTTGCACCTTTTTCGAGCATATAAAGTCAGCGAAAGTCTCTTTCTTGCGCAAGCTGGTGAATTTCGGACCGTATGCCGCATTGTCGATGTTGCGAAAGCGCTCAGCCTGCATAGGTAATGTTATTTTAAAATTACGCACGTTTGTCTCTTTTTTATATGTAATTTTCATATCAGAGAAGATGTTTCAATTATGAGACAACTTATAAGTTTGTACGCGGCTCAAAGCTTGCATTATTCAAAATTCAAAGGAAAATTTATGAGCGAAAAAAGTGTTTCAAAATGCGCAATAATAGCTCAACAAACGAGCTATGAATTATCTCTTGAATAAAGCTCGAAGTATTCTAAAATATCCATTCATATTACGCTTCCCGAAGACTTGCTAAGGAAATGTTGCAGATATGTAGAAGGGCTGGTTATGCGATCATAATAATTATCATCATCATCAGCCTGACTACGTTCACTGCAGGATAAAGGCCTCTCCCATGTTCTGCCAGTTAACCCGGTCCTGTGCTTGCTGCTACCAATTTATACCCGCAAACTTCTTAATCTCATCTGCCCACCTAACCTTTTGTCTCCCCCTAACTCGCTTGCCTTCTCTGGGAATCCGGTTAGTTACCCTTAATGACCAGCGGTTATCCTGTCTACGCGCTACATTCCCGGCCCATGTCCATTTCTTCTTCTTAATTTCAACTATGATATCCCTAACCCACGTTTGTTCCCTAATCCATTCTGCTCTCTTCTTGTCTCTTAAAGTTACACCTACCATTTTCTTTCCATTGCTCGCTGCGTCGTTCACAATTTAAGCTGAACCCTCTTTGTAAGTCTCCAGGTTTCTGCTCCGTAGCTAAGTACCGGCAAGATACAACTGTTATATACCTTCGTCTTAAGGGATAGTGGCAATCTGCCTGTCATAATTTGAGAGTGCTTGCCAAATGTACTCCGCCCCATTCTTATTCTTCTAGTTCCTTCAACCTCGTGGTTCGGCTCCGCGGTTATTACCTGCCCTAAGTAGGCATAGTCTTTTACAACTTGAAGTGTGCTATTACCTATCTCGAAGCGCTGCTCTCTACCTAGGTTGTTGTACATTACTTTCGTTATGTATACACGATTGCTCCTAAGACACGTTGCGTTCGGTACAGCTTGCATTGTCGTTATTTGGATGCCATGTGCTTCCTAAGGTACGCAAAGTACCATGCCTCATGAAGCGTATGGGAAAAAACCTTCACTGCATGTCACCAGGGAGCCTGCTACTCATGAAAAACTACAAACGGACACAAAAATGCTTTTCAATTAAAAAAAGCATGCTTGAAGCCTTAATTTCAGTACGAGTCATACCTTCATTTCGACTTCGCTATTCGGTTCATCAACGTGCTACAGAGTTTTCTGAAATTTCGCTTTCACATAAAACTTGTTAATAGAATTTCTTCAACCCGCCACCACTTATTCAGATTTAACCCTCTAAGAGGGTGGTGTAGTCATTTTCCCGAAACCTATGGAAATTCTAGCAAAAAAAATTGGCAGATCCCACCTACAGAGGGAATCGATGATATGCGAAGCATGAATAAGAAAGATTACATGTCACTTTAAAATCAGAACAACGTTACGAGGTGGAAGTAAATGATGCCGTACATGACTTCCGTGTCGTTATAATCATGTGTGAATGTGGCGTTTACTTTCGTCATCTATTCACGTCAATTTATACCAAATTTAGTATATGTGAAGCTAGCGAAACAGCCGCAAGCACGCTACGAGCGTGGTATGTTGTAATGTTTGTACATGACACGTGTGTCAGAATTATCAAGTTTGCACCAATAATATCTTTCATCATCCATAGACGTCACGTAACACCAAGTTCTGTATATGCGGAGCTAACAAAATGGCCACGAGCGCATCGTGAAGGGCCCAATATACTCCAATGTAGCGTTGGCGCACGCGCACGCAGGGCACAGTGAAGCTGCGTTGGCAAAACGCGAGCACTCTATAGTCTGACGCCAGGCGCGACCAGCGTCCGTCAGCGCGGCCCGACGGCAACCGGCGCGAGATGCGACATGCTGCATTGCGTGCCGATGCCATAGAGTAACATTATACTATGCAGATACGTTACCCAGACAACACTGCGTCTCCCTCTTTTCGTGACGGAGGAACGCCGGACGCGCTGAAACGCGCATGCGTCAAAGCAACACAGCGTGGCACGCCCCTGCGAGTATATGGCAGGACCGGCGCCTGGCGTGGCAACACAGGCTTGACGCGACGAAATGAACGCCGGCGAGAACACGCACCACGTCACGTCGAAACGTATTGGCACCTTGACTGCGGCATGTAGCCTTGTTCTCACATGACACGCATCTCATGATTATCATGTTTGCACCACTGACAATACCTTTGTCATCCATTGGCGCCACGTAATACTAAATTGGGCATAACTGAAGCTATCGAAACGGTCCTGAGCGCATCATGAGTGTGGTATGTAGTCATGTTGTTACATGACACGTATGTCGTGATTATCATGGTTGGACTATCACTTACCTTTGTCGTCATTCGTGTCGCATAATACCCAGTTTGGTACTTTTGAAGCTTGCGAAACAGCCACGAGGGCATCATGAGCGAAGCATGTAGTCATGTTGTTAATGACACACATCTCAAGTTTATCATGCTTGCACCAGTATCATACCTTTGTCATATATTCCCGTCCTGTAATACCAAATTTGGTATAAGTGAGGCCAGCGACACTGCCACCAGCGCATCCTGAGCGTGGCATGTAGTCATGTTTTTACATTACACGCATCTCATGATTACCATGTTTGCACCAGTCACACACCTTTGTCATCCATTCATGTACCGTAATTTCAAATTGGTATATGGGGCGCTAGTGAAACGGCCGCAAGTGCATCATGTGCGTGGCATGTAGTCAAGCTGTTACATGACACGTATGTCATGAGTTTCATGTTAGGGTCTGTCTCTTGTGTTCGCCATGCAATCATGTCATACCATACCAGTTTTGCCACATGCCATCAGAACGAAACCACCGCAAGAGATGCAGGACCATGAAATGTAAATTACGATATTCTTGGCATACATGCCATGGTTTTCATGTTATGACTAGTCAAATATGTTCTTCATTCAGTCACGTTATGGCATACCAAGTTTGGTATTGATACCATTATTGAAAAGTCCAGGAGAGCTAAAAGCCGTAAGTGGCTTTTAGCTCTCCTGGTAAAAGCCGTAAGATAGATAGATAGATAGATAGATAGATAGATAGATAGATAGATAGATAGATAGATAGATAGATAGATAGATAGATAGATAGATAGATAGATCTTTGTCGTGCATTTGCAGGCTCCATGCCAATAACAGGAAACATTACGACTCACGTGTGCAAGCTTACAGTGCACAAGTTTACTGCAAAGTAAACTTGTGCCCTGTGAACTTGTGTGGGTGGGTGGGTGGATGTGGGTGTGTGGGAATCGAAGCGGTGCTTGCACTTACGCAACATTTGTAATCTCAATGACCACTTCTCATGCAGCTGCAGTATTGCCGTTGTAAGAATCGAAAATTCCGCCACAGTGGATCACTGGTTAAGCTGCTCGGCTGCTGACCCAAAAGTCGCGGGATTGATCCCGGCAGCAGTGGTCCCACTTTGGTGGAGGAGGAACGGTAGAGGTCCGTGTACTCTGTGGTGTCAGTGCACCTTAAAGAACACCAGATGGTTAAAATTTTCGGAGCCCCCCACTAGGCGTCTTTCATAATCAGATAGCGATTCAGGGACTTAAAACTGCGTATAATATCACTGTTATATTAAAAAAGAACTCACCACTCAATTTTAAAGCGGCCAATGTAGCCGCACCAGTTATTCAAAGCGCCACTTATATAGCCACGTAATAGAGAATTGGCATTATAAAGAGAGCTCATTATTGACCAATCCGTATTACCATATTAGATGAATAATGAAATAAAACACGAGCGCAACATGTTTTGCTTCTTGCGTAGCCAAGTCCTAAGCAAGTATGAAATCAATGAAGAAACTGTAGGTTCCATTCGTCGGTATGTAGAATACCTGAAGTAATTGCAGAGAAAGACAGAGAGTAAAAGAGGAACATTTCAGCCAACCAGTCAGTAAGAACATTAGCTATAGAAACCGTAGTGTGATTCATAAGACAAATTCGTGGACGGAAATGGTTAACAGTTACCATATTACCAGTCAAGCTTCACGTAGTTGTATCTAGAGATGACTAGTCTAATTCTATTTCGTGGCAGATTTCTGTTTTTGTCAAGCTCCGACTAGAGCACGCGCTGTACGTCAGTGTTAAGAGGCTGACTTGAAGCTTCAACAACGATGAGGGACAACATGAACATTGTGCTAGCCACGCGTTTGACAACATGCATGCAACTTCGTCAGCTACTTCATAGCCTAAAGACGCTTAATCTTTCCTTTAAATGTTACACTGTCTAATTTCCCGATTCTTAGTTCTTATTTAAAGTCATAAAACCACGGAAATCCTTGCTTATCCTGCCTGCGGATGTATGATATTGTGCAGGCGAACAAGAGCGTCATCCGTCTGTGTTGACAGGCCAACCATGCTTACTTGGGAAGTAAAAACAGCGCAAAAATATAGACAAGGACAGATGAAGAGACGGCACCCATGGGCGTTAATCCGTAATACCAAAGTTTAGGCAAAAATTCAAATGTCAATATTTATCTGAAAACAATAGAAAACGTCCTTTCGAATTTCATTCACACAGTTTTTTCTCTAATTTCAACGTCGGACTCCCTTTGAAACAACGTTTTGGGTATCATATGCAGCGAGTCTCAGAATTTTGGGATGTTATCATTTTTTGTTTTCACTCGAATCCTAATGGAATGCTGGCTAAGAGGTGAAGGTTTTTGGTTCTTCTGTGATATTTCTTGCTCTCAAGAACAAAGCCCATTTTTAAAAATAACTCTAGTGGTTATACTGTCAATGGTTTTTTAAAATTATTTTCTTTGCGTACTGCCACCACTTTGAGCCCCTATCTATCTTGAGCACCATCTGTCTAACTGCCCACCTGTCTAACTGTTCATCTGTCTATCTGTCCGTCTGTCGATTTATCTATCTGTCCGTCTGTCGATTTATCTATCTGTCCGTCAGTCTATACGCCCGTCTGTCCATCCGTCCATCGTTTCGTCTGTCCATCCGTCCGTCTGTCAGTCTTTCCGTCTGTCTATCTGTCCGTCTGTCTGTCCATCCGTCTGTCCGTGTGTCTATCTGTCCATCCGTCTATCCACCCATCCATCCGTCCGTGCGTCTATCTATCTATCTATCTATCTATCTATCTATCTATCTATCTATCTATCTATCTATCTATCTATCTATCTATCTATCTATCTATCTATCTATCTATCTATCTATGAAATCGCCTACGTCTGGGTGCCCTCACGATCACCCCCTTAACTTAGGGTAATATAAAATTGGTTTGATGAATATGGTTTGATGAATGGTTTGAAAAAGATGGTTTGATGAATATCACTCGCCGGTCCTACCATGAATAATTTCACAATCCCGTCACGTACGCCATCAAACCATTCTCGCCACATCTTTTTAACGCGTGAGAGTTAAGCTGGAATTGGCAACGTTGACCCTACGAATGCAAATATTTAAAATTTGTGTCCTAGCAGAGAAATGGAAGCCAAGCAGTCTGCTTGGAAACCAAGTATTCTACTACAGAGCCACGCCAGGTCTTCGAAATAATTTGCAAGAAGAGTCAAACGTTCGTGAAACGCCAATGCTAGTTCCAGTGCTGACTATCCACTTTTTCGCATATATTTAGCGCCACTTCATAATGTTTCACCTAATAAAAATTACAACAGAGCCCCCTTGCATAGCATTGATTCTCAAGTTACGTGGAATCTGCCTTTTTTTTTTGTGGGCAGTAGCAACGCCACCTATACAAGGTGGCGTTGGCAGTAGCGGATGGCGATATGTATGTCAAGAAATAATCCTCATTGTGTATTGCAAAGCGTCAGAACTGTGAAAGCAATCGTGTAGTTCTTATAAAGAATTATGTAAAAAACACTCCGAAAATGTAGGAAAATAATATTTTGCTTCACGCGGCTCAGCCTCCTGAAAGCTCCGCAGCGCTTGCTGAGCGCAAGGATTGAGCGCGAATGCAGGATGGATGGATGGATGGATGGATGTGGCTGTAGCCTTTAGATCGGGCGGCGGCTAACGCCACCTAGCTGTAATACTTAGTGAACTAACCACTAGATTTATCTTTTTTTCCCTTTAAATAGTGAAGTTTGGGCCGGCACTTGGCTGTGAAGGCTTTAATTTACACTCGTCCCTTAACTTTAGCCACCAGTCAGATAACCTTCTTCTAGTTAATTCTACCTGCTTAAAGTGTATTTCGCCCTCCCCCTCCCTAAACCCCAGTGCTTTGAAAAACTCTGTGCCATCATCCTGAACTATAGGGTGAAGCCCTTTACAGAATATTATCAAGTGTTCGGCAGTTTCCTCCTGCTCTCAACATGCACTGCATACCATGTCTACCCCTTCGTATTTGGCCCGATATGTCTTGGTTCGCAATACTCCCGTCCAGGCCTCAAACAGTAGAGAACTACCCCCAGTATTATCATAGATCTTTTGCTTGGCAATTTTCCGCTTAAAAGTTCGATAAATCTACAGTGCGGACTTCTTAATCATGCCAATTTTCCACATGTCATCCTCCGTTTACTTCACTTTCTCCTTAACCGATAGTTCTTTTTGGTTTGGTAACCTGCTGTTTTCTAAGTATTTACCAGTCAATTTCCTGCTTTGCTTCCTCATTTTGTATCGACATTCTTCATGTACAAGTAGCTGAAAACCTTCCTAGCCCAACGCTCCTCCCCCATATCTCGCAATCGCTTCTCAAATTTTATCTTGCTGGTAGCTTCCCTGCCCTCAAATAATGTCCATCCCATATCACCTAGTACTCCCTGATTTGTTGTAATCCCATGAGCTCTTAAAGCAAGGCTACCTATTCCACGTTGCTTAATTTCTAATCCTGCTTGAACTTCTGATCACATACACATGACCTCTTTCCATATTCCTCTCACAGCATCATACCTATTGTAATTCCACAGTGCCCTACTTTTCATCACTGCTGCATTCCTGTTACCTTTAGTCGTCACGTATAATTCGTGTTCCCTTAGGTACTCGGTTTCATTGCTTATCCATACGCATCCCAATATTTAGGGATGTATTTTTCTGTTATCTCTAGCGTGACTTCCTGCAACCTAAGCTCACAAATTTCATTATCAATAAAAGACAAGACTGCTGATTTTTCCTTACTTATTCTGAAACCTAACGTATCTGCCTCATTACCGCAGATGTCCATCAATATCTGCAAATCTTCCTTGAGGTCGGCCATTAGCACTATATCATCTGCATACAATAATGCTGGTAGTGCCTGATGAATGAGTTTATCTTGTTGCCGATGGAGGTGTTGAAGCCAAGTTCACTTCCCTCTAAGTTGGCCTCCAATCCTTGTAGGTACCTGATGAACAACAAGGGTGACAGAGGACACCCCTGCCTAAGACCCCGTTTCACCTCTGTGGGCTTGGATACCTGTTTTTCCCACTTCAGAACTACCTTGTTACTTTTATAGATTTTTTTAAAAGATTAGTGACTCCATCTTCCACACCTAGTGTGCCCAGTATTCTCCACAAGTCCTCTTGAACCACGCTATCGTACGCTCCCTTGATATCCAGGACTGCTAGCCACAGGGCCTGAGTTCCTTTTCTGCTATTTCGATGCACTGCACCCCCTCGCACAGCAGCGCACCATGCGGGCGCCGCCGGCAGTCAGCTGCGGGGCCATCTCCTAGGCCTCGCTCAGCACACTAGGCAGTATATTTCTAGACACTGTACTTTCAGCATAGCCGAGGCACGGCCGCTCGATGAACACACGGCGCAGCTGTGTCCGAGCTGCTCAAGCGTGCCTTCGCGTTCGTAGTTTCCTGGTGGACACTCTAGGGGCGCTGCTGTGGTGTCTGGGAGAGGAGTTGGAGGCGAAGGGGTGCGGTTGGCACCACTTTAGATTTTTTCAGAGAGGAGGAGGAATAAACTTTATTATTGAGAGAGGGGAGGGAAATGGGGGAAACCATGTTTGACGGGGGCTAGGTTGTGGCCCAAGGGGCCGCAACATTAGCAGACCGGAAGTTTATGCGGCGGCTGCCTACAGCACCATCAACCGACAGTTGACGAAAACACATTCGCTTTCGGCGTCATTTATTGCCAAACAAGATAACGAGTCATGGCCAGTAGACCAGCGCTGCTACATTACCCTCCCTCCACGCTTGCACGAAGGGTGATGCCTGCAGTGCGTCGTTTTCTGCCAACAAATCGAACGTGGTGCGAGAGCACGGCGCAAGCTTCATGCATCGACAAAGATAGCCAGTTGCGCGAGCAGTGAGGGAGGGTAATCTAGCAGCGCTTGTGAACCGACCCACGGCCGCCTGGATCAGGCGCGTGCGGCGGCGTTTTTGCGGCTGTTCAATTCGGTGCGCTCCCCCTTGAAAAAAAAATTGGCAGATCCCACCTACAGTGGGAATCGATGACATGCGAAGCACGAATGAGAAATTTTGCTATGTCACTTTAAAATCAGCACAATGTTACGAGGTGGAGATATATGATTCAGTAGATGACTTCCGTATCAAGATTATCAGTTTGGATGTGTCGTTCACCGTCGTCATCTATTCACGTCACGTGAAACCAAATTTAGTATATGTGGAGCTGACGAAACAGCCGTGAGCACGCTATGAGCGAGGTATGTTGTCATGTTCTTACGGGACACAAGTGTCAGGATTATCATGTTTGCACGTATCATACATCTTGTCATTCATTGGCGTCACGTAACACCAAAATTGCTATAAAACGGTGGGGGGGGGGGGGCGCATCATGAAGGGCCCAATATACTTCAATGTAGCGCTGACGCGCGCGTTCGCTGGGCACAGCGACTCTACGTTAGCAAAACGTGAGCACTCCTTAGTCTGACGCCAGGCGCGACCAGCATCCGTTAGCGCGGCCCGACGGCAACCAGTGCGAAATGTGACATGCTGCATTTCGCGCCGATGCGTTACCCAGACAACACTGCGTCTTCCTCTTTTCGTGGTGGAGGGACGCCGGACGCACTGAAACGCACAAGCGTCGAGGCAACGCGGCGTGGCGCATGCCTGCGAGTATATGGCAGGACCGGCGCCTGGCGTCGCAACGGTGGCGTGTCGCATCGAAATGAATGCTGGCGAGCACGCGCACCGCGTCAAGTCAAAATTTATTGGCGCCTTGATTGTGGCATGTAATCATGTTTCCATATGACACGCATCTTCTGATTATAATGTTTGTACCAGTCACATACATTCACCATTAACGTCACGTAATACCGAATTTGGCATGTGTGAAGCTAGTGAAACGGCCGTGAGCGCATTACGAGTGTGGCTTGTAGTCATGTCGTTACGTGACTCGTATCTCATGTTTATCATGTTTGCAGCAGTCACATACCTTTGTCATCCGTTCACGCACCATAATATCAAAAAATATATGTGACGCTAGCTAAACAGCCAAGAGCGTATCATAAACTTGGCATGTAGTCATGTTGTTACGTGACACACATGTCATCATTTTCATATTAGGGTCTGTCGCTTGTGTTCGTCATGCAATCATGTCATGCCACACAAGTTTTGCAACATGCCATGTGAACGAAACCACCGCAAGAGCTGCAGGACCAAGAAATGTAAATCATGTGAATAGTGACATCCGTGTCATAATTTTCATGTTATGACTAGTCAAATATGTTATTCATACAGTCATGTTATGTCATACCAAGTCTGGTATTGATACCGTTATCGAAACGACCAGGTGAGCCAAAAGTCATTGGCGGCTCGATAAATAAATAGATCGATAGATAGATAGATAGATAGATAGAATGATAGATAGATAGATAGATAGATAGATAGATAGATAGATAGATAGATAGATAGATAGATACGCTCAAGGTCGCTGAAGTTCCCTAGGAAATGCTTCGCCTTTAAAATGTAATTGTAGAAGTTCCGCCGCACGCCATGACATGGCGCTCTTCTGCTACTCCCTGTATAGTTACTATATAGGCTACCTTTAGGTAGCAGAGTTGCGCCAAGGTACGCCATCTTGGGTTCAAATGTTTTGCGGGAATGCCACTCACCACCCACGTAGGAGCAACGCCCGCGCTTCAGAGTGCTACATATTGTCCCTCAATATTTAGGGATTATGGTAATAGCGTTGCTTTATTTATTTTTTCGCTTTCTTTCATTTTTTAAAGTATGAGAGAAACTCCATTGCTCCGGTCACACCTAGAAGCCTTGATTTGATGCTTACGTTCTTGGTATGTAATAATAAGACAAAGTGCGTAGCTCGTTGAACCAGTGAGATACATATTTATGGTTGGTTACACTAGCTTCGTCTTTTCCGCTGTTTTTCCAATTTACAAAAAAATGAAATTTTTTTTCCACTTTTGAATGCTATCGGACCAGTTAGAGAAGAAATGTTTTCATCATGTCGGACTGATTTGTTAACTGTGTGAGTGAGCCAGGTGTAGTTGTATCGCCTTCAACTGAATCGAGCTGAACAGCGATCGAGAGTGCCCATGCGACGCCCATATTACGCACGGTTCTCTATTGCGCTCGTAATACAATCGCGGCTCACGACAGCTGATGTGAAACAACAGCCGATGTCAACCACGTTTGATCTGTCTGGAATCATCGTAGCGTTCGCTTCTCCGCAGTGCATTTGAACCACTTATGACCACGTGACGGCGCTCGGCGAATAGGGGCACTGAACTCCTGTAGGCGGAGCAAGCGGCGCCCGGAAAACAGTGGCGCAGCTCTGCTACCAAAAGGTAGCATATTGCTGCGTGCATAGCTGCATTTAGCGGCGAGATAGCGACGACAACGAAGAACGCGGATTCGCTCGAGAGGCGCAGCGCAGCAGAGTGAAGAAGAGGACAATCTTAGCGGCCTTCTCTGAGAGCGTCTCTACAAGTCCTACTGTCCGTGTTTTTAAATAAACCCCCCTGTCATTTATAACCCGCGACACTGGTGGAGGTGCTGGGTACTACCACCCCATGATCAGCACCCCTGTGAGAAGCCCCGAGTCCAGCCCTACGAGACAGCCACGCGTGGAGACGCCTGTGCACCGCTCAAGCCGTCGCCTTCAAGGTCTTGAACCAGAATTTGGCCTTTTAAAGGGAGCAACACTTCCGACAACCACCCCTACTCAAGAAATGGCAAGGAGTCCTGCACAGGTGACGGTCCAGAATATGCGCATTCCTGAACCATTTCATGGCCGGCCGAACGAAGATGCACAAGACTGGCTTGAGCAGTTCGAACGGGTAGCTAAATCGAACTACTGGAGTCTCGATGGAAAGCTCTTCCACGTATACTTCGCCCTTGAAGACGGCGCGAAGACATGGTTTATAAACCGGGAGGCAACATTGACGACATGGGAGGAGTTTTGTCGTCGGTTTCTTGACACCTTCGGTAACGCGAACCGACGCGAAAACGCACAACGCCTTCTTGAAGGACGCACCCAACAGCTGCATGAAAGCGTCGCCATGTTTGCTGAGGATATGGTGCGCCTGTGCCACCGCGCGGACCCCAACATGCCCGAGGCTCGAAAGCTAACCCATCTCATGAGGGGCGTCAAAGAGCAGCTATTTGTTGGTCTTGTGCGCAATCCACCGACAACAGTGGACGAGTTCACCAGGGAGGCCACCGCAATAGAGCGTGCGCTACAGCAACGGTACCGACAGTCTGATCGCCCGGCCACCGGCGCAGCTGCAGGCGCCGCCGCACTTACCGCAAACGACGAGTTTGCTCTACGCCACCTGATTAGACAGATCGTGCGTGAGGAGATCGCGAAGGAGAACGCGAAATACACATTGCAGTCACAGGCGCCCCCGCAGCAGGAGTCCACGGTAGCCTCCGTCGCTGAAATAATTCGCCATGAACTTCGACAAGCGTTTGCCTCTCCTCAGCAATATTCTGCTCCACCGCACCGTCCAAACTCGTATACCTATGCAGATGCTGTGCGTCGTCCATTGGCTCCAGAAGTATCGTACCAGCCGAACGGATACAGCTATGCAGACGCTATTCGTCGACCCACGCCCATGCCAGCGCCGCAGTACCTCGAACCGTATCCTGTGGCAGCCTGGGCTCAGCAGGATTCTGTCAGGCGACCCTATATGCGGAAGACCGACATATGGCGCACTGCGGATCGTCGACCACTCTGCTACAACTGTGGAGAGCCAGGGCACATTTGCCGTTTTTGCCCACATCGCCGAGCTGAATACCGCGGTAGTGAACCTACAGCTACGCGCCGACAGTTCGACGAAAGCCGTGCCCCCATCGACGACGACCAGGCTGGCAGGCGGGAAGGCTCTTCTACCTTCCGGACGCGGTCACCATCACCGGCTCGCTTTGGTTCACCAAGCCGCCGTAGTTTTGCTGACGCCGTCAGAGGTCGGTCTCCCAGCCCACGGCGGGGAAACTGAAAGCAGCGACCTCTGGGGGGAAGGTTGCAAGCCGTCGAATTGCCGAAAAACCCCCACTGCTGCCGAAACACGTGAGAGACGACGATGAAGACTTCGCCGAAAAAACTGTGACTGCCGACCTTGCTGTGACGATTGACGGCGTTGAAGTGACGGCCTTAGTCGATACGGGTGCAGACTTCTCCATAATGAGTGAACGATTGGCAGACGAACTCAAGAAAGTCAAGATGGAATGGACGGGCCCTTATATCCGAAGTGCTGGAGGCCAGATAATGACTCCCACGGGAAAATGTACAGCAAGACTCACTATTGAGAATGTGGCTTTTGTAGCCACATTTCTGATCCTACCGGAGTGCTGCAAACCTATGATTCTGGGAATGGACTTCTTAAGAGAGTACGGTGCTGTGGTCAACATACGCGACGGTGTGATCACATTTGCCGCTGACAAGTCTGTGACCACTGATCCAGACCAAGAACCCAGGGTGTTACGTGTGGTCGACGACGACGTCTGCGTGCCACCACTGTCATGTAGTCTTGTTTCCGTGTGTTGTGCCGTGCACTGTAATGAAGACGCCATAGTCGAACGCATCACTGACCTTCTTTTTCACCAAGGCATCGCCATCGCTCGCGGTATTGTCAGCTTAGTGGATGGGCGCGCAGACGTGCTTCTGACCAACTTCACGAATGAGCGCCGGCACATCGGTAAAGGCACGGCTGTGGCGTACCTCGAAGAGCTGGACTACTCTCACGACTGTCTTCTAATGCAAGGGGAAGCCACAGTTCAATCACCTCCACATACACCACCAGTTGATATCAGTCCGAGTCTAACACCGACTGAAAGATGCCGTCTTATGGAGCTGCTCAACCAGTTCAAGGACTGTTTCTCATCGACATCACGAGTGGGTCGAACGCCTCTGACTAAGCATCGTATAATTACAGAAGACACAGCAAGACCGATCCGACAGAACCCTTATCGCGTCGCTCAGAAAGAACGTGAGGTAGTCCAGCAGCAAGTCAAGAAGATGCTAGAGGATGACGTTATCCAACCATCAAAAAGTCCTTGGGCATCTCCAGTGGTACTCGTGAAAAAGAAAGACGGCAGCTTGCGTTTCTGCATCGATTATCGTAAGCTGAACCATGTTACAAAAAAAGGCGTTTATCCATTACCACGGATCGATGACTCTTTGGACAGGCTACGGCATGCACGCTACTTCTCGTCAATGGACCTTAAAAGTGGATACTGGCAAATAGAAGTAGATGAGCGCGACCGAGAAAAGACCGCCTTCGTGACGCCAGACGGGCTTTATGAATTCAAAGTCCTCCCTTTCGGTCTATGCTCAGCCCCAGCCACGTTTCAGAGACTAATGGATACCATTCTGTCCGGCCTGAAATGGAAAACATGCCTTGTGTACCTCGACGACGTGGTCGTTTTTTCGGCCACGTTTGAAGAGCATCTAAAGCGGCTACTGTCAGTCCTGCAAGCCATACGGTCCGCTGGACTCACACTCAAACCGGAAAAATGCCACTTCGGCTTCGAAGAACTCCAGTTCCTGGGACACGTGATCAGTCGCGAAGGTGTGAAGCCTGACCCAGATAAAACAGCAGCCGTCGCAAAGTTCGCAAGGCCTGTTGATAAGAAAGCGGTCAGGCGTTTTCTGGGTCTCTGCGCCTACTACCGGCGATTTATAGCAGGCTTTGCACACATCGCCTCTCCACTCACCCGCCTTACAAGGGAAGACATCGCATTTGTATGGGGTGAAGAGCAAGAAGCTTCATTCAACGAGCTGCGACAGCGTCTAAAAACTCCACCTGTCCTCGCTCACTTCGACGAGAATGCACCAACAGCCATCCATACAGACGCCAGCAATGTGGGCCTAGGTGCTGTTCTTGTCCAGTGCCAAGATGGTGTGGAGAGAGTGGTTGCCTACGCTAGCAGAACGTTGACACGTGCCGAGTCCAACTACTCAACAACGGAGAAGGAGTGTCTGGCCGTCGTTTGGGCAGTTGCGAAGTTCCGCCCGTACTTATATGGCCGCGCTTTCCAAGTCGTAAGCGACCATCACTCTCTTTGTTGGTTGACCAACATGAAAGACCCATCTGGACGTTTAGCACGGTGGAGCTTACGGCTCCAAGAGTACGACATGGCCATAGTGTACAAGTCCGGAAGGCAACACTTAGACGCCGACTGTTTGTCAAGGTCACCGATTGAATCACCGGCTATAGAGGATGATGATTTCCCAGGTTTTTTAGGAGTTGTTGATGCAGGTATTATTTCTCGGCAACAACAAGATGATCGGGAGCTCAACTCGCTTATAGAATTCTTGAATGGACGAGCCGCCAATGCACCAAGAGTGTTTTCGAAGAACTTATCGTCATTCTGTTTACGGGACGGAATTCTGTACAAAAAGAACTTTTCATCAACAGGTAGAAGCTATCTGCTGGTAGTTCCTGGAGCTCTCCGCAGCGAAATTTTACAAGCCTGCCATGACGAAACCACTGCGGGCCACCTTGGTTTCACAAGAACACTGACACGCATCAAAGAAAAATATTACTGGCCAAGAATCGCAGCAGAGGTTAAACAGTACGTCCGAACATGCATTGACTGTCAGCGGCGCAAGGTACCACCTGTCCAACCCGCTGGGCTATTACATCCTGTGCCCGTGCCAGAAACCCCGTTTTCTCAAATCGGAATGGATCTGCTGGGCCCATTCCCAACATCGGACAGCGGCAACAAATGGGTTATAGTGGCGACGGACTACCTCACCCGATACGCGGAGACCAAGGCAATCGCGAGTGGCACTGCAGCTGAAGCGGCTCAGTTCTTCATTGAGAACATTGTTCTGAGACATGGTGCTCCAGCTGTCATCATAACAGACAAAGGTACCGCGTTTACAGCCGAGCTTTTGCGCACTGTGCTTACGCTCAGTGGCACAGCGCATAGGAAGACGACAGCTTACCACCCACAAACTAATGGGCTTACAGAAAGACTTAACAAGACAATCGCTGACATGCTTTGCATGTACGTCGACGTAGAACACAAGAATTGGGACTGAATATTGCCGTACATCACATTCGCGTATAATACGGCGCACCAGGAAACAACAAAAATGACGCCGTTCGCACTGATTCATGGCAGAGAAGTTACGACAATGCTTGACGCCATGCTGCCTTACGATTACAATTATTCAGAGACAGACGCCGCAGACTTCACTGAGCGCGCCGAAGAAGCAAGGCAGCTTGCCCGCGTCAGAATAATGAATCAGCAGCAACTTCACGCCCAACGGTACAACCTTCGCCATCGATTCGTCATTTATCAACCAGGAGATAGAGTCTGGGTTTGGTTTCCTGTACGACGACGAGGCCTCTCAGAGAAACTTCTACGCCGATACTTCGGACCTTACAAGGTTCTGCGTCGTCTTAGCGACGTGACGTACGAAGTCGTGCCCGACGCCTCCTCCTGTTCAAAACGTCGCCAGCGTCTGCCTGAGACAGTGCACGTGGTCCGCATGAAACTTTACCACTCTCAGTGATATAAACACTCGATGGCCGCATCTCTACCTGTTGAGCGTCGGGACGACGCTCACTCTGGCGGGAGGGTAATGCTGCGTGCATAGCTGCATTTAGCGGCGAGATAGCGACGACAACGAAGAACGCGGATTCGCTCGAGAGGCGCAGCGCAGCAGAGTGAAGAAGAGGACAATCTTAGCGGCCTTCTCTGAGAGCGTCTCTACAAGTCCTACTGTCCGTGTTTTTAAATAAACCCCCCTGTCATTTATAACCCGCGACAATATACAGTAACTCTAGCTCCCTGCAGGTGACGTCGAGGGTGCCGCGCCGAAGACATGCCTGGAGAAATGCACATTGAACGTCGTTCACGTGGTGACTGGAATAAAGGAACGCTAATACGTATCCTCAATCAGGCTTGACACAGTGATTGTTGTTCTCTGTAGCATGTTATGATCGAGATAGAGCAAAGCAGCGTGAGACGACTGCGTGTGGCGCAGCTTGTTCGCAAATTTTGCCTCTATGACACGTGTATTAAGCTGACTCACCACGTGATCTGCCGTGCTTTTCACTTTTTGTTTTAGCGATCGTGTCTCACACTGCCACCTGAATCGATGCGTGTCCATTTAGGCGGTCTTGTTCTGCAAGTAATGCATTTTGTCGTTGTCGACCCCGCATATATAGCAATGTTACGCAGTCCAGGCTCCAGCTCGGTCGTCAGAGCAGCTGGAGCAAACATCCGATGTCAACCGGTATTGCTGGAAAACTAAAATGTAGTGCTGGTAATGCTACAGTCATCTTTCCTGCACGATGATCAGCGAAACTTTGCTGTGAGCACAACACTTGCAATTTCTGAGTTCCCAGACTACGACAGCGTTGCAAATGTGACTTTCTCATCTAAGCGCAAGCCGCATGGGCGACCATGAACGTGAAAATGATGGGCTATGCTAGTAGCCTGCGAATTATAGGGAGCCAGGGATCAGTCACCCCATAACCAAAGTACTTTCTTTCACTTAGGTGAATCTTGTCGTTTTAAAGCGCGACATTTTTAAAGAGCTTGTTTTGCAGAAACTATTTCGTCAGCTTCTGTGTGTGAGAAGAAAAGCTGCGTTGGTTGTGAGCGAAAATTCCAGCTAGATGCAATGAAGACGGTGTTTCCACTTCCGCCTTCCTTGCGGTAAAGTGTAGGTCTCCACCGAGAAGTGAAGGCTTTGGGCTAGCGATTGGGGAGGTGATTGTGTGAGTTGTTCTGTGCGTGAGTGCGTATATATGTTTAAGTGCGTGTGTGTGTGCGCGGGCTCTTGTGTTGGGTCTAATGCGCGTGCGCAGTGTGTGTGTTCTTCCGTGCGTTAGCGTGTCCGAATGTGTGTGCATGTGAGAGAGCGTTCTCATCTGCCTGTTTGGGCGCACGTGTATGTGTGTGGTCGAGTGCGCGCGCGTGTGTGCGTTGTTATCAGCATGCGGATGTGTGTGTGTGTGTGCGAATGTGCGTGCACGTGTGCGCGCGCTCACTCACCAGTCTGTTGCGTACGCTTGTGTGTGTGGGCGAGTGCATGCACTCGCACGTGTGTGTTCTTTTGTGCGTGCGAATGTGTGTCTTTGTGCGCTCTTTTGTGAGTTAGTGTCTGCGAATGTGTGTCTGTGTGCGCTCCTTCGTGAGTGAGTGTGTGCGAATGTGTGTTTGTGTGCACTCTTTCGTGAGTGAGTGTGTACGAATGTGTGTGTGTGAGAGAGCGCACTTTTCTGTCTGTGTGCGTGTGTTCATCTGCGCGTGTTTTTTGCGTGTTTTTGTGTGTGTTTCCTTGTCACTGTGTTCTCCACGCGTGAAATGAACCCACCTTCCACGTGTACCCCAAACGCTAAGCGTCGTCTGTGGCTGTATGCAAATTAACGCTGGTTGCGATCACCCATCACTTTCCACAGAGTTCGCGCGCCAAATCGGACTGCTTCGCACAGGAGCACATTTGCAAGAAGCACCGCTCCCGTAGCTTTCTCTTCATTGCCGAAAAACGTTGTCTGCGAATAAAGCAGGCAAGCTTGCGCATTGAAGGCCTCATTACCTCAAGGTTTCTCGGCCAACATCCGCGATGCAGCACAGCTATCCTTCGGATCATTTCGCTCTTCTGGAAATAGTCCACAAAATATTTTGATTAATCAGACGGGTGAGTTAACTCTCCTGTGTACTTTTTACTCACGTGCTGCGCAGGAGGGCACTAAAATTTTCTTGAAAACTGGCTCACGGATGTGTTGTCTTCGGCCACTGTCATCACGACAGCAGCTGGGGCACGAACAAAAAGAGAGAATATAGCACCAACCACCATCAATTCTTCAATTTGTTTTATTTGAGGCGGTTTGAGGGGGGGGGGGAATGAAAGTTAAGGTTTACAGCTAACCAGCTGTCTCCAGTTTCTATAAAGTGACATCTTCAAGCACCGTAAACCAATTCGCATAGACACCAATGGAAAGGAGGGGTAGTAGGCACGTGCCGCCATGCGGCGAACGGCCCCGCCACATTTTGCAATCACGCCTCCTCCGTCCGAATGAGACGGCCGGAGGAACATCGCCGCGCACGCCTGATTCAGGCGGCCGTGAACAGCCATGAATCACTATCTTGGCTGGCAATAGGTGACGCCGAAAGCAAACGTGTTTTCCTTAGCTGTCGGCTGATGGTGCTGTAGGCAGACGGCGCAGAGAACAGGCTCGCGTGTTCCCTCTAGCAATAGACCGACCAGTACAGTAACTCTGCACCTACAAAATTTACTTGCCTTCTGTATTTTAGCATCATTGGGAACCATATTATCTACAGTGTAACCAAATAGGTGCCAGAGACCTGAAAATTTATAATAGAGAACATGCACAAACTATTGTTTCATTTGGTAGCAGTCAAGTCTAATTAGGAACAGCCAAGTGGTAATCAGCCTAATTAAGTGCCTGTGACAAATGTCAAACGGCGTTGTTGAGGCTACTATAACATAACATTTTCGTCAATTGATCTTGACGTAAATATGTGACTTAAATATCTTGCTAACGTTTCACAGCGCATACAGATTCCTTGGTGCAGAGTAATAACGACCACACTAACATGGATATACAGCATTTACGATTGTTTTTCACAATATTATCTTCTGCAAGGGTTTTGCAGCGGTAAACAAATGTGAAAGATTTGGATTATTTTTTTCCCGACATCGTTCTGTCCATCCGCACAGCTAAAATTTGATGGTGTTCCAATAAAATAATACACGCAGTGAGGAGGTAAAGAAAGTGATCCAGAGGTGTAGACAGATTTTTTTTGGCGGACGCATCGGGCGAACGGCGGGCGCTCATCTGAAGTGGAACCGGGCATGCCAATTTTTTCGCGTCATATTGGGCTCCCTATCATATTGGGCTCCCTAAATTGGGAATACGGTGGGAAGGGCACAGGGGCCCCGCGTGCCACCGCCTTGCTACGCCACTGAAGTGATGCGAGAATTCTTCGACGGATTATTGATCACCTATACTACAGCTTTTTAAAAAAACGCCAGGCCTGCGCGTAAAGTGCAGCACAGTCACAGTGAAAGCTAGAAGAGCGACCTTTCAGAGCCGTTTCTAAACACTCATTGCGTAACTACTGCAAGCACACTTGTTTGATACACACTATGGCATTATTTAATGCAATTTTGTGGTAGTATGCCGGCATTCGCTATGCTATTTTTCGTCATTTTTCAGAGAAGTGTGGTATCCGCAAAACAATTGCAAGGAATTCTGTGCCAATGATTCATGCAGTGGCTGACGACGATTAGGAGTGACAGCTGAATGGGTATGCGCTAAAATTTATAAGGAACAAGAACAAGCTTTTATAATGGGTTGGATGATTGGATGACCCGCTTGTTACACTCGCATTGTGCCACGACTGGTTGCTCTTTCGCTGTCTTAAAACGCTTTATGGGTTGTATTGACGCGAGTAATATCCCATCATCAAGCCTGCTTAAGGCAAGTTTACCAAAAATGCCCAAGCACCGGAGTGGCTCAGTGGTAGAATACTGGGTTGGCACACAGTGGACCCGCGTTAGAGCCTCATTGCGTCACTTGTAATAAATTTCTTTTAAATATAATTTCACGGGACGTAGTTACGGACACCGGCGGTGGTGGTGGTGGCGGTGTCCGGCCGAAGCTCTCAGCACCCAGTAGTTGACGTTGCATAAGGCCAATACGGGAGAAGGACCAGTATCGAGGCAGGAACGAACCCGCCCAATGATTTTTTCCTGAATACGCAATATTGCGGAAAGGAACATTTAACAGGAAAAGTACTCTCACACGGCGGTTCAGACAAATTCAGCAAGAGAGAATGCAAGCGGTAATAACTATAGTTTAGTCTGATAGAGCTAGCAATAAAGCCGGTGAATAAGTAAGAGTATATCAATTTTCTTTGGTAGCGCATACAACTCAACAATGTCTTTGGGGAAAAAACAATTTCCCAGGGTTTGAGAACTCAACACATTTCACATGCTGTGAACAAGCCTAAACTTGGGAGTTGAAAACGCCAAAATATATGTTACACTGTAATTACCTGCACCATAAGAGTAGTAGGAGTATAATTGGAAGTATATATAGGACGCAGTTCGTCAACACCCACTTGCAAGCTGGTTCATGCGCAGATTTTTGTCCGACAAATGAACTGCTTTGCAGTTAGCTGAAGACGTGTTGTTTATGTCGTGTTTGTTTCATCCGGCAGCAAAGTCTACAACAGTGTTGCGCTCCCGAAAGATCAGTATACACTAAGCTACATCGTGAAAAAGTACAAACGCAAATCTGCGAAACACACGCACGAGCTAAACATGACACACCGGCCTGCCCGTCCATGTGCTCACGGGCCACAAACTATATCAGGATCAGCCGTCTGAACGCGAGTCTATAGTTGCGCCGAAAAAACGTGGAGGGCTGCCAGCATGAGCGTCAATGCAATAGTTTTAGTGTGTTTCCTTAGTACACTCATAAAAACGTTTACCTATATTACAACAGTTACTTAATCAAAAACAATTTCAGTTTTGAAATTTTATTAGCACTGGGACACAGTAAGTAATGAATAATGATCAATTTGTAAGGTACTTCACTTGCTATGCTAGCCCGACATTTGTTGTGCGGGCTGGTTTTGTCAAATTGCACTTTTCACTTCGAGTTGTAGTGCACTTCAAAATTTTGTGGCGGGCGAAGGGAACAAGTAGGCTTGCTTTTTTAATTTTTTGTATTTTTTCTAAGGCTCGTTTTGCACCTCTTTCAGCGTTTAATAGGCTTTGACACGCCGACTTTCTTTCTTGCCCGTATAACGCGCATTTCGGCAGCTGTTTTCACAGGCCTTCTACCTTCAGCCAGCGCTGCTTTTTGTTACCTGGGAATTCTGAAATAAATAACTGTTTTAGTTTGGTGCACTTTAGCACGCAAAAAAAAAGAAACTTTGACCCCTGAATATGAATGTGGGCGGTATGTGTCCTTCAGAGGAGTAATCGTTGTGCGACGACAGAGTTTGCTACCGTTCCTTCTTGTGTCGCTCCATTACAAGCTTAAAAGGGGCCCTGCAACACTTTATGAGCCTGGTCAGAAAACGCTGCCGATCGGAAACAGAGGCTCCCGACAACACGCGAGCTATACAATATAGCGCAGCACGCGGCCTGGAATTTACAATAAATTATCAAAGCCATCTAAAAATAGCTTTCTTTCCTTTTTACGAATCACGAAAAATAAGCCCAGTAAGCCCTTCTATGAGCGATTGGCTGATTTGAACATGGCGCGCTCGGTTGTTACAGAGGTCACCGCGAAAGGTTGTCACTTGTCCACGCGTGCAAGCGCGATCGCACTGAAAAAGCCGCGTATTTCATGAAAATAAAAAAAATGCACAACGTCACGAGGCGTGTGTGACGCTTTTTGTTTGCTCCTCCCATTTCTCCCTGCTCAGCTTTCAGCGCTTTCGTAGGAAGAGAGAATAGAGAAAGTGACTGCAGCGTGTGACAAATCTTTTGGCTGATTACACCCGTCGAGCGGGAGCAAGTTTTCTTGCTCTACGGCCGAGAATCTGCATTCCATTGGTAGATTCGGAGCAAGTTTGCGAGTTCCACTGGCAGATTGGGAGCAACTCACTCCGTGATGGTGCGTTCCGCGTGCTCCGTCTTGCAGAGACGGATTTCGCTGGAACTCCAAGAATGCGTTGCGTCATTTCCGGCTCAGTCGGGCAGTGCTGTTGCCTGCAGCTGCCTTGAGCGTTTTTTTTTCTTTTTCGAGGCGGTGCCCTGTGCACTGGTTTACATTTCTAAAATGGCATGGTTTGATGCTGTTGGACGTGCTGCTGCTGGCTCGCTTTGAGTGACAGCGAGAGCACTAGGAGCAGCAGAGAGAACGAGCCGCATGTGCTTTCCCGCCGTGTGCATGGCCGAAGTCTCGACCTAAGATAATCGGCTATGCCAAGGAAGTTTTCAGGACTGGTTTAATGACGTATGTGTAAACAACTTCCAGCGCGACCTCAGGCGGGGCATTCACGTGTTCCACTCACCGATCTGGCTTGGCGCAATCCGTGTGCTCGCTCTAGGATTTCAACGGCCGCTACGGATCTACGAGTGGAATTCACCATTTGTAACTCCGCTCGTATTGGATAGATTCTTAAAATTCTTGCGCCGTTCAATCCGTGAGGTAATATGCTTTCCCAGTGAATTAATGCCAAAGTTACTAAAGAAAGTGTTTCAGGGCCTTTTTTAACACTGATACAATTAATTGCTCCCCCATTTTTGAACATGTCCGCCATATTGTTCCGCTTGGTCTTTTGGAGAATAACAGTTGGTCTCAAAGACTAAAAGCAGCCGTTGCTCCAATTTTAGTTGTTTTTTTTATTGGAGTGTGGGTTTCAGTAAATAAAGCTTAGTTCGTGTCCAATGTCTCACAAAGTACTGCGCCGGTGATTGCTCTGTTACGCTGGTAGGTGTAGTTCTCTGGACAAAGTGAATGTTATCAACACTTTTATGCAACAAATGCAACTAATGTAGAAGCTTGATAACATTGACAAAACATGCTAATGTAATAACAGGCTTTTTATACTCAGGTAATGACGCCACCACTAACGTGCGCTCTACAAACACCACCAGTAATACACTGAAAAAGAATATGCGTGACTCTTTTTGAAGAGTTCTGACTTGTCACGTATATGGCTTTCTTTAGAGAGGCCCGATGATTCCCTTGGTGGTTCATGTCGGCGTGCTCTAGAAGAGTACCTTGAACCTGCTAGGAAGAGTGAAATGGCTCTTTGTGAATAACCACACTACCACTTCCGAAGGAATCAGGTGACGCCTGCCGGTGACGCTCCTACGTAAATAAGACGACACCCAACAAAGAGTCAAGTGACTCAGCGGATATTTTAGGCAACTTTGTTTACCCACGCTCTGATTACTTTTACGTGACTACTGCTGGAAATATTCATGTAGGCAACTCCAATAACACTGGTCAATGTCCCAAGGAACTGCAAAAAAAGTGTTAGTTTATTTTCGCATATTTTTAATGATTCTCGTCGAAAGAACATACTATTTCTTGCAAAATAATACAAATAGCATGAAAAGATTCTCTGTAATTTTAATAAGGCAGATAAGCCTTTTCTAATTTACGTGCTTGAATGAATACAGCTAAACATACTGTGTTTTACGCGCATAGTGTCAAGCCATGAAAAATTAGGTGCTGGTATCAGCATTATGCGTGCATATTATTCTCCATGATTACGAATGAACGAAAAAAGTCGTCAGACTCGTGACTTGCTATGATGCCGCCCCTGTTCAGCGTGAGCATACTTTAAATATGGAAACTGTAAAAAAGAACTTGGTATCAAGGTGAGCAAACGGATTCGTATAGTTTACGAAACCTGCACAAAATTTTATTTACACAGGCACACGAAAGGCTCACAACGAACGAACAAATCCAAACTGGCACAGTAAAGAATAACGTGTTTTCCCGTTATCGTAAAACAAAACTTCCAAATAGGCGCTGTTGTAACATCTGGCTTGGTGACCAACTTGCAGCAGAAGATAACTTGTAGCAGAGGAGATTCTTTTACACAACAAACGCAATTATAGGCTTGTTTGCTTAGGCACATCTTCCTTTTTTTCTACGTCGCCTTGTCGAATCAAAGGTATTGTTTTGAATGTGTTGTTTTGTTTATTACCTTTCGGTAACTGCCCAAATTAATTAGAAGCAAGTGTGCGTCATCACTTCCTTATAAGAAGGGGGCCAAGGTTCTAAAGCCTGTTTGTTTTATGTTGTTTTGTTTTCTCTCCTCGAGTGGGGCAAAGTGCTGTTTAGCGAAATAACTTGCGCATGACTGCAAACGTTTTAGATGCGGAGCATCTTATACTCGCGCCTTGTAGTGCGCCGTCCGCACCGCTTCTCGAACATTCGACAGCTGACGCGCGCGCATGCGCCGTCGCGCCGTCGCCCACTCTTCCACCATCTGTGCATCCCTTCCTCCTCTACACACCGCGCGCGCTTCACTCCTCCACCATCTGTGCACCCTTCCTCCTCTACACACCGCGTTCGACATCTACAATTCTCCTGATTCTCCAGTGGACGCGCACGTGGCGTCGCGCTTCGAGAACATTCAACAGCTGACAGTGCATGCGCCGTCGTGCTGTATATATACTCAAGGTCGGCGCTCGCTCGCTCAGTTGCCGCTCGTCGGTTGGTTTGTACGGCGCGTCGACGTCCAAGGTCGCGGTGAAATGAATTCCAACGAATCCACAAACATAATGATCGACGTCCCTTCGACCAGCGCCGCCCTTTTGCATACGTGTGTACGTGTTCACTCATTTAACACCCCCTCCTACAACCACGTTAACCAATTTAGCCATCGACCCAAGTAAGTCGCAATTTAACACCCCATTTCACAACCACGTTAACCAATTTAGCCATCGACCCAAGTAAGTCGCACTTTAACACCCCGTTAACCAATTATATGGTCCGCATCCTCCTCAGTGTTCCCCCGAGGGAAGCTGCGGGCAATTTTTTTCAAATATTCAGTGTGCTCGGTACACTCAACAAAATGCAGGCACGCGCAATTAGCTGCAAGAAAGTTTGCTGCATGAACATGACTTCTACGTGAAGAGTACAAGTCAACTTCACTCGTTAAACGGCTGCTAGTGACAACGTTGCAAAAACTGTCTCTCTTCGGCATACAGCCATTTTTGGCAACACGAGTGTGAATGCTATTTCACGTGGTACTTGTTAAAGGGCCACTCACCAGGCTCCCTACCAAATTTTAGCTAGACAGTGTAAGTTGTTGGGTGTCCGATCAGGAACATTTTGCCAAAAAAGTTTTTGAATCGGTTCATCACGAGCGGAGAAAATGGAATTTTTGAAGCAGCGCGAAACGAGGATGAGAGGAGGCGAGCTCGAAACCCTTGCCGCTCCTCCGCGTAGCCTTCGCAAGCCAAATCTCTTCCCTACCCCCTCAGGCATCCGACCAAGAGGTCACGTGCACATGACGTGAGCGGTGTTGCTTGACGTGAGCCCCCGAGCACGTGAGCGGCGTTGCTTTGCTGACAAGCGTTACTTTGTGGTCCTCTGACTATTTCTGCGAGATGGTTTGGAAACGCTGGCTTAGACGCGGTAGAATAGATGAGCACAATGAGTGCGCGAACGCGTAGAAGCGTTCCACGGTGGTCGTCTGCTCGATGCGCTGACCACGGGTACACGAACGCATTCTAAACGCCGACGCATTAGCCCCGCATCTCGTTGTAATTTAAGAGAGAAAAATGGAAAAAAAGACGCTCACTTTCCCTTATTGCGTCTCATTATTTATCTAGAGTTTTATTCATCGTTTCAAGCAACAAATTACATAAACTGCGCATGCCATGGTAAATAATTTTCGCCATGTCACGTGTCACTGTTCGCAACGTCACAGCAGAGTTGTCTACGTAGAAGACCAACGTCACTGCATTGCCGTGTACGTAGGGCCATTCATACGCGCACGTCTTGCCTTCATTCTCTGGGCGCGCACCGGCAGATGTGAGCGGGAGTAGCGTACATCTTGAAATTTGACCCATTTCTGCGGCACGTAGCGTTGCAAGTTTTGGCAGGCATGATCATGAACGCCTCGTCTACGCATTAAGCTTATCAGCTCCAAATTCTCAAACCTAGTGAGTGGCCCTTTAAGATAGGAGAACTGAAACATGTGTTTAGGGAGCAGTAGCAGGAGCACATGCAGAAAACGTCATCAGCTTGAAAAATCAACGAGAGGCCCATGTTTCTACCTTCATTATTCAGAGTTACTCTCTGTGTGCAGCAAGAGACGCAGCAATACATGGGTATTGCGATTATCAGCCAACACACATCCGGTTGATACGCCTTACGTATACGTAAACAGACGCGCACTGTGCGTACTGGGTTGCGTTCGAGCCTCTAATATGGCGAAATGCACACGACGGCCGACAGATGGCTGTGTTGCTACCGGGGTTTGTGGCACTGGAGATCCGGGGTCAGTATGTCGAGGCAGGAGGAGGTTGAACTTCGTAGAGAGGGTCTATTTACATTACTTAAATGGCACGTGCTCTCTGACCTCAAGCTCTACAATAAAAGCTCTACATTGAAATAGGCTGTATATTGAACAAGCTCCGTGAACCACCTTAAGCAGCCCTCGAGGGCTGAATAAATACAGTCCATCTCACCATATACCTAGATCGGGGAGCAGGTCCATACAGCACTGTCCAATAACATGTCCCGCAGCACACACGAGTGTCATTATGCCGGCACCGCCCCCAACAAACACACATACAAAAAACAAATACGTGTATGGTCCCGGCGATGCTGCCTCCTTCGGTGAATCTTGATTGAGCGGAGTGAAATGAGTTTGTCGTCTCACCGCTCGGGCCGACCACCCATGCTTTGTCGAACGCAAGCCATGGTCTAGGCGCCTCTGAGGGATGACGATAGTTATAGCGCGAGAACAAAACGACGACACAGAAACAAGGAGGACACGAAAGAAACGAGCGCTTGTTTCTTGTTCTTGTTTCTGTGCAGTTCTTGTCTGTGTCTTCGTTTTGTTCTCGCGCTATAACTATCGTCATGCCATACCAGCTAGCCCAAGCTGCCACACGCCTCTGAGGGGCCATGCCTGGACATCTGGTGCTGATTTGAGCGTCGGCGGCTCATCAGTCAGAGATGCACAGCGTGATGGTTCGACGTCCTTAATCGGCGGAAGCTCGGCATCGGACTTTTACCGGGGCAAAAAGACGCCACGTGTCGCATCTCTGCGCGGACCCTGAGGACAACCATGCTCCGTCGAGTAATTTCAGCTACGCAGCGCCCAGCACACGGAAACAGCCGGGCGTCTTGGCGCTGCTGCTTATCTTCACGAAAGGAGGCAGCTGCCTTTCTTCAGTTTTGGCGGCCGCGGCAAACGGGTGGCCCGCCAAGCGCAACAGCAGCAATTTTGCATATGGTCTATAGGCTTGGATATCACCGGCGTAAGATTCCCTGGCTGGGGTATGTATTTGTTTGGAATGAACCCAGAGTTATAGCCTGGCTTTTGTTCAATATGTTGTGCGGTGGTTGGCATTTGCGTCTGTTTGGTCTGCAATGTTGTGTAATGTCATTGAATGTGGTTAGACGATCACATCAAAATCATTCCGGTTGTTGTGTTGATAGTGTCATCGCCCCGCTCTCATAGGTGGAGATGCAATCAAATCAGCCGCGGCTCGGTGAGAGACGTCGAGCCGTGATGTGGGCTGCCTGGTTGCCTGCGAGCGGGACACCGGTGTCAACCGGGGTTCACAAGAGGAAGACAGTCGCATTTTGAGTTTAGAAATACCAGGATAATGGAGTCGAAGCCATCGCTCGTCGAAGCTCACCGCTGTCCTTGCTTCCACAGTATGATTTAAGCACCCAGGCCACCTGACACGAGATGTGGTCGCAGGCGAAGCCACGGATGGCATTTTGCCAGTCACTGATCACGACCACAGCCACCAGTGCGCGACCACTGCAAGAGCAATCACCGCTTCTTAGGCCACCTCTGTGCCTAACGTGCACACCAGCGCTCGAGATACATTTGCCCGTGCGATTTACAGCTGCGATCACGTGAAAACGCCGTTCCTATGGGTATCGCGGGGCGTCTACGTACACCACCTAGTCGGAGTTGCCATACATTATTTCAAGTCACTCACCCTTTTGTTGCGGCACCTGACGTGGCGCGTCGGGTGCATGTTCTTGGGGAGTGGTGGGATGATGAGACGATCGCGGACCGTTATCGGAATCAGCGTGTTCTCCCCGCATTGCATGTGGCATGTTATGCTCAAACACTCGAGAATGTGCCTGCCTGTCTTGGAATCGCTCAATCGCTCGTAATGTGCAATGTTGGGAGCCTCGACCACTTCGTCGAGGTGTTGGGCAGGCCCAGCTCGAAGAACATGTTGGTGCACGCGTTGACAGCTATGCAAACCGCCCTCTTGAACTCCATGCGAACAAAGCAAATCATAATTTTTTTCGGGTACGAGTGATAATCGAATCTAGCCAGTCTGCGTGGCAAGCAGGTTTTTTGCGTGATTGCCTCAATATTTGTTAAAACTGCCTTTAAAATATTATATGAATGCCTTGTATTAGAAGGAGTATCCTCAACACATCATGTATTACGTGGCACAAGCAAAGAACCACGCAAGACTTCACAAAATGTGAATTGATTGAGTAGTGTTTGTTTTAAATGCCCCCGCATCACGAAGCACGTAAACGTATTTAATCACCGTCAGGAGCAGAACCATCAAGACAGTGAACACTTCCGCAGGTTCGCTCGTCGCACTACCAAAGTGTTTTGGGCCTTTTGCTGGTGCGCAAAGGAAATAATTATCATCATATAGCGGGCTCTTAACAGCGGTACTTGTATTAGACATTCATGAATACTTTGAAGCATCTTATGTTACGCGCCAATCCTTGTTTCTGTATGGCATTGTTGGAGCGTGCAGCGAGAACCGAAGCAGGTTAGCGGTTCAGAAGGCGATGCACACGAGGCCCGATTGTGTTATCATGATCTACTTCTAAATACAATGCTCAAGCGTACTCGAATGTTTTTCTGTATGTGTGTGTGTGTGTTTGCTGTGAGCGACGAAGATAACTCAATGACCTTGCTGTTCATTACTGAGGTCTTTAGAGGTCAGTTTCCCAGCTTATATTCATACGAACAGGCGTACTCAAGGCTGTGCAAGAAGGAAGAAGGGGTGTTTTACCACTGCGTTACTTCTCTTCCCAAATCGTTAGTCCCTTCCATTGAACACGAAAACCAAAGTGAAATGACGTCGTGCTTCTCACAAAGGCTGAATCTTGGTCCCAGACTACCAGGATTGACATGGTAAAGAAAAGAAGTAAACGGTTCTTCGATTAAAATATTTGGAGCACTTGGCTGCCCTTGTTGTCAAACATAAACAAGTATATACTGGTGCAACAAAAAAAGTTCGAAAGGTCGAACGAACTAGAGTTACACCGCAGAATCGACGCCCTCATTTAGCAAACTCAGTGAAGTGGAGAAAGGTGTGTCACAAACGAGCTAGCGCGTCGCCGAGTTCTGGCGGTGTGACTTTGCCGGGTGCCGGAAGAGCACCTCAAGGTCAACGATAAAGAACAAAACAAGCATCCAAAGACTCCCCGGGCGCACCGTCTTTTCCCCTCGGAAGCGTAGTTTCGCCGACCAACCTTCTCACATCGGCCGCCATGCAGACCCTGGAATGATTTGGAAGAAAGGGGCGCGAGAATGTAGAGTTGCGTCACGAGTCGCGGACGGCCCTCGAAACGCCTCGCTCTTTCTTCAGCCTTGGCTGTGCATCGCGCTGACGAAACGATTAGAACTTTCTGGAATCTAGCGCGAAAGGTATTTAAGCGAGCAGCGGAGAAGGGAGATCAGAAGAAGAAAACATTGCCCGCAGCTTCCCTCGGGGGAACACTGAGGAGGATGCGGAGCATATAATTGGTTAACAGGGTGTTAAAGTGCGACTTACTTGGGTCGATGGCTAAATTGGTTAACGTGGTTGTAGGAGGGGGGGGTTAAATGAGTGAACACGTACACACGTATGCGAAAGGGCGGCGCTGGTCGAAGGGACGTCGATCATTGTGTTTGTGGATTCGTTGGAATTCATTTCACCGCGACCTTGGACGTCGACGCGCCGTACAAACCAACCGACGAGCGGCAACTGAGCGAGCGAGCGCCGACCTTGAGTATATATAACGCGCGACGGCGCATGCACTGTCAGCTGTCGAATGTTCGAGAAGGGGGAGAAGCGCAACGGCGCATGCGCGTGCGTCAGCTGCCGATGTTCTCGAAGCGTGACGGCGCATGCGCGCGCGTCAGCTGCCGATGTTCTCGAAGCGTGATGGCGCATGCGCGCTACATTATAAAGCTAGCGAATGTTCGTGAAGAGGAGAAGCGCACGCGGTGTGTAGAGGAGGAAGGGTGCACAGATCGTGGAGGAGTGAAGCGCGCGCGGTGTGTAGGGGAGGAACTGATGCACAGATGGTGGAAGAAGGAGGAGGAAGCTTGCGGACGGCGCCGCACTACAAGCCTCGAGTATTAGATGCTCCGCATCAAAAAAGTTTGCGCCAGTGTGCGTAGGAAGGAGATGAAGAAAGTTTTGCGCAAGTGCGCGTAAGCTGCTTCCGCTATGTCGGCAAACTTTCTGTTCTCAGTGACAAAGCAGGCGATGAGGAGAGTTTCCACCTGAGGGGTGAAAGCTTGTGTTACAAGCAGCAGAGTGTGTCTACCGCCAGCGAGTGAAGACGCGTCACAGCAGCGGCGCTTGGGAAGCCGACGTGTTACCGGTGAAGAAGTTACACTCTAAGTTGTTAAAAGCGTGTGTGGTTCGCCCTTTTGGAGACTAATGGGGCTGCCACAATCATTAATCTCTTTAAGGACTAACGGCACCAGGTCTAACAGTAAGTCCCCTTAGGCGAGCTCAAGGAACAAACATTTAGTTTACATTTACATCTTAGTGAGTAACGGTTAGTCTCACAATTAACCCCAAAGGACTAACATTTAGTCCTCACATTTACAGCTTAGTTAGTAACCGTTAGTTCCACAACTCACCCCAGAGGACTAACATTTAGTCGTCACATTTGCACCTTAAAGGGCAACCGTTAATCCCCACGTTTACACCTTACTGGGTGTCGTGTGTTAGGTTCGTCACATAGCAAGGCGTGTGACGCGAGGAAGATGGAGACAGTGAGGAAAACAAACGGGAGTTATATTGGATGAACAAAAAAAACTATTGCGCGTACAGTACTGTAAGTCGTACACGCGCGTGGTTCACACACAAAAGAAAAGAGTAACCAGTCTCACAGTCTGTGCCATAGCCCGATGCCTTGAAGTGGGACCCGTTGCGTGCTCGGATGCAGTCATCGCTTGGGTGCCAGGTCAGCATACCACTGTCTATATCACCAGGTCTAGGCGTAGCCGCACACTGTCAGCGACGTCGGCTCGGTAGACGTGGTCAGCAGCTCCGGTCTTTCGAGGGCGCTCGCCGTACCGGAGATGTCCACAGGACCACTCACCGAGAACTCGTGCTGGCCACGCCGACACGCCGTGCCCCGAGGACGTCAATGGCTCGAGGACAGGAACCCGGCCTTTCGAACCTCGCGTGTAGTTGCGGGTTCGCCCTAGGCTCCCTTGCGTCGTCTTGCCGGCGTCCGAACGGCTTCGTTCTCCACGAGCGTCTCCTCTTCTTTTTTTAATGGGCGCGCTGCAATGCCCCTTCATTCTTCTCATCTTCTAAATGATGTGGTTCTGTCGTCTGCTAGGCTCGCATTTTTAAGGTACTACATCACATCACCCCCCACTTAAGAAAGTTCTTCCGGTAGAAGAACTTGAGGGCACTGGGGACACGTTGGTTCGCAGACGGAAACACACACGTAAGCACCGCTGCACACTATAGCAGTTCCGAGCCCCGCACACTTGGCACATTCGGTCACAAAAGTACACACCAGGAAAAAAAAGACACAAGTCACAGAACTAAAGCGTCATGATACTTGTATTGCGCTGTCAGGTTTACATCTAAAGCTTTTAATACCACTGAGCATCGATTCTTTATGCAGACGTTGCTCACAGAGTTGGCAAACGGACCACGTAATCTAAGCACTTCCATAAAGATGAGGCTCCACCGTAACACGCAGCTGTTCACATGCTTGGCTGACGTGATGTACACAAGCGGTTTGTGGTCCCTATGTAGAATGAATGTGCGTCCGAATAAGAAGATATGAAGTTTCCGGACCGACCACGTAACAGACAGGGCCGCTCGCTTCACTGTAGAGTAAGCAGCTTCGCATGGTTGCAGTATACGGCTTGCGCATGAGACTGGGAGCAGTATTCCTTTCGTTGGAATGGAACGCATGGTAGCTCGTCGCTTTCGGTGTCATCCGCCCGGCAAACAGCTGATGCTTCATGCGGTGGTGCAACCGGCCATTCCTCATACTTCTTCAGTAGGTTTATATGGAATAGCGTGCTTCTGGTACCGAGGTCAATTAAATAGTCGACATCGTTTCTCTTCTCAATGACATTAAAGGGTCCCTTCCACGTCAGAACCAATTTGTTGGTATCCGATGGAAGCAGAAGCAGAACTTTGTCTCCAGGGGATAATTGACGTGGTCTGGCCTTTTGGTCATAATGTTTCTTTTGTACTAGCTTCGCTTTCTGAAGCTCCTCCTTTGCTAGATGGCAGGTGTCTTCAAGACGATTCCGCAGTTCGACTACGTACCCGTAGGATGTTTTTAAATCATCATCAAGATGATCAGCTGCCCATATTTCTTTCAATATTGCCAGGGGACCTCTGACGTAACGGCTGTAGAGCAAGTCGAACGGGGAGAAGCCTAAGCTCGACTGGGGAACTTCGCGATAAGGGAAGAGTAAGGGCGCCAGGTACCGGTCCTATTTCTTCGGACACTCCTGACACATTCTTCTTATCATTTGTTTCAGGGTACCGTTGAACCTCTCTACAAGGCCATTAGCCGTGGGATGATATGGGGTTGTTGGCAATTGTTTGAAGGAGAGAAGTCGGCTTAGCTCCTTCATTATGCGTGACGAGAATGACGTGCCTCTGTCACTGATTATCTCCCGTGGGACACCTACACGAGAAAACATCTCCAGAAGTGCCTCAGCGACTTTCTCCGTCTCAATGCTCGGCAGTGCTACAGCATCGGGATAACGCGTTGCCATGTCCACCATTGTCAGTACGTACTTGTTTCCGCCCTCTGACATTGGTGATAATGGACCCACAATATCAATGGCTACTCTCTTGAAAGGGGTGTCAATTATAGGAGTGTTGCCGAGAGGTACACGACCCACCAAATGCTTGGGAATAGTCCTTTGACATGTATCACACGATTTAACAAATCGTGTGATGTCTGACTGAACCCCTGGCCAGTAGAACTCTTCGAGTACCCGGTCGGTAGTTCGTTTAATTCCCTGATGGCCCGAAAGGATGCCTTCGTGGGCCATTTTCATAACAAATTGTCGGAGGCACCTTGGTACCACAAGCTGATTCACCTGCCTCTTAGAGTGAAGGGTGTACTTGCGATAGAGGATACCATTCTTCGTGAAGAACAATATTTTAGCAAACCTGGTCTTGACCTCTTTGTTGACGGCTTCGAAGCATTTCCGCAGGCAGCTGTCTTCCTCCTGTTTGGTTTTAAAGTCCTGTGGGCTGATGTCTAAGGGGTTTATAACTGGAGCCGGAAGTAGATGTGGATTTCCTGCCTTTCGGTTTACTGCAGCAACTTTTGTCTTGCAACGTGTTTTCCTTGCAGCCGATGTTGAAGTCTTTGCATACAAGGGTCCGTGTGCAGAACCGAATTTTTTCGCGCCAGAGTACTCTTCTGCAGTGTTCTGGGTTTAAAGACGGCTCTTCCAATCGTTATCAGGATTGTGAGCATCTCGAACGCCTTCCACATTTCCCAAGACAACATCATATAAAGGAGTATCCATACAAAGGGCTCGAGTTTTGCCAGTGAAGAACGGTGAAAAAATTTCCACGTGTGCTTCAGGCAGCTTCATCAACCGTCCGTCCAGGAGGTAAATCGAGGAAATCTTTCCAGTCAGCTTGCTATCCGCCACAAGAGACCTTTTGACAATGATTGAATCGCATCCGATATCTCGCAGTACTGTTGCGGGATATCCTTCGAGTACACCTTCGCCCGTGGGCATCGATTTTTCCTTCAGCTTGGTTGGGCGCGTTTCTGCGCACTCCGGACTATAAGGAACACAAAGGGAAGCCTGCGACTCTGAATTAATTATCTTGGCTCCATCTCTTTGTTGAAAAGAGCATGAGGCCTTCTCAACGCTGTTGGCCCTTTTGGAGCAGTCAGCTGTTTTATGCCCAGTGCGGCGGCCTTTTCCACAAAAGGGTGGCTTTGTACCTGGGCCCTTTGTGTTGGTCCAGCAATCAGCTGCTCTGTGACCCTTTTTGTTGCAAAGGAAACACTGCGATCTCTCTTTGTCATTTTGCCGCTCAGACGTTCGAGTTTGACCTGGAGGCTTGCTCAGGATATCGCCTTTACATTTGCCAAGGTTAATCAACCCCTTGGCCTCCAAGTAGTGGTCTGTAGCCTCTGCAAGTTTTTCAAGGCTTTCACAGTTTCTTTCCTTAAGAAACACAGCGAGTTTCTCATGGCATTGCGCGAGAAACTGCTCCGAGACAATTTTGTCTCGCAGAGCATCGTAGGTCCGGTCTGTCTTGGCCATTTCTTGCCAATGGTCAAAATAACCTAATAGACGCCCGGCAAACTGCGTGCCCGTTTCAGAATTATCTGATTTGGCTGATCGAAACTTCGTCCGATAGCCTTCTTCTGTGAACCTAAAGCGTTGTAGTAGCGTTTTCTTCAACGTTACGTAGTCCGTGGCATGTTCTGGTGCCATCCTACCAACTACACTCAAGGCCTCTCCGGTCAAGCAAAGGCTTAGTGATAAGGCCCATTTGTCTTGCGGCCAGTCTTGACTAGTAGCGACGCGCTCAAATCGCTGTATATATGCGTCCAGCTCATCGCGTTCCTCGTTAAAGGCTGGGATGAGTTTATGTGGACTTCGGTAGCTCTGCGTGGTGCCTACAGGCGCACCCTCGGTAAGCTGCCCAGTAGTTGTGCTACCTGCTGTCGCACCTAACTGATGCAACCTTAACTTGAGCTCAAGAACTTCTTTCTCTGCTTGTAATCTAGCGACTGCCTCTGCCTCGGCTTCTTTCGCGGCATTTCGTTCAGCCAGACGAGCGTCACGTGCCTCTTTTTCGCGTGCGCGTTCTTGGTCCATCCATTCTTTTAGTGCTGATCCACTTAACCCCAATTCCTTTCCGATCGCCGTCAGCTTATCTGCCTCCATCATCGACCGTCACACACGCATATGCGATGTGATACTCTCCTTAGATGTAACAAGAGTAGTCCTGTCTCGCGGACGCCAGATATGTCGTGTGTTAGGTTCGTCACATAGCAAGGCGTGTGACGCGAGGAAGAGTGAGACAGTGAGGAAAACAAACGGGAGTTATATTGGATGAACAAAAAAAACTATTGCGCGTACAGTACTGTAAGTCGTACACGCGCGTGGTTCACACACAAAAGAAAAGAGTAACCAGTCTCACAGTCTGTGTCGTAGCCCGATGCCTTGAAGTGGGACCCGTTGCGTGCTCGGATGCAGTCGTCGCTTGGGTGCCAGGTCAGCATACCACTGTCTATATCACCAGGTCTAGGCGTAGCCGCACGCTGTCAGCGACGTCGGCTCGGTAGACGTGGTCAGCAGCTCCGGTCTTTCGAGGGCGCTCGCCGTACCGGAGATGTCCACAGGACCACTCACCGAGAACTCGTGCTGGCCACGCCGACACGCCGTGCCCCGAGGACGTCAATGGCTCGAGGACAGGAACCCGGCCTTTCGAACCTCGCGCGTAGTTGCGGGTTCGCCCTAGGCTCCCTTGCGTCGTCTTGCCGGCGTCCGAACGGCTTCGTTCTCCACGAGCGTCTCCTCTTCTTTTTTTAATGGGCGTGCTGCAATGCCCCTTCATTCTTCTCATCTTCTAAATGATGTGGTGCTGTCGTCTGCTAGGCTCGCATTTTTAAGGTACTACATCACACTGGGCAACCGTTGATGCTCACATTTACACCTCGCCGGATTGGAGTATCCACTCGAATACTCCAATCGGATGAATTTTTATGCTCAATTCAAACATTTTTTAAAAGTTATTTTCTACCAGGCTTTATACTTTTTTCGCCTGTTCTTCTGCGCAGTGAGCAACAAATAGCGCAGAAAAGAGCACGCGAAAAAAGTAGTTAGCTACCTATGTGTAATTGCTTTCGCAGCCACGGCAACTAAAGACAAAAGTCCGACCTCGAAATCTTTTATTTTCCCACCTACACATGAAGTTTCTCCATTCTTTTAAGTGAATTCCTCGTGAAGCATACAAGTCCAGTCTCATTCTTGTTCACTCCTTGTGAAGCTCCTCCAACGGAAGCGATAGATGACAAACATTGCAGACGCCACCACACGCAGCCTTCTGCCTGTTGTGTTCGCATGGCTGTACGTTCAATAAGACTGTAAAAATAGATAGACACAAGTGCGAGAAGATAAAGATGCACGCATATGACAAGTACGTGCAAGTTAATATGAAAACATGCGTGTAAAATATGACACACAAATAACTTTACCTTCGTATTTCGTACATTCCTTCTGAAGCTGCTCTTACGAAAGAGATGGATGGATGACAGGCATCGCAGATGCCAGCGCACACAGCCTTCAGCACGGTGTGTGCACACGGCTGCACAATAAGTATGTGAAATAGTGACTCACACGTGACAGAGAATGAATACGAATCCATATGAGAAATACGTGCAAGATGAAATAAAAACAGACGTGATATATGACATGCTAATAATTGCACCGTGATGTCACACATCGTCAAAGACTCATTTAGATCCCCGTAGCGCAACAGCTTAGGAGCGGCGGCCGCAGCCACACCTCTGCGAACCACCGTGCCGCCAGCATATCAGCGCGTTCTAAGCGAGCGACGTCGTTCAGCTCGAGCAAGCGAACGCGAGACCAAACAAGGCGTTGTACGCGGAGTGTCTTCCGCCAGCGAACTTATAACAGGAGAGCGAGCGTACGCTTGGCCGCTGCTACGAAGACCGCCGAGCTGGTTTGGAGCTAGCGCCAAAGAAATCGACGGTAATGCGGCCCTTTTCCACAAGCTGAAGCGAGTGCAGCGCGCAAACGTGAGTGCCCCGCCGCGGCCTATGGACGGCGCCGAGCTGCTTGCGACCGTTTGACGGGCAAGCCAACTGAATGGCCACCGATTGTCACTGAGTTCCGACGCTAGCGAAAGCCCCGCCTGCTTGTGCTCGTGCACTTACGGCACGCGAAATATACTACAACCTAGCTCGTTACGAGAAGCCGCATCATGTTTTTGACGACTCCCAACACAGCGACGAGCTCTCAGCCTGATATCGCCAGCCCGGAGCTCATCATGGCGGCAAAGACAGGGGAGCTCTCGTAGAGCGAGCGTACTGGGAGGCCGATGGCAATGGCGGCCAATTTACAGGCGGGCGGTGGCGCACTGCTCAACTCTGTCAAGTGAAGGGTGACAGTCTAGTTGAGGGGCGTTTGTGACTACGGGGGTAAGTGGTTTTCACGCGGCATGCCTTCCTCTGTGGTTCCTCTTCAACGGTCTATCCGTTCATCGCGCGTGCCTATTGGACTCCGTTACTTCTTTTTCGGGTAATTTCGCCTTAGACTGTAGGTGCTTGGAGAGCGGCCAATTCAAGACGTGAGGTTTCCTGGAAGAGAAAATTCGTGGGCTGCGTATCGACAACAGCGCTGGACTTTGAGTGAGTGATTCTTGGATGAGTATCATTGACACTTTCTTCTAAGGACTTTGAACTGAATAAGTTTTTGAACTCTTTAGTCTTTAAGGGTCCTGGCTGTTCGATGCATGTGATTGCATTGTAGCGCGTCTTGCTGTTTGTGTTCGTTGTTTCGAGTGGAGCTGATTGTACCGTGTAGTACGTTGTTGGATTTGTGTCATATCGTATTCAAGTATTGTCGAGTGTGAATATTTTGGTATCATTTGATCTCTCATATTTGGGAATATAATTTTGTTTTGTTTTTCAACTCTCGGCTCTGACTCGTTCTTTAGGCCACAGCCGGCGTCTGCTGGCGCGCCAAATAGGACCACCTCTAAATTGTCTACGCTTTCGTGGTGCAGTTAGGGGGCCGATACGTTGGCTCTTGGAATTAGCCCGGCGATTGGCTCCCTAATAATGGGACATGTGGCGATTATTCTGACGTCCGCGACAGGACCTTTTTAATGCACAGTGTGTCAAAAGTAGTGAGAAAGAGCCTCGAGTTGTTGGTAGTGCAATCGGAACAGTTTTTGTGGCTTGCTCAGTGTTCTCGTTAATGAGCGTGCAGAGAGTGTTTCGATAGACTGAGTTGACAGATGTCATGTGCACGCGGCTAGAATTTTATTTGAGAGGCACCATGGATCTGGAGAAGTTAGTAGCTCTTGGTGAGAAGATGAGTCTTTCTGGCCCCGAAAAATGAAAGTGTGTCAGAGAGGCACCATGGATCTGGAGAAGTTTGTAGCTCTTGGTGAGAACATGGGTCCTTCTGGCACCGAAATATGAAAGTGTGTCAGCCAGAAGAAAAAGGAAGAAAAAGAGAAGGCCAAGGAAGAAAAGGAAGCAGAGCTGAAAAAAGAAAGGTTGGCGGTTGAAAGAGCCAAAGCGGAAAAAGCAGCTGAGCTTGAGAGACAGAAGTTGGCAGCTGAGAGGCCCAAGGAAAAAATAGCAGCTAAGTAGGAACGAGGGAGGTGTCCATTATTTCGAGTGTAGCTGATTGTACAGTGTAGTACGTTGTTTGATTGGTGTGATATCGTATTCATATATGTCGAGTTTGCATATTTGTGTATCGTTTAATCTTCAATGTTTGAGAATACACTTTTGTTTTGTTTATCAACTCTCAGCTCCGACTAGTTCATCGGGCCACAGCTGGCGTCTGCTGGCGCATCAAATAGGACCACATCTGAATTGTCCGTGCTTTCATGGTGTAGTTCGGAGGGCCGATACTTCGGCCCTCGGAATCAGCCCGGCGATTGCCTCGCTAATTAACGGGACCTGTGACAAGGTGCCATTGACATCCCTCACCCACTTCAATCGCAGACCTATGTGCACAGGGGTATAACCTGATGCTTCGCTTACCGCCATGTCATCGAATACATGTCTCTTGCAGTAAGAAAGAAAAGAGAGCAACACAAGACTCCCGCTGTGGCATTGCGGTAGAGTATTACCGGCAAGTACGAAAATTGTTCTCTGTACTGTTCTTTTAGGGCACATACTGCAGTAAGCTACCATGAATGGCGCCAGCCAGGTAGTGTGACCCAGTCAGACGAAAAAAGGGCTGGTGCAAGGGCTCGAAGCACCGAGTGCGAGGCAATCAAGAATTCGTTAAATTTGGCTGGCCAAGTGCTTCATTGTACACTATATTTCGCTGTCGCCAGTTTTTGTTTCACCTCGTAACAAGCCGTAGTTCAATTAGCAAAAAATTGTTACTTAGGGAAGGCTCATAACAGCGTGCCAGGGAAAGTTACGTAAGGCAGTCACCAAATTTGCATGGCATCTTAAGCGAAGCGACGGCACATAGCAACAAAAGTTTCAAGCTGAAAGAGACGAAAAGGCTCATAAAGACGAAAAATGAGACGCCTATTAACTAACATAAGGATGCTCTAACAAGGCTCTGAGCTTTTTTATGTTTCACACGCTGCTCTTTCTTATCAACTTCGCAAACTACTGCCACCCGAACATTAAATAAACAACCGTTATACGGGTCACAAAACCTCAGTATCCTCCATTTATTTAGGTTGACTTTATCATTTTTTGTCCTATACAATTTGTCTGACTAAAACAGGCTGTGTTGAAATAAAATTTCAAAAAACACGCACTGCACATCTCTTTAGAAAACAGAGCTTAAGATATAGTGCTAACAACCATGCTGCCCTAACAATAGTGAAAGGGTCACATTAACAAAATAATTTTGATACTGCAAGATTTGCTGTTGGTTTTCGCGTTGCACCACATTTCGAGATCCCTCGGAACGAGAGAAAATATACACCAGTAAACAAGTCAGGAAATTAAATGCACTCTATTTATTCTGTGGTGGGAATAAATAAATTTTAAACACCAATGAAAACAAATTCCTCTGTAACTTTCACTCTTCTCTTCCTTGCGAAGATTCTGAAGACGGTCATTTCTGAAAATAAGAAAGGGATTGTTATTATAGAAGCTCATTTACATTAAGAAAAAATTAAAATAGAAAGACTGGCTTTCGAGATAACTGAACTTACACTTCTTCTTGCGGAGAAGGGTAGCGTAGCTTAGAGGAGAGCCAAGACCATAGCCATAGTTGAGACCGTAGCCGAGGAGTCCATGGCCGTAATCGTAGCTGCCAGAACCGTAGCCGAGTGAGCCAATGCCGTAGCTGTAGTAGGCTGGAGCGGCGTGAGCAATGCCGTAGGTAGCAATGGCTGGGGTGGCGTGGGCGACACTGTAAGTGGCCACGGCGGGAGCAGCGTGGGCAACGGTGGCAACAGCTGGAGCAGCGTGGTGGACAGTGGTCACTGCTGGGGCAGCAGCGTAGGTGGCGATAGCTGGGGCCGCAGCGACGACTGGGGTGGACTGCACAACCTTCGTCACGGTTGGGGCGGCGTAGGTGGCAACGCGAGTGACAGCTGGAGCAGCAGCATAGGTGACAGCTGGAGCCGCAGCGACAACTGGAGCAGATTGGACAACCTTGGTAACGGTAGGAGCAGCGTAGGTGGCAACGCGAGTGACGGCTGGTGCCACTGCGTAGGTGACAGCTGGGGTGGACTGAACAACCCGGGTCACGGCTGGGGCAGCAGCGTAGGTAACAGCTGGGGTGGCCTGAACAACCTTGGTGACAGCTGGGGCAGCAGCGAAGGTGGCGACAGCTGGGGCGGCGTGGACAGCAGTCACGGCTGGAGCGGCGTGAACAGCGGTCACGGTTGGAGCAGCTTGGTAGGTGGAGATTGTGCGGGTGACAGCTGGGGCAGCGACAGCATAGCTGGTGGCTGGAGCGGCATAGCCGAATCCGTAGCCAACGCCGTAACCGGTCAAGCCAGAGTACCCAACGCCGTGCGACAGACCATAGTGAGATAGGCCGAGGCCACCATAGCCGAGGCCAGCATAACCGAGGTTGCCGTAGCCAACGCCGTAGCCAAGGTTGCTGGCAAGGGTGTAACCTCCAACACCCTGGCTAATGTGGCCAGCGAAGGCGCTGGTGGCCAAGGCAAAAACGATGCAGGCGGGCAGCTGAAAGAAAAATCAGTTGTGAAATATGTGTATTTATGTAGCAGTTTATGTTCATTTATTCATTGATTATTTCCACTGTAAAATTTCTTATACAATGACAGGGGCCAAAAAAAGCTGCTCTTGGCAGCTTGAGGAGTGCATATGAATTACGCATGTTAATAATGCGTAATCCATCATCTTTATCATCATCATCATCAGCCTGACTACGTCCACTGCAGGACAAAGGCCTCTCCATGTTCCGCCAGTTAACGCGATCCTGTGCTTGCTGCTGCCAATTCATACCCGCACACTTTTTAATCACATCTGCCACCTAACTTTCTGTCTCCCCCTAACCCGCTTGCCCGTAATTCATATGTAACTATAAATCATAAGAGTCTGGCCACCATGCTGATGTAGTGATTACGGTGCACGGCTGGTAATCAAAAGACTCTGTGTTTCATAGCGGCTGCGTCAGTCGCATTCAGATGTAGGCGAAAAGAGGCCCATGTGCTGTTCGATGTCTGTGAACATTAGAGAACACCGGATAATCTGAATCTCCCGGAGTGGACTGCTTAACTTTCGTTTCTTAATCATGTGGTAGCTTCACCACGTTAAAAACTAGATATTGATATTCAAACTTAAAAGTCTGGAATTGTTGAATTGACCTAAACGTTGGAGAAAGATTGGTGCAATAATTTATAGAATATTTGAGTGTTATAATTATGGCTATACATAATTAAGTTATTAGTTATTGATAACAATGTTCTGAAAGTGCGTGTGTTGCATTATCTGATATCTATAGCGTGATACAATCGTAGTGGTTCTTAGTTCATCGAGGATTTCGCAGCAAGTCAAATAGAGCATGCGGTCACTTACCATGGTGATGGCCTTTGTGTGATCGAGGAGCAGAAGCGTCTGATCTGTGCTGGGGATGAGTGAGCTTTTATACCTCAGGTTGATGCGGAACATGCAAAAACTGGCCTTCACGAGGGGAGAGGGAAATATTAATGTTTCTAGGTTTACTAAACGATCTCCGCCAATGCTGCAACGGCTGGCGTTTTTGGCCACTGAACCACCATTGATCACAAAGTTTTTTTCTAATGCATTTCTGTTTGCTTGAAAAACTGAACTGGTTTTAATGACACGCGCAGTGGAGATATGCTCAATTAAACATTCAATTCTCGTTTTACTGGTAGTATGGGGAAAAGAATAGGAAAGAAGAGGGTGGGGCTCGTTTTGGAGTGCAGAGTCAGTTTTTAATGTTGCCGAGTGATCGTGTGCCGCATTTTAATGTTACATAGTTCTGCCAATGCTGGAAGGAATAAGTATTGCAGACGTTGCTGCATCTGCACGTAGGTGTTTGCTTGATAAGGATGCATGATTCGCCCAACCTAATAATTTACTTATCAGTCAAGCAAAGTATATGACCCCTGGATACCTATCACGCCTGTATATCTTGTTAAATTGCTTCTCTTAACATTCAAATGCCTTTAGAGCGTAAAAAAGCAATAACGTACTGGTTATTTCTCTTTTTTTAATAGAACACGCAAAGGCAAAAAAGAAGTGCTGAGAGCCCGCAAAATGTAGCTTGACTGTGACCGCTACTTTCCTATGTCTTGGTGAAGCGTAATAAATAAGTGATAATATGAAATATCTTCAATGACTCTAAAGTTCGATATGAAGCTATACATATGTCCATACGACATGACGTTTGTGCTGAACTGTATCTCCACCTTCAACACGTGATTAAATAAACTTGCTGTGTTGAACGAATGTATTGACCGTTTTTCCCCCAGCTGAACTAGAATCGGCTGTGCCCAAACCTGCAAACTGCCCTAACCATCTCCACCACCTGTTTGTGTGATTAATGAGAGGGCAAAAAGATGAAGCGGGGATAGGCAGGAGCTTAGGCAGGAATTTTTTCAAGGGAGGGCCACCTCTTTGATTTTGAAAGGGGAGGAGGCACCCCCTTAAATTGGTGAATTTTCGCTCGGTAAGCCACGGAGGAGAAAATTCGCAGGAGGAAGGGAATGTAACCATGGGTTGGTGAATTGGGCATGGGCCCGATTTGCCAACCCCTGTTTACACCACAGGGGGGAGGGGGGGGGTTCTCAACGTAGTCCTGTAATGCATCATTGAAGGCATATAACATACTTCAATATAAATAGGTGAATTACTAAATGAATCAAAGTTCTGCCGTACCAATCCTCAAGGAAGAGTGCGACTAAATGATATTTCTTGTTTCATGTAATTTTTTTTATTTTCATCATTTGCGTTTGTTTCTAGTATCTCTTTTTTCTACCTGTCTCGTTTCATTTTTTTCTCTACCTATATTTTCTCGTTGTCATTCTTTGACTTTATTCTTGTGTCTCTCTTTCGCGTTTTCGTGTAGCGTACTGAGCTCCGACCGGCAGATTTTTTTGGTTTAAAGCTTGTACCTTCTCTTTTAGGCAGTGGGGCTTCCCTGACTCTACTGGCACATACGAAACCTCGGGTTTTTGTATGAGCGCAGATTACCGATAGCTTATACGGTATCGCTGTTAGGGAACTTCACATACGAAAAGAAAGAGCCAGAGGAGTCAGAGTGGCTAGTCGAAACCAGAACTTGCCGACACTTCTGTGAAGGCACCCCTAAATTATTTGGCAGATCGCAGTCATTTGCTTAGGTTTAGGACGAAATATGGGGCAATAAAATATTTTTAGCTTAATTTAGGGTAATTTTGATGGTAACCTAGGGTATTGTCTGAAAATTTGTTGACAACACTGTAGATGCCTTGCCCGAAGGTTACCCAGCACAGGCTGAATATTGGCGTTGATGGAAGATACCCGGAGATCCCTTCATCTCCGTCCCTCAGTCGGATATGTGTGCCCACGGATATCTATGCCCCACGTGAATGATCGAAAGCGTTTCATGACGTACGCGTCAAGCATCTCGTGAAGTGGATGCAATGCAGCGTTCATCTTGTCTGTTTTGCACTAATGCGCTCCTAAGCAAACTTTCATGTTTCACGTCAAGGAGACAACCAGGAGAGTGCCCTGATATAAGGGTGCTATCTATCTATCTATCTATCTATCTATCTATCTATCTATCTATCTATCTATCTATCTATCTATCTATCTATCTATCTATCTATCTATCTATCTATCTATCTATCTATCTATCTATCTATCTATCTATCTTTTCGTACCGTTCGCGTTTCTTTGCATCGCAATAGTATGCCGTTACAAATCTACTAAACCTACGCGGCGCGTGCATCGACGTGTGAGTTGTAATATGTCTTATTATTGGCATGCGGCCTGTAAAAGAGGGCGGCAATGATTTGGTGCCGCATACTACAGGCAAACTGCACGCGAATCGCTGCTGTAAAGCGAAGCAGCTGGTGTCACGCTTTAATAAACGCAATAATATACTTGTACACTTTTACTGCGCTCGTAGCTTTTCCTGCCGATTATGATTATATTCACTAAAGGCAAAGACTGGCGTTTTGCTTTGCAGATGAAAAACTGTGCAGTCGGAAAGCACTGCATCAGTACGATTGCGGCATCGCGTTGTAATCTTCGCAGACAGTGCTGAGTAATAAATAACTCTTGCGCTGCTTGTTGGCACATCCAAAGACGGCACCTCATACCCAGATGACTTCCTAAAAGCGATAGCAGCGTGAACAGGTGCTTTTTTCCACTTTGAAATTCCTGCTTGCCGTACAAGCGATGCACGCAAAGACAGTTCAAAACAAATTATGGTGTCTATGGGAGCGAAAACATACTACAGAAGGCGCCTGGATATGAAATTAGCGTGCTCTCGTCTTTACTTTAGGTTGCAATAATTATAGACTAACGACCAAAAACAGTCACCTGGAAAAAATGTTCTTTGGTTGGACATTTTAGAAACACAGAATTTAGTCTGTGTTCGAGAGGTATTCATGTAGTAAATTATTATTCCTGGAGTTTCGGATAGAGTGTCTGCCTTTACAAAAAAAATGTGCAGAAAACGAAGCTGTTCTTTTAAGTCATTCTGCATGCACATATGCATAAGTAACATGCGGGCGAGACAAATAGCCAAATGCTTTGCACAGAACAGTTTATTGTGCTGCCACAACCAATATACCTGATTGAAGCGTCGAAACAAGCTGCTCCGTTACTTTGCACATTTAGCAGAATACCCCGGTAGGGAAGATTCGAATTTCTGCAGGAAGAAAACAAATAAAGTATCTTTGTTACTACTCACAAATACTCGGCCGCATATATATAGAATGAATGAAGTGATCAAAAGAAACCGAAACTTACACTTCTTCTTGCGGAGGAGGGTGGCGTAGTTCAGAGGAGAGCCAAGACCGTAGCCGTAGTTCAGGCCGTAGCCGAGAAGACCGTGGCCGTAACCATAGCTGCCAGCGCCGTAGCCGAGGGAGCCAATGCCATAGCCGTAGTAGGCTGGGGCGGCGTGGGCAACACCGTAGGTAGCGATAGCTGGGGCGGCGTGGGCGACGCTGTAGGTGGCGACAGCTGGGGCAGCGTGGGCGATGGTAGCGACAGCTGGGGCAGCGTGGACGGCAGCAACAGCTGGAGCAGCGTGAACGGTAGCGACAGCTGGAGCAGCATGGACAGCGGTCACAGCTGGGGCAGCGGCGTAGGTGGCGACAGCTGGGGCAGAAGCGACCACATGAGCGGTCTGCTGGACAACCCTGGTGACAGCTGGGGCGCTGTAGGCGACACGAGTAACAGCTGGGGCAGCGGCGACAACTGGAGCCGACTGAACAACCCTGGTGACAGCTGGGGCAGCAGCGTAAGTGACGGCTGGGGCAGCTGCAACGACAGGAGCTGACTGCACCACCCTGGTGACAGCTGGAGCAGCGGCGTAGGTTGCAACAGCTGGAGCGGCGTGGACAGCAGTAACGGCTGGAGCAGCGTGAACAGCGGTCACGGCGGGAGCAGCGTGGACGGTGGTAACAGCTGGAGCAGCGTGGACAGCGGTAACAGCAGGGGCAGCGTGGACGGCATAGCTAGCAGCTGGGGCGTATCCGTATCCGTAGCCAGCACCGAAGCCGGTCAGGCCAGAGTAGCCGACTCCGTGGGAAAGGCCGTAATGGGAGAGACCAAGACCACCATAGCCAAGACCGGAATAGCCGAGGCTGCCGTAGCCAAGACCGTAGCCGAGAGTGCTGGCTTGGGTGTAGGTACCCACAGGGTGAGCATTGATGGCACTGATGGCCAGAGCAAGCACGACACAGGCACGCAGCTGGAAGAAGAGCCAGATAGGTTTGAAATAATTTGCATAAGGGATCCTAGGTGTCCAGATTATTGATGGATATGTGGGGCTTGACGTCCCAAAACCACCATATTATTTTGAGAGACGATTGTGCCTAGACGTAATATATGTTTGTTGTTATGTGGGCGGAGATTATGCAGCAATGTTTAGGTGCAAACGAAAGCGTTTTATTGAGAATTATGAAATGTATGTTTACACATTTTAAAGAATGGCTTATTAGTTGTAGGTTGTGAAAGCACTGTGGCAGAAATAAAGATGTTTGTGGGAAATATTTTAGGATGAGATAGAGGGAACAGATGCCAGGCTAAGTACATGTGGCAAAACCAGTATGAACAAAGTGGTCAAGGAAACGACAACTAGGTATGTTAATTTATCACACGTTTCTTAGTGTAGCAGTAAATGATTTTGATGTAGTCGAACTAAACTCGAAATTTCTGCTGGTGGCATACTCTGCTGCATCAGCTTCATCATATCTTAGTAGACTTCAAAAAGTTCTCATTAGGGATTGTTGTCACCAGAAACAATCGTATGGAATTCATGATCCTTCAAAAAAATATATCATCTGTTCGCGGTTCCAGTTTTACGTTTTCCATTAGTGGCATGCGCAAGGTGTACGTCATATAACGTATAATTGTGTCTACGCGATTTCCCAAGTTGAGCAAAACTAGAACACGCACAATGGTGGGTCGAGTTCAATGACAAACTTATTATGAATATATGGTGTGATAATTTCTATATAAGTCATTACGAGCATTATCACAACGTTAACTGATAATTCAGGCTTTCAGAACATCGGTGGACAAAATTATTGAAAATTTGCCCCTTCAAGCCAATGTTTGTTATGTCTTCCAGTATTGATTTTGTTTAGCTTTGTTTAGCGTCTTTAAATGATTTGTAATAGTTGCTTCGAAAGAGTAGCAGATCAGTGGTGCTTTGCTTAAAGTGCCTGTTTCAATGTGCATCTTAAAACGCCTCGCCGACTAGGCAGTGTGAGCTTTTAGAAGTGTGTCTAATACAAGCCAAATAAGCTTGTCCTCAACAAAGCATAGGTTTTTAAAAACAACGTTTCAAAATGAGCTGGGAAGTGTGCAGAGTAGGGATACATGCCTTAGAAGCCGTGGCTAATATATATAGTCATCTACTGTTCTCTATTGCACGAGAGTTTAGCGTTCACTTAAACGCAGACTTACCATTTTGACGGTGATCCTAATTCGTTGGAGGAGCAGATGCTTCTGATTTTGAGGCCAGAAACTCAGCTTTTATACCGCACGGTTAACTTCGAAAAAAAAATTAAACCAGCTTTTACCATGCGTGTGAGACTGGTTACCATGCTTCTTTTTTGAATAACTATTTCTTTCTAAACCAGCAACCGAAGAACAAGTTCGTGTTACAAGAGGCGAAGAAGATTTAAAAAAATTTATTTTCACCGTTGTCCTTGTTCTTCACTTGTGGTTGGGCGTTGGAAGTAAACGTTCTTCTTAATACTTCGCGTTGCACGTAGAACGCACGCGTCCGCCACTAATCTGAAAGAAAAGACTGAAAAAGTAACTAGTATGTCGTAGACCAGTATCAAATTAGACATTCAGTGCGACACTTCGCGCCGAGCAGTCCGATACAGCACTGAAGTAGCACTGCTGAGAAAGACAGGCGATGTCGCCGCATAACCGGATGCGCTACTGTACAGCGGTTCTCATTTTTCATTTGTCCGCGAGGCTAGAATAAAAATGGTTTTATTTCTTGATATTCCATCGTTTAGAGAATACAGCCCAGTTTTGGTATATTGAACAGGTCTAATACCATTAAGCATTTTCTTCATAAAATAGTCCGAGTGTTTCAATATATGCCATTTATTTGTGTGATAACGTACATAGCTGAGCTTGCAGGGCATGATTACTCGCTTATGAGCAACCTAGTTTGTGCAAGGTTTACGAATTTTTTAAGGATAAGCATAATTGAAGTAGAAGCACGGGAACGTGACGATTGATATCTCAGTTTGTACACGTATCAAAGAATGAGTTAACAGCATAAACACGGGACGAGGAAAGAAAATAGCACTCCGAAATGAGAAAAAGTAAGGAGTGTTTTAGCTTTATTAGTGTGAAACCTGGGGACACAGTTTTCAATGTATTAGCCTATGCGAGAAGTCTTTAGGTGGTGCGCCACCCAGTCTATTCGCCATACGGACTGCCACTTGAACGTTTCATTTCAACTACCGCTTTCTAGAATACGAATAAGATAATATACAGAATCAAGAAAGAGAGGTAATTAGTTGAGTCAGATGTCATTTGTAAATGTATTTTTTACAAGAGTGCAAAAATGAGGCATACTCACTGTGAAAATGAACAGTACAATTGTAATCGTGTATTTACTTCTCCGAGACAGGGCCACGTTCTGCAGCCGTTCCCATGGCGTGCTTATACAATTGATTGTTGGTATGCGCACCCAACACTTACACATTATTCGAAGTGTGATTTTCGCTTGTACTAGAACACACTTTAATTGAAACTTGCTTGAACGACGCAGGCTATCTAAAATCGGAAATGCCTCACCAGCCGTCGCCGGCTAGGCAGAGATTGGGCAAACTGCATAGCTCAGTGCAAGTACCGAGAGTCTTTCGATTATCCATTATCACCACCCGCCTTTGCCTTGTATTTTATGTTTTTGACAGTAGTTCATTTAAAATTCTCATGCAGTTGAGCCTCGATGTAAGAAACTTCAATATGACATAATATTCGGTAAAACGAAGCATTTCAATTTACTGAAAGCTTACCCGTATAGTCATGCATGATAAATATGACAGAGTCTTTTCATTCAATTTCAATATAATGAAGATTCCATGAGAGGGAGACCGTGGCGATAAATTGGAAGGTCTGTCGGGGCCAGTGGTCGTAAGGTTGAGTTACACTTGGATTTTGTGAACGCCTGTTTTGTATTACGACACTGCAGTGAACCTGCCTTTCTGACAAGATGAGGTGACCCCTCGACCGACCTGAAGAGGAAGTCTCCGCTAGAGGAGCATGAAACTGCAGTCACTGGGCATCGATTTAATGATAATTTGGGTTTTCCGGTATTCAAACTAGTTTCCTGTGCAGACATATTAGTGAAATATTTTACCGCACTTTTGAGCAACAAATGAATCTTCTCTTGGAAGTACTCATGTTGAAAGATCGAGTTTCAATTAACAGAAACCCAAATATAATGGTGTGAATTCCCACTATTGGTTTTGTTATACTGGGGTATAAATGAGCCGAATTACGGATGACTTCTTAACAACCATCACGCGACAGGTTTACCAATCCTCAGTTACCTGATCGGTAACATTATTTTGCAATCAAACCTTTTATCCCCCATGTCCTTGCGCCTGTTATTTGGGCACGTGAAAGTGTGGCAGTTTTATTTTTTTTCTATCCTGAATATGTTTGCTTCCGCTGCCTGCATTGTAGAGGTGGCTGCAGGCTTCTGTCACACAACTTGTACCTGAAGTGACGTGCGCTGTCCTACATGTTTGGTAGAAATAGGCTTTCTATCACCATCATGTAGTTCTTCCTCTTCTTCATCGTAATGATAGTATGTATTATTATATAATTTCTACGTAGGTGACATGTCAGCGATGAAAAGACGACAACGAAGAAGTGAGAACGTCTTTCCATTGTGCGTGTCGTCCTCCTTCTTAGTCTATGGACATGAACGTGTATTGCACCCGATGCACTGGTGATTGAAAGTAGGCCCGATTGGAAGTAATTTCTCAGCAGTGATTGGCGCCGTTCTTCAGCTAGTGTAACAAAGCCAATCACATTAAGCCTAATCGTGATTGAAAGTGCCCGTGTGACAGCGCTTTAAGTTATAGCTCTCTAAATGTTGAAATGGCATCAATTACGCTACACAAACACGAACGGCCCATGGGTTGCCTCTTCTCGCGCTTGATCTTCACAAGCCACAACATATTGCAGCCATTTTGGGAGTGGTTTGTGCACTGTGGCACGCTACACCCAGGCATTTTGCCCAAGAAAACGCCGAGCACGTATCTCACACAGCCAGCCATGACAAGACGGGGGGAGGGGGGCGAGCCTAATGGCGGCCGCCGATCGCAAGGCGGCACTCACCCTTTCAAAGAGTGGCTCCACTCTCCAAGGGGGCGCGCGCATCGAGGAACCCCATACCACGCTATCCATAATAATGGTGATAGAGAACATCGCGTTCCGGTGCGGCGGCACCTACCACTCAGTGGCTGTTATCTCTAAACGCGGCTTATCAACGGGACACGTGTACGCAACAAAGCACAAATGACTTTGCTGAGGTTGGTAGTACCCCCACAAGCTTAAATTTGAGATATACGGCAGTAGAATCAACGTAATGGTTGGTGGTGCCTTCAGATTAGTCTGGCGCTATTAGCGAGGATTCAATGTGTCGTGAATACCACCGTTTTTTTCAGTGCCAGAAAGTAGCGGCGGGGTTTTGGGTGATGTCTTACCGTGGGGTTGAGTTTCTGGGTCAATAGGATTCCATTTACCATGTGTATAGTTTCATATCACAAAGCAAGGGTGCTGCGATAAAAGCAGGTGTATATTTTCCTAATTTACCGCATGTGTCGTTGTCGCAAGTTTTTATATGAGACAATGACAAAAACCAACATGGCTCCTCTGATGTGGCATATGCAGCAGAGGAGCTAGGTTAGAAATCGCGTTTTGGTACATCGTCACTGATATGCTGTTTTGACAAAACATGAAGTGCAGCAAGCATTTGAAATAATTATGAGTTTACTTTAGGCTGTGTGGGATATGAAAACCTGTTACTGAAAGACAATTATTCTTCTTTATTGTCTGCCATACGCTGCTGATTCATCAAGGATTCTTCTATGCATAGTGAGCAAGTCTTGATATGTGGCATGGCCATTAAGGAGGTTGCCCCCCCCCCTGTGATACAACAGAAGCTCTAAAGAATACTTGCACACAACACACACACACACACACACCCATATATATATATATATATTGTTATGGCGTTTATTAGCCAGCACACAGCGAGTCTACACAATGGTGACAGTAACAGCCAAGCACGGACTCTCCGCGCGAGCGGCGTTCTTTTTTTGGGCAGACCCACTAGAAAGCACTTGAGAGTTCGACCCGTTTCAGTGTTCGGCGGCTTCTCTACAATTACCCCCGGGTCGAAGAGGGAGCCGCCTGGCGACCTAACAGCTTGTCACTACAAGCGGGTCATAGTAAGCCTTCAGGCGCTTCACGTTGACTATGTCGCGCCTGTGGCGGCGCATGTCCGAAGTTTGTTCAATTGGCTCGATAAGATAGTTGACCGGAGATGTGCGCTCGATCACACGGTAGGGACCTCCATATTTTGGGAGTAGTTTGGAAGAAAGGCCAGCTACAGGGGTCGGGATTGAGAGCCATACAAGAAAACCAGGAAGGAACGTGGGCTCAGAAGTGGCGGAGCCATCACGAATACTCTTCTGCCGCTCTTGCTCATGCGTCGTAAAAGTCTTCGCAAGCTCGTGACTTCCTTCAGCAAGCCTGGCGGTCTCGGAAATAGGTGTACACTCAGATGGATCCGGCGTGTACGGGAGTATCGTGTCGATGGTGTGTTACGGGTGCCTTCCGTACAGCAAAAAGAAAGGTGAAAAATCAGTCGTGCTCTGAGGGGCGGTGTTGTAGGCGTAGGTGACGAAGGGCAGTATGGTATCCCAATTCGTGTGGTTGACGGTGACGTACATCGACAGCATGTCGCCGAGGGTGCTGTTAAAGCGTTCGGTCAGGCCATTCGTCTGCGGGTGGTAAGCAGTAGTTTTGCGATGGACAGAATGGCACTCAGTGAGAATGGCGTCGACGACTTCTGACAAGAAGACACGGCCTCGATCGCTGAGAAGCTCTTGGGGTGAACCGTGGCGCAGTATGAATCGATGTAGTAGGAAGGACGCAACATCACGTGCAGTAGCCGCAGGAGAGCGGCGGTTTCGGCGTATCGCGTTAAATGATCTACGGCGACGATGGCCCAGCGGTTGCCAGTGCATGTCAGAGGAAGTGGTCCATACAAATCGATACCTGTGCGCCCAAACGGATGGTCAGGGCAAGGTAACGGTTGCAGACCGGCTAGTGACATGTGTGCGGATGGTTTGCGGCGTTGACAAGTGAGAGAGGAGCGAACGAACTGCTGGACGTAGCGGTACATCCCGCGCCCGAAGTAGCGCTGTCTAATGCGATGGTAGGTTTTGAATACCCCAGAGTGCGCGCACTGTAGATCAGAATGGAATGATTCACATATCTCCGACCGCAGACTGCGGGGTATAACGAGTAGCCATGCCGGCCATCGGCGTCGTAATTGCGCCGGTGTAAGAGGCCGTCCCGAATGGCGAAATGGTGAGCTCGACGACGCAAGGCACGCGTGGATGGCGTTGCGGACGTAGCAGAGAGCAAGTCGATCAGTTGGGCGATCGAATTATCCTTTCGCTGTTCGGTAGCGATGATGTCAACATCAATGGCAGAAACAGCAACCGAGGATACTGAGCAGAGCACGTCAGCTTCAGGCAGAGGGGAGCGCGAGAGGGCGTCGGCATCAGCATGCTGGCGTTCGTTGCGCTAGAGCGCGCGGATGTAGTAGTCTTGTAAGGGAAGAGCCCAACGTGTGAGGCGGCCTGAGGGATCCTTCAATGATGACAGCCAGCATAGTGCATGATGGTCGGTGACGACATCGAATGGGCGACCATACAAATAAGGTCGAAACTTTGTAAGAGCCCAGACGATCGCCAGGCACTCTTTTTCCGTGACGGTGTAGTTTGTCTTGGCTCTCGTGAGCGTATGGCTTGCATATGCCACAACATAATCAGGGAATCCGGGTTTGTGCTGCGCCAGGACAGCGCCGAGGCCTACACCACTGGCGTCCGTGTGCACCTCTGTTGGGGCCGTAGGGTCGTAGTGGGGGAGAATGGGAGGAGACGTCAACAAATGGCGGAGCTTCAAGAACGCGTTGTCGCACTCTGACGACCACGAATTGAGGGGCCCGTTACTTCCAAGGAGCTTCGTCAGCGGGGATATAATCGTGGCGAAGTTTCGTATGAAGCATCAGAAGTATGAGCACAGGCCCACGAAACTACGCAGTTCTTTCACGGACGCATGTTTTGGGAATTCGGCCATGGCCCGAAGCTTGGCTGGGTCAGGAAGAATGCCATCCTTGGACACGACGTACCCTAGGATGGTGAGTTGGCGTGCTGCAAAGCGGCACTTCTTCAGATTTAGTTGCAGGCCGGCATTGCTCACATGTGCGAAAACTTCTTTTAAACGTTGGAGATGGGTGGAGAAATCTGGAGCGAAGACAACAACGTCATCGAGGTAACACAAGCACGTGTGCTATTTCAAGTTGCGCAGAACGGTGTCCATCATGCGCTCAAATGTCGCAGGTGCATTACACAGACCAAACGACATGACGTTGAATTTGTACAAGTCGTCGGGTGTGATGAAGGCAGTCTTCGGTCGAGCGCCATCAGCCAGGGGTACTTGCCATTACCCCGAGCGCAGATCGAGAGTAGAAAAAATTGGGCTCCGTGAAGGCTGTCAATTGCGTCGTTGATGCGCGGCAGTGGGTAGACATCCTTGCGAGTGATCTTATTGAGCCATCTGTAGTCCACACAGAACCGCACAGAACCGTCTTTCTTCGCAACAAGAACAACTGGAGACGCCCTTGGACTGTACGAGGGCCGAATGACGTCGCGTCGGAGCATATCGTCAACCTGTTCGTTAATTTCCCGGCGTTCAGCAGGCGACACGCGGTATGGACGTTGCCGTAATGGTGGAAGGGCACCAGTGTCGATACGATGCGTAACAGTGGACGCGCGATCGAGAGAACTTCGCCCGACATCGAAAGAAGAATGGTATTCTTGCAACAGGTCTAGAAGCTGGGAACGCTGTACTGACGTTAGGTCGTCATCAATGTATGGGCAAAATACATCAGGAGATGATGGGTCAGAAGTACAAACAGCACTGATGGTACGCGAATCGGGACAACGCGAGTCTTCGGGTGCGTCCAGGACTTGTGCGTCATCGACTGGTTCCACTCTGCCGAGACATTCCCCTCGAACCAAAAAACAGTGTACTGGGATGGGTTGGTCACGAAAATAGCGGCGTTGCCCTGGGTGACTTGCACGGTCGCGAAAAGTGCTAGCAACCCTCTCCTTCTGGAAGCACGGTAGGATGGCGAAACAAGTGCAATTGTGTCGGAGAGACCGGTGCAGTAGACCGATACACCCATCGTCGAGCTTGGAGGCACTATAGTATCGTCTTTCACAAGAATCTTGCTCACTGTCGAGGGACTGTCTTCTGGCGTCAAATGCGAGAAGGGCGAGAGTTGAATTTCAGCGGCGGCACAATAAATGACGGCGTCGTTGCTGGAGAGAAAATTCCATCCCAGGATGACGTCATGAGAGCATGCAGGAATGATGATGAATTGGGCGATATACAGAACGTCCTGAACGACAACGCGAGCTGTGCAGCCTGCTGTAGGATTAATACGATGTGAGCTAGCGGTACAAAGGGACAGTCCAGAAATCGGCATCGTCACTTTTCGAAGCAAGCGGCAAAGGTTTTCGCTCATAACTCATACCGCAGCTCCAGTGTCAATAAGAGCAGATGCATGAACACCATCCACAAGCACATTAGATGGGCGGCTCTGAAGGCTTTTACAATGCGATAGCGTCGCAGTCCTTGCCTCTGGGACTGCGACGTCTAGTTTTCCCGCTCATGAGCAGAACTTGGCCGCATGGTGGACCGATACCGACGTCGTGGAGACGGCGACCTTCGAGCAGACGGACCTGGGCGAGACGACAGTGGCACAGACGGCAGTTCGTCGTTATACGAACGGCTAAGGTGGCCAGCAACAGGAGAAGAAATGGCAGCCGGCTGTAGTCGAGAGCAATAACGGGCTACGTGACCGGCGTAATCACAAGCAAAGCAGATGGGCCGGTTGTCGGGTGTGCGCCATCGTTTTGCCGGGGTGGGTCTCGCCCGGAACGGTGGCTGTAAAGGGTGCATGGTGGGCTGAAAGTGAGGCTGAGGGGTTGCGCCAACATACGCAGCCGGCATACCCGCTGCAAAGGACGGAGGTCATGCGGCAGCTTCGTCGTAAGTCAGTGGTGCAGGCGCTTGAACGACTGGAGGCGGCCTTGCGACCACTCGGGCGTAACTTGGGGGCGCAGGGGCCGGAAGTTGTTGTGGGTGGTACGCAGGCATGACCTCCGCTATTTCCTGCTCAATCGCTTGGCGGATGGGTGGAAGAATAGTAGTTGCCGATTGTTGATAAGCCGGTGGTTGGGCAAAGGCAAGGAGAGAGAACTGGCGCGCGATTTCCTCACGGATGAAGGACTTTAGGTCTGCCAGCAGCGCCACCTGATCACATCTCGCCTCCAAGCCAGCAAGCCCTGCTTCTCGTGGTGTAGAGCGACGGGTCATCGAACGCTGCCGGCGGAGCTCCTCGTAGCTCTGGCACAGCGTGATGACCTCAGCTACTGTGCCTGGGTTTTTGGCTAGCAGCATCGTGAAGGCATCATCGTCAATGCCCTTCATGACGTTCCGGATCTTGTCTGATTCGGACACGCTCTCGTTAGATTTCTTGCACAGGTCCAGGACATCTTCAATGTAACTGGTGAATGATTCACCGGCCTGCTGAGCGCGTTCGCGTAAGCGCTTCTCGGTTTGCAGCTTGCGAACGGCAGGGCGGCCAAAAACGTTGGTGATAGCAGTCTTGAAATCGGACCAGGTTGCGAACTCGGACGCGTGGTTGGTAGACCACAAACTTGCAACGCCGCAAGGTAGAACACCAAGTTTATCAACTTGCCGTCCTCGTCCCATTGGTTGGGGACGCTCACGCGCTCGTAAATGGCGAGCCAGTCCTCCACGTCAGTGCCATCGGCGCCCGTGAAGATGGGTGGATCGCGGATCCTTGGGACACCGGGACAAGGGCGTGGCATGGGAGGAGGCGTTCGCTGAGAGGCGTCGTGGAACATGGTAGATTGCAGGGTACGTGAGCATAGTTCCAAGGGCATCGAAGGGGATCGTAGCACTCTCCACCAATTTGTTATGGCGTTTATTAGCCGGCACACAGCGAGTCTACACAATGGCGACAAGAACAGCCAAGCACGGACTCTCCGCGTGAGCGGCGTTCTTTTTTTGGGCAGACCCACTAGAAAGCACTTGAGAGTTCGACCCATTTCAGTGTTCGGCGCTTCTCTACAATATATATAACATTGTCGCTCTACTCATTCACTTTGCTTATACGTCTATTTTTGTGAGACTTTGTGGTCACACAAACGTCTATGAGCATGTGATGTTAGTAAATTTTCCAGTGTGGTCATGCAACAGTAACATAGCTAGCCCCCACGATCTACTCCGCAACGACACTGAAACACGTGAGCACCTGTTAAAACACGTCGACTTAAACGTGATGCTTGCAATGCTGTACTTGTGAATCATTTATTGGGTATCTATTGAAGGGTGCTTATCATTGTTCGCGGGCATGAGATGTGTACTGTGTTCACTAAATTAACACTTAAATCTAACGCAAGCTGTTTTGGTTTGGTTGCATTGTGTGGCACTGTCAAGGGCGTGGGCACAATTTTTTTTCTTGATGGAAGGTGTGTGGGTGCCCCTCCTGGATCTCCATTGAAGACAGGGCAGGGCAATGGTTATTTTGCGGTCTAGAAGTCTTGGCGCAAAAAAATGTAGGGGGCTCGGGGGCACGTGCCTCGTGCGCCAGCCCATGGATATGCCCCTGTGGCTCTGCTGAACTCTACGAGGCAGGTTCCATTGAAAAGTACGGTGGCTGCATGTCTAAGTGTTAAAAATATATCCAGTGATAAAAGTTCGGGGATTGTGGCGTGATTGTTTTCGGTTATTTGCCCTTTTGGCAAGCGGTTGTCACGTGGATTTCATCGCCTCTTTTCATCATGTTATCTTCTGTTGTTTCGATGCGTGCCTACAAAAACGCCCTGTGTTTGAAATAGTAAAGCAGTTGTGAGTACAACGCTAAGTGTGTGTAAGTCTTTTTTAGGAGTTATGTCTTTTTTGCGCTGATAAATTAGTCTACATAATAATGAACCAACTCGCCAAAGCAACAGTTTTATATACCCTTAAGCTTCGCCACTACGAGTTGAATGCGATAGCAATATTGTTGAATGTGACAGCAATATTCGGTTCCTTGTGCGTACTTCAACCACTTCGTATGTAAAATCTCTTCAAACTTGCTATGAACTTACTGCGTGGCCTTAAGGGTGGAGAAGCGCGTGTGCCTCTTGTAGCTGTTGACTGGCTTAAGAAAATATGAAGTAATTATGCTCACCCCATCTTCTGACTCTCGATGGTAATGTAGGCTTGTAGCACGTATTATTACAGCAGTATTTCATGTATTGTGAAGCATTCATACTGGAAGCGTGTGTTTATAATTTGTGAAAGTTACCTTCACTGCGTTTCCAAACAGAGGAAGTAATTTTGATTGTATTCACAAGCAGAGGTGAACAAATGACTTACAGGTAAGATACTCTTATGAGCAACTGCAGTTTCAACCGGACTGGTATCAATATATCATGAAGTGTGCGGCTCCAATAACCTTTCAGACCCAGTGTTGTGTGGTATCGTTTTGTAATTCGTATTGTACATTTGTCTAAGGTGCCTGAAGTTTTTTGTACACTAAATATACAGGGTGTCCCATATAACTTGAGCCGAGTATGTGAAAGTGAAAGGCACTTAGGAGGCGAATTGAACCAAACGCATACCACTCGCACTTGCCTGCAGATACTAAGGCTATTTTTATTTCTCCGCATACTATTTATTTATTATTTTTTAATTACAATTTTTAATTATGGGCTGGAAACCCAAAATACGAACACTGAAATACAGATCACTTTCAGAAACCACCGGTTAAAGTTTTTCCTGCACGATACGTCTCGCACTGTTATCTTATTCCCGTTATAAAGAAAGCCTGTGAAACGTGAAAAGAAGCCGTGTGATGGACCGCGTGCGCACTGCTATGGGGCTGTTATAGGCTTCCTTTACAACGCGGCAAAGATAACAGCACTAGACGTATCGCATAGGAAACAATTTTGTCGGTGGTGTCTGAAAGTGCTCTACATCTCTGTGTCAATATTTTGGGTTTCTAGCGCATATATTTAACAATATGTATCTAACAATAATAATTATTTAGTATGATGAGAAATAAAAAATAGCCTGATCACCTACAGGCTAGTGTGAGTAGTACGCGTTTGGTTCAATTTGCCACTGAAGTGTCTTTCATTTTCAAGTTCTTAGTGATGTGCAAGACCCTGTATGCGTAACCTACATTTGTAATAAGTATAATGCAAGAGATAATAAAAAGGGGCGGCTGTGCGGTAGAACACTCACTTGCGACGGAAACAACCTGGGTTCGATCCCCAATCAGACTCAACATTATTGATGATTTATTTTCTGTGCATCTTTCTGTATTTTTCGGTCACGCAAAGATAATGAGTTGTTTGCTCAGAACAGACGACGCTGACGCTGGAATTTCTGCAAAACGTGTTCTTTAAGGCTATCATGGTAATAAGGGTAGCATCATCCAAGGGTACATGGCTCATGATGATATCTAGGTTTGCATATGACTCTTTAGAAATTATTTACTGCATTGAGATGAAACATTGGGATAGAAAGAGTAAATATTTAGAAGTCCCTTCCACGCTTAGTTGTGCCTTTTTTGACAAGTAACAAACCATTTTAGAAACATTTTTATCCGGTTTGTAAGAGTTTGAAAAATATATCGCCACGTTCCTTTTCCCAAGTTTTTGTTATTGTCCCAAAACACCACATGATTCTCAGCGCAAACCGCGCCTGCAGTTTTCGAGAAGGTTCCGGACTGTAGTAGATCATTTCGATAAGATCACGCCCACTGTGCGAACGGTACAGATTGTTCTAGAACCTACGCCACCGCCAGCGATAACGCTAGAACATTCGACGGCAAGAGTATAAATGCCAACGCGCTTCGCCGCTTGTGAGTTGTTGATCGAAGGCCGACGCTCCGTTCGCCGCTATCAGTCCGAGACTGCTGTCTGTGCGAGACTGCTGCTGAAATTGGACTTTCCGTTTACCGGGCACAGGTTCGCCCAAATAAACAGTTAAATCCCAACACGAAGTCTCCGGTCTTCGGCCACGTCACGACCCCGTGACATCTGGTGGAGGTGCTGCTTCGTTCATGTACCGGACGCCCCCGTCAAGCCGTGAGCCCAGCCCACGTCGCGGAGAAGACAACGACGCTAACCAGGAGCAGCGAACAAGCCGCCGACAGCAAGGGCTACCACCGGAGTACGGGCTTCTACAAGACAAGGCGCGGAAGACCAAGGCCATGACCGCGACTGCAGCGACAATGACAACCGCAGCGTCCCAGCCCACGATGGTCATGCATCAACCCAGGGAACCACCAATTTTCCATGGGTCATCGTTCGAAGACCCGGAGTCCTGGCTAGAAATATACGACTGTGTGGCCGCCCTCTACCACTGGGACCATGACGAAAAGCTGCGTCGTGTGTTCTTCTATTTGGAAGACACCGCAAGGACCTGGCTAGAAAATCGAGAGTCCATGCTCCGAACGTGGGATGTTTTCTGCGGCTCATTCCTGCAAACGTTCGCGAGCGTCGCTCGCAAAGAGAGGGCCGCTGCTTTATTAGAGACCCTGGTTCACTTACCAAATGAAAATGTCGCCATTTTCACAGAAGAATTGACCCGACTATTCCGTCACGCTGACCCAGACATGCCTGAGGAGAAAAAAGTTCGTTTCCTCATGCGAGGGGTCAAACAGGAGCTCTTCGCTGGACTGATGAGAACCCCACCGAAAACCGTCCAAGAATTTGTAACCGAAGCGACCACTATCGAAAAGACCCTGGACATGCGCACCAGACAGTATAATCGTCGCCTGACTGCAGACTGCGCTGCTGCTCAAGCCAGTAACTCCAGAGACCTGCGTGAAATGATCCGAGCGATAATGCGGCAAGAGCTGCGCAAGCTGTTGCCTTCGGCACAGCCTCAAGTGGATTCAATCGCCGACATTGTGCGAGAAGAAGTTCGGCAATCGCTTCGAATTCCCCACGCACCGCTGCCCGAGCCGGAAGCTATGAGCTACGCCGCTGCACTGCGCCACAACGCTCCTCCCCGTCCACGCCAAAACGCCGCCCCATCGCACTTCCGTCGACAGACGCCACCACCGCCACCACCCCCACCGACGTCATACCATTCGCCAGCGGCCCAGCGCAGTGCACCGAGGAAGACTGACGTCTGGCGAACCCCAGACCATCGCCTGCTCTGCTGCCACTGCGGCGAGGCCGGACACACATACCGCCGTTGCCAGTACCGACAGATGGGACTGCGTGGCTTCGCCGTCATTGTACCGCGTCCACAGCCAAGAGAACGACCACGTGACATCACCGACTACCTGACAGGAACTCGGTGGACACCACGAAGCCCTTCGCGTTCGCCGTTGCCCAGCCGCCGCACGTCACCGCACCACCGGCAGTACTCTGGCCCAACGCGGGGCCGGTTTTCCTAGCCCGTATCCGGGAAACTAAGGGCAGCCACCGGTGGAGGTGCGGTTGCTGTGCGACGAACTACCGAAGATCCTCCTCCGACGACGACGCCGCGACGGAGCTTTCCGAACACAACGCCAACCAGGCAAAGCCCTGACGGCGAAAGCTCACTTACCGAAGGTGGCCTGACGACGCAACATGGAAGCAGCGGAACAAGCCGACGCAGCCGTGACCCGACGCCACGCCCTAACTGTAATGCGAGACGGCGAACTAGCGACCTCGACTTTCTTATCGACGGCCACAGTGTGACCGCTCTCGTCGATACTGGAGCCGACTATTCTGTCATCAGTGGGTCGTTCGCCGCGAAGTTAAAGAAAGTTAGGACAGCTTCGAAAGGCCCTGAAATCCACACAGCCGGAGGTCATCTCGTAACGCCTGCAGGAATCTGCACAGCGAAAGTCACCACTAACGGCCGTATTTATCCTACAGACTTCGTAGTCCTACAGCGTTGCTCGAGAGATGTCATCCTTGGCATGGACTTCTTATGCCTCCATGGTGCTGTCATCAACCTAAAAACAAAGTCGATAACGTTATCCACAGGAGAAGCACTACCGCCGCGCACGCCATCAGGACACCATGCCTTGAATGTGCTGGAAGAACAAGTCACCATTCCGCCTCGCTCCAAGCGTCATTATTTCAGTCGGCCCTCCTAAATCACCTGACTTGGAAGGCGTCGTTAAAGGCAGTCAGCATCTGTTGGTCACCCGAAATATTTGCGTCGCAAGAGGAATTGCAGAGCTGCGGGGAGGCAAAGCAACGGTTATGCTCACGAATTTCAGCAATGAGTACAAACATGTGAACAAAGGAACAACGGTCACATACATCGAAGAAATTGTCGAAGCCACCAGTGCTTTCGCCCTCGCCGATTCTGCGGAACCTGCTCAGAGGAACCAAGCCCCTCCCATAGCTTTCGACGTCAATCTCAGACTTCCGAACGATAAGCAAGAACAGCTCAAGGCCCTGCTCCTGCAATACGAAGATTGCTTTTCGTCGTCATCGAAAATTCGGCAGACCCCAATCACGAAACATCGCATCATAACCGAAGAAAATGCCAGACCACTCCGTCAGAGTCCATACAGGGTTTCGACGCGAGAATGTGAGGCCATGAAGAGACAAGTTGATGAAATGCTGCGGCATGACATTATCCAGCCGTCCAAGAGTCCATAGACATCCCCCGTGGTGTTAGTGAAGAAAAAGGATGGGACCCTACGTTTCTGCGTTAATTATCACCGCCTGAACAAAATCACAAGAAAGGACGTGTATCCTCTCCCACGAATAGACGACTCACTTGATCGGCTCCATAACGCCAAGTACTTTTTGTCAATGAACCTTAAGACTGGCTATTGGCAAATCGAAGTCGACGAAAGAGACCGAGAGAAGATGGCGTTTATAACACCGGATGGCCTCTTCGAGTTTAAGGTGATGCCCTTCGGCCTTTGCTCAGCGCCTGCAACTTTTCAACGCATTATGAATACAGTACTGGCAGGATTGAAGTGGCAGACTTGCCTTGTGTACTTGGACGACGTCGTCGTGTTTTCCACGAGTTTCGACGAGCATTTTCGGCGCCTTGAAGCTGTACTTCAAGCCATCAAGACTTCCGGACTCACACTGAAGCCAGAAAAGTGCAGATTTGCGTATGAGGAGCTCTTGTTTCTGGGGCACGTTATCAGCAAGTCTGGAGTTCGTCCCGATCCATGGAAAACAGCCGCCATCAACGACTTCCCGCCACCCACTGACAAGAAAGCCGTGCACCGATTTCTGGGCCTGTGTGCCTATTATAGGCGGTTCGTGAAAAACTTCGCCCGCATCGCCGATCCTCTCACTAACCTTACCAAGGCCGACGTGGAGTTTAGGTGGGAAACGCCGCAGGAACACGCTTTCCAGGAGCTTAAGCATCGCCTCCAGACGCCTCCGTTACTTGCCCATTTCGACGAATTCGCCGAGACAGAAGTACATACTTACGCAAGCAGCGTAGGTCTTGGCACCGTTCTTGTGCTGAGGGCTGACGGACTTGAAAGGGTTATTAGTTACGCCAGCCGATCGCTATCCAAAGCAGAAGCAAATTATTCCACAACAGAAAAGGAGTGCCTTGCCATCGTCTGGACTACGTCGAAATTTCGCCCCTACCTCTACGGCAGGCCCTTCAAAGTTGTGAGCGACCACCACGCATTTTCTTGGCTAGCCACCTTAAAGGACCCTTCAGGTCGCCTCACACGATGGAGCCTGAGACTTCAAGAATATGACATTACTGTCATTTACAAGTCCGGCAAAAAAACACTCCGACGCCGACTGTCTCTCTCGTGCGCCTGTCGACCAACCGCTACCCGACGACCCGGATGACGACTACGTCTTAGGAACGATAACAACCGATGACTTCGCTGAACGACAGAGGGCCGACACGGAACTTAAGGCCCTAATGGAATACCTCGAAGGCAGGACCACCGAAGTCCCGAAGGTATTCAAGCGAGCACTTGCGTCGTTCTTTCTACGAAACGGTCTTCTACAAAAGAAAAACTTTTCACCGCTTCGAGATAAGTACCTCCTTGTGGTGCCTTCAGCTCTTTGACCAGAACTCCTGCAGGCCCCGCTCGACGATCCGACGGCAGGGCACCTCGGTGTTTCTCGCACGCTCGCGAGGATACAAGAAAGGTACTACTGGCCACGTCTCACCACCGACGTCACTCGTTATGTGAGAACATGCCGGGACTGTCAGCGACGCAAGACACCACCGAAAAGGCCAGCGGGACTTCTGCAGCCAATTGATCCACCTTGCCGACCTTTCCAGCAGATTGGTATGGACCTACTGGGGCCGTTTCCGACGTCGGCTTTCGGAAACAAGTGGATCGTGGTAGCTACCGACTACCTCACCCGCTACGCCGAGACAAAAGCCCTGCCAAAAGGCAGTGAATCCGAGGTAGCTAAGTTCTGCGTCTAAAATATCGTCCTACGTCACGGAGCCCCGGAGGTCCTTATCACCGACAGAGGAACGGCATTCACTGCCGACTTAACTCAAGCGATCTTGGCATACAGCCAAACAAACCACCGCCGGACGACAGTGTACCTCCCACAGACTAACGGCCTCACCGAGCGGCTTAACAAGACGATCGCTGACATGCTGTCAATGTACGTCGATGTCGAACACAAGACGTGGGACGCCATTCTTCCGTATGTGACCTTCGCATGCAACACGGCGGTGCAGGAGACGACGCAGATATCTCCATACAAATTGGTCTACGGAAAGAGCCCGGCAACGACGCTCGATGCCATGTTACCCAACGTCACCGACGAAGAAAGCCTCGATGTGACCGAGTACCTTCAACGCGCCGAAGAAGCCCGACAACTTGCGCGTCTCCGTATCAAGAATCAACAGACGACCTTCGACGACGCTTCGTGGAATACCAGCCCGGTAAACGTGTTTGGGTGTGGACGCCGATACGCCGACGTGAATTAAGTGAAAAGCTTCTGCGACGGTACTTCAGACCGTACAGAGTGGTTCGACGTCTCGGCCCACTTGATTACGAGGTTGTCCCCGACAGCATCACGAACTCTCAACGACGCCGATCGCGACCTGAAGTCGTCCATGTCACGCGCCTCAAGCCGTTTCATGCGCGTTAACAAACTGAACCAGTGTTTTTTGTATTATTGTTGTATCGTAATTTATTCATTGTACTTTCTTGCATTATTATTGTACTTTCATCTTTAGTTAAAGCATCGGGACGATGCCTTTTTTCCTAGGGGGGCAATGCCACGTTCCATTTACCAAGTTTTTGTTATCGTCCCAAAACACCACACGATTCTCAGCGCAAACCGCGCCTGCAGTTTTCGAGAACGTTCCGGACTGTAGTAGATCATTTCGATAAGATCACGCCCACTGTGCGAACGGTACAGATTGTTCTGGAACCTACGCCATCGCCAGCGATAACGCTAGAACATTCGACGGCAAGAGTATAAATGCCGACGCGCTTCGCCGCTTGTGAGTTGTTGATCGAAGGACGACGCTCCGTTCGCCGCTATCAGTCCGAGACTGCTATCTGTGCGAGGCTGCTGCTGAAATTGGACTTCCCTTTTACCGGGCACAGGTTTGCCCAAATAAACAGTTAAATCCCAACATGAAGTCTCCTGTCTTCGGCCACGTCACGACCCCGTGACAATATGCTGAATCCTCAGCAGGCTGTGATCAGTTGCGATAGCATTTGGATATAGCATCAGTTGGAAGTTTGAAATTATTTGCACCTAATAAAAATTATGTCTGTGGCAAACACTCTTTGCAGTGAAGCTTCACCAAACATCTTAACATCAAAACCAAGAATGTCTTCAAAAGTCAAGATAGTGGTCTTTTTCTCTCTTAAAACACAGGAGTGGTAGAAGTTTACTGAAGTACCTACTTCTGTGGCATGACTGATTAACATGTAAGAGTTACAGTACCTATAAGTATGAAGACTATAATATTTTAGTTTGTAGACGGCTGTCAATAAAAAACGTAAAGAAATCGAGGAGGTAGTTCAAACATGAATTTTAAAAGTATAATGTGGCACTGCATTATGATACTACCTCAAGCCTTAGGTCCTAAAAGTAGCACTGAACCAATATCTAATCTGCCAGGGTTTGACATTTTGAAAAGTCAATAAAACAGTAAAAACTTTGCTATACATATGGCATCATTCATTTACGTATGTAAGATGTTCATAATGCCCTATGGGTTTACTTTATTGTGTTTGTGTGCATTTTAGTGTCTTAGTTTTATGAACCTGTTGATGCAATACAAATGTTTATCTCATGTATGAGCGGTTCTTTAACGTTTCATGCGGACACAAATGTAAACCTAATGCTTATGTGCCAGTAAGAGTACTTATGTATTATATAAACACTAACTCTTCATGTCGCTATTTCTTTATTATTCATCTCTTGTGCATATTTTGCAGTATATTTTTGTGCGTTCTACCACCTTTAAAATACACTTCACTTCACTGCTCTAATTAGTGTTTGTGTCAAGAAATTCTAGCTAGAGGAACTGTGCAACTAAACTGTAATGAAGGATGAAACAAGGGTGACGTAGTTTGTTCAACTCACAAGATAAATATTTATTTGGCACATTATTTGCTCACTACCGAGAACTGACATTTTCTGCCAATCTTGTCGATAAAGCTCGGCATTGTTTCTCTGTAAAACATGTGTAATAGTTTGTGTCACAAATTCAGCAAACTATATTGATTCTGTTGCTACTACTATCGGTGATAATTACGCACCTTCCCTTCCTCATTCCGCAGGTTGCAAAAAAAAGCACAATAAAAATGATCTGGCAAGCATCCGCATAGCTGGCAGAGGACCATTACAGCTAAATAGGACTCTTGTCATAAGGATGGGCTCGACCACCGCAAGACGAGAGCAACATTCAGGCAGTGGTCTTCGTGTTTGTTTTTATGCTCATATTTGTCGAATTTCAAAGTTATGATTCGTACCTGGGAAGCATTCAATATGCGTGAGTGACTTGTTTTCTTCGGACGTGACTGTATGCATTGCTACAGTAATAGCTAGGGCACGTAGGATGCATTTTGAGAACTTTACATAATGTTCGCTATTTTTTTTCGCTTCAAGCCAGCTTGGTGACCAGAGGATAACTGCACATCACTGTAGCCATAATTCAGCAACCATCATTATACTACTGTGTTTTGTTTATTATAATTGGGATGGCGCAGTAATTTTAAACGCTCGACGTGCACACACACACACACACACACACACACACACACACACACACACAAACATACACACACGCGCGCGTGCATATAAGCACACAAGGAGTGAGCGACTCAAACAGCGGAAACCGACAGAAGTGTGTTTTGTCTAATGATGATGATGATAAATGAAGCGGCAAACCTCCTCATGCTGTTGCAGTTTGCTACGTCGCCGCTACCCTTATTTTCGTGTTAATGATGAAACGTACAGTTTTCGTTCTATAAAATTTTGTGCAGGTGTTTTCTGAGTTAGGTATTGAATGCATAGAGTTTTCGAATATTAACTAGGAGAGACTAACTAGGAGTTCAGCGACCAGGAGAATGATGCGTAGTACTTGAATCTGCTTACTTGTCGTACTTCCGTGCCTCCAATCGTACTTGTGGCTTCGTTTATTGCTGCGTTTTTGTTTTGTTTTGACAAAAAAAACTTTTTGAATTTTGTGAGCCGATTTGAACTTGTAAGCCTGAAAGATTAAGGGGGTGAAGCGCAATGTCGAACGTTTCCTGTTTTTTGTTTCTTCACAAAACAGCTTCAAGGCACGCGAAGCCCAACGGATCCGGAAGTGCGAAGGTTAGAGAAAACCGTGTACTACACACCATTCCCATGCGCGCTGAAGTGCCGTGTGTTGCAGCTTTCACAGACACTTGCGCCAGAGTTGCCTCACGTGTATATATAGGAAGTGTTACGTTGGAACGAACTCTAAAACTTGCGGTGCACTTAAGATAGGCGTATCGTATCAGTGGCAATAATTTAGAAAAGTCTAATTTACAAAATTCATAAAGTTAATTGCTTTCTTAATCTGCGTAAGGTATTACGGATAATATTGCTACATGCATGTATACTGATATTCTAGGGGGCGACGCGCGTGTGTGCCTGACGAGGAAGACGAAGGGTTGTCTCCGCTCGATCGCTGGTGAACCAGGCACGCCATTACCGCAGGTTTGGAATATATCTAATCCCCAGCCTCGTCGTTACGGCGTCTCTTCTTTTCCGTAACATATTTGGTGGAGGTGGAACGTTCCCCGTCTTCACCACGAAGCTTCGCAGTGGCCGCACCATTCAGTCTCCGGCCATGGCTACCAAAGACAACAGCCTCTCAGCGTCTCCATCTGTAGCTCCAGCCACTACATACCTGACGATGCCCACCCCCCGTGATCCAGGTACATTCTCCGCACAACCTGGGCTCGACGTCGACTACTGGCTCCGTATATACGAGCGTGTTAGCCACACACACCGATGGGACTTTACCATGATGCTCGCCAACGTAATATTTTACTTGGACAACACCCCACGGGTCTGGTTTGACGCCCATGAGACCGAGCTCACCAGCTGGGATACCTTCAAGGAGCGACTACGCGACATTTTTGGGGACCCGTCCGGTCGCCAATTGGAAGCGCGAAAAGAACTCGCCACTCGTGTGCAGTCGTCAACAGAGTCGTATGTCTCGTACATACAGGATGTGCTCGCGTTGTGCCGAAAAGTCGACGAGCAAATGACAGAGAGTGACAAGGTGGGCCACATACTTAAGGGCATCGCGGACGACGCCTTCAATTTGCTCGTCTACAATAACGTCACGACCGTACATACGACTATCAAGGAATGCCGTCGCTTCGAAATGGCCAAAAGCCGCCGTGTTCTGCCTCAATTTACGAGGCTACCAAACACGGCTGTTACATCCACTTGCACCGATCTCGGTGCCGCACCACCCATGCAGGACAGCGTGACACGAATAGTTCGACGGGATCTTGAGGCGTCAAGTCCGGCACCATTTCCTCCACATCCGCTCGATCATGGCGCCGCAGAAACGCCTCCGCCGGTCTCCGTTATTCAAGCCGTCGTGAGGCAGGAAATTGCAAACCTTGGTTTTCCTGTGGCCTGCTCTGTGTCCCGACCCGTCTCCAGACCAATGACAACAAATGCACCACGCCATGACTTACATTTTATTCCGCGATCCCGCAATCCGGCGGAATGGAGAACTGCAGACTACAAGCCGATCTGCTTCCGCTGCCACCGAGTTGGCCATATCTCCCGCTACTGCCGCAGCACTTGGACGCCCTCAAACTGGAGTCAATTTTCCTCTAATCGACCATACGAGGACTCCCGTCGCTATTCGCCCAGTCGTGTGTACCTTTCTTCCGACACCCCCAACAGCCGCTCCACTGCTCGTTCGCCGCCACCACAACGTCGCCGTTCCCCATCGCCCCAACCACGCCGCTATCCGTCGCCGGTCAACTGTGGATCCTCTCGGACGGAAAACTAGATCATGCAGCTCCGGGAGGTAGTGCTGCATCGCTTGCGAATGATCCAAATCCTCCATTGACGCTCCCCACTGATACGAACTTGATTGAGGTGTATGTGGACGGTATTTCCTTGACGGCGTTAGTCGATACCGGAGCTCAAGTGTCTATAATGAGTGCTCATCTGTGTCGCCTGCTCAAAAAAGTCCTCACGCCTGCAGCAACTAAAGCCCTCCGTGTCGCTGATGGTGGAACTGTGGCCATCACTGGAATGTGTACCGCTCGTGTTAGTATTGCCGGCCGCCATGTTCCCGTTTTATTTACGGTCCTTGAAAATTGCCCCCACGACCTAATCTTCGGCATGGACTTCCTATCGACGCATTCTGCCCTCATCGATTGTGCCGCCGGTACTCTCTGCCTAGAACTTCCTCTTCTCCCGGATTCTAACCCTGAACCCCCGAACAGCTTGTGCACCACTGACTTCTTCCGGATACCACCTAAAGCTCTCACATTCATCGAATTGGCAACACCCTCTCCCGTGCTTGACGGTGATTATATCGTGACGCCGATTACTGATGTTCTCCTGGCGCGTGACATTACTGTCCCACACTCGGTCGTAAGCATGGCCTCTAACCGAACATATTTACCTGTTATCAATTTTGGTTTCATAAAACAAGTGCTACCCCAAGGAATTTCGGTCGCCACACTAAGGCCCTTAATTGACGACCACGTCACCTGTTTTACGGCAGACGCATGTCCCGAGCACCCACATCACTCGCAGGATGTCACGTGCCTCGATGCGACCTTACGCTCCATGATCGCCCCGGACCTCAAACCTGAGAAGTCAACCGCGCTATGCCGCCTCCTGGCTTCATACCGCGACATATTCGACGTCGACCACCGTCCACTCGGCCAGACTTCACTCGTCAAGCACCGCATTAACACAGGTGATTCTCATCCCATTCATCGGCGACCATACCGGGTGTCTGCCACCGAGCGTAAAATAATTCAACAAGAAGTCACCAAGATGTTAGCCAAAGGAATTATTGAACCCTCTTCGAGCCCATGGGCATCCCCCGTTGTGCTCGTTAAAAAGAAAGATGGCACCTGGCGCTTCTGCGTGGATTACCGTCATCTGAATAGAATCACGAAAAAGGACGTTTACCCTTTACCCCGCATCGATGACGCTCTCGATTGTCTCCATGGCGCCCGATACTTTTCCACGATAGACCTACGTTCCGGATACTGGCAGATTGCTGTCGACGAAAAAGACCAAGGGAAGACTGCATTTGTCACTCCAGACGGCCTATATTAGTTCAAGGGTATGCCATTTGGGCTATGCAACGCCCCAGCCACGTTTGAGCGCATGATGGACTCTCTGCTACAAGGGTTGAAATGGTCAACATGTCTTTGTTATCTTGACGATGTCGTTGTATATTCCCCAACATTTGAGACCCACCTTCAGCGTTTGTCAGCTATTCTCGACATATTCCGCACTGCAGGCCTCCAATTGAACTCGTCGAAGTGCCGCTTCGGACGCCGGCAAATTACAGTGTTGGGCCAGCTTGTCGACGCCTCTGGTGTGCAGCCGGACCCCGAGAAAATTCGTGCAGTCACCAGTTTTCCTGTACCCCAGTCAGCCAAAGACGTCCGGAGTTTCGTAGGACTTTGCTCCTATTTTAGAAGGTTTGTGAAAGATTTCGCAACCATCGCTCGACCCCTCACAGACCTTCTAAAGAAAGACGTCACATTTACGTGGGGTACCGACCAAGCTACTGCTTTCTCTCACCTAATCACGCTACTGACGACTCCACCCATATTGGCTCACTTCCACCCATTCGCTCCGACGGAAGTTCGAACCGATGCTAGTGGTCACGGAATCGGAGCCGTGTTAGCCCAGCGCCAACGGGGACACGACCGAGTTGTCGCCTACGCTAGCCGCCTCCTCACAGCTGCTGAGCGCAACTATTCTATTACGGAGCGTGAATGTCTTGCTCTTGTTTGGGCAGTCTCAAAGTTCCGCCCATATTTATATGGCACTAATTTCACTGTGATAACTGACCATCATGCGCTATGTTGGCTTACGTCACTGAAGGATCCTACTGGCCGGCTCGGGCGCTGGGCTCTGCGACTCCAAGAGTATACATTTACGGTGACGTACAAGTCCGGACGCCTACATCAGGACGCAGACTGCCTGTCGCGCTACCCGGTCGCTGAGTCGAGCTCTATGCATGACACCGACACCGAGCCTTGCGTCTTTTCCCTTTCGCAAGTGACATGCATCGGTGACGAGCAGCGCTATGATGCGTCCTTGCGTGCTATCATTGAGAGCCTCGAATCACCATCTTCCAGTCAGTCCTATCGCTCGTTCGTGCTCCACGATGGTGTATTATACCGCCAAAGTTTTGAGCCGGATGGACCGGCTCTGCTGCTTGTCATTCCGAAACACCTTCGCTCGGAAGTTCTACATGAACTTCATGACCTTCCGACTGCTGGTCACCTTGGTGTGTCACGCACTTACGACCGAATACGCCGACGCTTCTACTGGCCAGGGCTTGCACGCTCAGTCAGGAGGTACGTTGCGGCTTGTGAGAAATGTCAGCGCCGCAAAACGCCATCGACACTTCCCGCCGGATGCCTTCAACCACTCGATATTCCGTCAGAACCGTTCCTCCGCGTTGGCTTGGACCTACTTGGCCCTTTTCCCTTGTCTTCCTCGGGTAACAAGTGGATAGCCGTGGCCACCGACTACGCCACGCGTTATGCCATCACACGAGCTCTCCCAAAAAGCTGCGCCACAGATGTCGCCGACTTCCTCCTCAAGGACGTGATTTTGCAACACGGAGCCCCACGGCAGCTGCTTACAGATCGTGGCCGCACCTTTTTGTCGAAGGTCATAGCCGACATCTTGCAGTCCTGTAAAACTAGACACAAGCTGACTACGTCATACCACCCGCAAACCAATGGACTCACGGAGCGCCTAAATCGAACTCTTACAGACATGCTCGCTAAGTATGTTTCTACCAACCACACCGACTGAGATCTCGCGTTGCCGTACGTCACATTTGCCTACAATTCTTCGCGCCATGACACTGCCGGTTACTCTCCATTTTTTCTGCTGTTTGGCCGAAAACCAACATTGCCTCTAGACACCGTCATACCGTCTCCTGGAGTACCGACCAGCGAATATGCCATGGACGCTATCACTCGGGCCGCTCACGCACGCGAAATCACCCGTACTCGCCTTCTGACCTCTCAAGAGAAGCAACGGCGCTTGTATGACCAACGACACCGCGACGTACACTTTCCACCCGGTTCTTTGGTACTGCTCTGGTCTCCGACCCGTCAAGTTGGCTTGTCAGAAAAACTGCTTACTCGCTACACAGGCCCATACCGTGTCCTCCGTGTGGTTACGCCTGTAACATATGAAATTGGTCCTGCCACCCCATTGCCTTCATGTGCCCAACACGCTACCGATATTGCACATGTTGCGCGCTTGAAGCCCTACAACTCTCCTAGTGACGTTGACATCTAAATGCGCCGAGACGGCGCTTGCGCCGCCGGGGGTTATGCTACATGCTTGTATACTGATATTCTAGGGGGCGACGCGCGTGTGTGCCTGACGAGGAAGACGAAGGGTTGTCTCCGCTCGATCGCTGGTGAACCGGGCACGCCATTACCGCAGGTTTGGAATATATCTAATCCCCAGCCTCGTCGTTACGGCGTCTCTTCTTTTCCGTAACAATATTTATATTGCTAGGAAGTAACCGAATGCATTGAAGAGTCAACAGTTTTTCTTACGGTTATGCGCCAACGCAATTTAAGGCTCATTAGAAATCATGCTTTTCACGTGGTCACTGTTCTGCTAAAAGGCGTTGCATATTGAGCTCTTCTGCTCTAAACGACAACTGAACACCCTAAGGAAAGAGCACCGTGGCAGAGCCATGAAGAGGGACATATGAACGGCTTCCAGGCAAAACAGAAAAAAAAACTGTCAAAGCATCTTACCTTGTAGCCCCTCATGTGTGCACCTTTTCCTGTGCTAAAGTCAAGCTGTTGTCAAACAAAAAAAAAAACCACCAGGCCTGAGCAGAACGCGCAGCACAGTTACAGCGAAGGCTGAAAGAGCGCTCTTTCAGAGCCTTTTTTCAAACTCTCTTTGTTTAACTGAAACAAGCAAGTTTGTAAGGCACCCACTACACCATTCATCATCACCATCGTCATCAGTCTGACTACGTCCACTGCAGAACAAAGGCCTCTCCCATGTTCCGCTAGTTAACCCGGTCCTGTGCTTGCTGCTGCCAATTTATACCCGCAAACTTCTTAATCTCATCTGCCCACCTAACCTTCTGTCTTCTCCTAACCCGCTTACCTTCTCCGGGAATCCAGTCAGTTACCCTTAATGACCAGCGGTTATCCTGTTTACGCGCTACTTGCCCGGCCCATGTCCATTTCCTCTTCCTGATTTCAGCTATGATATCTTTAACCCCCGTTTGCTCCCTAATCCATTCTGCTCTCTTCTTGTCTCTTAAGGTTGCAACTACCATTTTTCTTTCCATTGCCTGCTGCGTCATCCTCAATTCTAGCTGAACTCTGTTTGTAAGTCTCCAGTTTTCTGCTCCGTGGCTAAGTACCGGCAATATACAGCTGTTATATACCTTACTCTTGAGGGATAGTGGCAATCTACCTGTCATAATTTGAGAGTGCTTGCCAAATGTGCTCCACCACATTCTTATTCTTCTAGTTACTTCAATCTCGTGGTTTAGCTCCGTGGTTATTACCTGCCCTAAGTAGACAGTCTTTTACAACTTGAAGTGCACTATTACTTATCTCGAAGCGCTGCTCTTTTCCGGGGTTATTGTACACTACTTTCGTTTTCTGGAGATTATTTTAAGGCCCACCTTTCTTTTCTCCTGGTCTAACTCCGTAATCATGAGTTGCAATTCATCCCCTGAGTTACTCAGCAATGCAATGTCATCGGCAAACAGCAGGTTACTAAGGTACTCTCCATTATTTCACTACACCATTATTCACCCTAATTATTCTGTAGTATAAAGGCGTTCACCCTGCCATTCGATGCCATTCTGCGGAGAAGTGTGGCACCCACCACACATCTACAAAGGAATTTTATGAATTATGTTTATGCTGTGTCTTACAATGATGAAGAATCATGCCTGAAGCTTTTGTAATAAGTGGGCGCGTATGACTACCCACTCATTACGAAAGTCGCGCTGTGTGACACCTCGTTGTTCATTTGCTGTTCTAAAAGGCTTTATTATACACAGTAACGCGATTCCTTTCCCGACAACGCGCTTATCTCAGGGCATTTTGCAACGGAGCTTCAAGCCCTGGCGTGGCTCTGTGCGGAAAAATACTATGACGGTACCCGTAGGACCCACGTTCGATTGTCTTTGTGTACTTGGAGTTTTTCGTTCACTTATTTTTTCGTCTAATTTTGTTCGATACTGGTTACGGACACCGGTGGAGGCGGCAGAAGCGGCGGCGTACATGGCACACGCGACCGTTCTTGTGATCTGATAACAGCTTTTGCTTTAAAATTGCTTTATTGAAGCATTCGTGTAAAGAAGACTCACTCAAAAAATAGGCTGGATCAAATAAGCATGGCGGATGCGCCAGGTAGGCGAAAGAGAGCACGTCGATTAAGAAGTGGGTGGGTGCTGTGGAGGATGTGGCAGAAAGAAACCAAAACGTTTGCTACTCTTACACTTAGACATAAAACCACTTAAGAAAACAGCCTCCTGTCGTAAACATAATACGCCACTCTTGAAATGGGCAGGTTTAAAAGATATTCGCTTATTCGTGTGTTATACCTTTCCGTACGCCTATGGTGTATAGATTCTTGTGAATAATAAGTTTTGGAAACGTATTCACTCGAGAGTCAAAGAAATTTATTTTAAATGGTGATTTTGTTGTGAGCTGTTCATCCTTTATGCGGTGTGGCAGCGTGGGCCGGCAGTCATGAAGGGAACGGCATTAATGTTTGCTTCCACAAGTGTAGAGCCATGTACGTTCATCTAAGAAGCAGACGAAATCTTGCTGTGGCATAGGAAATCAGTATAACTAGGAGGCTTGCTTTGTCCACGTAGTTATTTAATATAGTGATGCCAGAAACACTTAGCATTTCTTATAAAATTGTGGCACAACTCACAAAAGACTTCGTGGCATATTTCTATTGCTTAAAAAGCATAGTAGTGGAGCTTCCAGCCGCGCTCACATGCTGGTCAGTCACATCACTTGAGTATAAACGTCACGCATGATATCATTCGTACAGTGACCTTGCGCTGTGACTTATGGTTGGGAGAGTACTGATGCTTATGAATCTCAAAACCGTGAAGCGTCTGACTTAAGTCCATAGCCCACCATTGCCAGTGACCCAGGCCAACTGCTGATACTGACAAAGTAATGCTAAATAAAGCAGTGCTGTATTTACGTTACACATACCACCTCATACAACAAGTGTTTTCTTAATTGAGATGACTGTCCGTATATGAGGTGACTGGATGTTCCACCGCTGAACCCTTCAGGCTATTTAAACACGCACCTTGCTATTCTGGGAGTTTCATTGAACTAATTATTGTTATAATATCATACTATGCTGACAATACGTGGGTTCTCGAATGTTCAGCTTACAAGTGCGCGCCAGTTATCGCACAAAAGCTGATGATGACCGCTTAATCTCAAATATTACTATGCTTCTTGCCAAAAACTGCAATTTATTCATGCGTATGACTTATTCCTGTTTGTTCATGCGTATTCCTAATGATGTTTGTGAACTTTTCACGCGTGAAAAGTGGCTCCAGACGAGACGACTCTCAATTTGAAAGCTGTTTTGTTTTAGTCAAAATTCCAGTTGTACAAGTATATGGACATTGTTGGGTTGCACAAGTGTCATGCTTGTCCTGCTGAAAAGCTTTGCTACTGTACGTCACGCTGTCGCCTGAGCATGAGGACGATCAGAAAGCTGAAGCCTAGCCTATCTGAAGCATCATATCAAAACTACACGCCTTTTCTTTACGTTGATCATTTCTATCCTAAACTATAGTGGACCTTCCCAGTGTGTTTTTCATAGATAGGAATATGTTGGTTTCTACAATCCAGTTACAGAAATCAGGGCCGAAGATCATGTATAAAATACTGAGTCAATTAAGTAAATCAGGAAAAGGTGAAATTCGTGATCACAAAGAAGCATTTTAGAGTATATTAACGAATTGAATTGGTTGTGCATAGGACGAGGCATCCATGAAGCATTACCTCAATCAGAGCTTTTTTATGCGTTGCAAGAAGCAAATACTTCCAGTGATACAATGTTCGGTGTTGAACAACGTTTGCTAAAGAGAACCTTGGCCTATGCAAGGCTACATTTTTGAAGCGATGCCTGCAAAAAAGGCACTATTACTTCTGTCTCACACATGTAGTGGCAATTATAGCCAAAGCAACATACAGCCTATGAACTCAAGCCCCCCCCCCCCCTTATAGGTCCCTATACTTCTCTAACATTATCAATGTCATCAAGTGGTAAAAAACAGTCTACATTTTGGGCAGAGCAGTTTATTGTACGACCATAACCAATATATTAGATCGAAACGTCGAAACAAGCTGCTCCGTTGCTTTGCACATTCGGTAGAATCAGATGGTAGGGAAGATGCAAATTTCTGCAAAAAGGAAACAAGAAATTCGTGATTAATAACACTCACAAATAATGAGCCACAGTCACACAACAGTGATAAATGTCCGGTAAAAATGCCAAACTTACACTTCTTCTTGCGGAGGAGGGTGGCGTAGTTCAGTGGAGAGCCAAGACCATAGCCGTAGTTGAGGCCGTAGCCGAGAAGACCATGTCCGTAACCGTAGCTGCCAACTCCATAGCCGAGGGAGCCAACGCCATAGCCGTAGTAGGCTGGGGCGGCATGAGCAACGCCGTAGGTAGCGAGGGCTGGGGCGGCATGAGCGACGCTGTAGGTGGCGACAGCTGGGGCAGCGTGGGCGACGGTGGCAACAGCTGGGGCGGCGTGGACGGCAGCGACGGCTGGAGCAGCGTGAACAGCGGTCACGGCTGGGGCAGCGGCGTAGGTGGCGACAGCTGGGGCAGTAGCGACAACGTGAGCGGTCTGTTGGACAACCCTGGTGACAGCTGGGGCGCTGTAGGCGACACGAGTGACAGCTGGGGCAGCGGCGACAACTGGAGCCGACTGAACAACCCTGGTGACAGCTGGGGCAGCAGCGTAAGTGACGGCTGGGGCTGCAGCAACGACAGGAGCTGACTGTACCACCCTGGTGACTGCTGGAGCAGCGGCGTAGGTTGCAACAGCTGGAGCGGCGTGGACAGCAGTAACAGCTGGGGCAGCGTGTACAGCAGTCACGGCTGGAGCAGCGTGGACGGCGGTAACAGCTGGAGCAGCGTGGACGGCGGCAACAGCAGGAGCAGCATGGACGGCGTAGCTAGCAGCTGGGGCATATCCGTATCCATAACCAACACCGTAGCCGGTCAATCCAGAGTAACCAACTCCGTGGGAGAGACCGTAATGAGAGAGACCAAGACCACCATAGCCCAGACCAGCGTAGCCGAGGTTGCCGTAGCCGAGACCATAGCCGAGGTTGCTGGCTAGGGTGTAGCTACCAACAGGGTGACTATGAACGGCACTGATGGCCAGGGCAAGCACAATGCAGGCACGCAGCTAGAAAGAGAGAAACACAGGTTGATATTTTATGCACTGATTATTCTGAATTGAAATGACGTAGATATTTTTTGTTATTGTATGCTCAGATAGTGGAACAATATATAAATGTTTAAGTAACCACTTTGTCGAAGGTTTCTAAGTAGGTATAATAATGTTTTAAAAATATGAATGAGGTAAAAACTATTGTAGCACAGGGACAGAAGTAATATAATTGTGGAATGAATTTTTCAGTATAAGTGAATTGCTTGGAAGTGATTAGAACAAAGTTTTTATAATTGAACGAAGGAAAATTTTGCGATACAGAGAAGTTGAGTCTGTTCTTATCTGGGACGTTTCGGGTGTCACCGCTATATAAGTACCTTCGTGAGACAAGTCCTTTTCATATGCATACCGTGGGAACTCTAACATTCCTTAGCAGACCTTTGGGAAAATAACCAATTTAATTATTGCCCTCAAATACAATATTACAACATATGTGACTCTTCAAACAATACATGTGTTTTGCTGGACAGCAGCACTTTTGTTTTACCTGGGCGGAAAACCAGTTGATCTTAAAACGATGTACCATGCCTACACAATAGCTAAAATTTATTGAAGTGTGAATGCTCAGAAAGATGCGTCTTCCATGCTACACACTGCAAAGGGGAATATGTGGTACGATAACAGATATAGGTTACACATTTAGCCCGATTTTTTAAAAACAATTAGTAACTTTCGAAGTTATCGCTGGCACACTATAAAAACTGATTGACAAAGCACTAATTTCAGTCAACAATTTTGCGTTCTCCTGTATTCATTGAGGTTTAGTGCCATTGAGTTCCTTTGAATATTTAGGGATATTCTTTTTCGCTGAGTAGTGGATCACTGTTGGTTGACTTAAAATGTATGCTTCCAAGTATATTTGAAAATATTTGTTCAGATTGGTGCACTAAGCTTATAGATATGGCAATATTACATATAATAAAGCGTGTGATCAGTCAAGCAAAACAGCTTTAAGAGCTAAGTTCTTAAATGTCAAAGAAAGTCAGTGAAACGGTCATTGTATTATATAAGTAATGATTTTCAATAATTTATGCCACTAATTTTCACAGAGTCCTTCTAGAAAGTAGGCGATCACTACAGAGTTATTTGATGCGACTTACCATGTTGAATGTGGTCTTTATCCCTTGGAGGAGCAGATGCTTCTGGCTTGGCGGTCAGAATTTCCAGCTTTTATACTGGACGGTTGGCTTCGAGAAGAAAAAAATTGAACCAACCCATACCATTGGCAAGAGAAAAGTTAGCGCGTTTCTTAATAAAAATTATTTTTATGGACACCAGCAGCTGAACGGCACGTGCATGTCGCAGTAGACGAAGTAGAAAGCAACTTTTTTGCTGTTTTTTGTCGTGTTTTAGTTTTGCTTGAACGTGTAAAGGATTGACTCTTACTATTTCAAATTGTATAAAACACGTTCTCTTTCATCGCGAAAGATGCAAGAGAAAAAAAGAGAGTAACTGACTTATCAAAGCCCCAGTAGTACATTACACATTCAACTCAACGCGTAGCGATAAATATTTCAGTACGGCACAGATCTTTCAATGCTGACAGAGCCACTCAGTAGTGCCGCATAACCGGATGTTCTCTAGTAGGCGCTACAATATAGAGACACTCATTTTTTCATTTGATAACCTGGCTTGCATGACACTTGATTTTCTTTCACTGGATCTGTTTAGGCACAAATTGCAGTGTTGCATCGTACAGAAAAAAAAACTTCGTGGGTATGCGCCAGGAGCGTGGGTATGCTCGAAGCAGCTCCGTGCATGTAAAAGCCGTGTAGAATAGGCTGTAGCAAGAGGATATGAAAGGAGATTAAGGAGGAGAAGAAGTGTTGTGATGATGAGGAGAAAAGAAAGGAAAAGGGGAGAGGGTAAGACATGGCAGCCTTGCATGGTGAAACTAAAGCAGCACTTACAGAGCATATGTGACGAGGCGCTCTCAGCATAGCCAAGCAAAGTGTAGCATAGGAAGGAGCTGCGGAAGGAGTACGATGGTAAAGAGGCGTGACATGAAAGAGAAAAGGAAGGAAAAAGTAAGAGGGAGGGCATAGCACAGTCTGGTATGTTTGTTTGTTAAAGACAAAATTGTTACAATTCCCTCAGTGCACAGGACTGAAGGCTCATTATTTTCCTGAATAGGTGACGCTACCCTGCAGCAGAACAAGAGCACTCTACCAGGAAGCATCATGAACACACAATGAAACGGTACATCTTGGTTTAAAAGGGTTTCTATATTCGACACCATGTGGTGTAGATTGCACGAAGATATAAAGAAAGCTGTCATTTAAATGGAAGCAATACAACCAACCAGCCACGGTGGTCTGGCCAAGACACTCGGCAACGGACCCACAGGTCGCAGGATCCGCTTGCGACAGTAATGACCGCATTTCCAATGAATGCAAAAAAGCTTTAGGTCCGTTCACGCAGATTTAGGTGCTCGTTAAAAACACTTAGGTGACAAAATATTCCTAAGCCCTCCTCTACGGCCTCTGTCATAATCATATCGTAGTTCAGCGAAATCAAAATTTTTAATTATTATTTTTTAACATAACAAACGCATCTTTTTATTCAAATTTAAGCAAAAATCATTCAAAAACCTTCTCGACTCTCTCGCAAGTAAACGGCAAGAGAGTATGAATGCAGACCTTATTTCAGTGGTGGTAGTATTACCGAATGAGCACTCAGGCACGAGTTAATGAAATAAAGTGCTCCAATACGGCATGCATTTGCCCTCAAAGTGACACCGGTGAAATGTTTTAAACTGTATTCTAAAAAGGTGTTATCTACTTATTGGAACATATAATAAAGAGAAATGAAAGGAACAGTCAGTCACAATGACATGATGCACAAAGTGTAAAAAATACAAGACATAAATGATTTGAGATCTTAAAAGTCAAAAATATAAATGCTTTCCGAATGAGTTATCTCGTTATTTCTTAAAGTGATCTGCATGGTGTTCTTTCCTGCATTAAATGAAGTATAGTTCTATTTTGGTTTAGGATGTCGGGCATGTTTGAGAAAAGGCTTGGAAAGGGACGCGAGGACCAGATAGACTGATTTTCAGTCGGGTTCATTGGAACGTCTATGAGCGCAGTTTAATAGCACGGGGTCACAGTCTCAGGGGTGCTGGTTTCGCCTTTGTAGAACCGGCGTACACTGGGAAACGATGAAACTGAGATAATTACTGGAGTGAGGATGCGCCCACTGGAGCCTGTATTATTTCTGCCTGTGTCTCACTGGATTCAGTATTCTGCGTGGCGGATTCTTTCACTATCATTGGAAACCCAATTTATGGTTCGAGGATACCAGTATAGACACTATCCCAGAGACCCTAGCATACATAACGATTTCTAGCATGGCAAAGAAAGAACATGAGAGGCGCTTCATATTCGTAACATACGTAATACGTAAGATCCTGTCATCTTGTTGTCTACCGTTCCGTTGGCGAGAATACCTTGTTACACGAGCCCTGCAACAATTTTTTAAGTAAACATCGAAAGGCTTCACTAGGAGAATTTATACTTTCACGAATTGACCACTGAGAGAGGTTAAAGTCCGTTAAGTACTAGTATAGTTAGGAAGACTAGGAGAAGAGCTTGAAAAGAGGAAGAACGGAATCTTTGGTGCTCTAACTAGAAGCATGCTTGAGCGCTTGTAGGCGAAAGCGTAGAGCGTAATAAAGATGTGAGGAAGAGAGGAGGAGATTAAAAATGGTGTCCATGACCGACGACATGCGGGGTGGATTCGAGAGCTGATTTTCGCGCCCAGTGTCCCGAAAGAAATAAAGAACAAACTCGCAGAGTTGGGTGTGGTGCTGTGCTGAGAACAGCACGTTATTCTGTGAGCACAGTAACGAAAATTCGTTCTAATATGCGATTTTTTTTCTCGTCCTAATCAACGCACTGCAAGCTAAACAGGAAGAGATAGCACGAGCGAATTGAGTTACGTCACGTGCATTAGGGCCTTAAGCAGTCTTTCTTTTTTTATTTTGAATGTGTTGCTAAACCTTCAGTAAGATGGCGAGCAGGGACGCACGAATGCTACAAAAACGTTGTCATCTGTGAATATTGTAGACCTAGCATACAAAGTTTTAGAAAATCTCATAGAACCCATGCCCCCGCCGAAGTGGTCTAGTGGCTAAGGTCGTGGGGTCGAACCCCGGCTGCGGCGGCTGCATTTTAGAAGCAGGCCAAAATGCTGTAGGCCCGTGTGCTCAGATTTGGGAGCACGTTAAAGAACCCCAGGTGGTCAAAATTTCCGGAGCCCTCCACTACGGCGTCTCTCATAATCATATGGTGGTTTTGGGACGTTAAGCTTCCGATATTAGTCAATATCAATCATATCGCCCATGTCAGAAATATATCAAAACTCCACTTTGAAATAATGGATGTCCCTCGAAGAGGCTTCAAAATTATACTTCAGCTCTGCAAATGAACTTACGATTGTAAAACTAGCAGCATTGTAGTTTTCAGAGAGCAGTTTATCAATTTGAACGAAATCTTCGTTGGTATTTAGTGTCTGTTTAAAAAAAATACCGTCTGCAGTTCCAAGGTGGTGGCACTTGCTGCGAGCTCTGCTGTTCATTCATATTTGAGAGCTGTAAAAGGCGCCATACTTGTTTTCATTTCGTTACGTTTAGACGTTCTGACAGATTGCAAGTTCACATAAACTTCCATGTTTCTTTCAACAAAGAAAGATGGTCGATCTTTCCGCTATTTAAATAGGTAGTTGATGAAATTCAGTCGTATCTATATGGAAGTAGCTGAGTGTCTATTGTGTATTGGTGTATAATATCTTCTACGATATATATTGACGTTTGGCAGCTACCGTGCCACTTGACATCTAGCCACTGAATAGGAAGCCTAGTTGCACTTCTCCATCTCGAAGATTATCGTTCATGACAGTTGTTTAAGTCTTGTAAAAGCTCAGGTATTCTGCATACACATTGGCATAGTGTATAGAGTTTTTCACTGAAAACTAACAGCAGAAGGCACATATATACACTAGTTCTCATTATGCTATATTCAGTGCGCAGCACTTTGGTGAGAGAAGCACCAAGGTGAGCGCTGTTCAGTAATAGGTTAACCTGTGTCCATGCTCATGCATACGCTACAGAGCTCACCCAGAGACACAGTCGGATGCTTGAAGGTGGGAAAGCATTTCACATCCCACTGGCGAATCCTAAAACTACATATTTAAGTAGGATGCCGTAGTTAAAGAAAAGGGCAATTTCGACAACTTAGGGCTCCTAATGCGAACCCCACTTGAAGTACCCGAGCCTAAAGCATTTTCACCTCCATCTAAAATGCGACAACAGTGATCGCGATTCTATTCTATTACCTTGCAGTCAAAAGTCGAGCACTATACCCACTCTTTGTTAGCGGTAGGCGAAAGAAAACACTGTTTGTGCATGTTCGAGCTGCACTCAAAACACCTATTGCGTTTTCACTGTAGCGAATGACAGTGGACAGCCAATTGCACTAACCATATCGTTTCCTACAAAAATTCACCAAAAGCTATCCTTGCGCTGAAACTACTGAGCTTCCCCTAAGGGCGCTCTTTAACGTTATGTCCAGTACGACTTCACCGCTCTCACATGCCAGCACCACTCCCACCAGCCTACAGTGTATATGCTTCCTTTTGGTATTAGAGTTGTGCTGGCCTCCCCGCCGCCGCTCTAGCGAACCTTTCAGGAGAGCTCCTGGGACTCCAAGGCACGTCGATCGGTGATGCTTGCAAAAACAGAGGGCGGCTTCATCACGTAGCTGTGGTTGCCAGCCTGGGACCTTGATTGCATTCGTAGGTAGCCTGCAGGTTAGTAACTTTTTGCCAGGTAAGATCATGGTTGGAGGAAGAAGGCGAGAAAAATAAATGCAGTGTTTCTGAACTATCATTATTGTGAGTTGGTATAGCTCAGTGGAATTGCACCAGGCACTAGTAGTGTACCGAGAGGTCCACAGCTACTAATTTCTGTACTGTCACTTGTATGGTGTCCACTTATATCTTTCGGTCCATCCATTGACTGAAGGCCTATCGAAGTGGAAAATGTACCAATAGCTATTACTTGTTTTCCATGTGTTGGATGATGAGCATTTCATATACGTGTAGTATATTTCGACTGATGCTCGCGATTCCATTATTTTTCGTCTTTTCTAGACGTCCTCGTGTTCGGTATGATAAGAATTGCGATTCGCTTCACAAAACATATGCAGTTAAACTTATTTTGGACAATTACATGCAACCTCATACTCACATATCAACTAATCGTTCACACACGCACATACTAATGACCACACCCCACAGACGGCGCTTTTGGATTTGAATGAGGGATATCCATCTGTCTAATTTTCACGATCACATGTTACCACGAGCCTGAATAGCAAGTTCCAATGAAGAACTTTGTTATAACAAAATTGCCAGTGAAATACATTGCTTCACATTGCTCAACTTCACGTCCATAATATACGATCTATTTTGAACATCACTCGAACACGTATTCATCAAAAGTTTTATTATAAATAAATGCTTCAGTGTCGCATAAGAAGAAAACCAGAGATGACAAATCTAAATGTCTGCGGGCGCCTGTGGCAAAATGGATTGTGCCGCACGTAACTTGGGGCGTCTGCAGCTGCAACTGCAACACTCAATATGGTTGAGCTGCCTTAGGATTCTACGAATTATTATTCAGTATGACCACATTGCACTGTACCGGCAATACTTCGTGATTCAGGTGTGACGTTTGACCGTAATGAAGAAGACTTCTTGACCTGGGCCGCATCAATCCCTGGTCAGTGGACCTCTAGTGGAAAAGAATAGACTTTCGCGTTGTGTGAATTCGATTTTTGTGCTCCCGTATTAAGCATATATGGTACTGGCACTTGCATTGCAAAAAAAATGAAGTATTCGATAAATTTGCGTTGGTTTAAGAATCTAAATTCAATATAGAACTCTTCTATACATCGAATCATTGATTTCAATATATTCGTTATATCGAAGTTTACCTACGTTGCACAACACATAACAGCTTTTGGATCACTACTATGTAATCATTTTAGCCGTTCTTAATCACTGACAAAACAAAAGTATTAATTCAACTTTTTTCTCTTTTTTTGCTTTCACGGCTTTAGCACATGATAGTGCGCTATTTTTCGCTTTCACCTGTACTTTCCGTTATCTATGATGGCAATAAGCAAGTCCCTCTTTATTACTGTTATCCCCACCTTCGCTGTTTTATTTATTGCGGCTATAACTCATAATATTGTTATGGTTTTCATTATTACTATATCATAATAATTATTATTATATTATTATTATTATTATTATTATTATTATTATTAATATTATTATTATTATTACATTATTATTATTATTATTATTATTATTATTATTATTATTATTATTATTATTATTATTATTATTATTATTATTATTATTATTATTATTATTATTATTATTATTATTATTACTATTATTATTATTATTATTATATTATTACTATTATTATTATTATTATTATTATTATTATTAATCTCGCACCATGGCTCCTAGCCGGGGCACACGCCTGCTGTGATTCTGCCCATTTTTTCGCGGTGAGATGAAGAGCGGCAACTTCTGAAGTCTGGATTACATCCCTCGTTCTGCGATTTGTGTGATCCAAGCCATGCTGACGCTAAGACTAGCGAAAACTACTCTGTGGCTTTCTGCAGTGGGAAATACAGCTCCCAGACCAGCTGCCTCTGCACGTGTGACACTGCAAGTGGTGATCTCTCTCCGGTTCGCGCCACCTTTTCCTCGATGCGCTAAAGGGAATCCCGTTCGCCAGCGACGACGTATTCTAACTATGGAAACAAAACAAGCACTGCGTAAGGATCAGTTCAGGGATGCTAAACAACAAGTCCACGTCATCACGTCCCTTTGTAGAGAGGTTCACTTCCTGTGTAGTGTGCTGAAGAACCGCATGGACACCCTGCCAGTGATTTCAACTGCGGCCCTCCCAGTGCGGGAGAACGGTGACCGATCTGTGATTTCAAAGTCGCCTGCGTACTGTGGACAACCTCTCTCCAATACTCTTTTTTCGTCGAATTCACTGCCAGATGAAGGCACGTTCAAACGATGCAGCGTGATTCCTGCGACGGCGTCTTCTGTAGCTCCTCTTCCACCTGAAGGAGAAAGAACAAAAAACCTGCCTCGTTCGGGCAGTGACGACTTCGGCTATTTGTGCTGTTCAATGGCAACATCATGCGCAGCAGCCAAAAGCCATTTTCGTTTCGAAGCTGAGCCCTGACACCACTGCTTCTGACATAAAAAAGCATATAACTTCAACGGATCCGTCTCCCATTTCTTTCTGGCACCTAAAATCATGTTTCCGGCCTATTTTTCACTCTCCGTGGAGACTAACAAGGAAACAGTACAGCGCTTGAGTGACCCTTTGATGTAGCCTCTGGGATGCATGCCTCTTCCAGCCTTTTCGTTGGGGTGCTGCATAATGAGATGCTTGACCTCTATGAGCGAGTGCCTAGTGTCGAATAAGCCTTGTAACGTGGACATTCTCTACGGGAATGATCGTGGTTTGCGTACCAAGAAAAACAAGTTTTTCGCTAATATTATTTTGTCTTCTTTTCCTATTACGGCTATTTTTAAAACGGGGCTGGGCCCTAAAATTTACTCATTTAACTTTTTTCTCCCGAGATTCACCGTCCATCACGACAACCGAGATTTCAGGGCAACCAACTAGAAAAACAATGGAGTGCTGATTGCCATTGAAAGTTCACTGAAATCAGTTTGAAGAACAGACGAAAAGTCTTTCGAAGAACTTAACTGGTTGAAAGTAAGCCTGGAGCACCGAGAAAGTTAATATTTACCACCCAGCATTTTCCCTGCGTTGTTTCATGACGGTAGTCGTCTATTGAACATACGATTTCTCCTCATAGCGGGCACAGAATTATTGTTCTTGGTGATGTACCTGAAATTGACTGGAGCACGCTTACCTTCTCTCATTGTAATCACTTCATTTAAAAAGTGGAGCCCGCTCTTGGGTTTTCTGGCGTTTAATTTTCTACTGCAAAAGAACACAGCCGTCCATTGCAGAGACAACGCCTTAGATCTCTGTCTGTCAAACGATTCACGCGTAGATGTTTCGCACTCTGAGATCGTCCTGACGAATTCCACCCAAGATTGTCTGTATGTGCTGAAACTACAAGCTACAGCAGTCGTTTTAACCAGTCACGGGTTACTCACAAACCAATTGTTCTTAAGCATGTTCAGAACTTTGCGGAGCTTGAGTTAAACAACACGCGTAAGTTCATGCCGTTATATACACCGAAACAACGAAAATACTCCCACTGGTTTTCTTGTTCTCTCCTGGATCTATAAGTGCAAGGAAGCTTAAGTATAGCGCACTCGAAAAGGCTAAATGTTATTAATTCAGGAAGTGGAAAGGGGAGTTCAGCTCTTTCAGAACTTTCTCGAAATGCCTATATAAACAAGACCACAGTTCATACACTGCATTATTTGCGAACGTGAGGAGTCCTTCGGCTACTCGAATCGTACGGTGTCGAGGTTTGTGCCATTGCTGGCTGTTCTTCCACGAAATTTCATTCATTTATAAGACCTCCGACTCTTGGATTCTGAACAGAAGCACAAGGTAGTTAGCACATCAAGTGGTCTTTCACTGTATGAAAAGGTCATCGCCTCACACATTAGACGCTCGAAACCATCCTTATTGTGTGGTTGAGATGACATCGCTACTTCCATACTAAAGGCGTAGGGTAGTATATTTGCCCCAGTACTGAATACAATATTTGATAACTATCCAAACACTTACGCATTTCCCAGCATGTGGAAAATCGCGTGGATTTTTTGCTATTTCGGGCTGTTGAATCTGATGTTTCTAATTATCGCCCGATTTTTTCTACTGTGTGCCACATGAAAGATCTTTGAGGTGGCTCTTCACAACATGTTATATGTTAGCGAGAGTAATTAATTGAAACCTAATCAACACTGGTTTCTCCCTGGCCACTCAACTACCACAAATCTTGCTAGTATGATGGCGCAAATCTCCTTTACGTCCTCATAGGCTGGATCTGCCTAGGCTACTGGCCCAGGCAGAACTGAGGATGGCGATCTTCATTCAGAGCCGTATGACAGGTACGACCAAGGGACAACCACGCAAGTTGTGAATGCCACTCTGCGGCTGTGGATGATCCCAAGCTTAGAAAACTATGTGTTGTGCGCTGAGTGTTGCCACACCAAGGTGTGTGGGTGTGCCCCCTGTAGGACCCTGTGTGTGTGTGTGCGGCTCTAGGTGATGGTGGACAGCGAGTGTGACGCCCAAGTAGACGTACAACGGCCACTTCAGGGAGAAGTGACGCTGCAGCTCTTACGTTATCTCTTCGAGCGGTGGACGGGCTGTCATGAAATGGGAACTAGCGGGGCACGAACCTGACTGCAAAAGACGCTCGCTCATCACCTGAGCTCTCTCACACGATGCTCGTCGACGAGAACGCTGTCTGCGTCCCAGAAGAGCGCGGGAACGCTCCCATGTGCTTTACAAGAAACGCGCACTGGCGTGCCAGTCAGACGCGGTCCACGTCACACACGAACGCTGTGACATAGAGTTGGCGATTCATGAGAAGCGCATCCATAGACCGAGGGGATAAAAGAAGCGTAGCGTGTGCGCTGGGTGCTCTCGCTGTGCATGGCCTTCGTTTCGGCTGGTCGTGTCTCGTCTAAATGCGCTTTTCGACGCCTAGTTCTCAGAGAGGACAGGTTGACCCATGGAGTTTTTTAATATAAACTAGAGGGGAGTATGGCGCTAGTGTCTATGGGAGCTGTAACACACGGCACTTCAGCGAGCATGGAAATGATGGGTAGTGCACAGCTTTGTCTAATCTTCGTATTTCTGGCCTGCTTCTGGCTCCACATGTGTTCGCGTGGCTTGGATCTGTTTTCTCACGACACGAAAATCAACAAGTGTTCAGTGGTTGCGCTTTACCACATTAATTTTTTAGGCTCAACATTTCGAATCAGGTTACAAGATTGAAAATGATTCCTTTTTACTTTCGAAATGAAACCAAAACCAAATATAAACAAAGCAGCAAGCACTATTCGTCTCCCGCAAATTCAAAGACTAGGCAAATGTGTGTACTACCCATCATTCGCATGGTCGCTGAACGACTGCAGTGATAGAGTCCCTTGTATTTAATCTTAGGAAACTCTATGAGTTGACCTTGTCTACTCTGATTTGAGCCAGGCTTTTGACGTAGTCAGCCGCTTACTGCTTTTGATTAAACGTGCAAGCTTTAATGTTGGCTAGTCTGTTTTGAATCTCCTACAAAGCTGTCTGCTTGATAGGTCATGGAATGTTGCCGTCAATGGCAAAACGTCTTCCTTGTACAAAGTGACTATACTCGGCGACAACTTTTTGTGGCAGCACAGCCCCAGATCTACGTAGGCGAAGCTTCTTCACATGTGTTACTACTCCAAGTAGCCCGTTTTCGTGCGATTGCGCTTTCTTTTTTGCAAGCGTATCAAGCATGTGCTTTTTCCACCACAACCATGCAATAATTATTACACTCATTTGAGTGAAAAGAAATAAAATGCTCATTTTTAGGGGAAAGAACACGAAGCTTCTTTGAAGCGTTGCAATTTACTTAAAAGAAAAAGTATGACGAAGCAGGTACGGGGCGATTGGAACTACGCAAAGTAAAAAAAACCATTTCCTAATTTTCAGTGCATACTTGGTAGGCATCGTTGTTTTCCTTCTTTAGCGAAGCAAGAACTTTCTGAAGATGCTCGCGTTATTTTTAGGGGATGCGAAGAAAACGATGGGAAGCAGAAATATTAGCACCGATTGGTCATGAGCGGGCGTCTGACGTTCGTTATTCCAAATAGGTGAAACGCTATCTTTACTCGGCCAAGAACGCTGTTTGTGCACAGTCAACAGAGTAATATTCGATCATTCCAGCGACGCAGGTGGCACCATGCAGCCGTGCACCGAAGCTGTCACATGATGATAATCTGCGACGCAGTCAGTGACGCAGTTCGGTCTCTCAGTAGTCATGAACCAATGAACGCGTCTTCACGCTCTGCGCCGCTGACATGCACGCTGGCGACATCACTATCGTTGCACCGCCTATAGTCTCTGGAATGGTCCAATACACGAATGCTTCTGTTACGTAGGCCCTGGCCAGCGGTCATGCCCAGGCAAAGCGCAAGGAACGACTCCCTTCGTAGATGCCGACGAGGGCGGTGTTGCGGTAGGTGATATTCAGCGTTATAAAATTACCGACCACCTATGCAACACAATTTAGGGGCAGGGTCACTGGTTTTACGTACGGTTTCCAGTCGCAATTTTACGAGCGAAGCTCCTTAAGCGATGGGTCGTGCGTCCGTGATGTAGTAGCAGTAGTAGTAGTAGTAGTAGTAGTAGTAGTAGTAGTAGTAGTAGTAGTTGTGATACGTATGCACCTCTCGTTAGTGCTCAGAGTATTGGCTAGATAGCGGTACTTCTATGTGATAAATGATGAAAAGATACGAGATGGCGGTACTTGGGCTATTCACTAGATGAATAGACGGATGGATGAACGAACGGACGGACAGACAGACAAGCCGACGGATGAATGGATGGACGTGCGGACGGACGGATGGACAGACGGATAGATGCACGAACGGACGCATGGACGGTTTCATGGAGAAACGGATAGACGCACGCACGAACGGATGGATTAACGGACGGACGGATGAACGGACGCGTGCACGGCTGCACGAATAGACGCATCAACACATGGACGGATTTACGGAATGATTGACGGCGAATACACAGACGGACGCACGAATGGTCGCATACGGACAAACGGATGAATCGATGGTTGGACGGACGGTCGCATGGACGGACAGAAGCACAGACGGACTGATGGGAGCTTCGGCCCACTCATCATCATTCCCTCCGTGGATGTGCTGTGATTTTTGTAAGCATCTGGTGGCCTAGGCACTGTGAATCCTACGCCTAGCCATCAGCCAGGAGTCCTTCGGCCCTGGCGGCGTTCTCGGCTTATCGGATTGCAGAAGACGGGCGTCGGTCGATGGGGCACGTTGCGCCTGGTGCGCTCTAGCGGACTTTTGAAGGCTTTTTGTTGTCTGGCGATACATGCGCGTCAGTCAGCGCCGATAAAATCAGGGCACGCCAGGTTTACTACGTTAAACCGACGTGAAAACCGAGGGTTTTGACTCCAGCTTTTTCCACGTCGCGTAACCTTGAGGCATGCACCGGTGATTTTTTCGGAATATTAGGGACGAAGCTCGTTAAGGCGTGGGTCGGTAGTCACCTGTATTTCGCATGTATGTAGTACCCCCTCACAGCATATACACAAAGTAAATGATGATGAGCAGGACAAAGCTTCGCAGGGATTTATTTTAAGAATAAACCATTCATAAGAGAGTAAATAAAAACACAAATCAATATATTGGAGTAAAAATTACAACAGTGACCAAAAGCACGCGTGGTTTTTGCAGCACTTCCGTTTATTCCAGAACTATTCAGAGCGCTTAAATGGTGCTCATTTGGCTTAAAACCAGCTGCTTTTTGGGCTTGATTTTGTGTGTGGTTCAGACTCATGCTGACCCGATAGCAACCTCTTGGGTATTCAGATGCTTGCAGCTAGCTTTCACATTACATCTCACAATTTGAAACCAAAACTGGCGATTCTCACGTCACGAAATTGTTAACGCGAAGCTTGACCTCAGAGCGAAACATGTAGATCTAGTCAAAAGAGTGCTTCCACCCTCCTGACAACCGCGGGCCATGACCGTGGCGCGGCTGCGGTCACGCGGAGAAGAAAGCTTCTTACGTTGATTTAGGGCTAAGCTACATGTAGTCGTCGTCTGCTTCCATCAGGCGGCTGTGGATAAACTGTGTCCATTCCAAAAACGATCTTCTGTTTTTCTACTTCATATATTGAAGTGGTATTTTTTTTCAATTTAAGTCTTCTAGAACAAATAGGGCTGTGTGCTTCTAAAAATATAATATTTGCATCCGTAATTGACTTTATTATGGGTATATTGAGTGTAATAAGTAAATATTGAAAGTGTGAGTCGCCTGATCACAAATCCACCGTGTGCAGCGGAACAACTTAGGCATCGCCGGACATAATATTGGGTTCTCGTTTGGCATCAGCATAGTCCGGGATTAATTGTGTCTCTCACAAATAAGAGCCCAAAACACTTGTCAGCCTGCTACGTTCATTCGTTTACCATTGTTTTCTTAAGTGGTACTTCTCAATACACAAGACAACTTGTTTGATATCGATGCGTGCCGTAAAACAAATATTCTGATATTTAGGGTGTATGTGCCCAAGTTAAGAATATTATTGCCGTATTCAGGGAAGCTCTCTTCGCGAATAATTGTCGTGAATCAATATAAATGCGATAGAGCACAGAGAAACTGAACATTTTGGACGGAACAGTTTATTGGACGGCCACAACCAATATACTTGATTGAAACCCCGGCCCCAGCTGCTCCACTTCTTTCCACATTCGGTACGATTTGATGATGGAGAAGATGCAAATTTCTGCAGAATGAAACGAGGAAAGCGTGATTAGTACCAATCAACAATATAAGGCAAAAATCATGCAATAAGAATAAAAGTAGTGTAAAGAAACCGAATCTTACACTTCTTCTTGCGGAGGAGGGTGGCGTAGTTCAGTGGAGAGCCAAGACCGTAGCCGTAGTTCAGGCCATAGCCGAGGAGACCGTGGCCGTAACCGTAGCTTCCAGCACCGTAGCCGAGAGAGCCAACGCCATAGCCGTAGTAGGCTGGGGTGGCGTGGGCAATGCCGTAGGTAGCGATAGCTGGGGCGGCGTGGGCGACGCTGTAGGTGGCGACGGCTGGGGCAGCGTGGGCGACGGTAGCGACAGCTGGGGCAGCGTGGACGGCAGCAACAGCTGGAGCAGCGTGGACGGTAGCGACAGCTGGAGCAGCATGGACAGCGGTCACGGCTGGGGCAGCAGCGACAACGTGAGCGGTCTGCTGCACAACCCTGGTGACAGCTGGGGCAGCGGCATAAGTGACGGCTGGGGCAGCAGCAACGACAGGAGCCGACTGTACCACCCTGGTGACTGCTGGAGCAGCGGCATAGGTTGCAACAGCTGGAGCAGCGTGGACAGCAGTAACGGCTGGAGCAGCGTGAACAGCGGTCACGGCTGGAGCAGCGTGGACGGTGGCAACAGCTGGAGCAGCGTGGACAGCGGTAACAGCAGGAGCAGCGTGGACGGCGTAGCTAGCAGCTGGGGCGTATCCGTATCCGTAGCCAGCACCGAAGCCAGTTAGGCCAGAGTAGCCGACTCCGTGGGAAAGACCGTAGTGAGAGAGACCAAGCCCACCATAGCCAAGACCGGAATAGCCGAGGCTGCCGTAGCCAAGGCCATAGCCGAGGTTGCTGGCGAGGGCGTAGCCGCCAGCAAGGTGGCCGATGTTTCCAGCGAAGGCGCTGGTGGCCAGAGCGACGACAATGCAGGCACGCAGCTGGGAAAACATGAGCATTGCGCCACGGCTTAATGCACAGTGCAATAAAAATAATGATCAGAAGAGCGTTGGAACACCTACTTTTAATGTCTGTATGCTTCGAGGGGCGCACTTAGTGCAGACTGACCCATTTAAAACTTATATCTTGGTGGAAGTTCTCTTTCAGAATTTGTGAGTGAATGAGGGCATGAGCGCAGGAACATTTCCAATGAACCTAAAATAAGGGATCACGCCTGTATATGGCGCTACAAGTTTAGGGAGACATTTATCTATCTTACTGGTTCAGACAGCCCTCATTTTAACGATCTTCCTGAAATAATTGGGCAGTCACTAGTGAACGCTGCGCATTTTAAACTAAGTTTAGTCCATTCATATTTCGTTTTCAGTGGGACTGGTTCATTTTAAAAGCGAGGTTCTCAAACACCTATCGCTCGCAACTGCCAGTGAAACCAACGTCGTAACACATCTTTGTAAAAAAATATTACACGAGCGATCAGCAATCTGCATGACTTTGAGGATTGGAAGTATTAGCAAGATAACTGCGTGGTAGTAGTTCTAATGGGCCTCTACATTAGCCTTCTGTTGAAAGCACCTCAGATAAGCGAAAGCTTATGTCGACCGTTTGATTTCGTTATGGGATTTCTGTATGCATGGAATTATAACAAATGCTTCTAGGCAGCTACTAACAATCTGGCCAGTTTACCTGTTGAGCGAGAACAATGTGTTGTCTATTTGGCACTGCTATATCCAGAGAAAGCTTATAAATTGAGCTTACTTATGTCCATATATTTGTGACCAATAAATTGCCACTGATTGATTAATACAGAAAAATTCATGCGACCGAGATTGTTACTATATGTCTCAAGAATTTTTTTTCAATTTAAAGAACCAGCAAAGATGACGACTCACGTTGCGAGGCATGAGTTGTATCTGTGTCTTAATGCCAATATTGGGTGGACCTGATTAGTTTTAATGTTTCATCTAAAAATTCAAAATGCATAATTAAATGAAAGCTATAAGTTACATTTGCTGAACGGAGTCCAATAATGAGGAAGAAAAAAGCGTGTATCCAATTCGAACACACCGCATGCTCTTTGATTGTTCTACAAAGGCTGTCAGGTATTACTTATACTATTACGTGATATTCAAAGTAAAAGGCAGCTAGTGCAAAGCCATCAGCGGACTTACCATAGTGGAGGTGGTTCTTATCCGGCAGAGGAGCAGGTGCTTCTGATTCGGACGGTCGAAATCGGGGCTTTTATACCTGATTTCTGGCTATGAGAAAAAGGTTAAAACCAGTTTCTGCTGTTACACGCACGTTACGCACTCTTGTAGAATAACTATTTTATCTTCGAATATCCCAGCCAAAGTAACAGCTTAAACTTATTTCTTTTCACTTTCTGACTCAAGCGTCCCCAAAATGGCTAGCTTTTCTACATCACGTATCACTTCAGATGTAATAAAAAATTACCCCTGATTAAGCAGTACTTAGTTAAAAATTCTGTCCACCGCATTTGAGCGCAAACCATGAGCAGTGTTGTAATAGCACTGTGCACGGCAGTGCATGCACACCGCCAAACCGGATAGGTAACTTCTGAAGCAACGCATTCACGGATTTTTCTTTTGTTTCATGAAATTTTGTGTTTGTTCTCTTTGTATAAATTTTATTATTATATATGTGTGAAAAATATGGCAAGGTAGTCTATGTTAGAGCAACCTATCAAAACTTCACGATTGTAATGTGCAAGATACACGCAGAATTAGGAAAACTTTTTAAAAAATAAAACAAGAAACAGTCATCAGAAGTGCTATGCACATATAGACAATATTGGGAGTATAAAATGTACAGTGATGATGATGGTGACGATGATTATGATTATTATGACATGTGAAGTTTAACGTTCCAGAACCACCATATGATTATGAGAGATGCCGTAGTGAAGGGCAGCGGAAATTTTAACCACCTGGGGTTCTTTAACGCGCACCCATATCTGAGCACACGGGGCTATATTTTTGTCGCCTCTATTGAAAATGCAGCTGCCGCTGCCGGGATTCAACCTAGTGACCTGCGGGTCAGCAACATAGCAGGTACAGGTATGGGCATAGTCTATGGATACAGTTTAAAGTTCATACAGAGTGTTTCTATCGGGGATAGAGTTCGTACACATAATTTATTGCGCATATACATCTTGCCTATGAGATATGATCATTAGTGTCCTAACGCTATGGCAAAGAGCAGTAAGAACTATAGGCAGTTCATCAAACTTATGCTCATTTAAAAATTATGACATGTTCTCAGTGCACTTCTATGGTTATGGGGATAAGGCCTGATCCAAGCACTCTCGTGTAGGTAAGAAGTGGGCTGTCGAGGTGGTTAAATTGATCATTCACTTGAGCGCATTGTTGGGCATGTCGCGGAAATTCTATAATGATATGTTTCTCTAGCGCATCGGCATCATTACATTGGTTGCCCAGAGTGGACGTTCTTTTGATGCGGCACAAAAAGTACGGTTTATCTAGAATACCTATTCGTAGAGGCTGCAGGAAAGAGTGAACTATTTAATCGATCTTTTGGTTTGGTGACAATCAAAAAAGGGCTGTATTTCATGCAACAGTGAAGAATTTGGGGGTTTATCAAACCAAGCCTCCTTAAAGAATTGGTGGCACACTTCAGGAAGAACATTCTTGCTTTCTGAAAAGGAAACGAGTGTAAGTGTAAAGGGAACGTTCTCGTGGACCGTAGTAGCTAACTTTGCTACAATCTTCTTTCCTATCACTTCTACGTAACTAGCAGACACCGAAGACAAATTTTGTGACCAGCCCGAGAAGCAATCGTAACTGTTTATAGGATTGCATATATTATGCCGTCGCCTATATGAAAATGAATTTTCTCAATTCTAGTTGCAATACACTACACAGTTGTGCCTTTCTTCCTTTTTCAACAACTAAGGCTTTTATAAAACAAGACACATAAACATGGTTTTGGAAGGGAATAATAATTTCATTCGGCAAGGCTCAATAGGCAAGCAGATAAGGTGAAACAATTTTTGCATTTCTTAAAATCAGTATCTTCTCAGCATAATTTAATCGTTTCAAGAACGAAAAATATCCCTATTTAACACGCTCCCGCTCTTGTAATTATGTGTACGACTATATGAAAGCTGAAGAAGGCGAATCCCGACTTTCAGGAAGAAAGGGAAAGAGAATCGATGAATGCCATTCATGAATTTTAAGTATTCACGATGGTGATACTAAAAGCCCCGATAACCATTTTGTAAAGACAAGAATAGTCAATCGTGTTTTCCGGCTTTCCAATCAAGTCCGCTTTTCCATTGAGCCCACCTAACAATCTAGCGTTGTGACACGAAGTCTGTTCTTACATGGTCTGGGAGGTTTAACGTCCCAAAACCACTATGTAATTATAAGACACGCCGTAGTGAAGGGCTCCGAAAATATTGACCACCTGGGGTTCTTTAACGTGCACCCAAATCTGGGTGCACGTTACTGATACTTAACGGGATACTGGATACTTAACGTGATACTGGATATGGGCTACAGCCCATATTCAGTATCATTTGCAAGAGTAAGTATGTGCTGTGCAGAAACACAAGTGTCAACATGAGTAACTGCTGGGAGTCCTTAAAGGGGCAACTTAGAAAAAATGTTTGTTGTTCAAAAAAAGTTCCGATGGAACTTTTTTACGGCTTACCAGTGCAGTCTTCTATCACATGCCCCATTCATTACACTTCTACTTGCACCGCATTAATACAAGAGTATAGCGTCAATTGTGTAATAAATTGCATATTTACCTTCTCACTAACGTTTTTGTTCATTTTCAAAGAATGTTTTTCTACTAAACATTTTCAAATCAAACTTTGTCAGACACCACAAAAGATTGTTCACAAACAGAACATTAATCAGTGTAGTCACTTTCTAACATATGTAGAAGGCAGTGAAAGGATAAAACTTGAAAACTCCTATTACTAGGCGTCCAAACAAAAATACTGTTGTTGCTCAAATGAATTCGATAGGCCAGCCGGCTGGCCATTATTTCGCTGGCCATAGGAGGATCGATAAAAAGAGGTGATTGCTCTAAATGTGGTGGCTGGACGTAAATCGGGTTTCGGAGCTGGCTGCGGACTAGGCAATGCCCGGTGAGTGAGCACGCAAACGACAGCGTCAGTGGTCTCATTTCCCTCAATACCCACATTAACCTGAGCAGGTTCCATGGTACGACGGTAACCTGTGCTCTCGCAAGTCGGGAAAATTTAGAATGCACATTATGGAATTTACCTTCGCTGACTATTGCGGCAAGCGCCCCCGCAGTCAGCAATAATGACCCGGGACTCTCAATCAGCGTCGGCTAGTGCAGTGGTGATCCCCTTCACAAATGTAATGTTTCGGGCACGAAACGTGACTCCTTCAATGGTCTTATTTCGGTGGAAGACGGCCGCCGTGTACCAACCCCGCCAGGTGTGGGCCGGTAGCGTCCACACAGAAGACACTTGGCATATGACCACGAAGTTGAGAGATAGCCTCCTTCGACGCAGTGGGGTTACCATAGTGGAAGTCACAGTCACGCCGTGTGGATGGGGTCACACCTGGAGTGCGAAAAGCCAAGCTACGGGAAGAATGCGGACCATTTGTTCCCCTTATGTCACGTGGGATATACGTAAGCATGTCTGAAGGAGACTCCGCGCATTTGTTTTCCTGCGATACGAGTATTGATTATGAAGATTGGCTTCTCGTAACACCCGAAACGTGTTGGTCAGTACTAAAAAGAAAGTTCTTCCATCCACCCATTCATCTTCAGATTGACGGGACGCTGGTTGGGTGTCATCATATGAAGGTCGAGTGCTCTCTTCTGCGGAGAACTGCATTCATGTCTAGTGCTCTCTAATGAAGACAACTACATTCAAAGTACTCTCATCACATTTTCGTAGGTGGTGCCGAGCTGCATATTAAATTCGGCCGGTGACAAATGCACGAGCCTAGCCAGCACACGGGGCATCTTTTGCATGTCCTGTGGTATGCAAAGCATATTCTTTCACGATAGGTGTTGCTTGTTGCATGTTCGTCTCGAGCTCTCGAACCATTCATTCTTTTGCCCAAGTGGGGATATCAGCCGCAAACAGCGCGTGCCACACACCGGCGACCTCAGCTAACCAGATGGGGAGCTTTATCATGACCAGAATAAATTATAATTATGACAAAAGCATTCTTTGTGGGGTGCCTTGTGTGGCTGCTTCACTGATATGCGCAATGTGCAATGTCTTGATGATTGTTGGAGTCTCATGGCCCAAAACCACCATACGATTATGAGAGACACTGTGTAGTGGAGGACTCCGGAAATTTCGACCACCTGCGGTTCTTTAACATGTGCCCATATCTTAGCACGCGGGCCTCAAGCATATTTTCTTCCATCGAAAATGCGAAAATGCGTTGGAAAACCAACGAACGCGAGGAAACATCACTGTCGCTGTATTCCTTGATGTCCACCGAGCATACGACACAGTGAGTCACGTTCACGTTCTGGAAGGCCTGGCGTTACAGGGATTCAAGGACAAGATACTGCGTTGGATCGCTGACTTCCTGATGCACCGGAAAATTTTTGTAGTTACGCAGGAGGACCCAACGTCAGAACATGTTGTCAACCAAGGAGTGCCACAGGGCAGCGTACTAAGCCCTACTCTCTTTAATGCAGTAATGGCGCAGCTCCCGTATAATCTTCCACCTAACATCAGATGTTCAGTATATGCTGATGATATAAGTAAATGGACGTCTGGTCCATCGTTTTTGGATGTACAACAAACTCTACAAGAAGGATTAGATTATGAAGATTATTTCCTAAAAAAGAGGTATGGCACTGAGTCTGGCTAAAACAGCCATACTTCCGTTTACATTAAAAAGACCTGACAATTTTCAGATTATTTTGCAAAATCAGCCTATTTAAATGGTTAAAACTCATAAATTCTTGAGAGTAATTTTAAACCGCAGACTAACATGGTCGCCTCATGTCCAGTCCCTGGAACAAAAAGTTAATCAGGCCATTCGAATCCTCCGGCATCTCTGCGGGGCCAAATGGGGTGGTATTACAGAGTCGTTATTAGCCCTACATGTTGCCTGGATACGCCCCATCGTAACTTACTCACTGCCTCTGCTGCACGGACTCCGAACCTCCACCGAAAGGAGACTTCACTTGTTATTAACAAGGAGCTTTAGGGTATGTCTGGGTTTACCACGGTCAACTTCCAGTGCTTTAGTGCATGCGGAGGTTCGAGAGCCACCTTTGGCAGTACTCCCAACTAAAGAAACATCTCGAAATTTATTTAGAATTTTCACGTAACATGAAAGTCATTTTTTATCTGGTGCACTAACACAAAGAACGGCAACGAGACTACAGGATACTATATCATCATTTCAAGCAGTAGTACGAGAATTTAAACAATGAAAACCTTCAAAACCCCCTTGGACGCTGCCACTTCTCAACGTTATCCGTAAAATAGAAGGCATAGAGAAGAAAGCAGACATGGCACCTTTAGTAGCGGCACAGTTGGTACTTTATCAGCGTCATGTATTGCATAATGAAAAAACGAAGATATATACAGACGGATCATGCACAGAAGAATCGTCAGCCTGTGTGGTCTTTATACCCGAAATTCAGAAAAAGAAGATGTACAAATTATCGCACGAATCTTCATCGACGACAGCAGAATTGGTGGCTATCTTTGAAGCAGTTGAGCTTATCTGCGAGAATCCCGAGACACGAAAATGGGTGATATGCACTGATACCAAACCTGCTCTTCAGCTAATCAGAAATGTGAGATCACCTTACAAAAATTGTGAAATAGCACAATGTATTGCAGAAACTGTGGAATATGCCTCATCGCAGGGTCAAAACATCGTATTCCAATGGATACCCAACCACAATGGAATAAAGGGAAATGACGATGCTGATAGTCTCGCGAAGAAAGCTTTGAAGGAAGGACGGGATTGCACAATCCCTATGTTTGGGACGGATATTCGACATTTTATATCGCAAGGAGCTAACCATTGTTCGATGGAGAAGTGGTTTGAGAGCCCTAAATCAAAGGAAACGGTACTTTATGAAGTTGATCCACACAGAAAATTTTCCATAGCGACAGACCTCCCACGACACCTAGAGACATTGATCCACCGACTTAGATTGGAAGTAGCATACACAAACAGCTTCCTGCACAAGACACATCGATCCAACTCACCGGAATGCCATTGTGGTCATGCAGAAGAAAATGTTCGCCAGATTCTTTTGGAGTGCGTTAAATACCCGAATGAAAGAGAAAAATTAAAGAACAAATTAGCAAGTTTGGACAGACGGCCCCTCACAATAAAGAAACTACTTGGACCATGGCCTGAGATGCATCTCCAGAAAAAGGCAATAATCTTCCTGACTGACTTTTTAGTGGAGACCGGACTGGACAAGCGCCTATGACTGACAGCCAGAGATGGGTATTATGTAAAATGTGGTCATGTATATACTGACATTAGATTAGTAAGGTGGGCGTGAAAGTTGTTTATGACTGCGTGAACTGCGTGAAGAAAACTGTGTATTGGCATGTTATTTGAACTGGTTTAAGGGGGCAATTATGTGTTTTTTTTCGTATTGTTAATTTGTGGGTACCGTTCTGTATTGTTATATCATTTTTCGCTGCAGAACTTTGTGATATGAAGTAGCCGAGGCAATAGGCACCTCAACCTCTCCACAGCAAAACAGTTAAAACAGAACAGAACAGAAAATGCGACAACCACACTGGGATTCGATCCCACAAGACTCATGTCAGCAGTCGAGTGCCTTCCCTACTAGACCACCGTGGCGGGTAAGTGCAGTGTCTCGTAGCATGATATATGCCAATTCGTGAGGAATCGTTCGTTATAACGGAAAGTAATACGCTCACTACCCATTTGTAACAAGTGAGATAGAAGATACGCGAGCCACATTCTTTAAGTTACCCCGAAGGTCAAATGCGAGAACCACTTTAGCAGTGTTGAGGTGCTCGACAGGGTCCAGGATCTCCTGTGAAGTTGAAGTAGGACGTTTTGTGTGGACCCGTGTAGGTGCAAACTATACATAGTGTCGGCAAAATGTTTTGCTGTTCCGAAAATACCGACACTCTATCGCCGCCAATTCTCTTCATCAGTTTCCCAACACACGGGGTGAGTGAGGGAAATAGGCCTGAGGTCTTCAGTGTTTTCGGCATTTCCGGTGTTAGTACTGCTCTTTTAAAAACCACTCCTTGAGCTTTCATTTTCACTGCGTGGTGTAGGCATGCTTGGGAATTGCCTGTGTGTCGCGCATTTGTCTATTTACTAAAATATGGGTTGCCTAATTGATCGAATAATAGATTGATTGATTTACAATTATCAACTTGCCGTACTTACTTTTTACATGGGAGCAGCTGTCTGTATAGTATTGGCTGTTTTTTTGGAAGTGGGAATCAGTAAAAAAAAATAAACGTGAAGTTCTGCTCAAAACTCCAAAAACATCCAAGAACACTTGAAAAGGTTTAACTTAAAACATGCACATGTCCCTTTGCCGTACCGATATATTTTCCAATGCTTTATTTCGGTACCACTCCTCTTCCTAAGATACTGTGTTGCCCCTTTAGGTTGAGTGCGTTTTTAGTGGAGTTTTGTTGTTATAAAAGAACTCAAAGTGTTTTCTAGCTGCACTTCAAGCAATGTAAAGAAGAATGATTGTAGAGTTGCACTCGAGGTCAGTAGTTGTTGCAGCAAAACACACATGCGTCGCGCTTTAAGCTATCTGCGTTAACTGCACAATCTTTGCGAAATATTTTCGAGGCAGTGTCTCATCATTTTTTTCTTATCTTATGTTATTTCAAGTTTTCTCGCATTTCTTCTGCACTGTATTCCCCTTATATTCTTCCTAACAGCACAGGGCAGCACGTTTACGTCAATTTATTTCTCCTCCTGCACACAGGCATCAATATTTTTGAGCATGCTTGCCTATATGTACTCTGACATGTTAATAATAAGGCACCAACGAAAATGTACTGTAACGCACACTCGTTCGCGTGTAGGTTGTGTATGTATTCAGTAATAGCACATAGTTAACATATGAAAGAAAAATGAATCTTGAAAATTCTGCCTCTAGAAATTTGAGTGTAATCCTGGAACCATAACCTGCTCACGGGGTCGTCTCCACGCTGTGCGCTGTTTTGGGTGATATAATACTGGAGACAACTGATGAGCCCAGCAGAATAGAGGAACGAGAAAAGACAGGAGTGAATTCGTATTGAACTGAAAGGAAGGGATGTTGCATTATTTTTTTCGCCCTCCTTAGCACTACAGGCTCATTGGGTCATCTGCTATGCTTATTTTTATTACGCTCTCTAACTATTGAATAACTACGTGAATGTGCCCTATAATGTATGTAGACTGTTTAAACCCACTGCTGTAAAACTGCCAGACCACATTGACAGTATTATTGAAAATTATAGGCCTCCAACTTCGAGTTTTTATTAGCGAAGTTGAAACGTTTATCTTTCACGGCTGCGTTACGTCATTCCCGTTGTGGCTGCTAGAAGATATGTGATGTTCTTAACAAGCAATAAGAACGCCGACAAGAAGATTCTATGGAAACAGTTTATTTGTCTGCTACAGTAAGTACAAGCGCCTGCAGATTCCAAGAGTGTTTTCTCATTCCTATATGCATTGTATTTCGGCCCTTCTAATCCATTGGAGAAATTTCTGAAACAAGAAAATATAGAATCACCAAACGTCATGCTTGCTTTAGGAATACAAAGAGGAAGAAGCAGACACGACACAAAAAGATACCTACACTTTTTCTTGCGCAGAAGTGTGGCGTAATGGAAGGGAGAGCCGAGGCCATAGCCATAGTTAAGACCATAGCCGAGAAGACCGTGGCCATAACCATAGTGTTTAAGGCCGTAGCCAAGGCTGCTGACACCATAGCCGTAGACAGGGGCCGTGTGGTAGGCAGCCACGGCTGGCACGGCATGTGTAACGGCGGCAACAGCCGGAGCATGATGTACAGTGGCAACGGCAGGGGCAGCGTACGTGTGGACCTTAGCAACAGCCGGAGCAGCAGCATAAGCTATGGCTGGGGCCGCTGCTACTACTGGAGCTGAATGCACGACCTTGTGCACAGCCGGAGCGGCAGCGTAAGCCACGGCTGGAGCAGCGGCTACCACTGGAGCTGCATGCACGACCTTGTGCACAGCTGGAGCCGCGTACGCATACCGAGTGATGGCTGGGGCGGCGTACGCAGCGACAGCTGGGGCAGCGATGGCGTAGCTCGCAGCAGGAGCATACCCGTAGGCAAGACCGTAGCCGGTCAGGCCGGAGTATCCAATGCCATGGGCGAGACCATAGTGGGAATGGCCGAGACCGCCATAGCCAAGACCGTAGCCCAGGCTGTAACCTCCGGAAAAGTGTCCTCCAGCGAACGCGCTGGCGGCGAGAGCGAGGAGTACGGCGGCGCGCAGCTGAAATGAGAGGATGGTAACTGTGAGAAGGGAAGCAGTGCCGAACACGAAATAATTTACACATTTTTGTTTATGCACCGTTGCTCGTAAGGCCCAGTTGTAAATGCATATAAAATAATCTGTTTACAAATAGCGGGGCACGACATTGTGTTCCAAAGGTAGACGTATTGTAGTGACACACTTTTGTCCAACTCATGAAAAAAACAGCGCAAGCCAACGCGTGTTGTCGATATCATATTTCGTTGGTTTATTCGGCGTTTTCGGAGTTTGTCTTACTAAATAAAGTACATTTCTCCTGTTTGCTGGCTTCCATAGCGTTCATAGTTAATCATTGCAGGTCGTGCACGAATTTTAGCCATGAGTTATGGAATTAGGTGTACGATTGGCTATAGAGAAAGTTGAAATGGTGATTTATGATCAATTTTTATACATTTAAAGAAACTTTGGTTATTTAGTGCAGGGCTCTTATATATGAAAAACCCTGAAAGCGTCAGTACGACGGCAGTTGTTTTTTTTTCAACCAGAAGGTCTATTGAAAGCTAGAAAAGTAGCCACTCGGGAGCAAGAAACTTAATTTTTTAATTCAAGCTTAAAGAACAGTCACATCCCATTGTTGGTCGTACTCTGCGCTGTGAGTTTAATCCTGGTGCTTTACAAAGAGGCATCCTAAACAAAACCTTATGGTGTTTTGCGAATCCTCATTGTATAATTGAATGTTGCATAAACAAGCGAGAGACGTGATAGTTTGGAAACATTGTGGCTCTCGCCAGTCAAGAAGTAAAAAGCTGCTTGCTTCGCGGACGTCAGCATCCCAGTGAATGATTTCGTTCTGTGGGTAGCTGCAGGAAGAGTCAAGCTGTTTCAGTTTTCTTGAGTTTGATATTCAAATCGAATGGTTAACAGTGGCTGAAATATAAGCCTATTGATTGATTGATTGATTGATTGATTGATTGATTGATTGATTGATTGATTGATACGTGGGGTTTAATGTTCCAAAACGATCATATGATTATCAGCGACGCCGTAGTGGAGGGCTCCGGAAATTTCGACCACCTGGGGTTCTTTAACGTGCGCCCAAATCTGAGCACACGGGCCTACAACATTTCCGCCTCCATCAGAAATGCCGCCACCGCAGCCGGGATCTTATCTTGTGACCTGCGGGTCAGCATCCTAGTACCACCGCCACTAGACTACCGCGGCAGGGTGAAATATAAGCAGATGACGATTCCCGTTCATGTAGATCATGATGGTACAGAACAAGGGAAAATGGCTGTCACCGACAGAGGGCGTGCTTTATAGCTTGTGGCTTATAAGTCTCATTTTACCCCTCAATATTCTGCTGAAGTGTATTCTTATAGGTATATATGCAGACACACTAGACCTTCCGCATCTATTTTTTTCACTGAAACCCACAAACGGTCGAATCACCTACTAATGGGTCCTCTTGATGCACAGTTGGCCAAAAAATACAATGAATGTCAAAATATGCGTAAAATATTCGTGAAATACTCCTTCTTTCGACACTATCAGCTCTCCTATAGCTGGAAGCCAATAGGATACTACGAGGTGGGCTTTGGCTTTGGTTGTTGTGGGTGCGAACGCATCTGAGCGTCGTTCCACACTTTATGCAAGCCAGATTTTTCAGCGCATGTGTTACCTGTTATTAATACTTACAATAAATATATACTTTTATTGCATACTTGTTTCTTATTTTGGGCCATAAAACATTTCTTAACTTGAAATCGCATTGAGGCTTTGCTCAGACAAACATGCCCTTATCAAATGGTCAATAGTTGACATCGGTTTCACCGAAATATCACCTAGGTGGTACGAATTTCGTAAATACCGAGCATGCAGGACCTGTCTTTTTCAAGATTGCCACTTTATGTTTCAGCCTTGAAGACAAGTCCACTTTTGAAACGTACCTCTGCTCACGAATTGTGCATCAGAAGCTTCGATATTCTTCTTCTGCCTTTTCTCTAGCGCCTAAGTGTCCAATCCGGCAAATCAGTTGTAACTTGAACGCTTTCCGTGCACTGCTTCACTCTACACAGAATATGAAACAAATAAATGCCCAGCTCTACTTTCAAGTGAACGAATTGGGGCTCTTTAGCATTGGTGAGCCGCGTTCATCGAAAAGCTACAAAACGCTGCGTTCTAACGGATATCTCCGAGAATCCCTTGCAAGCGTAAAGCGGTCACCCGCGATGCACACACCCTTGTCCGACGTACTCACCATGTTGTCGGTCTTAATCCTATGAAAGAGCCGAAGGTTCTGTAAGGTCCTATCCCAAGGCAATGCTTTTATATCTGGCACTCGACTGGCGAGAAACAGCAGCAGCTGAGCATTGCCAGCGAAGGGGAGGATAAAGGGAACGCCCATCTTTGATATTCGTGTTTTTTCGTCGCCAAAAAAAAAGAACTGAGGCCTAACTCTTTAAGCGAGCAATTAGATTGTTAATCGCGAGCGTTTTCCTGGCGGTCTTTCCATTCCTACTACGGTACGAAGGACGGCGGTGAGCGCTTATATTTTTGTGTGGCTGTTACTTTTTTTTGTTCTGCGGAGCTGTTGTGCCAAAAAGTACGCAATTGCGGCCAAGGCGCGATCAGTGGTCATTTAAGTATACGGTGTTAGTTTTTATCGTGATACAGTGTGGCCTAGGCAGCTCAGTTGACCTACCGAGTACCTTTTTAAGCGTGTCAAGCAGTACCAAGGGCCACTTTGTCACCAAAATTCAAGTCGGGGTCTTTTTGTGTGCTTCTAGATCTGTAAAGCCAAAATTCTCGCGTTGTGAATACGTCAAAAGTACATAAAAAACACACTAAATAACAAGTAACGGCCAATAAAGTTATCTAAATAACCAGACGGGATTTTGTTGTTTCAATTCTCATAGATCTTGCGTTGCGCTCGTGAATGCGTTTGCTGGAGACCTAAGTATGTTTGTTGTGAAGCTATGCCCTTCCCGAAAACTTCGTTATGGCGTTTTTATCTATTATCAGTAAAACATAAAAGTAATACTAAAAGTGAAAGAAAAAGAAATGGCAAGAAAGATTAGTGTAAGAAGCCTATGCGCTGGTTCGGCGAGGTTTCTTTTTGTGTCACTAAAGACGATGATGCTGAGGCTAAATAAATTCTTTCATACAATAAGTAATCTACGCGACTAAACTTAGTACAGCAACACGTGGCGTGTTGTCAGTGCACAAAAGGTAAGACTAAAGTATTTGTCACGAACTAACTTACTCCACGCATGAGCAGATACAGAAGATTGGAGATCCGAAATGGAATGACTTCGCTTTCCTCTAGCTGTTCTGTGCATCAAACAAATTTGTTAACTCCGTGTTGTCAGGTCGATAAAAGCTACCACTCACGTAACTGAATGACTGTGGATGCACATTCTAGACGCAGTTACATCATCTGATGAAGAAAATTGTCTGGAAAACACTCCCTAGTGGCATTAGAATTTTTAGTGATAAAATAAGAAGGTCGGACTGCAGTTCTATTTAAACACGTTTATCATAATTATATAGGGGTATACCAACAAATCAACATTGCCTCAGTCAGCAAGGCAGCAAATAAAACGGCGATAATCAAATTGCTCATGGTGGAATGGCGGTAGGGCACAAAGTGTGCAAGAAACTCCCTATGTTATAAAGGCATCTGCTTATAAAGTATATTGTTTTATTGTACGCTACAAGTAAAAGCGTTCTCAGGAATCTTTTGCTCAGCCGTATGCATATTTTGGGTGCTGTACAGCCGACCATTGCTAAGAGGCATTCATAGAGCATATAATCGTTTGGGAGCACGCAGCTTTCTGTTTATGAGGAAAACTGCTTGCAGAATGTTTAAATAGATGAAACGTTTTGTCAGCGGTGACCCGACCTACTTACCTACCTGTCTATGCACTTGCTGTATAAAGATTACGGTGACACATTCACTATGACACATTACGGTGACAAATTCACCATACGCGAAAGTGTTTACGTAGCCCAAGAGTGTCTTTCTATCATCACTGTGTATCATATTTGTTGGTTGAAGTAAGTGGATGTGTCGTCTTAAATTTTCGTACGAATGACACACCTCCAGAAAAAGTCAACCGCCACCTGTTGATCTCTGCACGGGCATGTGCATGTTCGAGCCAATCAAAGGCAGCGATGCCATTTTAACATTGGAAATATCGTGTTTGTTTGGATAACTTTTGAATGTCTTAATTCACGTCACACCGTAAGAAGGTCTAGCTGTAGATATACCTTGAGATTGGCTCTAGGTCACAGCCCCGCCACCACGGTGTAGAGGGCTTCGGCTGTTGGCGGCGCGTATAAAAATACGCACAGTGGTACGTCAATGTCAGTAGTTTCAGCCGATTGTCCACAAATTAAAAACATTGATTTTTACTTACTGTTAATATTTACGCTCTTCCTTGATGCATCGTTGCAAAATCTATATCTATCTATCTATCTATCTATCTATCTATCGATCTATCTATCCATCTATCTATCTATCTATCTATCTATCTATCTGTCTGTCAATCTATCTATCTATCTATCTATCTATCTATCTATCTATCTATCTGTCTATGTGTCTGTCTGTCTGTCTGCCTGTCCATTCGTCCGTCCGTCCGCTTACACTTCGTTGCTGTCGTTATCACCCATTAACTTGTGGTAAACCCAAATCAACATGGTAGAGTGAAATGGTTTGACGGATACCACTCGCTGATCATGACACGAATAATGCCGAAATCCCGTTTTATCTGTCGTCTAACGAAAACAGGGGCGTATACCCGGGGGCGGGTGTCTGACACTGGTATGGGGGTATGTGCCACAGTTCACAGACATCGCATATCTATTCAGGAATGGCGAGAACACACATGAGAAATTTTTAAATTCCGTATATATATATATATATATATATATATATATATATATATATATATATATATATATATATATATATATATATATATATATATATACAAATATATATATATATATATATATATATATATATATATATATATATATATATATATATAAATAAATATATATATATATATATATATATATATATATATCTATATATATATATATATATATATATATATATATATATATATATATATATATATATATATATATATATATATATATACTCGCTAAGTGACAATAACAGGATACAGGACGATGGTGCAACCAGGAAACAAGGCCTATGTATTAACAGAACAAAAGAGCAGCCGCTTCAAAGTAGTCTTCCTCGGAGGAACCGTGGGTGCTGTCCACGCCCATCACTTCGTCGTCCTTTGTTTTTTTGCCCGGCCTTTAGCCGTGGAATCAGTCTCCCATTGAAGAAAGCACCGTCCCGATGCTTTATAATGAAAGCGTTTTGTACTCGTTGGAAACGCATGAGTTCATTCTGAGAAATAAGGCTTCACCCGTACCACGTGCACAACTTCTGGAGCATACCTTCGACACCTGAAGGAGTGCACAGTATCAGGAACAACCTCATAATTAATGTCACTGAGACGTCGTAGAACTTTATTGGAACCGAAGTACCGTCTTAACAGTTCTTCTGAGAGGCCATGGCGCCGAATAGGAGTCCATATCCAAACTTTCTCTCCTGGCTCGTAGGAGACTGGTTCTTGACGAAGGTTGCACCGTCTTGAATCGTAGTCCTGCTGGCGACTAATACGTTGGCGTGCAAGTGGTCGGGCTTCTTCGGCAAGCTGAGTGATATATCAGCATTTGTTTCGGCGTCTTCGCACTCGTGCGGCAGCATAGCATCCAGCATAGTGGTGACTTCACGACCATGAAGAAGGCGGAATGGCGTTGTTCTTGTAGTTTTTTGATGAGCCGTGCTATAGGTGAACGTGACATACGGCAAGATCTCGTCCCAGTTTTTATGCTCCCCAGCGACGTGCATGCAGAGCATATTCGCAAGTGTCTTGTTGAACGCTCCGTAAGACCATTCGCTTGTAGATGATACGCCGTTGCTTGTCGAAGGGTTGTGTCACAAAGTCTTAAAATTGTCTATAATAGTTCGGCAGCGAATTCAGTTCTCCTGTCAGTTATTACCACTGACGGAGCGCCATGCCTCAGCACCACATTCTCTACGAAAAAAAAATTGCCCGAATCTACATGTTATACGTTATACATGTTATACATGTTATACATGTTATACATGTTGTCGTCGAAAGACGATAGCCTTGCGTCTGGAGAGAGTGAACAAAACGTTTATTTGATGTTCTGTGCAAGAAAATTGGTGAATCGTATTCTGAAGGCGCTGCGTTAGAGTGCCTCAAGCGCGTAACGTAGGCGAACAAGCGCATCTAGGCACGTTAGGCACGAGCGCCATCTGGCAGTTATCTTCGAAAACAAAGGCATGCGTGACCACGGAGAAAGATGCGCGCCAGTCACGGAGGTGATAAGGTGTAGAATGCAAAGCGACGGACAGATGCCCCAACCGTGCCGTCAGAGCAAAGCGTTGGAAACACCTTCTTGAGCATCGCGTTGCACTGTCAGCGCAGCGCGTTAAACGCTACAGTCCTTGGAGTTACTTGTGTGTGCCTCTTCTCGTATAAAGGCAAACATACAAAACATAGACGTGTTGTTATGGCGCCTCAGATATGCGCATTCTTTGCTGTTTTTAATTGGCAATCACACAAATATGAACGCCAGACCTTCAGCAACATTGGTGGGCGCTGCGGATGGGTTGGCCGTTTAGTGCCGTTTGAGGTATTGTTAGAGTAGACGAACAGACAAATGTACAGACAGACAGACAGACAGAAATACATACAGACAGACAGACAGACAGACAGACAGACAGACAGACAGACAGACAGACAGACAGACAGACAGACAGACCAAAATTTTTCCGTCGAAGGTCCCCGAGAAAGACTATCGTCTATAAAATCAGGCTGCTTCACTTGCCGTGCCCCTCTTCAGAGCCCAGGTTTTGGCGTAACGAGTGAGGTAGTCGGTGTCTACTATAATCCATCTGCGACTTGCCGATGAGGTTAGAAATGGGCCTAAAATATCCATCCCGACTTGAGCGAATAAAGTAATAGGCACGTCAATAGGATGGACGAGGCCTGCTGGTTTGACGGGTGGGACTTTTCTGCGCTGGCAATCAAGGTACGTCCGAACATAGTGTTGAACGGTCGCCGTAAGTCTTGGCCAGTAGTACTTCTCCCTCAGTCTGCACAACGTACGCTTGTAACCCAAATGACCAGATGTTGATTCATCGTGGCATGCCTATAATACTTCGCTCCTTAGAGATGGTGGGACGACGAGTAAGTTGTTTTCATGTGGCGTGAAGTTCATTCGATACAGGACGTCGTTGCGCAAGCAAAATGACGAAAGCCTTCTCGCAAACATTCTACGTACAGCTGGAGTGCGACCCTCTAAAAGTCGTATTATGGGTTTTAGTTCGGGGTGGTCTCATTGCAGCTGTGGGCTGTATCGTCATCTTCTGCCGTCGCAGATTCGTATGGTGCACGAGAAAGGCAACCAGCGTCTGAATGTCGCTTCCCCAATCTGTAGGCCACCATCACGTAAAATTCTTAAAGCTTCAGGCTCCAGCGCGCCAACAGTCCTGATAGGTCTTTTAAATTCGTCAGCCAGCAGAGGGAGTGATGGTCGCTGACAATATTAAAAGGACGACCATACAAATATGGGCGGAATTTTATAACCACCCAAACAACAGCAAGGCACTCTTTTCCCGTAGTGGAATAATTTTCTTTCGCACGTGAAAGAGGTCTGGTCACGTAAGCAATTACTCGTGCGGCGCCATCCTGCCACTGCACGTGTACAGCTCCTAAGCCGACATTGGTAGCGTCGGTGTGTACTGTTGTCGGGGCATCATCATCAAAGTTTTCTGGGACTGGTGGCTTTTGAAGGCGTTGCCGCAGCTCGTCGAATCAATTTTGCTGTTCTTCTCTCCATACGAATGCGACGTCTTCTCTGGTAATGTGGGTCAACAGCGAGGCAATGAGCGAGAAGCAAACTTTGGCCAATCTCAACAGATAGAGGTGCGGGGGGCAGATCAGTTGAATTACTTTTTTGAAGAGTTAGGCAGTCTGTCATCTCGGCGAGCTCTTTCATAAACGCGACTGCCATGCCCCTCGTTAGATAGTTAGATATCGGTGTTCAGAGCTGAAGTTTCTATCAAAAACGTGCGTGTATCCGCATTTTATGCTCACGACACCTCTTGCGACAGATAAACCATGGTTGAATAGCAGGGTTGGTATTTGCTCAACGATTTTTTTCAGAATTACTCGACTCTCACATGTCAAAGCCACGAGTGCACTCGACCGCGGTGGGATAGTCACGTTTTCGTCGAAGACGCGCAAATTTTCTCGTCGCTGGTCTGTACAGGGCCCATCCGAAACTTGATCTGGGGCCATTCAAGACGAAATCGATTACTCGGGAATGTTAATAACGGCACCGTATTCACGCAGGAACCTCATGCCCAAAACAGGTTTTTGCAGCACTGCGGTAAAATTACGAAAGTAGTGATGAAATTCGAACTGCCGATATTATATGGAGCTGTACATTTGCCCGTAGGCGTCAGCAATTAACCGCCTGCGGTTCTTACGTTCAGGCCTGTTCATATTGTTCTGACTTTATTTAGGCAGTCGGCGAGTTTACGGCTGATAATAGAGAAGTCTGCACCAGTATCTACCAGCGCTGTTACTGGGTGTCCATCTATACAAATGTCTAGATTGGCGCTTACGATTTCCGTTGATGTCGGTGACGTCGTATCGTCCTTGGTATCGTCCGTCGTACGATCCGTGGTATCATTTGTCGTATCGCGTCGTAGAGAAGTTGTTGGGGGTGTGATAGCATCTCGGCGGGCGGCAACCTTCCCCCAAAGGTTACTGCTGTCAGTTTCCCCGACGAGGTGGCTAGGAGATCTTCCCCGGACCACCTCCGCGTAACTGCGCTGCGGCGGCGAGTTAGGTGCAGGTGAAGGAGAGCGGGGTCGACGATACGGCACATCGGGTTGCTGTGCTTGCGGGCCAGCACTACTATCACGGCGGTTATCGAAATAAGCACGAGGGGACGTTTGTAGAGTGTTCTAATGACTAAGGTCACGGTACCGGCAATTGCGGAAAATATGGCCGGCTTCTCCGCAATGAAAGCAAAATGGTCGACGGTCGACGGTGCGCCACAAGTCCGTCTTATAGATGAATGGTCGACTTGTGGACATCATTTGCGACTAAGATGCAGATGTCGGTGGAGTGTACATAGGTGACGTTTGCACAGGCACGCCAGACTGTGGATACGGCTGCGGCGTATTGGAAGCTGGGGCGCACGGCTCGTTGTAAGGCTTTTGGCTGACGTCGCGATAAGCCAGTGGTGACGAGTTGTACGTCAACTGAGTGAGTTGACGAATAGCTGATGCGTAGCTTACAGACCGCTAGTCTGAGAGCGATTCGGGCAACGAAAATGCCTGGTGGAGTTCTTGCTGGGTGACTTCTACCACGCAAGCCATGGTATTTTTTGCGGAGTCACAAGGAGGTTTCGGATCTCCTCAAGCAACCTCACGAATGAGCTCACGCACAGAACACTCACTGCCGGCAGTCAAAGCAGAGAGGCTGGGAGTAGTGTTGTTTGGTTGGTCATGGTATCGGCGCCGCTGCTGCTGTGCTCACTCGATTGTCGTAGCCTATTTGACAAATTCCGCTACGCTTGTTGTCGGGTTGCGGAGGCCGGCAAACAGCTCTTCTTTGACGCCCCACATCAAATGTCAGCGATTTTTGCATTGAGGCATCTCGGTGTCAGCCCGCTAAAATAGGCGGGCCATGTCTTCCGCAAACATGGCAACGCTCTCGTTTGGTTTCCGTATGCGTGCCTCGATGAGCTGCAGAGCAGAGTCACGGAGGTCGGTGTTTGCGAATGTCCCGAGAATTTGCTGCCGACATTCATCTCACGAAGTCAGCGTTGACTCGTGGTTCTCGTACCACATACGAGCGCTGTCTGCCAAAGCAAAGCAGACGCGCAACAGCTTTTGTTCAGTGGGCCAGCGGTTGGCTTCGGCGACTTCCTTATACTGAGCTAACCAGTCCTCAACGTCTTCATAAATCTCACCGTGGAAGGTCTCGAGAATGAGAGGCTGATAAACAGTACGCTGTGAAGTCCCTCCAGACGTCCGATAGTATCCAGTAACATCACATCAACAGAAAATATATCAGAATTCATCAATTCCTTTATAAAAAACATCCCCCCAAATTTTCCCTATTACCTAAAGGACACAAACCACTTCATCTGCGATACTTCAAGTCTCGACATCCCAGGCGGCAGTTTTCTGGTGACCATGGACGTCTGCTCACTGTACACCAACATACCCCACCATGACGGAATAGCTCCTATGGTTTCTGAATATGTAAAATCTGACTCATCAACTAGTGTAAGTGGCGAGGTACTGTTTACACTTCTTGAACTTGTACTAAACTATAACCATTTTGAGTTCAATGGCAAGCATTTCCTTCAGGTCAGTGGCACTGCAATGGACACTAAAATGGCCCCAAACTTCGCGAGCACCTTTATGGCTTCACTTGAAATCCCATTCATTGAGGGACACACGTTGAAACCTTTCTACTACAGAAGATACTTAGACGATATTTTTTTGATATGTAACCATGATGAGGAAAGTCTTTTCCACTTCATAGAGGATTTTAACAAGTGCCACCCGTCAATAAAATTCACGCACAAAATTTCCAAAACTAGCATTAACTTTTCGACCGTGACGTCACTGGTCACGGTCGAAAATGACCGCTTGTCAACAAACTTTTACAAACAGCCTACAGACCGTCAAATGTACCTATATTTCAACAGCAGCCACCCAAAGCATTGCAAAACGGGTATTCCATATTCTCAGGCCTACCGGTACCGAAGAATATGCACCGATATGCGGGAATTTGACAGACACGCGGAACACCTAAAGAATTCCTTATTGAAACAAAATTATCCGGAAGACATTATTGACTATGCCATACTACGTGCTCACAACGTGAACAGGAATGATATAATTAAGGGACCAAACAGAGTATCTAAAACGACTTCCCAAACGAACCTTGTACTAACTTACTCCTCATCAGCGCCACGAATCAACAACATACTTTCCCGCCATTTCAACATGATCAGGCAAAGCAAACGACTAACTTCTATTTTCGCGAAGCCACCTCACGTGGTGTACCGCGGGGATAAAAATCTGAAGGACATTCTTGTCAGAGCAAAAAAAAACACCCCCAAATTTCAATCAGGGTGCCATCCCAGCGGAAAAGCTCGATGCAAAATATGCCCACAGATGATCACAACACGTGAATCCAAAGCGAACTTCTCGGATTTCAAATTCTGCATAACTGAAAGCCTTAATTGTGACTCCAGTAACGTAATATACATGCTACATTGCAACATCTGCGGACAAGAATATATCGGCCAAACAGACACGCCATTTCGGCTGCGGTTCAATAATCACCGGTACCACGCCACTTCACTGCCGAAGCTACCTTTATCTAGACATCTGCGCCTGCCAAACCACAGTTCTGAAAATATCAGCGTAACTCTTTTGCAGTCTGGTTTCTCAAACAGACGCGAGCGCGAACAGCGTGAGGCATATTTTATTTTCAAATTTCGAACATTAGTAGCCGGCATCAACGAGGACCCCGGAAAACTGAACTGCCTCCGAGAAGTAAGCCAGGAGGAAATTGGTGACAAAGATTGATAGCTGGAGACCATGCTTTTTTCTGACTGACTCGTACGTGTACACTGTCCTTTCTTGTTTTTTGTTTTTCTTTTTTTCTTCCTTTTTTTCTTCCTTTTTTTTTCCACATGAACATACAAAGTGTTTACGTTCACCTACCACTTGGTGACTATTGAAGGGAAACGGACGAAGATTAAAGGTAAAGAGCCGACCGACCCATTAACGGGAAACCCTTCGTTTACGCACGCCGCACGCCGACCGACCCATTACGGGGAAACCCTTTTTTTACGCACGCCGTCACGGACCCTCCCGGCACCGCGGCGACAATCTTGGGTGGCCCGACACACGTCGAGAACTGAACAGCACGTGATAAGAACCGCATGTGGACGTACACGGACAGTTGGTTTCGTTCTCAGTGTTGACAGTGGTTCTTCCTCTTTTTTACTTTCTTTCTTTTCTTTCTTTTTCTTTTTAGTCTTTTTTCTCCCCCTTTTTTGTTGTTGTTTTTTTTTCTTTTTTTATATCTCTCTCACTCTCGCAAACATCTTTCAAGGCGAGAGGGACGCGGCAGCAACGAAGTTTGGAAGTTCATGTCAGTATATCTCATCCCCTGATGAAGGGAGGACCCCTCCCGAAACTGTTGGGAAATAAATATATTTATCCTTGTTGGACAACGCTCCCGTTGTGCCATACCCCATACCTTCACGAAGACTAACTGGCCCATTGAATTATTACTCCCACTATATATATACACACACACACATATATATATATATATATATATATATATATATATATATATATATATATATATATATATATATATATATATATATATATAGTCACGGCTACTAGTGGTGCTGACTGACACTCCTACGTTTAAATTGACATAGATACCCAATAAAGTGGCTGGGGGGATAGCTGTCATCATGGTAGCTCAAGTGGTAGAACATCGAACGCGTAATTCGAAGGTCGCAGGTTCGGATCCTGCCCACGGCAAGTTATCTTTTCACCCACTTTTCTTTCTTCTCATTCACATTAAAATTGGCCTAATAACTTCCCCTATACCTTCCTTGGCATTAGTTTCTGTTATATCTCCTCAATATTGTGTAAAAACACGAAAAATGAGCCCTTAAGTATACACTTGTTTCCCTTATTCATTACCGAGGGTCTCGTACTGGCACACTTGGTGCCTTTAGGTTGTATACGAGGGACTATTGGTCAGCTGACAGTTAGTAATAAGTTCACGTGCTACGTGACGCCAAACAGGCTTATAAAGAGTATGCACCACTCGCCGCCATGGCTACTAGTGGTGCGGACTGACACTCCTACGTTTAAATTGACATATATACCCAATAAAGTGGCTGGGGGGATAGCTGTCATGGTAGCTCAAGTGGTAGAGCATCGAACGCGTAATTCAAAGATCGCAGGTTCGGATCCTGCCCACGGCAAGTTATCTTTTCACCCACTTTTCTTTCTTCTCATTCACATTACAATTGGCCTAATAACTTCCCCTATCCCTTCCTTGGCATTATTTTCTGTTAGATCTCATTGATATTGTGTAAAAACACGAAAAATAAGCCCTTAAGTATACACTTGCTTCCCTTATTCATTACTGAGGGTCTCGTACTGGCACACTTGGTGCCTTTTGGTTGTATACGAGGGACTATTGGTCAGATGACAGTTAGTAATAAGTTCACGTGCTACGTGACGCCAAACAGGCTTATAAAGAGTATGCCACACTCGCCGCCATGGCTACTAGTGGTGCGGACTGACACTCCTACGTTTAAATTGACATAGATACCCAATAAAGTGCCTGGGGAGATAGCTGTCATGGTAGCTCAAGTGGTAGAGCATCGAACGCGTAATTCGAAGATCGCAGGTTCCGATCCTGCCCACGGCAAGTTATCTTTTCACCCACTTTTCTTTCTTCTCATTTACATTTCAATTGGCCTAATAACTTCCCCTATACCTTCCTTGGCATTATTGTCTGTTTAGATCTCATTGATATTGTGTAAAAACACGAAAAACGAGCCCTTAGGTATACTCTTGTTTCCCTTATATATATATATATATATATATATATATATATATATATATATATATATATATATATATATATATGTATATATATATATATATATATATATATATATATATATATATATATATATATATATATATATATATATATATATATATATATATATATAATGTCACGGCTAAAGGCCGGGCAAGAAGACAAAGGACGACGAAGTGATGAGCGTGGACAGCACCCACGATTCCTCTGAGAAAGAAGAAGTCGAAGTGGCTGCTCTTTTGTTCTGTTAATACAGACCTCGTTTTTCTGGTCACCCCGTCATCCTGTGCTCGGTTATTTTCACCTAGCGACATTGGTGGAGGTGCTGGACTTCTCCAACTGATGCTTGGGACACCTCCGCGCCCTAGCACATCGAGTCCACCACCGCAATCCGTTCCTGCAGTTGATACTCCTGTCCACCGCTATAGTCGCCGACAGCGAGGCCTTAGTCCCGAGGTGATCCCGCTCGAACTTCTCCAGCAACACACCGTACCGGGAGAAATGAGTACCGGAGGGCCTTCACAGCTTACTGTTGATCAGCCTCTTATTCCTGAGACCTTCCACGGTGAGGTTTATGAAGACGTCGAGGACTGGTTGGCCCAGTATGAGCGAGTCGCCAAAGCCAACCGCTGGCCAACTAAACAAAAGCTATCACGCGTCTTCTTTGCTTTGGCAGACAGCGCTCGTACGTGGTACGAGAACCGCGAGTCAACGCTGTCTTTGTAGGAAGAATTTCGGCAGCAAATTCTCGGGACATTTGCAAACACCGACCGCTGTGATTCTGCTTTGCAGCTCATCGAGGCACGCATACAGAAACCAAACGAGAGCGTCGCCATGTTTGCGGAAGACATGACCCGCCTATTTCAGCGGACCGACCCCGAGATGCTTGAAGGTAAAAAACTACGACATTTGATGAGACGCGTCAAGGAAGAGCTGTTTGCCGGTCTCCTACGCAACCCACCAACAAGCGTAGCCGAATTTGTCAAAGAGGCTACAACAATCGAGCGAGCACTGCAGCAACGGCGCCGATACCATGACCAACCAATCAAAGCATCTCCCAGTCTCTCTGTTTTGAGTGCCGGTAGTGAGTGTTCTCTGCGCGAACTCATTCGTGAGGTCGTTTGGGAGGAGATCCGAAACCTCCTTGTGACTCCTCAAGAAAATACCATGGCTTGCGTTGCAGAAGTTGTGCGGCAAGAACTCCGCCAGGCATTTTCGTTGCCCGAATCGCCCTCAGACCAGCGGTCTGTGAGCTACGCATCAGCTGTCCGTCGACACACTCCAGTGTCCTACAACTCGTCACCACTGGCTTATCGTGACGTGAGCCAAGGGCCTTACAACGAGCCGTGGGCCCCAGCTCCCAATCCGCCGCAGCCGTATCCACAGTCCAACGTGCCGATGCAAACGGCGCCAATGTACACTCCGCCGACATCTGCATCTTGGTCGCAAGGTATGCCCACCAGTCGACCATTCATCCGTAAGACGGACTTGTGGCGCACCGTCGACCGTCGACCACTTTGCTTTCATTGCGGAGAAGCCGGCCATATTTTCCGCCATTGCCCGTACCGTGACCGTATAGACATCATACCTTTCTACAAACCTCCCCTCGTGCCTATTTCGATAACCGCCGTGACAGCAGTGCAGGTCCGCAAGCACAGCAACCCGAAGTGCCGTATCGTCGGCCCCGCTCTCCTTCACCTGCACTGAACTCGCCGCCGCAGCGCAGGTACTCCGAGGTGGTCCGGGGCAGATCTCCTAGCCCTCGTCGGGGAAACTAACAGCTGCGACCTTTGGGGGGAAGGTTGCCGCCCGTCGAGATGCTATCACACCCCCAACATCTTCTCTACGACGTGATATGACGAATGATACCACGGATCGTACGACGCACGATACCAAAGACGATACGACGTCACCGACATCAACGGAAATCGTAAGCGCCAATCTAGACATTTGTATAGACGGACGTCCAATGACAGCACTGGTAGATACTGGCGCGGACTTCTCTATTATCAGCCGTCAACTCGCCGACTGCCTAAAGAAAGTAAGAACAATATGGACGGGACCAAACATTAGAACCGCAGGGGGTCAATTGGTGACGCCGACAGGCAAATGTAAAGCTCGAATTAATATCGGCAGTTCAGATTTCGTCGCTACTTTCGTAATTTTACCGGAGTGCTGCAAAGACCTGATCTTGGGCATGGACTTCTTGCGTGAATACGGTGCCATTATCAACATTCCTGAGAGATCGGTTACGTTTTGGACGGCCCCAGATAAAGTTTCAGATGTGCCCTATACAGAACAGCGACGTCAGCCTTTGCGTGTTTTCGAAGACGACGTGACCATCCCACCGCGGTCGAGTGCACTCGTGGCTGTGACATGTGACACGTCGAGCGATATTGAAAACATCGCCGAGCAAATTCCAACACTGCTATTCAGCCATGGTTTATCTATCGCAAGAGGCGTCGCAAGCATAAAATGCGGAAACACGCACGTCCTTATTACGAACTTCAGCTCTGAACGCCGACATCTAACGATGGGCATGGCAATCACGTACGTGGAAGAGCTCGCCGAGATGACAGACTGCCTAACTCTTGAAAAAGATAATTCAACTGATCTCACCCCTGCACCTCTATCTGTTGATATTGGCCCAAGTTTGCTGCCGGCGCAGAAGCAAAGTATCATGCAGCCTATTAACAAGTTTGAAGATTGTTTCTCTTCGATTTCCAGGGTCCGTCAAACGCCACTGACGAAACATCGAATTATAATGGATGACATGACCAGACCCATCAGGCAAAACCCGTACCGGGTAGCTCCGCGAGAATGTGAAGCCATCGAAAAGCAGGTGTGACAGATGCTTGAAGACGACTTTATTCAGCCGTCGGAAAGCCCTTGGGCTTCGCCGGTTGTATTAGTGAAGAAAAAAGACGGCACCTTACGTTTCTGCGTGGATTACCGCAAGCTGAATCAGGTGACAAAAAAAGACGTCTACCCACTTCCACGTATCGACGATTCACTCGATCGACTACGGCACGCGCGTTATTTCTCGTCGATGGATCTAAGGAGTGGGTATTGGCATATGGAAGTCGATGAAAGAGACCGGGAGAAAACAGCTTTCGTGACACCTGATGGCCTTTTTGAATTTAAGGTACTTCTATTTGGCTTGTGCTCAGCACCGGCAACGTTTCAGTGGCTGCGTCTCTCATAATCATATGGTGGTTTTGGGACGTTAAACCCCACTAATCAAATCAACGTTTCAGCGGCTAATGGACACCGTACTATCAGGCCTCAAGTGGCAGACGTGCTCAGTGTATTTAGATGACGTCATCGTATTTTCTGCCACATTCGACGAACACGTCAGGCGACTGCACTCAGTATTTCAAGCTATCCGTTCCGCCGGACTAACACTTAAGCCGGAAAAATGCCATTTCGGCTTCGAAGAGCTTCTGTTCCTGGGGCATCTTGTCAGCAGTGAAGGTGTGCGGCCTGACCCTGAAAAAATAGCTGCCGTTACGAATTTTCCAGTGCCAACTGACAAAAAGGCCGTCAGACGGTTTTTAGGACTGTGTGCTTACTACCGACGCTTCATTGAGAACTTCTCGCGCAATGCCTCGCCGTTTACTCGCCTTACCGGAGAAGACGTCGCATTCGTATGGAATGAAGAGCAGCAAAAATCATTCGACGAGCTGCGGCAACGCCTTCAGAAGCCACCAGTCCTCGCACACTTTGATGATGACGCACCGACAACAGTGCACACCGACGCTAGCAATGTCGGCTTAGGAGCTGTACTCGTGCAGTGGCAGGATGGCGCCGAACGAGTAATTGCTTACGCGAGCAGAACTCTTTCACGTGTGGAAGAAAATTATTCCACTACAGAAAAAGAGTGCCTTGCGGTGGTGTGGGCGGTTATAAAATTCCGCCCATACCTGTATGGTCGTCCTTTTATAGTTGTCAGCGACCATCACTCCCTCTGCTGGCTGACGAATTTAAGAGACCCTTTAGGACGGTTGGCACGCTGGAGCCTGAAGCTTCAAGAATTTGACATGACGGTGGTCTACAGATCGGGGAAGCGACATTCAGACGCTGATTGCCTTTCTCGTGCGCCATACGAACCTGCGACGGAGGAAGATGACAATGCAGTTTTTGTCGGAGTTGTAAACACGGCAACTGTCGCACAGCTGCAACGAGACGACCCCGAACTAGAACCCATAATACGTTTTTTAGAGGGTCGCACTTCAGCTGCACCTAGACTAATTGCGAGAGGGCTTTCGTCATTTTGCTTGCGCAACGACGTCCTCTGTAAGATGAACTTCACGCCACACAGAAACGACTACTTACTCGTCGTCCCAACATCTCTAAGGAGCGAAGAATTACAGGCATGCCACGATGAACCAACATCCGGCCACCTGGGTTACACGCGTGCGTTTTGCAGAGTGAGGCAGAAATACTACTGGCCACGACTGACGGCAATCGTTCAACACTATGTTCGGACGTGCCTTGATTGCCAGCGCAGAAAAGTTCCACCCGTCAAACCAGCAGGCCTCCTCCATCCTATTGACGTGCCTGTTACTCCATTCGCTCAAGTCGGAATGGATCTTTTGGGCCTGTTTCCAACCTCATCAGCAGGTCGCAGATGGATTATAGTAGCCACCGACTACCTCACTCGTTACGCCGAAACCAAGGCTTTGGAGAGGGACACGGCAAGTGAAGCAGCCCGATTTTTTCGTAGAGAATGTGGTGCTGATGCATGGTGCTCCATCAGTGGTAATAACTGACAGGGGAACTGCATTCGCAGCCGAACTATTACAGACAGTTTTAAGACTTAGTGGCACATCCCACCGGCGAACAACGGCGTATCATCCGCAAGCGAATGGTCTTACGGAACGTCTCAACAAGACACTAGCGGATATGCTCTGCATGTACGTCGACGTGGAGCATAAAAACTGGGATGAGATCTTGCCGTATGTCACGTTCGCCTATAACACGGCTTATCAAGAAACAACAAGAACAACGCCATTCCGCCTTCTTCATGGTCGTGAAGTCACCACTATGCTGGATGCTATGCTGCCGCACGAGTGCGAAGGCGCTGAAACGGATGCTGATTATATCACTCAGCTGGCCGAAGAAGCCCGACAACTTGCACGCCAGCAGGACTACGATTCAAGACGGTACAACCTTCGTCACCGACCAGTCTCCTACGAGCCAGGAGAGAAAGTTTGGATATGGACACCTATTCGGCGCTGTGGCCTCTCAGAAAAACTGTTAAGACGGTACTTCGGTCCCTATAAAGTTCTGCGACGTCTCAGTGACATTAATTATGAGGTTGTTCCTGATACTGCGCACTCTTCAAGGCGTCGAAGGTATGCTCCAGAAGTTGTGCACGTGGTACGCATGAAGCCTTATTTCGCTGAATGAACTCATGCGTTTCCAACGAGTACAAACCGCTTTGATTATAAAGCATCGGGACGATGCTTTCTTGAATGGGAGGCTAATGTCACGGCTAAAGGCCGGGCAAGAAGACAAAGGACGACGAAGTGATGAGCGTGGAGAGCACCCACGATTCCTCTGAGAAAGAAGAAGTCGAAGTGGCTGCTCTTTTGTTCTGTTAATACAGACCTCGTTTTTCTGGTCGCACCGTCATCCTGTGCTCTGTTATTTTCACCTAGCGACAATATATATATATATATATATATATATATATATATATATATATATATATATATATATATATATATATATATATATATATATATATTGTAGTGACAAATACGGGCTCTAAGAACGACGAAGACGTTTGTTGTGGCGGAGGCTCGTGCTGCTGCAGCTGCTGCTGAAACCACTGGTTGCTGTCTCGGTGCTGTTAGGCCCAATAAACGGTTGCTCTACCCCGGCATGCGTCTAGCAGTATTCTTACATTTGGTGGAGGTGCTGGTTGTCTCAAACTGGAACTCCGTTCTCGGACTCTACCTCAGCCCCTCGCCTCACCAATGCCTGACAACATGACCCAGCCCCCTGCAGTGATAATCCCATCTGTCACCTGTTCCGGAATGCCACTACAGCGAAATTCAGTGATTTTCAACGCGACCGACGACCAAGACGCCGAAGACTGGCTGTCGCAGTATGAAGCGGTAAGCGCCCACAATAAGTGGGATGACACAGACAAGCTCGCTTACCTCAATTTCTATCTCGCGGGTGTGGCAGAACTGTGGTTTAACAACCACAAAGCGGAAATACACTCTTGGCCTACCTTCAAGACGCGCTTCGCAGAAGTCTTTGGCCGACCCGCTGTTCGCAAGCTCCGCGCCGAACAGCACCTGCGCTGCCGCGCACAGCGCTCAGGTGAGACCTTTACCTCGTATATTGAGGATGTTTTGGACCTCTGCCGTCGTATCGATTCAGAAATGTCTGACACTGAGAAAGTACAGCACATCATGAAAGGTATCGAGGACGATGCCTTTCACATGGTCGTTGCGAAAAACCCGCAAAGCGTCGCCAAGCTTATTCAGCACTGTCAGAGTTTCGACGAGCTGCGGAGAGAGCGGATTTCTACTCGACGTCCAAACCTCGACACGACCTCTACATCTGGGTTAACCATTGGCGCCGTTTCCTCCGAACAAACCACGTTAATGCAGCAAATCCAGCAGTTTGTCCGAGAAGAAGTTTCCCGCCAATTGTCTCTTGTGCCGTACTTCCCGACCACTGAGCACAAGCTGACCCCAACGCTCCGCAAGGCAATCGAAGAGCAAGTTTCTGACGCCCTGTCCCCCACGTACAATCCTCCGCCTATCTCCGCCCCTCTCACTTACGCTGAGGCCGCCAGACGATCGCCGCCGTCGCTACCAACCGTCACGGATCTAGCTAGACAGCCCCGTCCCCTCTACGCAGCAAGTCCTCCTACCCGTCGCCACCCACCTCCTGTTCGCCACACCACACCACCGTCAACAAACCCTTGGCGCAGTCCAGACAATAGGCCAATTTGCTATTTCTGCCAGCTTCCTGGTCATGTAGCACGCTACTGCCGTCGTCGGGATTACAACCCAACTGCTGGTGAGGCGACTTACGACTCCTATCGTCCAGAGCCACCACAGCCGTCTTCGTTCTACCCCACGTCGTATCAGTCGCCGCCACGTCACCGCGGCTTCGACAGGAATCGGTCGCCCTCACCACGGCGCCGCTGTACTTCTCCCATGTTTCCTCGATCACCACCCGCCCAAACGGAAAACTGACCATCGCAGTTCCCGAGGCAAGAGCTGCGCATATATTGAAACCTTCAAGGCCTCCGTTTTTACCTGCTAATAAAATCACTGTGCATATGGATGGTGTACCTGCGAAAGTGCTCATTGATACTGGTGCTGCCGTGTTTGTGTTAAGTGGTGAACTGTGCCGCAAGTTGAAAAAGCTTACGCTGCCGCTTTCCGATGTCTCTCTCCGCACGGCTACTGCGCATCACATCAAGCCTTCTGTGGCGTGCACAGCTCGACTGGTCATCCAAAATATTTTGTATGTAGTTGAATTCGTTGTGTTTTCCCCATGTTCATACGATATCATCTTAGGCTGGGGCTTCCTCTGCGCTCATCATGCCGTCGTTCACTGTGCGCGTGCCGAACTAGAGTTGTCGACAATGTGTGAACTGCCCTTGTTTGAAGCGCAGGCGCCTGAAGGACCTTCTTTCAAGCTGCTATCTTCCCGAGTCACCGTAGCCGTGGACACTCACATCCCTCCTCTATTTTGTGTTCATGTGCCACTCTTCTGCGACGACGCACCCTCTGTCACCGCCCTCTTTATCCTCTCCGACACCTTCGGCTCTCGCAAAAGCTTCCTTTTCCCGTTCGCAGTTGTCACCGTAGAAAACTCACGTGGCTTTATTTATATAACGAACTCATTCCTTCCCCGGCCATATTATTCCGTGGCGAACTCCTCGGTCACCTTGAGGAAATCGATTCTGTTTCATCCAGTCACCTACCTGATGACTTGTCATCATCTCACTTAAACACCATTCCCTCTGATACCACCCCTACTTCATCTCTGGAGGTTTTTTCCCCATCTATTGACCCTAAACTTCCCGTTGCTCAGCGCACCCAACTCCTGGCTTTACTCGATCGCTTCAAGATGTCATTTGACTATAGCCAACCTTCTTTGGGTCGCATGTCTGCCATCGTTCACAAAATTGACACCGGTAGCCATGCACATTTGCACCAGCGCCCATATCGAGTTTCTCACGCTGAACGCCGTGCCATTGATCATCAGGTGAACGATATGCTTCGACGCGGTGTGATAAAACCTTCAAACAGCCCTTGGGCCTCTCTGGTTGTACTGGTGAAAAAAAAAGGACGACGGCATCAGATTTTGCGTTAATTACAGGCGTCTTAACAAGATCACCAGAAAAGATGTTTATCCGCTGCCCAGAATTGATGACGCCCTCGATTGCCTGCAAGGAGCAGAGTTCTTTTCTTGTTTAGATCTTCGATCCGGCTACTGGCAGGTCCCTATGAATGAAGCCGACTGCTCCAAGACTGTGTTTGTAACGCCTGACGGATTGTACGAGTTTACCGTCATGCCGTTCGGCCTCTGTAATGCGCCTGCCACCTTAGAGCGTCTCATGGACAACATCCTTAGAGGCTTTAAATGGAACACATGCCGGTGCTATTTGGATGACGTAGTCGTTTTTTCAAAAAACTTCAACTCCCACAGCCATCTAGCAAGCGTCCTGACTTTTCTTTCGAACGCTGTACTGCAGCTGAATTTGAAGAAATGCCACTTCGCTGCCCGCCAGCTTGCCATCTTAGGGCATATTGTTAGCAAGCATGGTGTCCGTCCTGATCCAGCCAAGCTTCGCGCTGTCGCCGACTTTCCCAGGCCGGCTACACTAAAAGAACTCCGCAGCTTCATCGGGCTCTGCTCATATTTTCGCCGTTTTGTGCGCAATTTCGCCACCATAACGCACCCCTGACGCAGCTACTTGCCGACAACCAAGACCTCTTGGCGTGGTCCCCAGCATGCGACGAAGCACTCGCCTCTTTACGCCATCTTCTGACATCACGACCTATCCTACGCCACTTTGATCCAGACGCTCCAACCAAAATCCATACGGACGCTAGTGGAGTTGTCCTCGGCGCTATTCTCGCTCAGCGTAAATCTGGCTTCGATGAGTATGTTGTGTCCTATGTTAGTCGCACCACCACTAAAGCGGAAAAGAACTATTCAGTCACCGAGAACGAATGCCTTGCCATTGTTTTGGCAATCACAAAATTCCGACCTTACGTATCGGGCCGCCCATTTGACGTCGTGACTGATCACCACGCATTGTGTTGGTTGTCGTCATTAAATGACCCATCTGGTCGCCTAGCTCGCTGGGCACTACATCTCCAAGATTACGATATTCGTGTAATTTATCGGTCAGGCCGCAAGAATTCGGACGCCGATGCTCTTTCTCGCTCGCCACATCCCCACGATTATGTTGCAGTGTCTGGTTCCAGCTGCGAATGTTCTTCACTTGAACAGGCCGATATGCCCGCTGAGCAACGCCAGGATCCATGGATAGCGTCTCTCTTAGAGTACCTGTCTCAGACGTCTCCACGTACCGACAACCGTTTACTTCGACGAACTGCTCGCCATTTTATCATCCGTGACGGTCTTCTGTACCGGCGAAACTACCTAACTTATGGCCGCAAATGGTTGCTGGAAATACCTCGCCACCTACGTTCTGACGTATGTGCCTTCTTCCACGCGGATCCGCAATGCGCCCATGCAGGTGTAGTGAAGACGTACGCTCGCCTACGAATTCAATATTACTGGCACGGAATGTACGCTTCGTTAGGCAGTACGTCCGTTCATGTTCCTTGTGCCAGAAGAGCTCCCCGGAAGAGCTCCGCTCGCACATCTACAGGGCCACTCCAGCCACTGCCTTGTCCTTCTAGGCAATTCAGCCCCATCAGAATCGACTTGTACGGTCCCCTACCATACACACCAAATGGAAACCGCTGGTTCATCGTAGCCGTGGAGCACCTTACGCGCTACGCCGAAACTTCGGCGCTTCCCGATGCCACTGTGCGTTAAGTCGGCCTGTTCATTCTGCACAACCTCATCCTTCGGCATGGTGCACCCCGTGAGCTTCTCAGTGACCGTGAGCGTTCTTTCTTGTCGGAAGCTGTAGAAGCCCTCCTACGCGAATGCAACATCGTGCACCGAACAACGACCGCATACCACCCCCAAACAAACGGGATGACCGAGCGATTTAATCGCACGCTGGGTGACATGCTCTCCATGTATGTTTCTGATAACCATACGAACTGGGACCGCATACTGCCATTCGTTACTTACGCTTACAATAGCGCAATTCAATCGACAACTAAATTCTCCCCATTGTTCCTTCTTTATGGTCGGGAACCTTCATCGTTCTTGGACACTATCCTTCTGTACCGCCCAGACCCTTCAGAATCGACAACATTGGCCAAAGCCGCCACATATGCCGAAGAATGTCGGCAGCTAGCACGTTCGCTAACAACATATGATCAGGCACGCCAGAAACACTCGCATGACCGACGCTCATCCCCTTTGTCAAACGCACCTGGGGCAATCGTGTGTCTCCGCGTGCCATCGTCTGCCCCAGGCCTTTGCTCAAAGTTCATACCCAAGTATGACGGTCCATACCGGATCCTGCGCCAGACTTCACCACTCAACTACATAGTTGACTACACTTTGATCTTAGCCAAAAGGCCGAGAAGCGAACCTATTCAGCCACCTACAGATCAACGGCGCCGTGGGCGCGAGACTGTGCACGTCGAGCGTCTCAAACCTCACTACGACCCACCAGTCCTGTCTGTGCCATAGGTCGACAGGATGGCTCCTTTCGCACCGGGGAGTCAATGTAGTGACAAATACGGGCTCTAAGAACGACGAAGAGGACGTTTGTTGTGGCGGAGGCTCGTGCTGCTGCAGCTCCTGCTGAAACCGCAGATTGCTGTCTCGGTGCTGTTAGGCCCAATAAACGGTTGCTCTACCCCGGCGTGCGTTATATATATATAGTCAAGTAGATCCTCCGTGAGCGGTTACAACGTGGTTCATTTCGACGTTTCGGCCTAGAGTCTGGCCTTCATCAGGCCATCCTGATAAAGGCCAGACTCTAGGCCGAAACGTCGAAATAAACCACGTTGTGACCACTCACGGAGGATCTACTTGACTGTATGCAACGTTACGGCCACTCAACCACCATGCCTGCCTACATATATATATATATATATATATATATATATGTGTGTGTGTGTGTGTGTGTGTGTGTGTGTGTGTGTGTGTGTGTGTATGTGACGTAAGAAGGCGGGGTGGTTTGGAGAAGTAGATAAGGAAGAAGTGCTTTTGGAATAAACATGGCGTATGAGCCAGGTCACGTCACCCAGTCATCGTAGCGTCACACGAGTCGACAGGATGGAGACCTGCCTGCCCCTTCATCAGTCACTCATCATTGACGCAGTTTCCCAGAAGACACCCTGACCATACATTGACTACAAAATCATCGCCTAGAAGGACAACGACCAGCACCATGACAGAACCATTGGCTGAGCTCGACATCCCCAAGTACACCGGATCAGCGGACGACGGACCCGTACAGGACTGGTTCAACCTATTCGAGGTCCACGCCGCCGCTGCATCCTGGTCGGAAAGGGAGATGATCATCAACTTCACTGACTACATCTCCGGTGAGGCATTTAAGTTTTACCTCACCCACATCTTTGAAAATGACGAGTCATGACAAAAGATCAAAGAAGAAATGTTCACTCGTTTTAACGACTATGACCAAGACCTGCTAAATTCCAATTATCTAGAGACAACCGCACACTACCGTCCATTCCTTAAGCAGTCCTCAACCATTCCAAAGCCCCGCGCGAATCGACAACTGCCTCAAGACGAAGTGGCACATGAGTTTGCTTACAGAAGGCCATGCGTATATTGGGAAAAACCTAACCGTCAAGCGCACCTCCCTTCTGCGCGAAAGTTATCGCTTCAGCATATGACCCGAGACGTTGCTCAACCTGCTGATGCCCTTCACTCTTCGTCTCGCATACGTGGTCCTCCACCTGAGATTTCGTCACGCGGTTTTTCAAGCGCTCTTAGCAGTCACCACTTGCCTTGTAAGGACGCTGTGTTCATGGTAGATCACTTGGCGCATCGGAAAAATACCCTGTCAAGCCATTGTCCTTCCGTACGGTTTCATGCATCACCGTCCGGTGCACACACTCTCGAGAGTCCAAACAAAACAGAAGGCTCAGACGCATCGAACGTCGCACGCTACCAGGCGCAAGAACTACTCGCAGTGTACAGCGAAAAAGAAGCCCCTGAAGAGCTTCGTGTCATTTCTACGGCACTGCAGACTTGCCAAAATCTGCAGTACAAACCTACTAATGCCATGTCACCTGTGGTGCCCACATGGAGTGCTCACCAATTCATGAATAGAACAAATTCAGAAGGGCATGATACATCAAACCTCGTACACAGTTGTCTTTCGGAAGCGCCCTTAATGAACCCCGACACCGAAGCCTCTGAAGAGCATGCTAGCAATGATGACGCATTGCCAACTACGCCCGACAAGCAAGACACTAGTTCACTATTCATCAGCTGTCTACAAGACGCATCAAACACCGAAGGAAATGAATGCCCCATTCCGGAATGGGTGCCACTACAGCCATTTTCTGAGCAGCCCAAGCAAAGCAACCAAAGCCCAGTTCACAAACTCATGCTACAACGAGAGAGACTGCAACGAGGGCATCGACGAACGCAAAATTCGACGGAAGCGCACTTTCCAATTGAAGAACATCGGAAAATAAGATCTCCAATTCAAGACGTCAGGTGCTTTCGAACAAAGAAAAGTCACCAGAGACGCTCTCTGCACTTACTAGTACACCGACTCCACCACCACAGAAAACGCCGAGAAAGACGCGGAAGCCCTGCTTGCACACCGCTATTACTCAGGCACTTCGTCACAGTCTGTCAAAAAGCACGAAAACAACAAGCACTGGGATGGCACCATTCACGTCTAAAAATACAACTCCGACGACATCCGAGCTTCAAATGCTACAGGCACTCCCAACCTTGTCTGTTCCTCACAAAAACTCAACCGATGTCACAACAGTTCAGATTTCCAGGGTGTGGTTATGCCATCCAGAACGCAACAGTCAAGCTCGTCCACCAGAGTCGTCATAAAAATCACCGGACTGCCCCCTCAGCCTTGAAGATTCAGTGAGATAGTGAAACTCCGTCTGGACGTGAAACTGTGAACTTGGGCATTGTTTTGTTTGTTGTCTTCTTCAATTTGTTGTAGTTTGTAACAGGTGCCATTTTTCGGGGGGAGGGGGAATCCTGTGACGTATGAAGGCAGGGATGGTTTGAGAAGTAGATAACGAAGAAGTGCTTTTGGAATAAACATGGCGTATGAGCCAGGCCACGTCACCCAGTCATCATAGCGTCACACACAAATATATATATATATATATATATATATATATATATATATTGTGAGCGCTGATTGTGTTGCTCATCATTTTCACTTTCACCTGCGCATACAAAGCACCGTGATCATCATCATCGGAGCGGCTCGCTGTTTGTTCGGTTGCTGGCTCGCGCGTCTGGGTTGACAATAAAACGGTCGCTCCTTCGTACCTGACGTCGTCTCACAAGTGGTGGAGCGTGCTGTGATTCCCAAGTCCTCGTGCACTACCGGTCACCCCTGGAGCTCCGATCAGGTCGACGGCTGTGCTTGCCAACAGTGATGGCGCAAAACGACCCACCCCCTACCGCCTTCTTCGCACCACCCGCTCAGCCTGCTGGGCCTCACCACACCGTGAGTACCTCGCAACGAGACCCTCCAGTGTTTTCTGGCCTTCGCGGTGAGGACGTAGAAGAATGGCTGGACAGTTACGACCGTACCAGTGCTTGCAATTACTGGGATGAGGCACATAAGCTGCGCTATGTACCCTTTTATCTGAAGGAGGTTGCTAAGACGTGGTATCATAACCACGAACGCGACTTTCCTGATTGGTCAGCATTCACGGTGCAGCTGCGTCAAATATTCGGCACTTCTACAGGACGCTCTGAGGTAGCTAAACAGAAGCTCGCTACCCGCATCCAGGGGCCTGACGAATCGTACACATCGTACATTGAAGACGTTCTGGCCCTCTGCCGCCGCGCCCAAAAGGACATGCCGGAGGCCGATCGTATTCGGCAAGTAATGAAAGGCATCAACTCCGTCGCCTTTAATGCTCTTGTCATGCAGAGCCCGACAACAGTTCAGGACATTATTACCACCTGCCAGCGCCTGGACGCACTTTACTCAATGCGCCTTCCACACGCCTCCTATGACACTCGTCTTACTGGCGAGCATGAGCTGCGAGCTCTAATTCGCACCATAGTGAGAGAGGAACTTCACAGCCTTGTTCCTGCCAGCGCACCGACTTCACCTGCCCGCTCACCCCCTCCTAACCTGCGGGAAATTATAAAGGACGAATTGGCGTCGATGACGAGCGTCGCACGTGCCCCGCCTCCTGTGCCCTTACATGTGCCTACGTATGCCGAAGTCGTGTCACGGCCTCCTCCACCTACTCCACCTGTAACTACGGACGTCGTATACGACCATTTGGCTGCGATGGCAGCCAAGGCACCACCACAACCACACTTCCCTGCCTGGCGCCCTACGCGCCCCGTCTGTTACTACTGTGGCATAAGAGGACATATCTCCCGCTTTTGCCGTCGGCGCCAGCAAGATGAACGACGAGGTTATTCTTCGTACGAGAGTGACCGGGCTGCGAGGTCTGACCCCTACGTTTCAGGAACCTACATTCCCTCGTCACGACGTTCGCCTTCGCCTCCTTTGTCCCACGGTGAACCTCGTTCTTCCCGCTCACCCCGCCGTCGTTCACCATCGCCCTTCCGCCGTACTACTTCGCCTTTACGTTCTGCCCTGATGCCCCTCGACAGCCACTCGGAAAACTAGCAGCTGCAGTTTTTGGAGGAGAAACTGCCTGTCGTCGAATTGTCCCAATTCCTCCTGCGCGCCCTGCAAATTTACTAACTGTTTGTGTAGAAGGCATTTCGGTTGACGCACTCGTGGACACTGGAGCAGCCATTTCGGTCATTGATCGCGAACTATGTCATCGTCTACGAAAAGTGCAAACTCCATATGTTGGTCCGGTGTTATGTGGTGCTAATGAAAATAGAATTTACCCTATTGGACAATGCACTGTTCGTGTTCTGATCGACGGAATTCGTCACCATATACAATTGGCTGTGCTTTCTTCATGTGCTCATCCGATTATATTGGGCTGGGACTTCCTGTCAGCCGCTTCCGCTGTCATTTCGTGTGGTCCGCCCGTTATTCGCATTACGGACACTGAAAATTCTAGTGCTTACGATTTTTCGTCGCCTCACCTTGTTGCAGCTGCAGACTTTGTACTGCCCCCGGCCCAAGAACGTATCCTCACCATTAGATCCAGCGATACCATTGACGGTGACGCAGTGGTTGTCCCCGATCAGCGCTGCATTTTCAGAGGAATCGCCATCGCATGTTGTCTAGTGCGGTTTTCGCGTGGTCATGCCAGTCTCACCGCCTACAACACGACAACAGAGCCACAACTACTGCCAGAGGGGTCCACTGTTGCCAGCCTTATCGACATAGCACCGGTATGTGTCGTCACTGTATCGTCTCCGCCGTCAGTCGCTAAGTGTACGCCACCAGGAGGCTCATCTAATGCGCTTAAAGCCACTTTGAGTCCATATCTCACTCCAACGCAAACTAATGACTTAATGGCCCTTTTAACAAAACACAAGACTTGTTTTGACGTTTGTTCGGATGGCTTAGGTCAAACTACGGTGACCTCTCATCACATCGCCACAGACGGTTCTCGTATTATCCGCCGTCGCCCTTACCGCGTGTCGTCTTCAGAACGCAAGGTCATCGAGGAACAAGTCAATGACATGCTCGCACGCAACGTTATCAGACCTTCCACAAGCCCTTGGTCTTCTCCTGTTGTCCTAGTTAAGAAAAGGGACGGATCAGTGCGATTTTGCGTTGATTACAGGGCACTAAACAAAATTACGCGCAAGGATGTATATCCTATGCCTCGAATTGACGATGCACTTGACACCTTACAGGGTGCAGAATATTTCTCAAGTCTCGACCTACGATCTGGGTATTGGCAGATCCCGATGCATGAGTCTGATAAAGAGAAGACAGCGTTTGCTACTCCTGATGGTCTCTTCGAATTCAATGTGATGCCTTTTGGGCTCTGCAATGCCCCAGCCACATTTGAGCGGATGATCGATACGGTGCTGCGTGGCCTAAAATGGAAGACCTGTCTTTGTTACCTGGATGACATCGTCATCTTTTCATCCAGCTTCTCGCAACACCTAGAACGTCTAGACGAGGTGCTCACATGTCTAGCCAAAGCCGGTCTCCAGCTAAATACCAAGAAGTGTCGGTTTGCGAGCCGCAGCATCAAAGTGTTAGGCCACGTTGTCAGCAAGCTTGGCATCGAACCTGATCCCGACAAAGTGGCCGCTGTGCTGCACTTTCCTAAGCCCACCACGCTCAAAGACCTTCGCAGCTTCCTCGGCTTAGCCTCTTACTTCCGCCGTTTTGTCCGTGATTTTGCCACTATCGCGGCTCCTCTTCACAAACTCCTGACCACAAGTGCATCATTTCTTTGGACAGATGACTGTGAAGCTGCTTTCCAGACCCTGAAGCGATGCCTCACGTCAGGGCCAGTTCTTCGCCATTTTGATCCCACAGCCCCTACTATATTACACACTGACGCAAGTGGGCACGGAATCGGCGCTGTTCTGCTGCAGCGTGACCAGGCTTCACAAGAGCAAGTCGTGGCTTACGCGAGCCGTACTCTCTCCCCAGCGGAACGCAATTACAGCATCACTGAACAGGAATGTCTCGCTATCGTATGGTCCGTGCAAAAATTTCGCCCCTATTTGTATGGCCGCCGCTTCACGATCGTCACGGATCATCATGCGCTCTGTTGGTTGTCATCATTAAAAAACTTGTCAGGACGCCTCGGTCGTTGGGTGCTCCGACTGCAGGAGTATGACTACAGTGTCACATACCGGTCGGGCCGCAAACACCAAGATGCCGACGCTTTGTCACGCTGTCCGCTGTTGCAAAATCATGACGCATCTACCTGCTGCGCAGCACCTCCCAGCCAAGAGACCACGCAGATGACCAGTCTTAGTCCCATCGAGCCCACTGCACCGGATGACTTCCTTCAATCCGCAGACCTCACCTCGCTCCAACGTGCAGACACATACTGCCGTACAATCATCGATCGGCTCACCGGCTCATCTCGTGCTCCCAACAGCCGCTTGCGACGACAACTCACGCGTTTCAAACTTCATGACGGAACGCTACTTCGACAAACTTACCATCTTCTCGGTAGCCGATGGGTCCCGGTCATACCTCGCTCACTTCGACTCCAAGTCTTAGAAGCCTTTCATGACGACCCGACGGCTGGCCACTTGGGTTTTCATAAAACCTACGATCGCATTAAGACTCGCTGCTTCTGGCCTGGCCTCTCCACTAGTGTTTCCAGGTACGTCACTTCCTGTTCATCATGTCAGCACCGAAAACGTTCGACATCTCTTCCCGCCGGCCCTCTACAGCCTCTCCCGTGCCCATCCGCTCCCTTCGAGTTCGTCGGCATAGACTTATACGGACCCCTTCCGCTTACCGCCGCCGGTCACCGCTGGATTGTTACTGCCGTAGACCATCTTACTCGCTACGCTGAGACGGCAGCTCTTCCTACTGGAGCTGCCAGCGAAGTAGCCGACTTTGTTCTGCGTGCCATTATCCTGCGCCACGGCGCCCCTCGTGTTCTCCTGAGTGACCGTGGCAAGACATTTCTTTCTCGTGTGCTCGCTGAAGTTTTACAGGCCTCTGACACAATCCATAAGACCACCTCGGCATATCATACGCAAACCAATGGTCTTACTGAGCGTTTTCATAGAACTTTGTCAGACATGATCTCTATGTATGTCCAACCCGATCACAAGAACTGGGACACAATACTACCTTTCGTCACGTTTGCCTATAACACTGCCATACAACGCACTACAAGTTACAGCCCGTTTTTTCTTGTGTATGGCCGTGCACCATCTTTTGTTCTAGACACCAGCTTTTTGTCCACGCCTTCTGTCCCATCTGCGTCCCTTCCGGAAGAATTCGCTGCCCGTGTCAACCACTGCCGCACAATCGCCCGCGCCAACACCTCTACCATTCAGGCCCAGCGAAAAGTTCGTTGTGATGCGACACGTCGAGTTGTGTCATTCTACCCAGGCGACGAAGTGCTCCTCTGGACACCTGTTCGCACACCCGGCCTCTGTGAAAAATTCATTCACAGATACCTGGGTCCTTACACCGTGCTTGAACGAACATCGGCCGTAAATTATCGCGTCGCGCCGGTTACTTCGGCTTCTGATCGCCGTCGTCGCGGGACCGAGATCGTCCATGTGTCTCGCCTGAAACCTTATATCCAGCGCTCATACACTTACTAAATGAACGTCTTGCAGACCGCTTTCGTGTAGGGGGGAAATAGTGTGAGCGCTGATTGTGTTGCTCATCATTTTCACTTTCACCTGCGCATACAAAGCACCGTGATCATCATCATCGGAGCGGCTCGCTGTTTGTTCGGTTGCTGGCTCGCGCGTCTGGGTTGACAATAAAACGGTCGCTCCTTCGTACCTGACGTCGTCTCACAATATATATATATATATATATATATATATATATATTGAAATAACTTGAAGATAGCACATAAGAAAAGGATCGTATTTACTACGTAGATAGGTATATATATATATATACCTATCTATCAGCTCATGTCTAAGTGCTCTCGTGAAACCCTCTTCATTCTCGTGAACGAAAATTTGTATGGGAGGATGAGATGGTATGACGAATTCGACGCGCTGGTCAATACATCAATGATATCACAATGCTGTCTCGCACGTCGCCAAACACTTCTTGGTAGACAGCGACACATACGCGTGGGCGGGTATATGACACTGGTATGCTGGTTTGCGCCACAGGTGATTCATACTTTGTATCTGCCCTGCAATGACGGTAATATAGATGGGCAACTTTAACACGCACGTGTGCTAAGACAAACCCGACATCGATAGCGTGGATCTGACGAGTGCAAAGAATAAATGTGAGTGTCCAAGCAGGAATTGAACCCAAACACTCTTCGTGGCATTCAACCATTTAGCCGTCATGCCAGACCTCTGATCTGTTTTTCGAGTAAACCTTATGTTCGCGAAATCTCACTGCTGGTTGCAGTGCTGGGTATCTGATTTTGTAAAGCTTACATGTGCATTCTTTCGATACAGCTGTCACGTCGTGTTAACGTCAATTGTAGTTGGGCGCTGTGCGCTGAAGTTGATTTATGTGGCAGTGTGCAGGGCAACTCTCTTCGTGAGCACAGGCGCTTCATAACTCTTATCGCCTGAGGTGTTGCTAATACTCATGTGTCTGTTGGCATGGTTGCGCAAGTGCGAAGAACTGGCTATATAAATATTTCAAATTCTTCAGAATATATCTGTGCGTGCAACATTTATACATAAATTTGGCGTAATTTCATGTGTCACTCAAAAAATCGCAACGCGGTCACCTTCACTCCGCATGCTTTACATAACGTTGGTTCCCATAGTACATGGGTTCTGCTGAATTTTTTTCGAACAAATATTATCCGCTGCCTTCTGCCAATCTATAACAACCGCATACAATCACTTAAATATTGTAAAGAAAGGCAAGCGTTTGTGCGATATTATATATTATATATGCATAGGGCCGCCTTGTGGACTAAAATTTAACACGCGAGTTTTTATTACGTACCTAAATCTAAATGATTGCGTGTTGCTTCATGAATTGCACCCTAAGTTAAGATTGTACTGAGCAAGTTCATTTTATAACTCCAGTGTGATTTCAATTTCTGTTCCTTTAAGAAATGATGTAAGTACTGAATCGACAGATTTTACTTCACAGAAATATATATTTGTAGCGGGACCACGAGCACAAATTAAAAGCACATATTAAACAAAACTGCAGCTGATCTACCAACCGAAAAATGCTCTGCCACATTCCTAGACGTTGCCACAGCCACACACCTAAGAACACGAATCGTTTATCAACGATTGGCTGAAACAGTGTCTTCAAATGCCATCTAAGACTCAACCTGTTTGGCACAATGTCAGGGGAAGGTTTCTTTACGATTGGACCGAAAAGCGGCGCCTGCACTGTAATGACTCTGGCTAGCCGGAGTGTAGGACAATACACAGCATTCTCGAAAGTTGAATTCACTCATATTAATATGATGCATATGCAGCTGGTCAAAGTGGAAATGTTTTTGATTTGGTAAGGCAAATGTACAAGTAGTTTAACTTTCCCTAAGATAATGGAACATACCACTCTACGAGAACGCGCATGACGTGCGGAAACATGCAAGCACGACCTGGCTTGCGGATGGCGTATGAAGTAATCCATAGTCGGAGTGTTTGAACCAGCATCCGCCAGGTGGCGAATGCCGTCGATCTCACGGCGAATATTCAGATATATGTGGCAACCCCATAGATGTCAGATGGACTTCACCGATGCTATTTTAGCCACATCGTTAGACCACTCTGCTTCTCTTCATCGCGGCCCGGCTGTACTTACTCGTACCGATACATATCTTTTTTTGATATTGTTGTTCAAAAGCATCAGCTCGCTTTGTATTTTTTTATTTTTGCACCCTTCGCTGGCCTCATGTGGAAGATGTTTTGTCATGCATCATTTCGTGATTAGCTAAATGAATTTGCTTAGTAATGCACGGTCATGATATGAGGACTATTACTCGGTGACACTGACGCATGATCAAAGCAGTGCTCACCATGGCCTCGAAGATCCCGGCCGTACTTTCGCAAAATTGAGCATTGTTGCATTGCATAGTTACAACAACGGGCACGGGCAAGGTGCCTAATTAGAAGTCGAGGAGTGGTGCAAAGGTTTGTTGCAGCGTTCCCCCCCTCCCGCCATTCTTTGAGTGTAAAATACAATATGTTTCACAATACATGAACAAACAACCAAAAGTGAAGCGATGACTTCCTTCTCACACTAGCCGGCCTGCAGTATGTGACTTTCAGTTTTTGGGGTGGAGCATATTAGCGGCCTCCGGTCTCCATTATCGTAAAGAAACTCAGTTACCATACTTAGTGAACATATGGGTCAGAATTGCCCCCCCTCTTATGTGATTAGGGGTGGAGGCCAACCCCTTGACCCCTCTTCTCCAATCGGGCGCACGCCCACACTACAGGCTCTGCGTCCTGTGGTGCACGAACTCCGTATGACACAGAGTGCGAGTTATTGCGCCAAACAACGAATAAAACGCTCTCATTGGTGAAACACACTGACGTAGCATTGTTTTTTTCCCATTATCCGTGACTCTCCAAGCTCGAGCACGCTCATCATAATGAAGGAGAAAAGGCGGTTAAGGTGGCAGACAAAAGATGGGACTCCGTCCGTATCTGTCGGAGAATGAGGAAAAAAGAACTTTATTCAGAGTCCGGCGAGTTGGTGGGGCTGGCCAACGACTCCCCCTAGGTTACGGTCAGAAGTCCTTGAAACCTGGCAACTTCCACGGCCTGCTGGACGGCCCACATATGATCTTCGAGGACGGAGCTGTGCACTGGGGCTTCCCAGCACGCGCGAAAGCGGTCACCAGAGGCCGCATACTCGTTGAGGACACTAATTCCTCTACATTCCCATAACATATACTCCAAAGCGCCTCTGGAGTCACAGCACTTGCACTTGTACATTTTATCGGGATATATAATGTTCGAGAGCGCAGGATTCAGATACGTCCTAGTTTGTAACTGCCGCCATTCGACAGACTGTCTTTTTTGTTAATTTTGGGTGAGGGGGCGGAAGTATGCCCCTCTGTAACCTATATTGTTTGCAATGTGACTGTATCGTGTCATTCTGTCTTCCCACTCCCTCTCGTCTACCGCGCCTTCATCATCGGAGGATGCTAGGGCAGCACTTGAGAAGGCAGCTTGGTCGGTTAACCCTCGAGGTGCGTCATGTACAGCCCCGATGTTGCTGTCCCCCACGATGGCGGTACCTGCCGAATTCAAAATGTTATTCTTAAAGCAAACAATGCGTGAGTAATGAACTCCTTTTCAGAGGTCATTCGATACCTACTTTCGATGTTCTCCTGTCTCCTACTAAGCGTGGAGATTAAGGTGAGGGATTTTCACAGCAGAGCAATGACTCATTCAGGCAAGCACAATACCGCACATTATTTATGTGTTTGTGTTAATGATACAAAAATGTTTAAAAGCTATATTATCATATACAGGTGTTTGAAAGACAGATTGCGTACCGTGACATTATATATATAGCCGCTGCTTGCATCGCAAGTGGTCATTCATGTGTCTAACATTATTTTACTTTTAAGGAAAGGGACACCTCTAGTAGAATATCTTAAATAAACGTGTTTTTCGACAACTTTTTTGCTGTTAAGCAAAATAGATATAGGCTACTTATAGCCAAATAATAATGTTAGAAACACAGGATGTATTTGCGTAATCTGTGGTATACCGGAAATCACGGTCAGCATAGTTCAGTTATCTTTCGCACATCACCATTTTCAGCAACGCAGCATTATTACCACCATTGCTATATCATCATTTCTTATAGATCAAGATTGTTCGTAGGAAAACAAAGGGTACAAGTGGATGTGGAAAAAAAAATTGGCAGCATATCCACGGTGTGAATGATAGAGAGTGCGGCGAAGAATTCGTCCGTCCATTCGTTCTTGCTTCCGTCCGTCCATGCGTCCATCTGTGTGACCGTCTATGCGTCCATCCGCCCGTCCGTGCGTGCGTCTGTTCATGCGTCCGTTCCTGCGTTCGCCCATGCATCCGCCCCTTCGTCTGTTCATGCGCCCATCCATGCATCTGTCTGTGTGTCCGTTCGTCCATCTATTCAACACTCCAAGTACCACCATCCCGCAACTTTTCATCACATATCCCCATATAGAAGCACCGCCATCCAGCGGACATTCCACGGACTAATCGAGAGGTGGCACACGCACGCTTCCTTATGGCTTGCGCTTCGGGTCTACTTCCCACCTTTAACCACCTCGAGTTCACGGTATATACTAGTTCACTGTATTCATAGCACTGCGGCCATGAATACAGTGCTAAACCTTTCTAAAACCTCGCTACACCTTTCTAAAACCAAGGAGATTACGATCAGCGAGTATAACGTAGCAAACTTTTCCTGTCAGATAGTGCTCAATGTACATGCCAAAGGCTGCTAATGGGAAATGAGAGACAGGAGAATTCGCCTTTTACTTTCTTACGGCTTGCGCTTCGTATTACAACACTTCGAGTTCATTCATGGTATATACTACTTCATTGTATTCATGGCACTGCAGCACAACGCTCGCTAAACCTTTCTAAAACTAAGGAGGTTACACCCAGTGAGTACAACGTAGCAACCTTTTCTTGTCAGATAGTGCTCATTGTACATGTCAATGGCTGCTAATGGGCATTGCAGCGTGCGCGTAAACTAAAAGCCGAATGCTCCTGTCTCTCATTCCCCACTAGCAGCCATTGGCCTGTACATTGAGCACCATTTTTTATTGTTCAACAACACACAGAAAAAATCTCTCACTGGCACCACCTTGGAAGACAAAATGTTATACTTGTTACATACTACAACGGCTACGAGGGACGAACGGGTGCCGCTATAATGAGCTTCACCCCTAAAAGGCTGAAAAGAAAAGATAAACTTCTGTACTCGCGCAGCATCTAATGTTCTTGCAGTGCTTTCTTTCAATATCGAAATCTGGATAACATTCCTAATAATAGCACGAATTGAAAACGATCAAAATATGTATGTACTCGTACGCGTCTCCGAGTGTGACAGCGTAACTTCAGTATTCTCAGCTTCCTTCTACTAAGAAACGTCAAACACCAGGTGTTTCGTCCCTCCCGGAGACAATAAGGCCAGGAATAAGACATCTGTTTTTGACAAAGGATTGTCGCACTTACTGCCGCTTAAATTCAAGAAGCTCAGTTTCCTGAACGGAAATCTTCTGCACCTACTATCTCAGAAATCATTTTCTCATGATCACAGCTTTTATGTAATTGCCTGCGACGAGTGATGATTTTTTTATGTGAAGGCAGGCCAGTTTATTGCGCGCTTCAGAAGTTTGGTTGAATACTATTCTGCATATAAAGATTTTCGTGAAGTATTTTGAAAATGTCAAACTTATGTGAGTGCAGGCCCTGTAGATTTCGATTCGGGTTTGATTCGTAAGCATTTTATTTTCTATTCTCGACATGAGCCCAGCAGTGGCCTATGTCTCTTAGTGCATTCGTAATAAGCTTAAAAAAAACCTTTGCCCGTGGTAATAGTCATATAAGATGAAGGAGATTGCACGAGAAATACTTTGCTGTAAGCAAGTGCAATGGCTTGATGTGTAACTGCCCACTTCCTAAAGCTGAGCCTGCTGCGATAAACCAATGAAAACTGAACGATAAAGACAAAGTAGCGATACTTGTTGTAGAAAAACTACAAATCAACTGAAATTTATTCTCATTTCCTCGTTACGCTTAGAAAGTTCTCTCTCAGAAGGTTTTTGTTTCTTTCTTACGCAGAGTAAGTTAACGTGGTTGAGTGCCAAAAAGAATCGCACACAATCTCTGGCAGGTCTATAACAACCTTGGTTTTTAGCACCAAGCGCATGTTGCGCCGGAATCATTTGATGTGCAGAGGTTCTTCTTGTTTCATAGCAGAGCTTTTTTTTCTTTTTTTTTCACTGAAGCTATAGGTTGAGTTTTTTGGTGCTGTCCAGCTCCTAAATGGGAAAGTAGAAAAAAATACATTTGAAATAGCAACTGCTTCACCATCACAACAAAGCCACTATCACAAGCAGATGTTAACACTGCGCAAATATAGTTAAAATAGCTCCTTCACTTGGACTAAATGAGGTCCTTATAGCTAGGAAAAAACGTGGCAAAATACATTGTGTCCTTTGTGAAAAAATCGAAATGCATCCAACGAGACTCCACTCCAGAAGAAGGGATGAGCTGCTTCCGCTGGCTATCCTTATCGGCATGTGCTAATAAAAAGGGGTGGCGGCTCATTGTCACCTTGGAAGCCAGTATTCTATGCTGTCTGTTTTTTTTTTGTAATTGCGTACTGTTTTTTTTTTTTTGCACCGGTGAAGATGCCCTTTTGATTTATTTTTCTGAACTCGTATGTCTTTAACAACCACAGTTATATACTCCGTTTCAATCCACGATTACTAAAGCAATCCGTTCCTATGTCAACGGCTGATCGTTGAATAGCAACAGTTCTATACTCCGAATTTTCGAAGCAAGGAGCCTTCTACAAGATTGTAGGGAGAACATATTGACATTTTACTAAAATATACTGCACCGTTATCAAATTTCTGTTATAGCAGGGCCATCTACACATGCTGTGGCCAAGGCCACATGCTCTAATACAACATCATCTGTCGCAGAGCTGGGTATACCAGGCACGGCTGTTTAGCGAGCCCTCCCTGGTGTTGCATAAGTACTGACCGGCTTTTTTTTATCTTTTCACTTATTTATCTTGTTGCTCTGAAAGTTACGAGACTTCAAAATAAAATAATAGAACAAGAAAAAAGATTACCTGGTTATGAAATGCCTTATAGCGAGAATCTGCGGAAGAATTTCACACACTGTGGAGTTAAAAGTTACGCTGGTCGACTTAGGTTGAGTCTGAAGTTCGACCTATTGCATCGAAGCCGACAAGAATTTCCTCATGTAAGCTTTTAGTAGAGGGAGTCTCAAACTAAGGATGACCGTGATATGTGCAGTTTCGTCCACCAGGAAAACAAACTACCGAAGCTTGTACGTCTTTGTTGTAAACTTACCTCAGTAGACTCTGTGGCTATGCAGCCAAACAGGCTAGGATTAGGTCCCTCACCTATGGCTTCGCAGCGTTGGATAGCCTGATCGCTAACACAATGGGTTGTAGAAGCAAGGAAGAAAGATAGGAGGAAAAGAACTGTATTTTGGTTAACCAGCCTATAGGCAGCCGGTTTGCTAACCAAACCAGCGAATCGCAATATACCTACGCCGAAGGATACCTGAGAACGCCCACTATTGGAGAAAAGGAGTTGGGAAACTAAGGTGCTTGCGTTCGGCATTTGCACTTATGCGAATGTGTACTTTGAAGAACATGTACTTTAGCACGGCTGTGCCAATTAGTACACCGATGCCTAGATTTTCTGAGCCACAAACGCCCGTCGCTCATGGGTTCGATTGCTCTTATCAAGTAATTTTATGAGCATTCGAATGGTAGGGTGGGGTAAGGTAAAATAATACACGGCTCAAATGCGACATTTTGACTTGCCGGCCTGCGTAGCTAATGAAGAAAAACGACCAGGCCATAGCGAAACGCGAGGCGCAGTCACAACTAAAGCCGTAAGAGCAGCCTTTCAGAGCCGTTTCTAAACGAACGTTCAGTAACAGCTACAAGCACACTTGCTGGGTACCCATTACTCCAGAAATAAATATTTTTTTAGTAGGTCGGCATTTTTTGCTATTCTTCGTCATTATTCAGAGAAACATGGTATACATTACACAATTGCTATAAAATATGTGCAATTTTTTTATTCAGCGGATGACGACGATGAAGAATTAAGGTTGAAGTCCGTATGTGCCACAGTCAAAAAGTAATGACGAACAAGCTTTTGGGTACGAGCCATGGCTGTGGAAACATCATCATCATCATCATCATCATGAAATGGGTTGGAGCATTGGACGACTCACTCGTTACGCAATTGTCATTGTATGACGCCTGGTTGTTCATTTTCTGTTCTAAAGCTTTTTATTCCTCCTATTAAATCAATTACTTTCCCGACATCAAGCCTACCTGAAGCAAATTCACCGCCTAAGGCAAATTAGTGGCTCAGTGGTAAAGTATTTGGATTGTAGAAGTGAACCCGGGTTCCAATCCTATCGTGCGCTAAGTGTTTTTTATTAAAACATTATTGTTCTTGTTTTTTGTGATACTGACTACGGACACCGGTGATGGCCGCAGCGCACAACTACGGTGCCGCACGTGGCGCGCATTTTGATCTCATAACAGCTTTAACAGTAAAAACTACTTTTATTTGCTTCTCTTTCCCATGTCAACCTTTTAATGTGTAAAAGTTGATGACTGCTCACAGCGTTCGCGGGGGAAAAATTACGCGGCTGGTGCCAGTGTTTTCGTGAACTGCCGAAAAGGGGCGAAATCCTCTTCAGTGAAATTTCAGGATCCGCACACGTAGCTATACTTCTGTGTCAGCACAACAACGCAAGTGTTTATTTTGTTACTTTAGACTACAAGCTACATCACATTAAAAAGCGGATTTTTCTTAATTCAGGCATGTCATAGGGTCACAATGTGACAAAAAGGCACCCTATTGCCTTCGTGAGTGCCTGAATAATTGAATCATTAACCTATGCTCATTATATACAATACTCTTTATTTGTGAGTGTTCGTAAATACAAGAAAATGTCGTATAGAGCTTCCTAGGAAGAAATCGTCATGAAAAAGCACTATTGCCGTTCAGGACATGACTCTCTCTATTCGCACTGCATAGAGGTTCTTCCGCGTTCCCAACGGTGCTCTCAATAGATGCATCAAAATAAGCGGTATCTCCAAGTCAAGTCATTAACAAAAACGTCTTGGGATGGAGTTTCAACAAAGTTTTACCAACAGAATTATTTAAAAAGGCGTTGGAAAATCTGAATCTAGCACAGTTGTAAATTTATTGTCTCACTAAGTCCGGCGGACGAACTTAAGAGCTATGAAATGCCTGATCAGTTCTCCATCAAAACGGCAAAAAGAGCTGACGAAGATACGCCAAAACATCTCTAGCCTCCAATTATTCAATCATCTAACGATATGCCAGCATTCAACAAAATACAACACTAGCGCAAAAAAAGCTGGCGGTGTTTGATATGCAAGGAGTTTTGGAGCAACACAACACCGCTTTGTGTCAAGAATCAATACGTTGAGTCCAAGAACAGGGCTTCTGAAGACTGCCTAAGGTAGAAGGGAGTAAATTTTAAGTCGTTTTACTGCAAAAGTTAAAGGACTAATTTTTTTTCACCCCGTCTCGTTTTGCCTTACGCAGCATTTAGTTTTGTTCTGCAGGTAGAGGCAAAATGTGACATGTGAAGCATTTTTAATTTATATATTTCCGGGGCCTCTACTACGGCGTCTTTCATAATTAAATCGTGGTCTTTTGGACGTAAAACACGAGGTAATAGTATTGTGATATGAAAGAATGTGGCTGGCCTTTTATGATAGTCTAAACACGTATATGATTTCTACAGCAAGAAGCCTCGCTACGGCCGGCCACACAATACGTATTATGGGGAGGTAATATACTCACAATGCTTATAGTCCAGCCAGGGTGGCAAGTTTGTGCGTATCGTTCCGTACGATCGTTGTACCTGGCAGGAAGAGAACGTTTGAACGTGGCATTAGAAATAGATCACGGGTGGTGGAGGCTGCATCGTCGCGTTTTCTAGCACCACCACTGGCGGCGCAATGATCTGCGTACCACTTTTGCCGATGAGTGGGCTCTCGGGTTTTGCGGTAATGGATCCAGCGGCTTTCAACGCTTTATCCACTACTGATGATGCCAATCCCGTTACTTTCTTGAATATACTCTATGAAAAGAAAAATAACAATAGAAGACATTATAGAAATGTAAGCCAAAAATGAAATCGAAGCATAAATTACTCTATTGTTAGAGTATAGTTCATCGATCGAACTGCTGTTTTATTAATGCCGTACAGGACTCTGTTCAAGTTATCTAACGTCTCGAGAGAATGACGATTGCTCGGGCGTTGTAAGTACTCAACGAAAATGTGTACTCGCTTGAGGGAAGTTTTTTATTCTCTTAAAATAATTTTTCTTAACCTTATTTTTTCTACCACGAATTTTTATTAGATGAGGCATTCGAGCACTGTACGCGCAAGTGTTAAGGAAACTATGAGCAATGAGCTACACTATGAGCTCTTGTGTATGACAATGTGCTCATCTGTGTACCTGTACTCGGTGTGTGGTTATTTGTGGTGACTGCTATCCGGGAATTTCATTAAAGATTGCCATCTTTTTCGGGGTTTTGTTTCATACTTTGAGTTTATTCCTTTTCTTATGCAACTGCAATACCCACGGTTTCCATGGGTATCGTCATAAATAAATAATTAAATAAATAAATAAATAAATAAATAAATAAATGATGTGGCTTGGGAAAATATGATCTGCGCCACAACGTTTTATGTAAAGCTCACCGGTACTTTGCTATCTATAAGATGAAAATGTTTTATGACAAGGTCTACCACAGCTCTGCTGGCGTATTTCCTTCATGGATATTACGCTGCAGAATATATAATAACACTAGAAGGAAAACGAGAAGGAAACATTTTGTCGCATGGCGTCGAACTAGCACACAGCGCTAACTACTATGCCACTGAGCATACGTTGTCGATTACTTTACGGCAAGCTATTTGTATACACCAAACACGGCTTCGAGCTAGCAACCTCTCCAATCGCAGCACACGGCACTAACTACTATGCCATGGAGCATGCGTTGTCGATGACGCTAACGGCAAGCCCTTTGTGTACACCAAACACAGCTTGGAGTCCTGAGAGCGCCAAAACATCAGCATCTTTTCGTTATCAGTAGCGACAAGGTGCGACGGGCTCACGTTCAGCGCGCTCTAAAGGCTGTCGCCTTCACGGTGTGCTGCTCCACAGAGCGTAAGTCGTTCTTACGTGCGCGCCTATAAGACTCGTAATTCGGGAGAGGACGAAAGCCACTCCGCACGCTGCTACGGCCACCTTTGCGAAGGGAGTGCGCTACTGACACACGACTCAAAAGAATTGTGACAGTTCACACTTGTCCTCTGTACACTTGTGCACTCGTTTTGTGCGCCTTTCATTCTGTTTGAACAGTGCGCTTCAAGTGTCGAGCCGTGACAGTTGTTAGTTCGTGCTTGTCCTGTGTTTGCTAATTTAGTGCTAATTTCGTGTTTTCTCTTTGAGATGTGCGCTGCAAGTTTTGAGCTTTCTGCCATTCTTCACGTGACGTAGAAACTAAATGCTGTTGCGGAACTAATGAAGAATAGACACTCATCTGCCTTAGTAAAAATACGTTTCACTTTCATGTAGTACCAATTCATAGATAAGTGGAACAGCCTTGTCTTTTTTGTAAGTTAACATTTTGGCTTCGCAACAGAGAATTTGAGATAGCTAGGCAACATTCCCCAGCTAAAGTCCCACATAAGAGATCACATTAAAATAAACGCGTTTTTGTCATCTTGGCTTTTTTTTTTATTCGGCCTGAATGAAAAGTCTTTAGGGTCATGCTTCAATTTAGACGTTAAAATCAACTCACAGAGATTTGCCTATATTTTCTGGTGGTTCGTTCGCAGGTCATTCATAATCTTTCCAGTAAAACAGGTTCTCGAACAAGGCAGCAGCCTGACACACCAGGCCAAGTTTCATTAAAATAATTTTGAACGTAAGTTGAGTATGTCGAACAATAATGTTGCAACAACCACTACACTACTCTTGATAGCAACCAAGGAACTTGGGCGAGAGAAATTACGAAAAAAATAAACACAACGGTTTTATTTGTTTTTGACTAAGCGATCCATTCTATTTGACTTCATTTGTGCCTGATTTTTTGAAAGGGGGTTCAACATGCACGCATGGTCACGTGAAATGCAAATTCGTACCTAAAAGTGGAGAATCTAGTGACGCAATGTGTTGATGCAATAAATTGCAGATGGGTTTATTAAAATCAAGAAGGCGCCTTTGTCACGTCAGCTGGCTTTGGAATTTATAGCCCAGATCTACCTATATTTTTCGGTGAACAGGTACCTCTACCTGCGGTTTGTTCAGCAAACCCAGTCCTAGTCCGGCCGCCCCTCGACATTCATATTATTTTTGAATTTTACTGCAGTAAAGTAATATGGAAACATTTACACAAATGGTATACACGTAATATCATAATAGTAAAGCAAAGAATATTGGACCTTTGTATAAAATTTTTAGAACTAATTTATGCAAGTTGTAGCTTTTGTGTTACGAAAATGACGCGTTTTTGGGTGAAGCGTACTTGTATAAAAGACTATGTAAAAATTTTATTAGAGGGGGTTTTATATTAAGTTATTGTTACGACCTACGCAACTTATTTCGTATTTATATTTTTCATGGTTGGCATATCAATACACCGCTGTGGAGCTGTCGATATGGCGTTCGATTTGTCTACAGTACAGTGGTACACCAAGATAATACCAAGATAACAACAAGTACACCAAGATAACAATATTACAAAATCACAGCTTTGCCGCAAAGGCGAAGCAATGAACGTGATAGCAACAAATTGGAAGATGATGCACAGAATGGCATGCAGATCAAAACGTGCCCCGCGTTTCTCACACACAAAGGAAGCATGAAACGTACTCACAGGTACAGAATAACGCGAATAAGCGTCTCAGTTGTTACTTCGCCGTGTCTGACAAGCGCGCCCTTTTCGCAAATGGAAGCTGTGCAACAACTGCAGTGACCTTTGTGCGCCCGGTAACTAATACAGAATCGTTCCGACGAAACTCAACGAAACTCAAAGGCTTGCCAAGGCACACGATTCTCCGCACTGCAAGATAAGGGTGCGTGATCGACCGTACTCCTCCTTACTCTCTACGCAGGCCGAAGTGTGTGTAAGAGATGAGAGCCACCATGTGCTCACTGCTCAATCTTGCTGATAATGCTGAAAACACAATATGTACCCCCCCCCCCCCTGAGATGCCCGCCAACAGCAGTAAGTGGTAGATATGAATAGCTTGCCGTTTAAACGTTGAAGGAGGTACCTCTCGGTGGCTCATTGATTAACGCCCTCGAATTCACGACGCGTTGGTCCCAAGTTCTATTCCGCCCACGGGTATCTTTTTTCTAAGATCTTTTTAAATGCGAAGCATTTCATAGCAAACTTTAGCGCCCTTGAGCGTATCTATCTATCTATCTATCTATCTATCTATCTATCTATCTATCTATCTATCTATGTATCTATCTATCTATCTATCTATCTATCTATCTATCTATCTATCTATCTATCTATCTATCTAACCACCTACAACTTTTAGCTCCCCTGGCCGTATCCATTATAGTATCGACACCAAGCTTGGTATGGCATAACATGACTGTATGAAGAACATATTTCGCTAATTATGACTTGGAAATGATGACATGTATGTCATGAATGTCATGATTTACATATCATAGTCCTGCAGCACTTGCGGTGGTTTCATTCACATTACATGTTGCAAAACTGGTATAGTATGGCATGATTGTATGGCGAAAACAAGCGACAGACCCTTATATTAAAATCAGGATATGTGTGTCATGTACCAACATGACTACATGCTACGCTCATGTTGCGCTCGTGGCCGTTTCGCTAGTTTCACATCTACCAAACATGGTGTTACGTGACGCGAACGGACGACATAAGTAAATAACACATTCAAACATGATAATCACGACATGCGTGTCATGTAACAACGTGGCTACATGCCACACCGATGATGCACTCGCGGCCGTTTTACATATGCCAAATTTGGTGTTAGTGGCGCCAATGAATGACGAGGGTATGTAACTAGTGCAATCATGATAATCATAAGATGCGTGTCACGTGAGAAGATGACTACATGCCACAGTCAAGGTGCCAATACATTTCGACGTCACACGGTGCGTGTGTTCGCCGGCGTTCATTTTGTCCGGCACCGCCAGCCGCCGGTCTTGCCATATACTCGTAGGCACGCGCCGCGCTGCGTTGCTTTGACGCATGCGCGTTTCAGCGCGTACAACGTCCCTCCGTCACGAAATGAGGGAGACGCAGTGTTGTCTGGGTAACTCATTGGTGCAAAATGCAGCGTGTCGCATTTTGCGCCGGTGGCCGTCGGGCCACGCCAATGGACGCTGGTCGCGCTTGCGTCAGACTACCGAGTGCTCGCGTTTTGCTAACGTAGCGTGGCTGTGCCGCCACGCTGGTGTGTGCGCGCGTCAACGCTATATTGGAGTATATCGGACCCTTCTTGATGCGCTCGCGAGCGTTTTGCTACGCGGGCGTTTATACACTAAATTTGGTGTTACGTGACGTCAATGGATGACAAAACATATGACTGGTGCAAACATGATAATCTTGACACGTGTGTCATGTAAGAACATGACAACATATCACGCTCATAGCATGCTCGCGCCCATTCGCTAGCTCCACATATACTAAATTTGGTATTACGTGACGTGAATAGATGGTGAAGGTAAACGACACATCCAAATATAATAATCATCACATGGAAGTCATGTATGGCATCATTTAGCTCTACCGTGTAACATTGTGCTGATTTTAAAGTGACATACCAACATTTCTCAGCCATGCTTCGCATGTTATCGACTCTCACTGTACGTGGAATCTGCTATTTTTTTTTCTTTCTAGCGTTTTTATATATATAGATACGTGTACAGATACGGTGCATGACATCGACGGTGACGGTGACGGTGAAATCCAGCCGAGAGTGTCCATAAAATTGATCGCTATAAAAACGATTCATGGGTCTAGCTCTCCGGCACGTCAGTATGAGACTAGCTGAAGCTTTTAGGCAGGTAAATACGTTTTGCGAAGTATTAAGCGAAAGGATTGATGTCTCAAGATACCAATAAGAACTTACCGGATGCTTCATCTCTGCCACCTTGCCAGTACTTATCGTACTCACAACACTGTGCTCTTTGCTCGTTTTGACAGCGGATGAAGATCGGCTAGGATAGGAACGAGGTCGGTAGGCTGGCCTATGCGCGGTTCCTTTGGCCAACAATGCTTTGGAGCTTAGCTCTTGCCACCCGGCAGAAACAACTTCGGCAATCCTCTCCGGAGGTGTGAAACCATTGGTCAGGGAAGCGGTAGTGTCTTTGGGAAGCTTCAAGTTTACTCGGGATGGCTGATTTCGAATAACTGATTGTACAACTTTCTCCTGCTCTCCGGCAGACAGCGAAGCATTTACGGTGTTTGAATGTTTCGACGCACTTCTGTGAGCCTCCTCAGTGAAGTTCTTCCCGAATAGTTGGTAACGTTTTGTCGTAGTTATAGGAGCATGGTGAACAACTTTCTGTTCGATTGTTTGGGTATGTTCTGTCTTAGCTCTGTGAGCGTAGTGAATAACTTTTTTCCCGGCTGGTTGGTAACGTTTTGTCGTTGATCTGGGAGCATTTTTAATAATCTTCTTTCCGATTGGTTGGTAAGAGCGCTTTGTTTTGGCTGTCACAGGCACTCGAGTCGTTCCATGCGACAAGCCTGCGTGAGGACTTTGCGTGGTCTTAGGTGAGGGGGTGTATGGGCCAGGATGATGGGATGTTACGTTCCGAGTGACGTTTACTGTAGTCTTTGTAATTACAGAGTGAGTAAACGTCTTATTGCTAGTGATTGCTACGGGTTTTGTTGTGTGGGCTGGCACTTGGGGAACAATTGAAGGCCTGGTATCAGCGACAGTGGGCAGGGGCTGCTTATTTAGCCTTGTCGTCTTTTTCTTCTCTTGTTTCGCTGGGTGTGCTGTAGTCGTTTGGAAAGGGATGACTTTAGAGATAGGATTGACAGTAGAGTATTTTCTGACTACGGATGGGGTTGGCGAAGTAACCACAGGCGGTGAAGGAGTGGTAGTTTTTGAGGACCAATTGGGAGGTGACTGAGGACTTGGGCGAGGCGTGGTGAACATATATGGAAGTGGGTAGGCCACCCTTACTATTGTTGTGGCAGGCATGATAACTACAGTCACTGGACGCGCCCCAATTTCAGTTTTATTTAGGAGCTTCATTGCTGGCGCTACAGTCATTGGTTCATGTCGCACTAGTGGAGATGAAATTTCCGCTACCGCGGGGCTCGCTGATACAGTAATTGAAAGAGCATTTTGTTCATTCTCGGCAGACTGTCTGATTGTTTTTCTGATAGACTCGGCTGAAGGCTGAAAGATAACTTCTTTTGCACCAGTGGCAAAGGGGGAATGAATATAAAACACGCGGTGGCCACTTGAGATTAGAACGTGTTTTGTGCTGGAGATGTTTGCGGCGTGTATTGTGGGACTATCAGAGGCATTGAGAACGCCCAGAGGAGCACCACGGGATGGTAGTTTTAAGCCATACTGTGGTGGATTTGGAATGTTAAATACCGTGTTAACTGGTGCATAAACAACGTGGGGAACATTGTCTTTTGTTGAATTACCACTGGCATTGAGAACGACAGCAGGAGAGCCAAGGGGTGGTGGTATGAAGGCATAGTGCGGTGAATTCAGAATGTGATATGCCGTGTTAACTGGAGCATACAGAACGTGGGGAACACTGGGTTTTGTGGAATGACCAGTGGCACTCAGAAAGCCAGGAAGAGGACCGTGGGACGGTGGTTTCAGGTCAAACTGTGGTGGGCTTGGAATGTGGAATATTGTATTAACCGGCGCATAGCCAACATGGGGAACGCCGGGTTTTGTTGAACTACCAGTGGCACTAAAAAGGGCAGGAGAAGGAGCATTAGGAGGTTGTTTTAAGGCATAGTGTGGCGGATTCAGAATCGAAAACACTGTTTCAGCGTCTGAATACAGAACGCTTGGAATCCCGTTTGTGTTCACTGTCACCACCTTGATTTCATCATTTGGGGAGATTGCTGCCGCGCTATTCCTCGCGTTCGGATTCGATGCCGTCAACGGAAGTGAACCTAGCGATACGTTGGTACCAGGCGGAGCATCCAAGATTATAGCAGTTGCCGTGTTTACTCTCGTAGGTTTTTCTACGACTTTCGTTATCTCGATCTTCCTAGTGTCGTCGTTGTCCGAAGTTACCACCATGGGCGCTGAAGCGGTTAGCTGAGGGACCGAATACGGGAACCGGTACCAAGCGAAACTTGGGTTGGCCAGCGCTTCTTGAGGCATAAGTTGCGAAGCTTCTTCAGGAAAGCCCACGGTGGTGGGCACGTAGGTGTAAACGTCATCGCTTATCGCACCGTCGGTGAGCACTAGAGCAAGCAGTGTAAAAAATACGGGAGAGGATCCCTGAAAAGAAACATGAGTGCAATGTATTGCTATTTAAATTTTGTTGCAATAAAAATGTTGTAGTATTGTAAAGATGTTGATTATTAACGTGTGAAAGGCATTTTATAGGCAGCCGATTGATTTCTCTGATGTTTTCTTTGACTCGCAGAAAATGGCACCGCTGAGTGCGCAACTTGCTGGAAGTACTCAATGAACAGATAAACAGAATATTTTAAAGTTTTACTCTCAGCGATTTGATATAGCAGAATAAAGTATGACAGTTGTGCAATATGACGTAAACTATGGTACAACTTTGTGAAACCCTTAACTAGCACTTGCTCCTTGGATGTATTGACTTCTTCCATACAAAATACCTTACTAGCATTACAGAGTGAACTTTTTTGAGAAGCACTGTCTGCTGGGCGAGTTGGTCATTCATCTTAACTGAGGCGTGCGAAAAGATTGAAGCACTCTTCTTTTTGTGCTTAAATTTTTGCCGCACCTCTGTTAAAGGAACTTCCTTGTACGAAAGTGTTCATTAACTCTGTTTTGACTCATTTTCTGCCTTGTTTTCCTGAGAGCTTTTGGTTCTTTAGCTATCTCTTCAGTTGGACGTGTACATTAGTTTCTCACTGTGTGTCTGCTCAAGACATTGAAACTTTGTACCCGTATATTTTTTGTCACTACTGTTTATAGACGTCCGCTCACCACGTCTTGAAATGATAGGTCTTAGTTTGAAAGTGCAATTTCTAAGATAGCTATCTATACCTTTTACCCATTTTTTGAATGCTATATGATGTATACACTTTTGAATGTTTGTGTAATATCACTACCAGCATGAATGTTATTATGTATACGATTGTGCCATGTTAGTGCAAATTAATAACCAAACGATCAAAATTTCCGGAGCCATTCATCATGGTGTGCCTTATAATCATGTCGGGGTTCTTTGACGTCCATTTAATGTTGCATTGTTCTTACCCTGCTGTATTTTCTGTTGTGTTGGCAGCTAGAAGAGTACTGTAGAGCATTATTTGTAAAACAATAAATTTCTAGTCTACGCTCATTTCTCTAGCAGCTATTCAAAAGATTCCTCATATGCCTTCATCAGAATCCAGAAATCATCGATCTGTACCAATGCGAGTGATTTAAAGCTAAAGAGTTGAGATTCTTGATGACATATGCAGAGAGGCTCAAGTACATTGCCAACTTATCGTTTCCACTATGAATTCGCGCACAATTCTAGGCAGCGTCGTTACTTTCTTTAAGAAAATTGTTGGCCATAAAGCATATTGTGCAAACAAAGAAAATTTGTACTGCATACTTGGCTGCAACCCTACATTTTTTTTTAATTTCAGCATTGAACGTGGAAGTAATATCGCATGCGTAAAAGCATATTTTACACCTGAAGGAATACATCTATGCGCGTAGGGTAAATATAAATTTCGTAGGAGCATTTCCACCCAATACTGTTTATGAATTTCATACGTAACTCATTAAAAGTCATGGATACCCTACGCAAAACCCGATATGATACTTGTGCCTATATATCCTGTAATCCCGTAATAATCACAAGCGTCAATCATATGCGTTTCTGTATGATCATGGGCAATTATAATATATGGGTCATATGTATTATATGATATTTTTCTGTTGGAAGCAAGCAATTCAGGGTTTTGCTACTAAATGATAATTAGTCCTGAAAAGTATTGAAGAGTGTCGCACCACTAACATAAATATCTTTCCTTTTTTATCTTCAATAAGTCTACGACTCGCCTTAATATGATATAGCTATCTTTATAGAACGAAAAGCCTATAAGAACTCAATGTTATTGAATAACACTTACCATTTTGCAAATTCTATGACATCAATGTCGCAGGGCGTACTCGACTTCTGTCGTAACTTACGATGTTCTATATCCTTGCCTTGTTTTCCTTGGTCTTGCGAAAACTACAGCTGAACAATTGTGATTGCACACAAATCTTTCAAATAAAAAAGTAACCTAAAATGCAATCATTTGTTTTATTTGTTTTCATGAGTGAGAAATAGAACTTCTCTCAGAGAGCTCCTAGGAACTCCATTAATAGTATCCCCGCAAACTTCACTTGAGTACACGTATCTCTGGCACTTTCATTTTTTCACCTTCTGAATCAATCACAAAAAAACACAAACAGTGTGAGAATCAGTACTAAGGGATGTTTATGGCTCCTGTGTTATCAAAACACCCATAATCACACAATGCCCCTTGACTGCCTGTTGACAAAATTGACCTGTCCAGTGATGTATGCCACACTAACGGCTCCAACGCGAGATGGCAGTTATTTTCGTTTTAAAAGCAATGCATCACATTAAATCCACAAATACTGGGAAACATAAGGAAAGCTGTACACAATGCTTGACTGTATGGAACAGTTAGAAGCAAAAACAAGGGTTTCCGTCCTAGCGTACGTGCGAGAACAATAGAGTTCTTGGGAATTTTTTTTAACGCAAGTGTGTAAAGCTGCAGCGTTGACGCCCGTTTACAAATAGTGAAATATAAAACTACTGCTTTTCTTTGCGGCAAGATAAGTTAATCTACTAAAAGATGGCAGAATTTAAAAGGAATCAACAGCAGAAAGGAGATAGTTAAAACCAAGGTCTCTGTTTTGTCACTGCGTCTTCGACACCGCTGTTCTGCCACACGCGACCAATGCGTTCTTTGCGATAGTTGTAGAGCAGTTTGCATTTAAGTCATTCATCAAAATTGACAACCATAGATATCAAAAGCGTCACTACAATTCCAGGTGACGTCGAGTTTTCTCGTCAAGAAATATTTTGTTTTGCCGTTTGTGCACACTGTCCTGTTTTAGTGAAATGCCCTAATATTCTCTAAACACTTATAAAAGGAACAAGGAGAGAGATTTTTTCGTTACTGAAAACTGAAGTCGAGGAAGACCACATAAATATAAGGTGCCGTACATTGCTTTGACGTGGCTTGTATTCCGGCGAAACAGAAGGGAAACCATGGTGAGAGTTCATTTTCGAAGTACTACCTGTCTGCTCATTGTGATCGTCCTTCCCGTCTACCGTTCAGGTGTTCTCGGTGAATTCACGCTTTCTAGAACAGAATGTAAAGCACACTTGCTCAACGCAAATATAAATGAGGAGAACTTGAGTTTGGCCTAGTTGGTGCTTCCTCTTCAACATATCGACCGCACAAAAAGGATGCGTTTCAGTTGTCGAGCGTTAATCGGATTACATTACATCATTGCAGGCCTTATTGCTGTAGTCACAACACAACAAAGTGCAATCAATATATCCTAAGACTTGTGGGAACTTTACACGTTTGAACAAAAAGTAACTTTCCAGCAACAATGAAAGGAAATGCTTCGTGGTTTGACAGCTACGCTTGCGCGTGAAATGTCCACTAACCGTTCTGACCGAGACGAAAAGAAACAAAATCCGTCATTTTATCTTGTGGCTGTGTGTAATTGTAAAGCAGACCATAGAATGTTCTTTGGCGAGAACACAGTATGTATGCTCAATAGATACTTGTGTGCTAGAATATCATTTATTGCGCCATGTTTTGATGCAAATGTGCATGCTTTACTCTATGTTTTCCCTATTACATAAGTAAATTGAGGAATTAAACTCCGTATCGTATTCGCGGAATTGTACTTGCCGCTCCATACCTTCAGAGGCAAGAACCGCTCAGTGTCTCTCCGGCATTTTCCATGGAGTTGAAAGTGCTTTAGACCCGCATACTAAGATTTAGGTGCACCTTAAAGAACCCCAGGTGGTCTAAATTTTCCCAGAACCATATGGGGGTTTCAGAATGTTAAAATGCCTCAATTATTCATATTACTTATTCTCTCCAGATACGTGGTACCCCGAAGCAACGTGTGATCTCGACCTTAAATATTTACTACATTGTAGCACAACTGAATGTGTGGAATCGATGTAGCTGTGTATGCCCTGAGCAAATCCTTCTGAAGAAGAATTGAGCCAGCGGCACCTAGTGGACGTTGAAGAAATGACGAATGTTTCAACTTACAAAAAAGCCTTGCTCCCACCAAATATTTCTGCTGGTTGGAAAAAGGCCACATCTCTCCGGGGTGAAGGATAAACAAGTTTCCTAAAGAAAAAACAGATGGCCCCGTATCTGCATGTTAACCTGCAAATGTCGTGGAAAGACGATAGTCTTGCGTTTGGAGAGATTGAACAAAACGTTTATTTGATGTTCTGCGCAAGAATATCGGTGATTGGTATTCTGGAGGCACTGCGTTAAAGTGCCTTGAGCGTGCAGCGGAGGCGAACGAGCGAACCAAGTCACGTCACACGTGAGACATGAGCGCTATCTAGCAGTTATCTTGGAAAATAAAAACACGCGGTTCCGAGACGGCCATGCACGTCAGTCTCAGAATTGATAAGCTGTAGAACGCAAGGCCACAGGTAGGTGCCACGACCATGTCGCTTTAGCAAAGCATTAAAAAACACTTCCCTTTTCGTGCAAGCGTTGCATGGTCAGTGCCGCGTGATAAACGCTGCTGTCCTTAGTATAACTTAAGTATGCCTTTTCTAGTAAAAGACGCACATACAGAATATATACGTGTTGTTAAGGTGCATCACATATGCGCGATAACTGCTTTTTAATTGACAATCACACAAGTATGAACGCTGAATCTTAAGCAACATTGGTGGGCGCTGCAGATGGGGTCGGCCAATCGGGATATCTATTGCCGTTTAAAACGCCCAGTACCATTAAGAGTGGACAAACTGACAAATGTACAGAACGACAGACAGACAGATCAAAGTTTTTGCGTCGAAGGTCCTTACGAAAGACCATCGTCTTTAAAACAATGTGTACACACTAAACAGAAATGACCTGAAATAACCTTAAAAACTGGTTAAACCATTTGTCCTTTAGCGCACTACCTTTCCTGGGTTTTTTTTACCACCTACTACCGAGGTAAAAATTTACTCTCGTGCTAACTGAGTTTTTGAACGTAGCGAGAGTAGTAATTATTTACCCCAGTGAGGTTTTCAGCGAGTATAGAGGGAGTAAATTTTTACTACCTTCACAAGGTTTTTGAGGTGATTACTGGGAGTTATTTCTAATGGTAAAAAAATAAAAATGACGGGTGCATTCGCCCAGAGTCGACAAATTTATTGAATAGCAGAATTGATTTAATTTATTGAACGGCAGAATTGGTGACACATACATTCACATACAGACAAACACGCACACACAACAGATGCAGAATAATACACCACTAGCACAGACTGCACGCGTTGCTCGACTACACTTCGACAATCCAGTATATATATAGGCACGACTTTTTGACCGGCAATGTAGTACTGGTAGGAGAGCTCTTTTTTGCATCGGTTAACAACAACGCTTGAAGGTGCAAGCCTAAGCTTCAGGTGGGCTGCAGGGCACTACATGTCACACCAACCTTTTATTATAAATCTACACGATCTCACCTTTTTGATTATCCAATAATTGCTTGGCACACCGGGCTCTTTGCCCCACGCGTGTTAGCACTGATGATGCACAAGTCCACAAAATATACCTAAGTACGCACAAAGCATGGTAGCTCAATGATTTTCATTCAGCGACGGTGCACAAACACAGTAGCAGCACGTATTCATCACAACGGGCGTAGAAGAGCGGTCCACGCCTGCATACAAGCTGCTTACCGACGGCGTTCTAGGCCTTTTTGAGGAGCACGGCTATCCGATAAAACACAGCTGGCGATCACAGAACACATATCCTGTGCGAATTTCGTCGTCATTTCAGACACAAATGAACATGTCACCGCTATCTTACGGGGCGGGGCGGTGTATGCACACTTCCAACGAAAGACCACCATCCGGGTTTTCTTCGTGCTCACGGGCAGCCTCTTGTTGTTTCCGTCTGCCTCGTATCGGCTTCGCGCTACATGCTTGAGAACAGTTGGTGCATGAGGTGGGCAATTCGGGCAGCACTTTACTCATGCAGACATCGCCTACTGTGGAACAAAATATATGCGATGCTTCTTTCACCTGCCCCGGTGACACACTTTCACTGGTCACTGGTGGCCACGGCTCGGTGACGACGACAGAGTGAAGCATTTTGCTTATTGCTTCTCCAGCAGGCAAGCACGGACGATGACACCAGATCGATTTTGTTACCACTGGCAGGTCTTCAACATTCGGCTCGGAAGTGAGATATCCGCGACGTGCAGGTTCGGAGGCGCTCGGAAGAGCACGGTCGCTCGGTGATGTGGGAAACACGTGAGATCCATCAGCCCAACCAGACACACAGATACCGAGCTTCTTGCACTGTCTGTCTCCAAGGCCACCGCCGAGCAAAAGCAACATTTTGTGAAAGTATGCAGGACAGCTTTCCACAGCAGGTTTTCTTTCTCTTTCTTTTTCTCTTTTGAGAGCCCCCCCCCCCCCCCCCCGTCTTTTCTTTTCGTTCAAAGAATGCTGTTCTCGCTAGTTGTGCTTATGCTGCCCCCAGTTCCAGTAAAATTGCGCTGACTCGAGGTCAGTCCAGAGGCACGGCAATGCAAAAAAAAACAAAAAAAAACATCTGTGGGCTTTGCGTACCTTCAGTATTCACTGAGAGCGTCACAAGGGGGGTATGGGGCAAAAGCCGCCGAAGCAGCTGCACCTTGCAGCAGTCACGTGGTAATAAACTCTGAAACGCAGGTTAAAAATCACGTGATAGAAAACTCCCTAAGTGGTAAAACTGGATTTTGACATCCTTTTACTACTTGCCTGAGAGGTGGTGGTAAAACTATGTCATGTACCATCTTTTACTCCTACGCGAGGTAGTAATTTTAAACCCGAGAGAGTTTTCAGAGGTCATGAGCCGGAAAAACCCCAAACTCGGATAGTTTTTGCTTACAGTGTAGAGATAAATGATTTGCGCAAAGACCGGGAGTTTGGCCACAGCTACCCTCGTGAATAAGGAAATGGTTCTCGGTTATTCTTTTTTTCTGGTGTTCTGCTGCTGATTGCATTGGTCGTTCGTGTCTTCCTGACACTCCTCAGTTTGGTCAATACGCTGACAATGCAGGTTTCAGTTCCCCAGAACGCCACCACAAGGTGGTTCCTCATTCAGCGCTTTAAGGAGAAAGTCGATCATTTCGCTGCAATAAAAGGCAGCTTTCGTGTTTAAAAAATGCGTAAATGATCATTTTGAGGTCGAAAAAAATTACGCAGATCTCACGTACCTGGGAATCGGTGGTATGCGAAGCACGCGGAGGGAAGTTGACCGTGTTGCGATTTTTTCGCTGAGTGACACGTCATGAAATGACGCTAAATATATATACAAATGTTGCACGCACCGACATATGTTGACGAATTGCAGATGTTAATATAACCAGTTGTTCGCCCTTGCGTAACAATACCAACAAGAACAGGCGCATTAGCGACACCAGAAGCTGATATGAAGTGCTGATACTCGCGAGAATGATAGCTGTGGACACTGCTACATAAATCTACTTTAGCGCATGGCAACTAACCACAATTGACGGTAACCTGATGTGACGGCTGTATCAAAGGAGTACATATGTTGTGTTTATAAAATTTGGTAGGCCGCGCTGCACCCACTGTTAACGTTTCACGAAGATTAGCATCTATTTGAAAAGTAATTCTGCGCCCTAGCGTAGTTCTATGGTAAAATGCCTCATTGCCACGCAGAGTGCTTGGGTTCGATTCCAGCTGGGAGACTGGTATTTATTCGTTCCATTTGTCCGGTCGTCGGTACCGATGGCTCGTATTTCTTCGCGTGTTGAAATTGCCCATGTGTGTTCTCGTCGTTCCTAAGCAGATATAAGTGTCTATCACCTGTGGCACATACCCACATACCAGTGGCACATACCCGCCCGTGGGTATGCGCTACTGTCTGGCGGGAAGTGTTTGACGACGTATGTGACGGGATTGTGACATTATTCATGTCTTGACCAGCGCGTCATATTCGTCAAACCATTTCACCTTCCCATGCTAATTTTGGTTCCCGCCAAGTTAAGAGGGTGACCACGAGAGTGTCCGCAAGTAGGCGGCTGGATAGACAGATACGCTGAAAGTCGCCGAACCTCGCTAAGAAATGCTTCACATTTAAAATGTTGCGGAGATTGTCCTGAGTGCAAAAAATGGTGCCCAGATGTTTTGCTTGTTTTCCACAGTGTTGTAGTTTCCTGAAAAAGTGACCACGTGCAAACATTTTGAGATGCGTGGTGCATTCTCGCAGCAGTGACCGTTTGCCGACGGCCCCATATCGTTCATACACCGATTTTGGTGGAAAGTCAGCGCAACTTCTACTGTAGCTGTTGATTATTCGCCGGTTCTGGCCTTGATTTCGCGTGGTTTTAGAAGCAATGCTCTTTCAGTCCGTAATATAGTCTTCAGGTGGCATGGCGCGTAGTCGGCGTACCAGGTGCGCTAGCGTCACGCGTTATATACTCTATTCGGAAGATACGTCGGTTCGCCTCGTAACGCCACATGAATCGCTGTAGCCGGTTTCGCATAAACTGGTTCGAAGAAGAGCGTTTGTCACAGTGCGCAATATGAGCCCGGATTTCTCTTTTCCTCTTGTGCAGATCCGTGGCAGCCTACTCCTGCTTCTGACCTTCGCCATCTTCGCTCAGGCGTTCGGATATACTCCAACGTACCGGTTTCGCTTCCTGAAGAGTGCTGGCCGCCCCCCAAAGCCCTTTAAACTAACTCCCAAGTCTCCGCAGCCGACAACCCGGTTCATCGGGCCAGTAATTTCTTTTAGAGCCGCGCTTCCTCCGGTCCTTGGATTAAGGCCAATGGCGATGCCGATGCCGATGCCGATGCCAGTGCCGATGCCGATTCCGATGGTACCCGCTTCTAATTTCATAGGACCCAATCCTGGCGGGGTAGTTGCGGCTTTTGTGACACCAGCAGTAGGAGCTCCCAATACTGCCTTAGGCTTCGTGCCAGGGCCTCTCGTTCCTACACCACGCCTCGTGCAGCCCGTCATTTCTCCACACCAGAACTTCACGCTCTTGTCGAAGCACTCCTCAGGGCCAAGTGTGACGGCCACGGTGTTCCGTGCTCCCGGAGGCCTCTCTGCCACTAGTGTGCAGCGCGTTGAAGGCACGTCCACCTCGCTCTTCCGTGAGTCCGACACTGCCGGCGCCAAAACCACCACCACTACCAGTACTCGCAAGTCTCCACCTCTGGTTCGCGTGCCGGTACTAGGTACTGCGCGCCGCATGGGGTTCTTTCCTGTGGTTGATCCTCCCATACATTATTTCGTTTACGAGAAATAAAGACCGAACGCCTCTTGCTGAGCATGCTGCGTTCTTGTTTGCTGGAGAAATTAAATCATCACGGCTGCTTCTTCCTGCACTTGTGCTCCGAGGAAATTGCACAGTTGACAAGCTAACTCTGCCACAGAATTGATCAGAAGAAGCAACAAAAGGGAGAAGGCAGGGAGGTCAACCAAAAGGACATCCGGTTGGCTACCCTACACTGGGGGATTAGAAAAAAGGGCGAGAAATATGAGAAAGAGGGAAGAGAAGAAAAAAAGAGCTATATGTTTAGAAAAGGCAAACTATATAGGATAGCTTTCAGAAAACAAGACTTTGTGCTGCTTTCTTGAATGCCGAAAAAGGATGACGACGGCACCCATGCACGTACGCGGTGCCTTCATGCACTCATGAATAACTTTGGCAAACAAAGCGACTACGACTAGGAGAACTAAAATAGTTTACCTAATAACGTTGTAAACGTTTGTATAGCTGTCTATGACGCATGATTATGCAAGAAACCTGAAAGCAATTATTGGTGAACTGATGTTGATTTGATGTCATGCTTCTGAATTGGTCCTAAATATTCACCAGAAATCCTAGCATTCAGTCTGCTCATTCCATTCACGCAACAGCAGGTACTAGAAAAAAATATGTCTCTCATATGACTTCCAGGAAAAGGTTTGCTTTTTCATCAATGAGAGCAGAAAGTCAGGGTTGAACCGGGGCAGCAGAGGTGTGATTGGCGTAGAGTGTGGGATAATGTGGTATTATTACAGTTTCACCTTACAACCTCACGAACCTTTGGACAAAAATTTGCCGTTGCCTTGTATACACATTCTCAAAGGAGAGGAAAAAAATTGGCCCCGTATCTGCACGTTACACTAGAAATGTCGTCGAAAGACGATAGTCTTGTGCGTGGAGAGTGAAAAAAATGTCTATTTGATGTTCTACACAAAAAAATTGGTGACTGGTATTCTGGAGGCGCTGCGTTAAAGTGCCTCGAGCGTGCAGCGGAGGTGAACAACCGCATCAGGTTACGTCATACGTGAGACATGAGCGCAATATGACCGTTATCTTGGAAAACGGAGCGTGCAGCACACGTGCCCGTCTCGGAGGCCTTAAGGTGTAAAACGCAAGGAAACGTGTAGGTGCCACCACCGTGTCGTGTTAGCAAAGCGTTGACAACACTTGCCTATTCGTGGAAGTGTTTCATCGTCAGCGCAGCGTGATAAGCGCTGCGGTTCTTAGAAATACTTATGTATGCCTTTTTCAGTAGAAAAAGACGCATACAGAATATTTACGTGTTGTTATAGTGCCTCACATGTGCGCAATAATTGCTTTTTATTTGACAATCGCTTAAGTATGAATGCTAAATCTCGAGCAATATTGGTTGGCGCTGCTGATGGGGTCGGCCATTTGTGGTATCTTTATGGGTGGGCAAACAGACAATTGTATAGACAGTCTAACAGACAGACCAAAATTTTTGCGTTGAAGGTCCCTCAGAAAGACTATCGTCTTTAAAAAACAGCAACTTGCTGTGCTGTATGCTGGTGTACAAAGGCTGACGTCACAACTTCGGCATTACACTTTCAGGGTGTCATGTCTGCTTAGAGCCGGTAGGATGAATAATTGTGGCGCTTTGGAAGCCTCTGGGGAAAAGTCTACAATATCAGACAACATTCGCCAGAGACTGAGAGGATATGGTCACTCATACATAAGCAATTCGATTTGTCAATAGTTTTATTATGTTCGTGAACCTCGTATGCTTCGCAAACAACATTTAGCTAGCAAGTGGGGGAATTGTTTTATAGGAGTACTAATTTTTCTACATCCACAACAGTGTGTAATGAACGCAAGTACACAACTCGCCTACTACCGAAACACTACAGTAAACGAAAGTAATGTACAACAACTTTGGAAGAGTGGAGCGCTTCGAGATAAATAATAGTGCACTTCAAGTTGTAAAAGACTATGTATACTTGGGGCAGGTAATGACCGCAGAGCCGAACCACGAGTTGGAAGTAACTAGAAGAATACGAATGGGGTGGAGCACATTCAGCAAGCACTCTCACATTATGACAGGTGAATTGCCACTATACCTCAAGAGGAAGGTATATACCAGCTGTATCTTGCCGGCACTTAGCTACGGAGCAGAAACCGGGAGACCTACAAAGAGGGTTCAGCTTAAATTGAAGACGGCGCAGCGAGCAATGAAAAGAAAAATGGTAGGTGTAACCTCTGGAGGCAAGAATAGAGCAGAATGGATTAGGGAACAAACGGGGGTTAAGGACATCACAGTTGAAATCAAGAAGAAGAAATGGACGTGGGCTGGGCATGTAGCGCGTAGACAGGATAACCGCAGATGACATTAAGGGCAGATGACATTAAGAAGTTTGCACGTATAAATTGACAGCAACAAGCAAAGGACCGAGTTAACTGGCGGAACATGAGAGAGTCCTTTGTCCTGCAGTGAAGGTAGTCAGGCTGATGATGATGATGATGATGATGATGATGATGATGATGATGATGATGATGATGATGACAGAACTCGCACCTTTACAGGAGGTGATACCTTGCGTACAAGGCACAATTTTGAAGATGTAAAAAGTGAGTTTATATCGAAGTATCTAAATCGAAAGCCGGCAATCGACACAAACTCATATGACACATAGGGTCATATTGCATTATTAAGACAGCAAGAACGAGGTAAACAAGCTGCGACGATTGCTTATGAACTGCAGAAGAGCCATAGTAATACAAATATCTCGAGTTTTTCTCCCTAACAGGATGATACAAGCATTAGGCAAATGGTATATTGGATATGCTTCGGAAATTTCAGCCACGTGGACTTCTTTATCGTGAGCCTAAATCCAAGAACACGGGCTTCTAGCAAATAACGTTTGTCGAAATGCTACCGCCACGGTCGGGACCGTAGACGCGGCTTACTGGTTAGCAGCCGTGCACCCTTACCACGGTACCACGGGTGCATCAAGAACTAGGGCTATGGCGATTGATTACAGAGCCGTATAAATTATTATTCATAATTTTATGGTCAACACACACCATATCAAAATTCTCTTACACAATTAGAATAGTTAATTAAAAGAATGACGCGCGCGGCCTTGCCAGCAAGATCACATCTTCCGCGACGGAAACGAATACTGGATCGGCTGGAGTGGTAGACGGTAGATATTAAATGTCAAAACGCTTACTGTGGCGGCCCGCTTGAACATGTGCCAGCTGCAATACTGAGTGCGCAACAAGAGTGCATAAAGAACACAATGTGATTTTTCAGCTGAATGCCGATAGCTACTAGGCGAATCAAGCTGGTTTTGGTCTAAGCATTCCACCAATAAAAAAAACCGCACAGGGTACCTCGCCCCATCACTTAAGACGACTGGAAGACAAAGTTAATCTTTTTTCTGATCTAGCCAGGAGCTTTCTGAACTTCAGAAGCTTTCAAACGTAACGTGGTTTTACACTGCCTCAAAAATCGGAAGTATGACACACTTTTTATCCTTCACGTGGGTGGGCACAGCCTCCGTGATTCGTCCTCCTGTAACCAAGAGATGATGCTATGCGAAGGCGTCATCATCGGATGTGCTGATGTAACATTACCATGTCACATCATAAATCACGTGGGCACGCAGTGCCTTTGTGGCAACACCATGAATCATAGAAGACGCTGCTGCCGTGGCATGTCGTTTCGTTATTTTTGCTTTCCCGATTGCATCGTGCGCATGCCCTTGGTCATTCTTGCGAGTTAGCACAGTGTTCACATGGAAGGTGAACGGTGGCAAAGCTCGTGTCAAGTGCCTTTTGTTTCATGCAATTACTGAATGCCATCTGGCTTGCCACAGGCAATCATTATAATAGAAATGTACTTAAAAACTATTTATGGTGTCTACCCTCTCAACTATGCCAGCGCGTTCAAACATCATTAACTGTACAAAGCCATATCAAAGAAAAAACTGAAAAGGGAATACATTCAGTGAGAAAGGAAGAGAGAAAAAAAGAAGGAAAATGCGTAAAAGTAAAGGGAGAAAAAATCTGCGAAATCTGCAAAAAGAAATGACAAGGAAGCTAAGAATGGGAAATCAGAAGAGAAGCGAAGAAGCGCGCCCAGCGTCGCACTTGCTTCGGGATTGGCTGGCACAACCATGAATGAGACCGTCCTAAATTATTTAATTTTATATAAATGAAAGGGACCCTTAAGCAATCTTTCAAATTAAATCGAATGTGAAAACAAGTTTCTTTTTCTTCTTTAGTGTAGTGTTATATTAGGATCCCTTTAATTTCTGCACAAGCCAGAATTTCGCATTGCCTACGTCATCCGAACACCTACTATCTAGTAGCTATGTGCAAGGCGTTCCGGGTTTTTCGCGTATGAGGACGCCCTCCTGGGACAACAGCTTACGTGAAGTCCCGATGCCTCCGCGAAAAGTGATGACTTGCGGCCTCGTCGTGTCGCCATATCGAGACTTCCTGACGCAGTGATAATATTTTTTTGCAGCATTCAAGGTCACGCCCACTCCGATGGTAGTTTTTGTCGTTTTGTGAAGGATCTAGGCCTATCGCCTCTGAATAATAATAATAATAATAATAATAATAATAATAATAATAATAATAATAGTAACTACAGTTTTACTTCCCGAAACTGCAATACGAATATGAGAGACGCCTAATTTGAACGCTTTCGATATTTCGACGATCTGGTGTTCTTTAACGTGCACTGACAGTCACGTTTCTCGAGACTAAAATAAAATTCTGCAATCCACCTTGCGATACACGGGCCTCTACCACTTCGCCTTTATCAAAATGAGACCGCCATGGCCGGGATCGAATCCTCGACATCCCTGTCAGCAGCCAAGCACCCTAGCCACTGTTCCGTCAAGGATGATTGTGACTCAGACTAAAAGCGCGGAGAAAGTGAAGCCATATGTGCCAGAGGGCAGGTAAGGTGCGAATGCCCAGCTGGTTTTAACACGAATGCGTTATTAAGCTCCTTTCACAGAGATTCTGGTGCCAACGTCATTAGTTCTGAGAAAACAAAATATCAGCTTGTCTGTGAACAAAAAAAATGACACAGATACAAATCTAATAAAGAATAATAATTTGCATGGCGAGGGAGAAACAAGCCTAGGTTGTCTGCGTGACAAAGCAGGCACTCTTCCACAGAGACACGTTATTGCTTGAAAGTACCCCGGACAAAGAAAACTCTATGCGAATGCCATATAGTGGAAAGAGACTCTTCAATGCATATTGTGGGACAAAAATGGAGAATCACACCCTGGCGTATAAAAGCATGAAATTTCCGCAGTGAGTGGGTCTTTCAAACACTCAATCATTACGAAGCACACACACTTATTTTTTTATGGCGACATAAACTTGCTTTTAAGGCATACTATTTGTCTGCGTGTATGTGTATTAAATGTGTGACGTTATGCCGCCGTTGTGTATGAAGTGAAGTCATGTCTTGTGAAATGCGTTGTGATGTATCCAGCAGTTGTAACTGGCTGTGTCACTGTAGCGAAGACCGGCTTGGTGAAGGAAGCGTTCCGGTTGTAACCATTGGCATGTCCATATAAGGTGGTATGCATCTGCTTGCATCACTGTAGTGGTACAATACGGACACGTATCACCAACTGGTAAATGCGACCTGTTTCATGATGATATAACGGCTGGTGTAAGCCTCCTAAGTACGACTTTCACCGCCTTAGTAAGGTGGGGGGCTTGATCAGCTGCAATACGAGCAAGAAAAGCAGCAACTGTGCAGGTTTACCTGTTGCCTTACTAACGTGTAGTGCGTCCTTCGCTGATTTAAAAAAGGAAGAATTAGGGCGTATTGGGCACTTAACATCAGTACTTGCAGTATACCTACTCGGATTTTTTCAAATAGGTCAGTGCTGAGCGCAGAGTAGTTTGTTTCCGTTCGGTTTGGTAATGATATGCACGGATAGCCGAAGGCAGGCTAGCATTTGTCAAGCCGATGTGCAACGGGACCTATAACGCTATCGCGTTCTGCTTTTGAGGCGAAGCTCAAACGTCGCCATGTTTTTCTGTTTCTGTAGCATCGAACTAAAGCTGTGACACAGAAACACAGAACTTGAGTCCTGTAAAACGCTACTTCTTTAGAACAGCCTCGAAGGCAGCTCCCACGTGTGGACGGCGAGGCACAATGTGGGCTCTCTGGACAGCCCGTAGTTGTGGCGGCAGCTCTAACCTTCGTAAGGCACAATGCCGATCCTGTTCTGTGGGCTGACTTGAGTCCCGTAATGAAGGGCATCCTTATAAGATAAGTTCAAAGGTACAAACCTACCAACGATCAGAGCAAGTAGACTCAAGATCCTCTGAAGAGACTAGGCTGAGGAAGGATAGACTTGCATAGGACCTGGTGTGAAGCATTCTGAACGCAATGGCCGGAGGTCTTGAAGACCTTCTCTGTGGAGGAAGAAATGATTGCCTACTCAAGTGCTAGTGTTTAGCCACTTCATTGATTGTAAGTAAAGGAACTCTAAGCAACCACCGGCCAACCTGCCGACTTACGTCCTTCCCAGCACGAAGAATTTGTGCGTGCGCTCGGGAGTGAGCACTGTCGTTGAGGTTTACTATGGAGTCTGCAGTGTTGGTTCGAGATGCGCAGGAACCCAGGTAATGGTAGGTGAATAAAGTCCCTGTTTTCAAGTGGCTTTAAGTACTTCAGCCAGAGCCAAAAGTTTTGACCATAGATCTTATGTCAGCGAATATTTGTGACCTACTGTTGTCCAAATTGGCTGCAGCAAGATGTTCGACACTTAATGAAGTAGAGAGTCTAAGCAGAAGCGTAGCCAGAGGTTGGCACAACGGGCATGTGTTCCCCTCGCCCCGCCGAATTTTTTTCGCCATAGCATAAAGAGCGAAAAATGTACATTTTAACGTAAGCCACTCCAGAAACCTCAGCTTAAATTGAGAACGACGCAGCGAGCAATGGAAAGAAAAATGGTAGGTGTAACCTTGAGAGACAAGAAGAGAGCAGAGTGGATTAGGGAACAAACGGGGGTTAAGGATATCATAGTTGAAATAAGAAGAGGAAATGGACATGGGCCGGGCATGTAGCGCGTAGACAGAATAAGCGCTGGTCATTAAGGGTAACTAACTGGATTCCCAGAGAAGGCAAGAGAGTTAGAAGGAGACAGAAGGTTAAGTGGGCAGATGAAATTAAGAAGTTTGCGGGTATAAATTGGCAGCAGCAAGCACAGGACCGGGTTAACTGGCGGAACATGGGAGAGGCCTTTGTCCTGCCGTGGACGTAGTCAGGCTGACGATGATCATGATGATGATGATGATGGTGGCTCCAGAAACCGAGGAGGTGCTCCTCCCCTCCGAAAATTATCTGGCTGTGCGCCTGACCTTAAGTGACGCAGTATGCATTATTGATTTTAGAGCTTACGTCATTGACTGAAATAAATGAAACCGTAACCAATTGATCGTACTGAGCGGCACGGCACCCCCATGATCTTAAAAAGCGTGATGACCCTAGCCTGGCGCCTGCCTACGTCTGGCTGTAAATGGACGTTTTATTCACAGTCCGACTCCTGGATGAACAGCACGACACTGTTCATCCAGCAGCTGAAGATGGCGATCCTCTACGAGCACAGGGCTGATACCTAGGACGGCCAGAATCTACCTACCAGCCGGCGTACACGACAGACGCACTAGCTGTCCAGTGTCCTGGGCTTCAATAATTTTCTCTAGGGTGTTATGGACCCTTAACTGCATATACCGTTGAGGGCCTGTTCGCGCGGGGTGCTTAACACACTCTTTAGGTTTTTTCTCCTCGGAGTTTTAAACATCTTTTTTTCCAATCTGTACCCTGAGTGCATAGCAGCAACGTACACAGTATGACTTATGAGGGCTACACAAAAATGTCGAACTAGATTGTCTTTCTTGAGTCCTCCCTCCTTCCCCCCTCCTCCTGCTTCCTATTGAAAACACTAATATTCAACCGGATAATGTGCTTGGTCTCCGTTGAAGTTTTACAAATGGTCCAACCGTTGTACCCGTCCAACTAACTCTATTATCACGCCCAGCACTCTAATCGTGTCCACCCTCTGAATTGGGGCATCATTTCTGGTGTGAAGCGCAAAGTTCGCTTCTGTTAAAAGCTTCCAATTCTTTGGTTTGGCTTCCTTATAATGGGCTTGTATAAAAAGAGCTTCTAGCTACTCGAAGAGCACCTCAGCCCTGCGCCAGCAAGGGAGAGCTCCATCGCAGTGATGGCTTCCCGAAGGGCAGTCTAGATTCCCGCTCACTGCCTCCGGGACACCAGAAGGGAAAACATGAGGCTGATGCCCTTCACGTTAGGTAGCAGTGTGGACAACTTCCACATAGCAATGTTAAAGAGAAGCAGGGATATCATCACTCTTTGCGGCGGGCTATATGGCCCAGTGCTATCAAAATGGACGTGAGGTCTCCGATATTGAGCGTTGCCGTTCTCTATTCGAGAAAGGACAGGTCGTATCCGTGCAAGAATTTCGTCCAGCTGCAACTCTGGAATGGAATTTAAGACGTGTGAGTGAGAAATGTACAACGCAAAAACGACAAATGCGAAGTAAAACAGAAGGCACACGAAAGAGCGCTGGCTCGCAACTGAGAAATTTTACTTAAAGAACATAAAAAAGTCACAGCTAGAGTACGTATCAGCGTCATGCAGAAATGTCAAACATGTCTGCCAAAGAAGCAATGCGTATCACCTAGAGGCACACGTATGAAACATTTTTAACAGCTCGTCCGAATGTTGATAATTTTTTTATTCATTTATTGCTCTAACCTTCGTGATTTCTTCAAAATATTTAGATCATGCTCCAGCTTTGCATTCAAGAGTTGAACGTGATAGCCTAATTGAACAATTTTACGCTGTCCCTCTTACCTTCAACTGCGAGAACACAGAAAGGAAGAATTCACGTCACTTTCAAATCCTGCTTTTCTCCGTGTCCGTGGTTTATGCGCTCTACATAAGCAAGTGGCGTCTGGCTGTGTTAAAGATAAACAGATTAAACCTTATGTAAAATCGCATAAAGCTTTCATATTATCACGAAGTAACTATTGGCATAGGTGTGCGCATAGCGGGGGACTGGGCGGCCGCGCCCCTCAATCACATGACTGAGAGGGGAAAGGGCTGATGAGCCTCATACATTGACTTAATAGGCTAGGATGGCGATGCAGTGAACTTTCGCTTCCCTCCTTATGAAGAACCCTGCGCTCGCTTATCACTATTGGGTTGCACGAAGACAAGCCAGTAAAATTCATCACCATTTATAAACTATGTGAAGACATCGTGACTGGTAAGATTTTTTTGCGAGGTGGGCGGCACGTCCCGCAAGAAGGTCGGAAAGAATAATGACCCAAGGGAGTATGCCCCTATTCATTTAGCCTTTCGTTGAGATCGCACTGTTGGCTTCACACATGCTTCCATTACGAAAAGGTCCAGCTTACCGTTTCAGTTGAGTTTAAAAGTTCGAACAGACGCCGTGCAAGTCAACGCCACTCCTTATTTGTCATATGTGTTCATCGCGAACGCAAGGATGAACTTGAAACACTAAAAGGGGTGTAATAAGAAAACGACGGTGTGTGCTTTATGTTTGCCTCCATGGGCAGCGATATAACGCGTTCTAGCGGGCGCCATTACTTGGTGAAAATAAGGGGTTCAACTATGATGATAGGTTACACTTTGCGCCGTTAACCGGCTATGTGTACTTCCTAGCTACTTGAAGCCGCCAGTGATGTTCGTTTCGATCACGAGGGTGGATCGAAGGAGCGCAGTTCGCGAAGCTCACGGAACAGAACGGAGGCTGCTGGCACAGTCTTCATGCATCATTAGCCCTAAGTTGCGCTGCCGCCCACCTGCCACTTCCCTTTCTTTGTAGGCGGAAAGCAACGATTTTTCCGCTAAAGAACACGCATGGATGACTGAGTGTATTTACTCTCATATATGTGTATAAAGACAGTGAAGGAAGGAAGGAAAATAGGGGGAAAAAACGGCAGGGAAGGTAACCAGCCTATAGTCAGCCAGTTTGCTACCCTGCGCATGGGAAAGGGATGGGGGAGATGAAAGATGGTGAGCAGAGAGGGAAGAGAGAAACACAGCACATTCGGCAGCACACGTGCGCACACTCAGTCATAGTCCTGTCTTGTCTTTCGCGGTGTGAGGCAGTGATAGAACCAATAAAACGAACGAGGTAAACGCGGACATGCGCCATACACAAGGCAAGTGCAATGCTGGCTTTTTTATTGTCCATCCTCACTGTTTGTAAAGTTAATATCATTAAGTGCTGGCATTTAACATACCAGAACTACTACATGAACCTGCGAGACGCCTCTTTACAAAGTTACAGTGGATTAAAGGGCGGGGGGATATACGTATGATTGCCCATTATGAGCCATAACATGTGGTGATACGTATGCATTTATTTTTGTTATTCTTATATTTCGTTTGACTTTTGGGGACCGGAAGGACAATTTAGACCATGTTACACAAGCCCCCTTTAATTGTCACCTAGGTCGACCCCAAACGAGATATCGATGACCAGGCGCAATGCACGGCATGATCGTCGAATAAAACTGCAACGTGATATTTGACAACAGGAACCACAAAACTACGTTATTCGATATCAAGGCACTCACATATATCGTATTGGGTCATTTGTGAAGAGCAGGGCACGTTATGGGGCCATTCTGTCCCATGTATGCTGTGATAGTCGTATGCTATCGTTGCCTCGCATGAAGAAGGCAAAACCACGTAGAATACGGTAATTTGCGGAGAAGGAGGAGAAAGGAAGGAGGAAGAACAGAGAATTAACCAGTGGTAATTTGAGCGCACGCTTACGCCAAAGAGCAAACTTCGTCCTGTTATTTCTCGAAAGCCTTTATTATCATGGAAATCAATAGAAATAAACAGAAAAAACTTGATTGATTGATAATGGGGTTTAACGTCCCAAAACCACAATATAATTATGAAAGACGCCGTAGTCGAGGGCTCCGGAAATTTTGACCACCTGGGGATCTTTAACGTGCACCCAAATCTGAGCACACGGGCCTACACGATATCTGCCTCCACCGGAAATGCAGCCGCCAAAGCCGGGATTCGATCCCGCGACCTGTTGGTCAGCAGCCGAGTACCTTAGCCACTAGACCACCGCGGCGGGGCGCGAAGAAAAGAAAAAACTTCATAAAAAACTGGAAAAGTGAAAAAAAGGGCAAACAGCAGAAGCGGAGAGAAACTAAGGATGTTGCCCAGCTGAGCACTTGTCTCAGGCCATGGCACCACTTATGCAAGCTGCCCTAATATTTGTTATAGCTACTGGAGCTTTATCAATTGCAGAAAACAACAGAAAAAGCAAACTCCGCTCAGTAAAGGCTCGCCGAAGATAGCGAACTACGCATTGTGTGTCATTTGCACCCCTCAAATTTTTCCTAATTTGCAAAGGACGAGGACATTGCCGGCGGACACTTGCGGGACGACCAAACGTCAGTTATAAGTACGATTAGCATCTCCCGATGAGTGAAAATCAAAATTGATATTTTTAATGCACCTACTTTTGCATGAACTACTAAAGTTTCACTTCATTAGTACTGCATTTTTTCAAGCGATTTGGCTGCAATGCAGTAACAATTTGTGCGTTGAGACCTTATGTTACTTGTCAATGCAGGAATAAGTTACTCACATCTATTTCCCGTTGCAACCTAGACAAAACGCACATGTTCCACTTCTCTTTCCTCATACGACGTAGTCGTCACTCATGTGTGCATGTAAATCGTCCTTGTTTCCTGTTCTAAGGATTACGTTCGAACTACTTTTATACATCTTTTGTTCAATTCATCGTTGCACTTAAGATATTACGTTTGGCTGGTCAGAAAAGACAAAATATTTGCTGGAATTCGCAAAGGAGCTCAAGCTTTCAACTGGAAACTACCTCCCTGAACATGTCTTTATGAGAAAGTCATCTTCCTGAAATACGCGAGCGGTGCCTGACGCTACTTTATTAAGCGACGGCAGTTTGATAGCGTACTGGAGCATATCTTGGAGAGGGACAGGGTCACCAGTTGGCGAGAACTACAACCAGCAATACGAGCGACAACTGGACACCGGGCAATGGCTATTTCATCTTCATCCTCATTGATTTTTTTGATGGTGAGAGTGGAAGCTCGCGGCCCGACGCTTAAAGGGGGAAAACGCGTGGGATCAGTATACGCTGTCTTTCATGCGGAGGTACGGGGAGGGGGGGGGCGTTTGTAGTGCTGTAAAAATGGTATGGCACCACTTATCTATGATATAATAAGTGGTAAGACACGATTATGCATTTTCCCCCGCTTTTATCAGGTGCTGTACCCTGTCGTTTCGCCGCCGATGGGTGGCTGGGGCGTTGTCAAGCTGTCATTGGGCAGCTTTTTTTCCCGACCACTTTTTTTCACCGTAAATGTTTTTGTTTTTGGTGAAAATAAAGTTCTTTGATTGATTGATTAATTCGTTGATTATTAGTTTAACGTACTATTCAGCAGATCACATTTCCAACCGGCGTGCTTAAACGAAAGCAGCCAAGCAAAAATGTAGTTTTAATAGGCTTCATTCCAATCCGCTGGCAATGAAACACGGTGCGAGTGGCGTAATTCCTTTTGTTTGAATTTATGTATGTGCAGATACGAGCCAACGTACTCTTGCTGCTAGTCCTGGGCAGCGTCACACAGGCACCCGGATCTGCCTACCGGTACCGGGACCCGAAGCCTGGTTACCCTCCCCCGTATTTTCCTACGTCACGCCTGATGCCGCCACCGATGGATCCTCAGAATTTCGAACGCAGCATGAGAGGCGAATTTCTCCCGTCACCGATCCCTCTCAGTGCCTTGGTCCACCGCGACGGTCGACGATTATTGTCGACAGGGCCGGTTCCATTGGCGCTCGCAACTCCTCGAGCGGACACTGACTCGACGACCAACGTTGGCATCACCCCATGGGGGAATGCAGAGACAGTGCCGTTCACTACGTATTGGCCAGGTACCTATCCTCGCCACCCGATGGACCTTCTTCCGCCCCCTGTGCCCCGGCCACCTCTAGCCGTTGCTGCATCACGTTCCCCATCACCAGATGAGGATAGAGAATTTCCGGGAAATGCTGTCTGGCCCATTGCCTCTCTTCGTACCCTGCCAATTATCCCACTACCCCTTCCCCTTCCTGATGTACGTCCTCCTTTTTACGTCTAATATACTATGGTAGAATTAAAAGCGCAGCGAATTGCCGCAATTGCTAAATGTGTTGCGCACTTGATCAATTCAGTAGTAACTTCACTTTAGCTCCTGAATACTACAAAGAAACAAATAGCTGGATTTCTTGACCGTAATTCTGCCCCGTGGTTATAAAGGGAAGAGCCATGCAGCTATACACACTTGCTCATTTAATTCCATTTCTACACCAATAAAGGCACTTAGACTCGTCATAAGATACATTGTAAAAGCGAAATTCACAAATATTTACCGCCGGTACGATGGAAACAGAAGCTGCAAATCACCTGTTTTGCAGCTCAACGCCACGAGTGAATCTCGGCGTACTCCTCATAAAACCAATTTCCAGAGCGAAGAAGGTAACAGCGCGAATCGAACAAAGCCACAAAAAAAAAACGAGGGCTATAGGACAAGCGCTGAATGCTCACCAAACGTTTATTAGACGGACACCAGCCATTCATAGATTACCATAATTAACACGCGAACATCAAAAATTCGCTGCTACGAATCACAATCTTTCTGTCAATACATTTATTTTTCTCTGCAATACTATAGGAGAGGGCCAATGGACACAATAGTCACCCAAGTTAAGGATCCCAAATGTTTCTGAAATTTACCTTTTGTTCTTCACGCTGTTACATCCTGTGCTGTAATTATGAACCAAGTAGTTTACGTCAAGTTTCCACAATTAGCAATTGCTATGCCACTCCACTAACTGGAAAGCTTTGTTGTTATAGAGGTTGTCTTTGAAGGCCATTGATGCTACGTAGGACTCCCAGATCCGGACAAGTTCGTGTTCTGCTACAGTTCTGTTTTCCCGAACGAACTCTTACGAATTTTATTCTACGTTTCTGGTACAAAATGGTTGGTTGACAATTTTTCCTTTCATGCTACTGCTATATCGCATAGTCACGTATAATACACAGATCCTATTTACACAAGCAAAAAAAAAGCATTTCTCAGATATTGCTCTGGGGCAAAGTTTTTATAAAGTGCAAGTCTGGTAATTCAGCTTCAAATAAACAGGATCTCAAAGAGGCCCTGAAACACTTTTTTCAAGGAATCACAGAATTAGCTCAGTGGAAAAGCTTATTCCTTCATGAATTCAACGCCGCAAAAAATTTAAGAATCCATCCAGTGCGAGTGAAGTTACAAAGGTTTGTCGCTTGTTGCAATTGTGTTCTCTCTTCTCTCGTCCCGTCGAAAGCGCTGAAGCTAAGCTGGGAGGGATGGCAGGGTCACAGAAGAACGTCACACGCGCCTCATGGAATTGATCACTTTTTTTTTCTTCAAATGCGTCGCTATTTTGGTGGGATCGCGCACGCTCGCGTGGACAAGTCGCGGCCTCCCGCGGCGATCTCTGTAATGAGCGAGCGTGCCATGTTCAAATGAGCCAATGACTGATAGATGGGTAATTCACGTGTGATTTTTGGTCAAATTCCGCCACTTGTCGAGAGAAGAGAAACATTTTTTAGCTGATTTCGGTCAATCATTGTGAATTCCAGGCCGTGTGCTGTGCTGTAATAATTGGTTCGCATGTTGTCGGGAGCCTTTACTACCGATCGGCAGCGTTTTCTGACCATGCTCAAAAAGTGTTGCAGGGCCCCTTCATATCATTCATCAAAGAGACAGGTGTCGGTCGCTGCACCCATGTTGTTGCTTTGAAAAGTTATTCGCACATGAAGCCTTACAATGGCGTTTATTATGCCGCAAAATGAAATAATTTATTGAGATAATCTATGCCAGAACTAGCGACTGCCAATTTATTAAAACCAGCGAAATACACCTAAGTTGAAGTAGCTATCATATTCCCCAATATAGCTGCATGCTTTTGTTTGAAAAGCAGGTGTGATACTATGCCCATTTGTTATTTATTCACGCCCGTATGAACAATATAGCAAGCGTTATGATCTGTTAAGCTATCCATACTACCACATTCAAAACTGGACAAGGCTGAAAATGTAGTGATGAAAACCAGATAGATGACAGCATCATAACGAGTTGATTCCTTAACAGTTTGGTGAAGAACATATGATAACAAAACGTTGAGTAGCTCTCTTTCAAAAAATACTTCGCATCCACTGACTGTCACAGATGACCAGTCTACAACAAAAGCATTAAAATAACCCTTGCAAATAACGTTAGATACCGAAGTACCGTAGGTATCTAGAAATTGATAATTTTGTGTAAATTTTCGATATCAGAACCAGGCGGGGGAACACGATGCCGATAATCAAGGACATGTTTTCTAATAGAACCATGCACCACAAGAACTCAGTATTTGGTGGTGCAGAAAGCACAGAAAAGTTGAGATGATACCGAAGGAATAGGACAACACCACCCCCTCTCCACATCTCTCTGTCTCTCCGAACCACCTTGTAGCCAGGGAAACGTATGTGAGAATTATGTACTCCATCGTGCAGCCAAATCTTAGTAACGCCGATAATTTTTAGGGCATAACATGAGACCAGACAAAAAAAGACAACTTGGAATACTTACTGACAACACTTTTTGCATTGATATTTATTAAGGCAAGCTTATTCTGAGGGCCGCTTCGTCAATAATATGTTGGCCCAGGAGTCAGTTCAACCATTTTACTTAAACCAGTGGATGATCTGACAAGAGTACTAGATTACCTGGCCCAGTCATATTGCACCTTGTCAATGAATACATGATAAAGTGAAGTAGGACAGTTGAGCCGATATCCCTGTGACAGGTGGATGCCGCCCACAGATTCTTGCGAATATTGCGAGCCTAGAGAGAGACGTCTTCTAAAACACAAAATCCAGTGTTTTTAAAGTTTCATGCAGTTTTTATCAGTTACCTTAGCCTGAAAACTGATGATTTTCACGATGAAACGTACACATCCTCTAGCACTACAATTAGCCCACGTTTTCCGCCACTCCTTCTCTATATTCTTATACAACTTAGCCTAAGCACTCGGGTGAGGCCCCGCCCAGTATAGTGAATAGCGCCAGCTGATAACCTCCATGACTAAACATATAAACCCGACCGCGCATTCGGATACGATATTCTGAAGGCAGGTAACTAGCCGTGTCCGGCTCACGACGTCAGCCTGGAGTACGAACTCATTAGCGCACGCTTGTGGGCGTTCGCCTTTGAGAAGAAAAGGATGAGGAATTTTAGTGTTGCCTCCAACTTGCAAATTATGCTATATCTGCTGCTCTAAAGGGTCAAAGGTCTGTTGAGGAGGTTTAAGCCTTCATTTTCACTTATCTGGTTAGAAAAAAAATGTACATGTTATGCCAGAATGAGAAAACAACTCTGGCGTTTCGTTGCGGTGATGGATTTCAAAACCTTATTAACAAAACCCACCCTTCAGGCTCTGCAGCAGAATGACATGGCTGCTCAGCCACCAAGGTGCGTAATATTAATTATGCACTGCAAGTTTTTAATGCGCTAGTTCTCAACACTCGATAATTTTTGTTCCACTTGGTATCGTCACCGTAATATGACGTTATAAAACTAAGTTTGGTTGAATAACAACCCTACTGCAAGCTCCAAAGTGTATTAGAATGCAAAGTTTGCATAAAACGGTTTTCATGCTGTAGAAGTTAGGGCTGATTACTTCTTACATGGCCCTATGCCGAAAGAAAAGACTCACAAGCGGTATCTCCAAAACAAAGCTTTTTTTCTTACGTTGCTGCACGTTAAATAGAAATCTCACAACTGCGATAAAGAAAACATCGTCTGTCATTTTCCCAAGCAGTATCGCAAGTTACAATGCAGCCAAACATCCAATTCTGAGGCTTCGAGGGGCGGAATTACGTCATCAATACGGGGCGCATATGTTCGGTACAGATGCTTGTTGTGAAACTAAATCTAAGCTTACGAAAGTCAGGCACCCGGTCCTCAGTAATATGCTCCCACCATGAACTGCTTTGGGCACAACGTAGCGCCACCTAAAGCTCAACGGGGCTGTATGGTTTCCACTTTCTGGGCTGAGGTCATCCGAAAAATGATGCTTATAGAAGGAAGGGGAGAGAGATCGAAGGCCATGCCAGTGGCAAGAATCATTCCAGTTTCAGTCCGTAAATATCAAGAGCTTCGGCCGCGAGAGGGTGGTAGAGGGGGTGGAGAGATATAAGAGGGCGAGAAAGATTGGCATGGTTTGCACTTGGGCTAATTTGTGACCTCGCATATGGAGTAGTCGCAGCTAAATTTAAACGTATACGTGCGAAAAAATGCGATGACGGTGCTGGCTATTCTTAATGTTTTTAATCCTGTTTAGTCTATGGAATATTTATCCACATGTCTTTAGATTGCCGCACCTATATATTCAGCGGGGTGTTTCAATAAACACCAATTGTTAGTGCCAGCGCTTGCGTTTCTTTCCTTCGTGCTTGCGTAAATATTTAGCTGCAATCATTCAACATGGGAGAAATATGTACCGATGGACCAATAAAGAAGAAAGGGAAGCACACTCTCGCCCCCTTATATGTCCCACCTCGAGCGTGCAGCAATGATACAGTAAAACTTCTTGCGCTTGTAGTTGCCAAGAAAATAGGTTCATGGACATAATAGCCAACAAGCGAAAATGCACACGAGATTAATCGATGATTCCTTAGAGGCTGCCGCAAAGTATTGATTATGAAAAAAATTGTATCAAATATCCTTTCGCCAACACTGAATTTGTTTACGATATAACGCAGACATAAAACTCTTGCCGACGCCAGCTGTTTACGCATAGCTAGTGGACGAGTCAGATACACGCTTCGTAAAAGATGGCTGAGTGCCATATTTTAGCGATCATAGTAGGGAAGTTATTTTGCGCGGGTTGTTTGATTACTTTTGCCGAATCAGGCTTTCATATCAATGACGGGAAAATTATTAATAAATTACGCTCGAAGTAAACGATCACTTGAAAGCGACACTCTGCTTTTCTGCAGCACCATTTTATAAAAACTAACAATGTTTCGAACACATATCTTCATTTCCTCATCTAGTATCATGCTACCACATTACATGTTTTCGTTTCTGCACCAAAAAGTTTATAACGTACATAATATACTTTTCGAATATCTGTACGAACAAACACACACGCACGCACACCTGCTTAACTTTAATTTAATGTACTACTTTAGTGTAGCTGCTGGAAGCAGATATGTTTTTTTTTTTTTCATGTTGAGATAGAGACAGTCCTGTTTTTACACAGTTCACTCAGCTTTCTTATTTGCCCGGCCATGCTCAGATATATTCAGCCACTAAGTTCAAGCTCTGTTCGCATGATCACACATGCAATATTCGGATGAATGTTCTTGTGGCACTGCCTGATGTAATGCCACATCCCCATGCGGTGCTAAGTATTACCACGTATCCCTTAATTTTGCCAATGGGTAGTTTAAATGGAACAGCTACCATATCGTCTGGTGCGTAGAGGCCCATGGTTCGTCAGAAGTAAAGTGGCAGTTGGCAGCCGCGTCACGTCAGGAAGAAGCTTGGCACTGATCGTATACATGCGAACGCAACGTACCTTAAGTAGATAGATTCATTTGCCCAGTGCAGGATAGCGTACCAGTTTTTCTAGACTGGTTAACATCCTTGCCTTTTCTCTATCTTTGGCAAGAGTGGCGATGTGGGCTTGTTGGCGAAACATTTGAAAGAAATTTATGTAGCGCGAGGCGAAAAAACGAACACAGGAAAGAATAGACTGAGAGGACAGAGCGCTACTTGCAACATGTTTATTTTCGACCTCCAAGCCGTTTTTAAGCCATAATCGTCAAGCGAGCAACCAGATAAGCATGTGTATTCAGCTAAATGCACGACAATGTCACCTACCTACAAGAAAAACAATAAATAGGACAACAAAAAGCCACACAGATAAAATCACGTATAACTGCGTACGCAGGAACGCCAGTTCCTTGGGTGACAAGGCAATTGAAGGCTTGCTAATACGTACATCTCCAGGAGCGCCCCGCCACGGTGGTCTAGTAGCTAAGGTACTCGGCTGCGGACCCGCAGGTCGCGGGATCAAATCCCGGCTGTGGCGGCTGCATTTCCGATGGAGGCGGAAATGTTGTAGGCCCGTGTACTCAGATTTGGGTGCACGTTAAAGAACCCTTGGTGGTCAAAATTTCCGGAGCCCTCCACTACAGCGTCTCTCATAATCAAATGGTGGTTTTGGGACGTTAAACCCCACAAATCAATCAATAAATCCAGGAGCATCAATAAGTTCGGCTTCTAAGATCAACCGAGTCATCTCATCCTTATGCCGACCAACCATGATTGTACTCTGGAACAAAGGCCGGCACCCACACGCGTGAATATGAAGAGCGAGAAAACCTTCTGGCGGCACTTTATCCACCTTGTAATTGTGTTCTCTCAATCACTCATTCACACACCTACTGGTTTGGCCGACATATTTTTCCATTCCAAACTAACCAAGAGAGCCATAGCGACGACATGCCTCAAAAACGCATTGAACAAGTCATGTGCGCACCTTATGAAGCAGAGCTTCCATAATCAGATCACACGTTTGCAAGGATCGAGCTATCCGGATCATGTCTTAGTTTCAGCTGCGGAAAAAGAGTTGAAAAGGATTCGTGCAAGGTCAAGCCAATCTAATGTTCATGTTGATTCACCGGCAAAATCAAGACGCACGACCATAATTCCATATGTTCACCAGCTGTCACATACCCTTAAGAAAGTGGCACTTCGGGACAATATTAGGGTGCTATTTTCAGTACGTGATAAACTTGGGCAGTTGTGTCTGCTGACGAATCCGTCTCGTGGGGAAATGGTGTTGTGCACAAATAGGCATACACACAAATTTGTGGAGTGCATTTCGTTCGTCATTTATCTTATCATGTTCACAAGTGGGAAAAAATATGTCGGCCAAACCAGTAGGTGTGTGAATAAGCGATTCAGAGAACACAATTACAAGGTGGATAAACTACCGCCAGAAAGTTTTATCGCTCTTTATATTCACGCGTGTGGGTGCCGGCTTTTGTTTCAGAGTACAATCATTGTTGGTCGGCATACGGATGAGATGACTCGGTCGATCATAGAAGCCGAACTTATTGATGCTCTTGGAGATGTATGTATTAGCAAGCCTTCAATTGCCTTGCCACCCAGGGAAGTTCCTGCGTACGCAGTGATACGCGATTTTATCTGTCTGGTTTTTCGTTGTCCTATTTATCGTTTTTTCTTGTAGGTAGATGACATTGTCGTGCATTTATCTGAATACACGTGCCTATCTTCTTGCTCGCCTGACGATTATGGCTTAAAAACGGCTTGGAGGTCGAAAATAAACATGTTGTTGCTAGTAGCGCTCTGTCCTCTCAGTCTATTCTTTCCTGTGTTCGTTTTTTCGCCTCACGCTACATAAATTTCTTTCTATCTTTGGTTCATTCCGGTGGGCTTGCCTGAGCATGCGCAGCCGCGGAGATGGAAGACACACCAAGTTTTATGTGGCCCTTGGCGTGGCAAGGCCATCGAACTGAGTAACACGTGGTCTTTAAACCTTCCGAACTGTTTGAAAACAAAAAGAGCAAATCCAGGTCGAAGAGATTGCCTAGCAAAGCGCGGCGGACAGTTTCGAAGGCTAAGGACCACCAGTTTCAATTTCCGCTATCTTTATTGCTTCACTGAAGCGATGAAGATTGACCTTCACCTTCAACAAGGACAGCTTATGCATCATATATAAATATATATATATATAAATATATATATATATATATATATATATATATATATATATATATATATATATATATATATATATATATATATATATATATATATATACGTTATGTATAACGGAGTTGTGTATTTTCTACGAAGTCATGATCAATACGCTGACAAGTTATAACCAACTGATGGTTCGCAATAGCGGGCTAAGACATTATATTCTCCATCTGTAAACGACGTCATGACAATCATAGCACCACATTGTCGCCTGAGAGGTGGAAAGCTCAGACATTACCACTCGCTTGTCATTATTGTCATGGTTGCGCACTTACATATATGAGCACAACAAGTCAGTCTAGTTTTCTCGTTGCGCGATGCTCTGTAAAGTATTTAATCACTCCATCATCTCACTTAACGAGGGTGTTATGAAAATTTTCATTAAGTGTGACCCCGAAAGCGGTCACATGCACTGATATCAACCATATAAAAACAACCTTTTCAATGCGTTCTGCTAATTTATCGCCTGTACTTCCAACATAATTTGCATTATTTTATGAGCTAATTAAAAGAATGTAAAATTTTCGTCACGTACGGATGACCCTTTTTTACTTCATCAGTGGTACCTGTTCATAGCAATTTTAGATATATCGCATCAATTAATGAACATCATTTTTTGCTCACTTGACATCCACATCGTCAATATAATCCTAAATAACGACAAGGTAAGGTGGAACTGGCTGGATGAAATGTTCATTTTCATGCTCATAAAGATCTACTTGTAGCTGCGCAAAAATAAACACGAACAGCGGCAAGCATAAAAGCTGACATAGCGCGCACCGTCCAGTCATCACCATTGTGACGTGAGCAGCAACTCGGTTCGAGAGCACTGCGGATGCCCATGTTGAAGCCACCGTTTGCGTTTTATTTGAAGCCGGTAGCACGTTTTGTCGTTACTGGCTATAAATAATAACGCTGCGTTTCGAATTTACGATGGTATCGAACGAGCGCAGTCGGACGGCCCTAGAGGCTTTTACCAAGAAATCTTTACGATCTTCAGTCAACAAGGAGGATTCGTCATGTTCCGAGAAATCGAACTACAGCGATGTCCGTTTATGGCGACGCCATGTACGTGCCTTGGCCCCGATGACTCTGACATGCTCACCTTGGTCTTGGTACGTTCGAGAGTGGATTCAGCGAGGGGGTGCGAGTGAAACATTTCTTGAAGACCACGTTGGTAATACGACACCGATGCCTAATTTTCGTGAAGTGTATCCACTTTCTGCGCATGCTTTCGAACTGATAGAAGATATTCACAACGCTTGATTTACAACTCTTAATAGGAGATCTTCACATTGCAGACGCGTCGCCATCTTTAGTAGGGCGTAGGTCTGAAGTTGTCTGCAATAGCGACTATATAAGGAGAGGCCACGGAGAGGCTCAGCAGTCGTTGACTGATATATCAGACAAACAAAAATGCGGTTGTTTTTCTTCTAAAATGCAGTACAGAATGGTCAGCAGACATCTCTGTGCTGTAACGAAGCGACGAGAACACAATATCGCCGTTCCACCTGCCTTAACACTCGTCTTGAAAAGGCTTCAACGGGGGTGACCTACACGCCATTAGTGTTATAACCGACTAATAGCCTATCCCCAAACCAAAAATCAGTTGTAAGTATTCCAATAACCAACACGTTTTCCACGGCACAAGCACGTGAAGATCCCCTCGGGACATCTGTGCACCCTCGGAAAAGACATGTGATGCAAACACCGGCTTGCGAAGAGTGCTGCAGCACCTAGCTGCTCATGAAAGCCTTCCAGCTACTGTATGTATCTATCTAAAGAACATCCACCGAAAGGAATAAAGGAAAAACGTTTTATTTGATCATAGACACGAGTGCTATCTTTTAAAGAAGCGCACCACGCTGAGATTCCCTGATGTGTAGATTCTGCCAGATTGTTTTGCTTATGTAGCTTGTTTCTGAAAAGAATAAATAAAAACACAGTTTAATTTTGCTTTCACATAATAAATTTCAAAAGAGTAAGGACTGTCATGGGAGCAAACGATACGGACGCTGAGAACCACTGCTTCACAAACGATGTATAATTTCATACTAACACCTCCTAGCTTGATTATAGCCAATTTTATTGCATGCCTACATTCTTTCTAACTTTACCCGGGCGAAAAAGTGCCTGCATACCACAGCCTGTTTGCATAAGATTTTACTGCACTCAGTATTTCAAACATTGCTATGTACTACAATCTTTAAGCGGCTTATTTGAGAAAATGAGCGCACTATTTTTTCACGAATGAACAGCATCGAGAATTTACAAATGCTCGGAAAGGTTGCTTTTTGCTTGATGTACAGGAGAACTTCAGAATAAATGTACTTACACTTCTTCTTGCGGAGGAGAGCACTGTACTGGAGGGGAGAGCCAAGGCCATAGCCATAGTTGAGACCATAGCCAAGGAGACCATGGCCGTATCCGTAGTGTCCAACACCATAGCCAAGGCTGCTCACTCCGTAGCCGTAAGCTGGGACGGCGTGGTGAATGGTGGCGACAGCCGGAGCATGGTGGACAGTGGCAACGGCTGGAGCAGCGTGAACGGTGGCAACTGCTGGGGCGGCGTGCACAGCGGTGACAGCTGGAGCAGAGTAGGTGACGGCTGGGGCGGCGTGCGCAACAGTGGCAACAGCTGGTGCGGCAGCCACAACTGGAGCAGAGCGGACGACGCTGGTGACAGCCGGAGCGGCGTAAGTCACGGCTGGAGCGGCGTGGGTAACAGTGGCAACAGCTGGAGCGGCAGCCACAACTGGAGCAGAGCGGACGACGCTGGTGACAGCCGGGGTGGCGTAAGTCACGGCTGGAGCGGCGTGGGCAACAGTGGCAACAGCTGGAGCGGCAGCGACAACTGGAGCCGAGCGGACGACGCTGGCGACAGCCGGAGCGGCATAAGTCACGGCTGGAGCGTGATGAACGGTGGTGACAGCTGGAGCAGCGGCTACGACTGGAGCAGAGCGGTACACGCTAGTGATGGCTGGAGCAGCAGCATATGTGTAAGCTGGAGCGGCATGGGCAACGGTCGCGACAGCTGGAGCGGCGGCCACAACTGGAGCCGAGCGGTAAACGCTAGTAACAGCTGGAGCGGCATAAGCCACGGCTGGAGCAGCGTGGGCAACGGTGGCAACTGCGGGAGCGGCGTGGTACGTGGCAACGGCTGGAGCAGCGTGAGCTACCGTGGCCACAGCAGGCGCATGGTGGACAGTGGCGACGGCTGGAGCAGCGTGGTATGTGGCATACGTGCGAGCCACAGCAGGGGCATAGCCGAGTCCATAGCCGGTCAATCCAGAGTAGCCAATGCCATGAGCCAAGCCATAGTGAGTAAGACCTAGGCCATAGCCAAGGCTTCCGGCGGCGGAGGCATAGGAGGCCAAGGCAAGGAACACGACGGCGCGGATCTGGATTGGGATAAATAGTAAGCGAGAGATCTTTTCAGTTGTATTGAGATCACACGCACTGGGTAAGAATATCAGTAAAGTTATGTTTATAACAAATGCCTTGGTACTCTCAATGCAAAACATTTTGAACAAGTAGAGTGCAGTAAGCTAGGTTTGAGCAGTTCTTTAGTCACGGTAATCATTGTAGGTTTTCTATTTTAATTCGAGAGTAGTTCTGATACATATTGAGAGAACTTTTCGCTCCTTTAGGGAATATACGTAGTACCATATAATCGTGCAGCGGCAAAGTTTAAAGTCAAAATCAAAGCTACTCTTCCGCAAACCCTGCCAATGAAAAACGTTTTGGCCCTGATGATGAAAAGCCTCAGAGCCACATATGAACAGTCGTAAAATCACTTGATTTTTCGCTACGTATGACTTACAAAAATATTGCTTGCTAAAGAGCGAATTTTACGTCTTCAGTGCATGCATCTCCCAAATGACACCTTGTGATCATAAATAGTCTGATGAAATTTGCCTCTGTCTAAGTGCTTGTTGTCAGTATCCTATATACTTTAACCGATTCTCTAGAGGCCCATGAATGAACGTCCGATGTGAGGCCAGAATTCGCGCATATGAAGTGCACTCAGATACTTGGGGTAAGCACTGTTCGCTGGGTAGGCAAGTGTTCTTTTCTAGCGGTGCCCATCACTATTTCTGCTTCAATATCAATGTGATTGATTAGCAAAACCTTTTCAGAGTGCTATTGCAGACTAAGTACGGCCTGAAGAAATATTCCTTGCGCCTCCTGGTCAAACGGTATTTAGCGTTATCCCCTTCGAGAACGGACTCCGAAACAGTGAAAATGCGCTCAAAAGTGTCGGGTATCGGTATTTACCATGGCTGGCTTTGAAGTGGTGCTGAGACGATCAGCGGAAGCGTAAAGACTGCGGCTACAAAGTCGCGCTTTTATACCCAAAAAGTTAGGATGCGGGGCAAGGGTGAACCAGTGGAGAGAAAGTGGATTCGGGTGTGGAACCACAACGCGATTCGAATGATGCACTCGCCGACGTCTCTCTCAAGGCACGGTGGTGGCTTGATGGGCTCAAAACTGAGCCACATGAAAAAGAGACAACAAGGTCGCACGCAACGCGCGAAAGCCAAACAGAATCTACACTGGCGGAAGAAGAGCATATCGATACGGTGAAGGCTGGCAAGGATTTTTGCAACCATGAAGACGGTGAAAGGCGACTACAGAGATGCTGATTCTGGCTAGCCTTGCGAAGGTCAACGAGCGCGGCCTTTCTCCAGCCTCGCGCCCCAAGATACTTGACTTCTATCTTTTTTTTTTTTTGTGCTTGACGCCACGCTGAAACGCTTTTGTGCCTGTGAGGCGTGCGGTGCTCCTCCTTGGAAGATAGCGTTTCCAGTATTTCATCGAGTGTCATGTACTGCACCTAGTGCGTGTAAAGTGGCGCACGCACAGCAGGAAATCGGCAGTAAATGGCGGCTTCAAGGATGCGAGATGAAAACTGGGCCGGTAGTAGGCGTAGCAGCTTTGGTGCATTTAGTTCAAGCGGGGTGATGACAGTGCACGGCAAACCAGCCTCTATTGTTGTCAGATGTGGGTAAACAGAGACGAATCGCATATCTTTTCTGGGGAAGGGCGTCTTCAATCAGTGAATCCAGCATCGTGCTTTTTTGGTTGCGCTCAAATTAGGCTGCAATCTTACAGGAACTTGTTCGCGGGATAAAGCAGCATGCTATTGAACTCCAAAATGTATTCTGGCATGATAAACAAGAGAGTACAGTGGCAGCGTTGTGAAAAAACTAACTCTTGGCAAAGATGTGCGTAGTTTGAGGAGCAACTGTTTTAAGTATTGTGAGTGTTCTTATGTTTGAATTTCCAGAATCACTGCGAATATTCCACTGGCCGTACTGAAGCTCTCTAGGCAGTAATTAAGAGGTATGAAGTGATGTCAAATTATTCTTTTGTTTTTAAACACGAATCGAAATGATGTTCCTGTTGTCTCTGCTATCGAAAACTTCTGCATCTTGTCTATAGAGCGCAAGAAGAGCAAGGAGGGGCGGGGGGGGGGGGGGGTGGAGGGCTTCATAACGTGACTGCTTACCAAAAGGTAAATTATTGTTTGGCTGCGCTACCAATGCAGTTGAACGGTTGGTAAGCAGGCCGAAAAATTAGGAACGTGTGTCTATCCTTGTGGTTACACGTAGAAATGGAGTGTCCTTGCTATCAGTTCACTGATACTTACAAGCGTTTTTTTTTTACCACGACATTTTTACAAGTTACACTGAGAAGGAAGGTGAGTGGTTCAGTATATTTTCACGTGATAACTTTGTAGTCTTCACCTCGTTGAAAAATTATTGTTGCCATCGATACCTCAAGCAGCATGCATCTTGTCAGTTAAAACGGTAATATCACATAGTTGTCGCGCAGTCAATTGACAGTGGAGCGACTTTTGCTTTATTGACGACTTCAATTACTTTCGTTGCCTTTCTGTTCGCTCTTGCTATGTCTTGTGCCTTCGTTTCTTGATTCCCTTCTACAGGGTCAGCTGCAGTTTAATTTCGCGTTACGATGTGTTCGGTTCGCTAAAATCGTAACCTTTTTTTCCGATTTCTTTCCACTCGTTTACTTAATATAGGGGAATGTTCTAATCAATAGAGAGCAACGTAACATATCACCACGTATAAAGTTTCCACTGTGGCACTTAGCTGCCTAAGCGTGAATAACGTTTTTCTGGTCTGGTTATAAGTTTTTTTTTAACGATTACCACGTTTCTGGTCAATATCCCAGCGTGGGTGTGCGCCACGGATATGAGAACCTATTGTAATTTCTGAGAAGTCGTAGACGCCAGGCTCTCTCTCATGATTCGACCATGGCCATATAAACGTAGATGATATAAAACGTGGACCTGGTGGTTATTCCATCAAACTCACGCGATATGACAGTGGGTTTGCAAATGTAGATGGGCGTTGAAAAAGTCAGGATACTTTGCAAGCAAGTGCATAGCACGTTTCAATTTTTCTGTATGTTTTTTAGTACAAAATTGCACTTGATACAATACTTCAGGGGAACGGCAAAAACTGTTGCAATACTATTTAAATAAAGCTCAGCGTCAATTTTCTTGTATATAAACCGACTGGGCTGGGTTGCCAAAGTTAGTTACTGTGTCTAAACGGTGCGAAGATAGGATGGAAGTCCGTAGAGGGCTTCCTGAAAATATTTTTTGTACGGAAGTACACTTACTATTCCCTTAACGGCAATAAAGAAAGAAATAACCTCTGAAGATAAAAATATTACTGAAACGCTTGGGAGGTCGCAGCATAAATTTCCGACATTAAACGTGAGCGTGTGCCTATATTTATTCTCGTCACTAGATTAGGATCACTTCACTTTTGTTTTATTTACCTATATGTGAAAGCATGTGAAAGTATACGATTCGTTCCTCTTTATTAACAGCCTCCTGCAATCATTGGTACTTATATGGGAAATACATATTCGAGTATCGAAGCCTATGATTTCGTTTTCTAATAATCATTGTCGGGTTGACCGTTCCAAAACCCCGAACTGATTGTAAGAAATGCCGTAATGCCGGGCTCCGGAAATTTCGACCTCCTGGTGCACTTTAAGGGGCAACTAATTCTAAGTATACGGGCTTCAGTTTTTTTCGCCTTCACCAAAAGTGTAGCCTCCCTCCCTGCCCCCTCTCCTGCAGCCCCGTATTGACAGTTGTCCTTTACCTTTCCTTTGTTATGGCGGAGAAAAGGGTAAAAAGCGTAGACACGCTAGCACCGAAGAATTTCCCTTCCTGCCATTTTTTATTTACTTTTATATATTATACCACTTAGTGACTATATACCACATGTCTGTTGCAATTGTCTTAGCATATAACTGCAATGTATCTCTTCTGAAAAGACGTACTCTTTCAATATGTGCTCTGAAAGTCTACACTGATGTGGACATGCAAATTCCTTGAGAAATCAAAAACGAAAGCTCAAGGTGAATTAGTCACTCAAATGGCTTCGCTTGCACTTCATTAAAGCATGTTTATAATCGAGAAACCAGTGTACGAAGATAATATTTCAAGCTTTGCTGGTGTGATGAAACAGCTTTATTGTGTGCCAGAAAGATTAATGTACGGACGCCCATATTCAGTGAAGGGCAACTTAACAGCCAACACTAGTCCAGCGCACACGACATTTTCTGCAGCAAAAGACACAGAAGTTGTAGAACATTGAGTGTTATCATGCAAAAAAATAAAAACACGGTTCACATCTTTGTCATAAGAACAGGTAACAACCATGTGTTTAGAGGATTATAGTTGACTGGGTATTGTGCAATGATGAATGACCACATGTTCAATACCTATAGGTTTGACGGCAATCAAACCGCCAGACGTGGATGCAGCCAAGTTGACGCCTAGGGGGACATCTCCGTCCCAACGGGCAACAGAAGGTGTCGTGATTTAAGCCTAATGATACTGAAGTCGTAAACGCCCACTGCACATGTTCGATTGCGCGCATAGATGACATTAACAAGCGTGTTACACTGGTACCTAATATCTACTGATTAAACACCTAGATGCACGTTGTCAATAATAGGGTAACTTTGGCCTGTGCCCATGCATGTGTCATTAAGAGCTTCGGCAGGGTGGGAAGTAGAGTTCGTAGCTTGAGCCGCGGATGCTGGAGAGCCTATCGAAGCACTCACTGCCGGCGTTCGCCAGTGTCACTTGCGCAGTTCTTCACTTCAGCGATCCCAGGCGGTGACATCGCTCTGCGTGAACCGGGATCTTAGAATAAAAGAGAGAAGCGGTTGGCAATACAAGACGCATTTGTGAAGCTTTTTTCATGAGCAACTCGAGCACACGCGGTAAAGCATCCAAATCCCGCGATTGTGCATTCAGTGGTCATGGTTTTGACTGCCAGGTCATCCAAATCTTCGAAACTTTTCTTCTTGTTTTTCTTTCTCACCTGCACTTTACTGATGAACTTTTGCGGCGAAAGTACGTTCCTAAAGTCTTCGGGGACAACAGCACAAGGCGCGTTCACTTTAAATGAACCATGCTGCCTTGGTGGATAAATGTATATCATACAAAAGAACCACCGCTGCAACTATCTTATGTAACACTTGTGTGAAGTAACAAGTTTTGTGTGAATATTTCCAATGTACCAACACAATGGTTGGCACGCTCGGGTTTAGTACACTATATTTTACATTATTCGGAATGTTTTCTGAAATTAAAATATATACATTTACTAACTACTTTAAAGATGAGAAGGCAGAACAAACAGCATATCCGCACGTGTTTCAATTCTGTGGGAGCCACATGAGAACATGTGTGCTAGATTGAAAAGTATAGTCTCGGGGTTGGTCAAATAAATACTATAAGGCTGCGTGCACGGCTTGTTAAGTCAAATCAACCTTGAAAGCGCTGCAGTGGGGTGACAGGTGCGTGCAGTCACAAAGTTTCGTTTCATATCTCGCCGGATTTTATGAAACTCTGAAAAAACACATACCTAAGCGTGTAATCATCTCGACAAACATGAAACGGCGAAGCTGGACAATTTCGAAATCTAATCTGGCTGCTTCAATAGGTTGTTGCTAGGTTGGTTTTAGTTTGTTCAGAGGCTTCAGCTATGTCGCGTAGGTTGCTTCTAGGTTGCTTCTCAGTGCAGAGATGTTCGAGTTGAACCACAGATAGTCACAGACCTGGCACGTATGCGCAGACTTCAGAGACAGGAACTCGTGCTGAATTCGAGCGTTGACATCTTGCACAGGTCAAGAGGCACGTCCTCGCTCATCCTATAGGCTCCCTGCACTTCGAAGCCTTTTAGGCGCCGCCTTTGTCTTTGCCGTAGTCTATAGCATTCTCTCGTTCTACGTACCGCTGAAGCACTTTGTTTATATGCATCCGCGAACTTGGAACGTTCGGCCGCTGGGTTTATCACTGGGTTTGTGCCTACGGTTCAATAAAAGTTATCAATTACTGGCTGCGTCTACCTACAAGTCTCGATTGGTAATTTCCACTCGTCTGTTACCTTCATTTTCAGTGGACCAGCGGTTCGTAGTGAGGCAATTTTTGTTACTCATATCCGTTAATGCTTATGAAAGCCTTTGTACACAATGTCTATACCGTAATGTTTACGGCCGGCTTAAAAAAAGCTGCGTGGTTAAGAGGACAATTAGCACATGGGTTGCATTATACGCAAGTGCTTGCTGACCAACCAAAGAGAATAAAAAAGCAAAACAAAGTACGTAAACAGAAAGAATAAGTTTAGGCTGTTGTCACGATGTCCACAGCCACTAATTCTACATAAAAGCCTTTCTTTACTACCTCCATGAAATTGTGTGGCTTTGTGTCCGCTTTAAGCCATATCTGACATAGCTTGTACGTTGTCGCTAACAATTGGATTGGCCGATGTGAATGGCATGCTCTTCGCTCTATTAAATATTGAAAAAAATCTTATGATTGATTTTACTTAGCTAGTTAGGTAATATGTAAAAAGCACACTAACGAGAGGTGCATGAGGACGAACGCTTGTTGTTGGTTTTATTTGTTTGCGTTTAATCACTTTTTTCTAAGACTGTTTTTTTTTTCGCTTACCTGAAGCACCCTATATACTATATGCGTCTGTCTTTTTGTGCGTACCTCCCGGCCTTTCCTTTCTTACTCTCTCTCTCTCTTCTTGTGCGTAATGTTGCGTTTATTCGCACATTATAAGTCTTCATTTTCTTTTCTATTTTTATTTGCGTCCTAATTACGTTTTTATTTAGCAAATGCACTAAAGGTATGCGCTTCTATTTTCTTAGTCAGTTTCAGTTATACTTACTCTGTTTACAAACATTACTGTTTTGTTTTTGTTTTTGAATGATGCTATGTGATCAATGTAAATTGAAGTTGAGGAGGTGTAACGCATGTCCGAGAATAATTTTCGTCTCGCACTCCACAAGAGTGGCATTGTGTCTATGTTGTTAAACTTAAAAACCAAAACAACTCCTGGCCCTGACGACATCCCAAATGTGTTCCTTAGGCGATACGCCGAAACTATTGCTAAATTCTTGGTTGTGTTATTCAGAGAATCTTTGCTATGTCCAAAAGTACCTAGTGATTGGAGAATGGCTCGAGTTGTCCCAGTCTTTAAGAAATGCGATCGATCGTTAATACAGAATTACCGCCCCATATCACTGACGTCATCATGCTGCAAGCTTTCGAGCACATAATCACAAGTCGCATTAATGAATTCTTAGAAGAAAAGTCGATACTAACCACTTGTCAACAAGGCTTCAGAAAAGGCTGCTCCACTATCACACAGTTAGTTATAGTAATTGATTTATTTGATAAAGCTTTGGACGCTAATGGTCAAATTGATGCTGTATTTTTAGATTTTAGTATAGCCTTTAATAGGGTCATTCATGAAAAATTAATTCTGCGATAACGTTTGCTTTTGAAATGGCTTATACAAGAATCGCTGAAACACGGTTGTATAACACACAAAAGACACTCTGCACGCTATGTGCAGAATGTCTTCGCCGACATCATTGAATTTCTTCGCCAACAGCATTGAACTTTGGAGTGAAAAATATGTAAATGTTTTTATTTATATGTACAAAAGCTTCTATCATAAATACTTACACTGGGCACGCCAAAAAAAATGTTTCGCCATGCGCTGAATTACACCTGGTATCTTGATAATCGGAATTGCCGAGGAATTCCTGAAAAGAGATACAATCGACACAAAATGTATGATAGGACCTTTCAGCGACAACTTCGCATGAGGTACGTCAACACAGATAAATGTATAGAGCTCTGAGCCTTGCAAAGCATGTAATAATATGTGTGCTATGCCTGGAAAGGCATCCTATTTCACTTCTTGTAGCAATAGAAGGATCTTTCAATATCGTTAATAAATTCTCAGGAAACAAATACTCTAAGTACTCGGAGAAAACTCCTAGAAATTTTATGGGGTGTGTAATTACGCTGTTTTTCTGTGTTCCTTCACTGAAACCAGTAATGCTGAATATGATTTCGAATGAGTGAGACATGCTGTACAAAGTACACCACACCTGTCTAAATAAAGCAGAATATCACAGTGTGTTACAGCATAACACGAGACATAGCGCCACCTTATTTCACTTGCAGCCTTTCGCTTACTATATTCGATTATTATGCCCAAATGGGATCTAACCACACTATACTATTATGTCATTAGCCTGACCATTTTGATGTCAGCTATGACTATTCAGCTTATATATGTTTTTAGTATAGAATAACCAAGGATGGAAATCCTGAAGGCCCATTTTAGTTTTGTTCGACAAAACTTCAATGAATTCAGGCACATTATTAAGCCAAGAAATGTATAGGACTCCTTAAATCTGCTATTCTAGGTGTGTTATAACAATCGCAATGTAGTTGGGAAAGAAGTATTGTGAACGAAAAGACTTTTTTTTTTGCCGGAAGGCCACGTATTAACCACGTTTTGAAAATGGCTGCAGGTTTTCAAGATGTATTTATTGATTGATATGTGGGGTTTAACGTCCCAAAACCACCATATGATTATGAGAGACGCCGTAGTGGAGGGCTGCGGAAATTTAGACCACCTGGGGTTCTTTAACGTGCACCCAAATCTGAGCACATGGGCCTATAACATTTCCGCCTCAGGTTTTCAAGATGGTTGCAGGTTGATAGGGAAACGTTCAAGCCTGCAACCTTTGCTTTATTGTATAGAAGTTTATGTGTGTTTAAAACTTTCATATCACGATACAAAGTTTCTGAAGCTCCTTGATGCAACGGTTTTTGGCTTTGCCAACAGTAGTTTTAGCAACAGGGATTTTGCCGTTTTGCCTTTTTAACCTTTAGCGAGGCTCCTCATGTATTCATGTAGGTCGGCTTTTCTCTCACCAACACCGATGCGAAGTGTGAGAAAATTGAAGTAAAGGTTGATTTGTAAATAAGTGATACTTCGTGCACAATGTTACCAAATTCGGCTACAATAACCTAAGTATTTGAGTCATGCAGCATATATTTAAAGACTATTCAAACAAAATCCGTGATTGCTTGAATGCACGCATCATACTGTTTCGACGTTTAGAAGAACATGCTTCTTGTTAACTGACTCCGAACACACCGAGGGCACTTTGGTGGCCTCAATGCGCACACAAACACATATGTTCATCAGCAGCAGTCCCCTTCGATGGATCGGTGGCTAGTGTGCTCAGCTGCTGATTCAACGGCCATGGATTTGCTCGTCGCTATTTGGGGGGTCTTAATAGAAGAGGCTCATGTACTGTGCGATATTAGGTCAAGTTAAAGAACACCAGGTGGCCAAATTTTCGGAGCCCTCCACTATGACGTCTATCAAATTCCCATTGCGATTTTGAGACATAAAACGCCACATCCTATTAAATTATCAGAAGCACTCAAGTGAGTTGATATTTACCATGGTAATTCTGCCGCACATTTGAGTTTTGTGTATGAAAAAAAATCAAAATAAAAAATCAGTTACCATGAGCTCAGGCATGCGTACATAGCTCTTTACAGAATTTGTACTGCACTTACTGCTGGATTAGGCACTTCTACTGAAGGTAAATTACTCACACTTCTTTTTTCGAAGAAGGGTCGTGTAAGCATCAGGAGTGCCGAGACCATAGCCATAGTTCAGTCCATAGTCAACAAGACCATGACCGAAACCATAGTGGCCAACACCGTACCCAAGAGTGCCGATTCCGTAGCGGTAGGCTGGGGTATACTGGTTAGCGGCATGTTCGACAGTGGCCACGGTTGGTGTGGAGTGAACAGTGGTAGTTGAAACTGCTGGAACAGCCTCAATGTTTGCGAAAACCGGAGAAGCCACCACAGCACCCACAGTAGGGTCAGCATGGTAAGTGGTTGTAGTGATAGCTGGAGCAGTGACAACAGATGCCACAGGGGCAGCGGCTACTGTTGCAACAGCTGAGGGTGTATGGTATGTGGTTGTGGCGACGTCTTGACCAGCGGCCACGGAGGTAACCGGAGCCGGACCAACAGATGTTATGGCTGGAGTATCGTGGTAGGTTGTCGTAGTGACAGCAGACACCGGAGCAACAGGGCCACTCGGGGCAGCAGCAACAGAGGGAACACCCGGAACAGCATGATAGGTCGTAGTTACAGCCGGTGAAGCGGCAATAGGAAGCACTGGAGAAGCCGCGACTGAAGCTTCAGCTGGAGAAGAATGATAGGTGGTAGTGGAGGTGACAACAGGAGCGTTGGAGACGGAGGCAAGTGGGGCGGCTGCGACAGCTGCAATGGCTGGACTAGGCTGATCAGTGGACGTAATGACAGCAGGAGCAGCAGCCACTGAAGCAGCTGGAGAAGCGACGTTAGTGACAACACTTGGAACAGCTTGGTTGGATGCCGTGACTGTTGGCGATGAGGAAATGGAGACAACGGGAGCTGCCGCAACGGGGGCTGCAGCTGACGAAGAGTGATAGGTGGTGGTAGTGACCGCAGGAGAAGTCAAAACTGGAGCAACAGGGGCCGCAGCGACAGTTGTTATAACGGGAGAAGAATGGTAGGTCGTTGAAGCAATGGCTGGAGCAGGGGCTGACGCTGGTGGGCTGCTGTATGTTGTGGTGGAGACCCTAGATACCGTTGGTGGTGCAGAGACAACGACTGGAGAAGCTTGGTACACCTTACTGACTGCTGGAACTGATTGGTATAATCTTGTCAGAGCTGGAGAGGTCTGGTAGATTCGAGTGATAGCTGGTGCAGATGTGTAAGCCGCGGCCACTTTGGCAACTGCTGGAGACATGTATGTGTTGACAGCTGGTGCAGTCGCCACAACTGAAACTGCAGGGGCGTCAGAATACGTGGTGGCCACTTTGGCAACAGATGAAACAGGGACCACAGCTGGAGCGGAGTTGTACACCTTAGTGAATGCTGGGGAAGTTTGGGAAATCCTCGTGATAGCCGGGGCAGAGGCATAAGTGGTCGCGGCCTTTGTTACTGCGGGCGTCGTGTATGTCGTAAGAACTGGAGCAGCAGCCACTGGAGGTGACTGGAACACGCGTGTGACGGCTGGTCTCGCGACATAGCTAGTGGGAACTTGGGCAATAGCTGAAGCAGTAGCTACAGCTGGTGCAGACTTATAGAACCTTGTAAATGCTGGGGCATTCTGGTAGACCCTCGTGATGGCAGGGGCAGATGCATAGGTTGTGGCAACTTTGGCTACTGCAGGGGCTGTAACAAACGCTGGTCCTGTTTTGTACACATTAGTTATAGCTGGGGCATTCTGATAAACTCTCGTAACACTTGGAGTAGAAGAATAGGTGGAGGTGACCTTAGCCGTGGCCGGAGCAGTATACGTGGAGATCACTGGACGTCCTGCCACGAAGGGTGCGGATTGGTAAACACGGGTCACTGCAGGTGAAGAAGGATATGTGTTGGATACTTTAGTGATAGCTGGGGCAGCCACAGCAAAAGGTGCTGACTGGTACACTTTAGTCAACACTGGTGAAGCCTGGTAGACTCTAGTAATAGCTGGGGCAGATGCGTAAGTTGGAGCTACTTTTGTGACTGCTGGAGCCGTGTATGTGGTTACTGCTGGGGCAGCAGCCGCAAGTGGAGTCGACTGATACACGCGTGTAACAGCTGGTGTTGCGGTGTAAGTAGTAGACACCTTCGTAACTGCTGGACCAGCGGCAATGACTGGAGCACTTTGGTAAAACTTCCTCACAACTGGCGCGCTTTGAAAGAGTGTAGAAAACGCAGGAGAAGTTGCGTATGTTGCCTTAACCTTGGCAATGGCTGGAGCAGAATATGTGATGGCAGGTGGAGCTGCTGCTAATGGGGAAGCTTGGTAGATATCTGTGATGGCTGGAGAAGTAGCGTAGGGGGCAGACACTTTAGTAACAGCTGGAGCTGGAACGAATGCCGGAGATGACTGGTAAACCTTGGTTGTAGCTGGCGCACTCTGGTAAATTCGAGTGATAGCCGGGGAAGCAGTGTATGAAGTGGCAATTTTAGATATAGCTGGCGCAGACTGGTAGACCCTGGTCACGGCAGGAGTAGCTGCGTATGTGGTGGAAACTTTAGAAACACCTGGACCTGCGGCCAGAATAGGAGCAGATTGGTACGTTCTCGTCACAGTTGGAGCACTTTGGTAAATCCTAGATATGGCTGGGGCTGTGGCATAGGTGGTGGCAACCTTGGCAACAGCGGGTGCAGACTGGTAAATGCGAGTGATGGCTGGGGTGGTGCTGTATGTGGTCGAAACTTTAGGCACAGCTGGAGCTGCAGCCACAAATGGAGACGCCGACTGGTATATCCTTGTCAAAGCAGGGGCATTTTGGTATACTCTAGTTATGACCGGTGCAGTGGCATAGGTGGTGGCAACCTTTGCAACTGCTGGAGCGGCATATGTGGTAACCGCTGGTGCGGTAGCCACAACAGGTGTAGAGGGGAATACCTTCGTCACAGCTGGAGCACTCCGGTAAACACTAGTAAGCGTTGGGGTTTCTGTATAGCTGGTGGCTATACCGGATACAGCTGGGCCATTTGAGTAGGTAGTCACAGCTGGTACTGCATGATAGGTTGTTGCTACCTTAGATACTGCTGGTGCAGAAGCATAAGTGGTGACTACTGGAGCAGAAGCGTAGGTGGTAATGGCAGGAGCAGCATGAATAGTCGTAACACGTGGAGGAGCGTGGTAGGCAGTCGAAACGGCACCACCCACAACAGGAGCTGACACGGCATAGCCGAGACCCTGTCCGACGCCAAAACCGGTAACGCCAGAGTAGCCGATACCATGACTCAATGCATAGGTAGTATATCCGGGTCCATAGCTTCCAGGGACAAGAACGGCAAGGGCCCTGGTAGTCAAACCAAGGATGAGGTATAGGTAGAGCTGCAAAGAGGAATACATTTTGTAAAAAAAACGTTCAATAAGACGTCAAATTGTGCAAAAAAGCTACCATTTGGGAACAAAATGTATTTGTGTGCAATGTTTTCGATGCAGTTTGGAGATGCATCGTAACAAATAACCACACTAATAGCCGTCTTTAGCACAAATGTGGAATGATGACTGAAATTCCGCGGTCATATATTTCAACACTTCATATTCATAAAAGCGCACTTCATCTACATTTGCATGGTTAGAGAAATTACTACTGCCGATTAATCTGTTCCTTCAGTTTTTCGCTTGATGTGTATTCTTTAAAAATCACACACGAATACCTAGAAAAAGCTTTCGGTTTCTAGCAGCTGGTTACTGGGTAATAAATGGCGAATAACTACATTTCGTTAAAATTCACGCACATTTATTTCATTTGGGCAGTAATGTGTTATATAGTAATAAAAACATAGGCAACAGCTTCAAAGCTATTACACAGTTATAAATTACCTCCATTTATTTGAAAAAGCAAATGATGGTACTTCGTAACTTTCCTCAAAGAATAGGTATGTGTCAATAATAGGCAATGTTCAAAGTTGCCCAAGTAATTAGGCATGTACTACAATGTGGAGTCACAATTCCTAACCGCTTTCCAGTTCGTGATTCGCTTTAATGAGTACCTTATATTCCCAAGCCATAGATGAAGCCGGAAGCGAACGAACTGCGTATGCATTATGCTAAAGAGCAAGCCTCCACAGAATTTTTTATCACCTCACGACACACTTCTCCCTTCCATGCATAGCTTATGGCTAGTATAAATATGATTAACGACGTTTACAGTAAATACTGCGCACCTACCATTCCTTTTGCTGAAAGAACAGTCAGTAGAACGAGCAGCTGCTGAAGCAGCGTCCTCTTCTTGCTCTCGTTTTATACCTGTGGCAAGAGTGAAAGAAAGAGACACACACCACAAGAAGAGAGAGCTGCATTGCAGACATGTCTTTCGTGAAGAGTCATGTGTGTGAATCCAACAAATGCACCTCACGGCAGCAGCATCTAACTAAGCAGTATCCGGTTCCAAAGGGCTTCTTCTGCGCTGCGATCAATTCAAGAAGGCCAGGTAAAGAAGTTTAACCTGTTGCGCAACTCTGGCAACTGGACAGAAGAGGAAAAATGCTCACGCCCTGAGCTCTGGTTTTTCTTCTGTTCTTCAAGGCTAACGATGATCTGAGATAATGCGTGAGAGAAGTGGATTGTTATTTAATTGGTAATTTGACACATCAGTGCAGTCGTGTTATATTATGTGTATAAGATGAGGGTTAAAAGACAATTATACCAGGAAAGATATACGGGATAATATGAGATGTGCTTCTATTGTATACGTGAAGGGAGAAAAGTGTATAGAATGATAACTTGCCCTGAGCAGGAACCGAACCTGCGACCTTCGAATAACGCGTTCGATGTTCCACCAACTGAGCTGAAACAGCGGCTATCCCGCCATTCAGTTTATTTGGCATCTATGTGTATTTAACGTGAGAGCGTCAGTCAACGCTGGACGGCGATGACTCAGTGTCTACGAGTGGATGGAAGAGATAACAGTGCAGAAGAAAGTCAGTGGCTATGGGTGGTGCTGACGAACGCTACCACGTTTAATTCACATGCATACCTAATAAAGTGGATGGGGGGATAGCGGTCGTGGCAGCTCAGTATGGTAGAGGATGAATTGCGTTATTCTAAAATAGCTGCTTTGGATTTGTCCATGGCAGGTTATCGTTTCGTCCAGTTTTCTTTCTTCATAATTACAATACAATTACTTTTAATATTATCCCCTATACATTCATTGTCATAATTGTTCTCACAACTCATTATTATGGTTTCCCACAAAGAAAACGAGCCTTCAAGTTGACCTAACCTTCTTTCCTTCATTACATGTATAAGAACACTCCAATGTATTTGGTGGTGGGTGCATTTGCAACGTATTCCTTAATGCTGAGCTCCCATTACAGCACATGGAAGAGGATAGAGGTGCCAGAATGAATTATTGAATAAGCATGATCTATATCCATGAATGCGTTCTACGGTTATGGAGTTCTTATTCGATATGTTATGTCGCACGATGTGATAAGCCCTCCTTGCTATTCGGCTTACCCGTACGACTTAGACAACAAAATAGCCACCCTGAAAACATTCTTCAACACCACGACTTGCTCCCACATAAAGTCGGTCGGCTAGAAGTACCGTCATTTTTTTAAATAAATATACATTTTTTTGTGCGCAGGCAACGTTTCAGAAAGCAAAAAAAAAAATATAAGACTAAGCGTTATTCGATCTTTCATCTTTCTGGAACGTTCCCTGTGCACTAAGACAGTATATTTATTTCAAAAATGCAATACCAACCAGTGCAAGTAGTAACTATTTATAAGCAACCATGTACACATCTAGAAGTACCCATGCCATACGTCGCAGGCTTACTGAGGGAGCAAGACCAAGTGTATAGAGTGGATCGTGAAGCAGAATGGTCGAGAGTGCTGACTGGAGCTCGGGATCATTTTAAAAGCTATAGCACAAGGAAAGTCTAACCGTAGCCATTAGTCATTTAGTTCAGTTGTGTTTGGCATCAGCATATGTCGTGAATACAATGGTACAAAGAAGTAGTAGGTATTCAGCTTTGACATCAAAATGATTATCGCTGTCTTCTTTTGACAGATTAGCAGGAAGGAAGAAAAGAAAAGAAAAGCAGGGAGGTGAACAATGGAAGTGGGGAGAAGAGGGTGAGAGACTCTGTTGGCGTGATTAAATTGAATGAAGTGATCAATAAGTTGGCCCAAGCGTGTGTTGTGGTGGTACAACACAATAGTCAAAGGCGTTCAACAGGCATGTAGTCCTTAAAAGGCCACTCACCAGGCCCAATACCCAATTTTAGTTAGACCGCAGAAGTTGTTGGGTGTCCGATAAAAAACGTTTCACCACAAACATTTTTTTGAGTCGGTTCATTACGAGCTGAGAAAACTGTTTTCTTAGAGCGGCGAGAAACAAGGATGACAGAAGGCGAGCTCTAAACCCTTGCCGCTCCTCCGCGTAGTTTTCGCAAACCAAATCTCATCCCTGCTCTTTCCTATATGCGACCAAGAGGTCACGTGCGCATGATGTAACCAAACAAGCCCAATCCCCGTGCGCGCGAGGGGCTTTCTTTTAAGTAATAATAATAATAATAATAATAATAATAATAATAATAATAATAATAATAATAATGTTGTTGTTGTTGTTGTTGTTGTTGTTGTTGTTGTTGTTGTTGTTGTTGTTGTTGTTGTTGTTGTTGTTGTTGTTGTTGTTGTTGTTGTTGTTGTTGTTGTTGTTGACCATGCAGTGTTATTTCGTGTCGTGGTCTGCTGCCTGTTTCTGCGGGATAATTCGGAAACGCTGACTTAGACGCAGTAGAATCGATGAGCACAATGAATGCGCGAACGCGTAGGAGTGTTCCACGTCTGTCATCTGCTTGATGCGCTGACAGCGGAATCGCGGGGACACAAACGCATGCGAAACGCCGGCACACTATCCCGGCATATCGTTGCGATTGACGGGGAAAAAGTGTAAAAAAGAACGCTCACATTTTCTTATTCTGCCTCATTATTTATTTAGAGACCTATAATTATCTTCAAGCAACAAGTACAGAAATTACGCATATTGTGTTGAATAATTTTCCCCGTGTCATGTTCTACTGTTGCAACACTGATCTCTATTAGAAAAGCTGGATGGCAATCGAGCACGTGCAGTTGAAGCTACCGGAAGACGCCATTGGTGTCCCGGAAGCAACCGCCATGAACAGTCGTGTGCTGCAGGCGCGAAGGTATGGTGGCTAGCGAGGGCTTTTCTCTTCTTTTAGGGGCGAAGCTCCTTAAAGCGGCACCCGTTCGTTCTTCGTAGTAGTGCGTAACCAGTCTTACGCTTTGACCTGCAAGGAGGTGCTGGTGGGAGACTTCTCCTGTGCATTGTTGAACATTAAAAAAATTCGCAGCGTGCGCGTTAACTAAAAGCCGAATTCGCTTGTCTCTCATTCCCCATTAGCAGCCATTGGCACGTACATTAAGCGCTATCTGACAAGAAAGGGTTGCTATGTTATACTCACTGGGCGTAACCTTCTTGGTTTTAAAAAGGTTGAGCGAGCGTTGGGCTGCAGTGTTGTGAATACAGTGAACTAGTATATACCATGCACTCGAGGTGGTTAAAGGTGGGAAGTAGACACAAAGTGCAAGCCGTAAGAAAGTGTGCGTGTGCCACCTCTCGTTTAGTCCTTGGAATGTCCGCTAGATGAACGTGCTTCTATATGCGGTATATATGATTAAAAGATGCGAGATGGTGGTACTTGGAGTGTTGACCAGATGGACAAACGGACTCAAAGACAGATGCATGGACGGATGCACGGATAGCTGCACAGACGGATGGATGCATGTACGGACGCAGGGGCGGATGGATGGACGAACGCAGGGATGGACGCACGGATGGACGTGTGGACGCACGAACAGACACACGCACGGACGGGCGGATAGACGCAAGGAATGTCCCACAGACGGACGCAAGGACAGACGGAAGCAAGAACGAATGGACGGATGGATGAATACAGTGAACTAGCATATATCATGAACTCGAAGTGGTTATAGGCGGGAAGTAGACACGAAGCGCAAGCCGTAAGAATGTCTGCGTGTTGCCTATCGTTTAGTCCTTGGAATGTCCGCTGGATGGTGGTGCTTCTATATGCGGAATATAGGATGAAAATATACGAGATGGTGGTACAATGATGGTTGACCAGATGGACGAACGGACACACAGACAGATGCATGGACGGACGCTCGGATGGCTGAATGGACGGGTGGATCAACGCACGGACGGTCACACAGACGTATGCAAGGACGGACGGAAGCAAGAACGAATGGAAAGACAGATGCTTTTCCCCACTCTCCATCATTCACCCTATGGATATGCTGCCACTTTTAAAAATAATATGCTGGCCTGCAGAGAGCATTGAACTTTGCAAATCAGCCGTAAATGTCGTCGCGAATACATTTTACTCATAAGTATTTTAAAATTACATTCTTCTTTACGCATTCTACGAGAAAACTTTCTTTCTAAAAATTTTTCCTGCCTGTTTGTTTTTCTTCAAGGCGCGTTGAAGGTGTTGGTTTTTTTTTTTCGGTATGCACTTTCCCATGCTCGAGGCCTCCAATATATGAGAAGTGGATCAGTAACGTAAAGAGGGACAACTGGACACCGTCTCCAAGAAGCCGAACTTGCGGTGACCATTTTGCAGAATTATGTTTTGACCCCTTGGTTCCAAAAACTAATCTATGAAATGATGTCCTCCCAACGTTGTTTTCTTTCCCGGATCACTCACAAAAGATAAACCTTTGTGCTCTAGAAGACCAGTGCACTCATTCACCGCTCATTTTCTTTTTGTGAAAAGGAATGCCGCGACAATTTTAAGTGCGAATGCACTTTATAAGCGACCCTGAATCCGCCGTCCGCAATGCGCTTCCTTCTCTCCCCTACCTTAGCAACGGCGCGAGGAGCGAAGAGGAGCGTCTGTAGCAACGGCGCGGTGCCGTCACACACCACGTGATTGCACGTGCTCCACCCTCCACTCCGTGGCTGCGCGCGCCACGACTTGGTCGAGATCGGCAAGTCGTCATAGGTATGGATCCATCGCAGGCATCAACCTCGACTGCGATACCTCCAACATCGCGTACAACGCAATCGAATTCGAGCATGCGTGGTTCAAGATGTCGCGCCGGTTAAAGACAAGGCAGTGCGGCGAAGGGCCCGTGATGCCGAGCGCAAGCGGGTGAAGCGAGTTGCGTACATAAACATCATTGTAGTGCGAATTTACTGTCACGTATACACGTAAACTCGCCAAGATTTCTCGAGAGGGTCTAATGGTTCCTGGGAGTCGCAATGTGATCACAGGGGGGAGTTTACGTTAACTCACTGGCGAATGCCAACGGATTTTGAGTTTACTCCGCCTCATAGCATCACCCCAAGCATTCGCACTAAACCATGTTCACCCTCGGGGAAATGCTTGGCAGTTTTTTTCCTTCGTCGCCTCACTAACGAGTAGTTGTAACGTTGTACGTAACAGCACTCCGGCATAATCAAACGGCGTTGCTACGGCGTCTGTCATTTTTTGCGTAGCGTTATTGGGCGTTCCAAGTGACGCCTAAGTGTAGAGTTTGTTGCATGCACTAGTTGTAGACCACAGTACCCGCCATTTCGGACGGCGTCGCTACAGCATCTGTTACTTTTCGTGCAACGTTCAATGACCGCAAAATGTTATATAATAAAAAGAAAACACAAAAAACAACAATCACAACGACTGCCAGCAGATAATAAATCAATCACACGCCTAAAAGGCCCGGAATACGCCAGCTTCCGGGACAGCGAAGGAACCTTCCGGGGGCTGCACAAGCACCAAGGGATGCGTTGTCCAGACTTTTTAATAGAGGTCAGTTGTTGGCAACGTCCGAGCATAGTCGTCTACGTGGAGGAGCAACGTCACTGCATTGCCGTGTACGTAGGGTCATTCGTACGCGCACGTCATGCCCTCATTCACTGGGCGCGCGCCCGCAAAAAGATGTGGCAGCAGCGTTGACCTTGAAATTCGACCGATTTCCATGGCGCGTAGCGTTGAAACTTTTGGCAGACTAGATCAAGAACGCCTCATCTACACATTGCGCTTGTCAGCTTAAAATTGTCAAACCTGGTGAGTAGCCCTTTTAGAAGCTAAAGAAGTGCTTGTCACCAATCACACCAGGTTACCCAACGAAAGCCGCTGGACAGGCACAAAACGTGCTGGTTAGTTCCCAATTGATGCTACAAGCTTTAGAATGTTCTAGCTTTTAGTATTCGTGCACCCTTTGCTCAGAATGCCTGAAACTCAAGAGCATAAAACGGCACACCATGAGAGTTTCAAGACAGTAGCAGTTTGATTTATGGCGGCAAAACATCCTCCATACACTGTTGTAAGATCTCTACCCTTGTTTCAGTGCAGTGTGTCGGCATCCGTCGGGTGGTTAATTTTTTTTCTTGCGGTGTCGGTGGCACTCAGAGATTCCGAAGAACGTGGCAGCTTGTGATTAACAGCACTGAGGCACTTTGTTTATAGCGATAGGAAATTCTAGCTAGCTTTTAACGACTTAGGCAAACTTTCGTAACAGTGGGCACGGCATCTTCATCCGCCTTGTTATAAGAAAAATGGGCTCGCCAGATTCCTTTAGCATTGGCCGTAGTCGGGTTGAATTATCCACGCTAGCTGACACTGCACTCCGAGACACGGGCTAACAAAGCACACATGAAGACAGCACTTGTCTTCATGTGTTTCTTAATCGTCCGTGTCTCGAAGTGAGCTGTAAGCTACTATAGATGTGCACTAGCTAGCCCTCTCTGAAACTTTGTTGAATGGGAAATCAATCTGCTTTTTTTTCTTTTGAATTACCTTCGGAAGTTTTCTTGAAGAAAGGTTTCTTTGTAATACTTCCATGAGCGAAAGTTTAGTAAACCTTGTGCACTTCCTCTTTTTTGCACTAGCTCCTGGATCGGGCAGCTTCGACCCAGCAGGTGGGTGTCATAGAATGACGAGACACCGTGACGTCATGCTGTGTGACATGACAGTGACAGCATGAAGACGTCATACAGTGACACATTCACACAATGGTAATTTTGATCCGGCACTGTTATGCCGGCCACAGACGTAGTATGCCGCCGCGAGGCCGCAGTACATTTTCATGTTTGATGAGGCACCGAAACGAGTGAACTTGAAGGCATAATTTGCTAGGTGTATATGAATATTGGCCGGTGGCCAGCCCGTATATAGTAAGATGCCGTGCACAGCGACCTGTGAAAGAAAAAGAGTATTACACACTACTCGTCATGACCATTCGTGGCACTGGCTGCTGGCTGACGCTTCTTCGTTTAAATGCTCGTATGTACTCCATAATGTGGACGGGGGGGGGGGAGGGGGAGACCACCATGATACCCCAGGGGGTAGAGAACCGGACTCGTTAATCGAAGGTCACCGAATCGGTTCCTGCCTCCAGCTGTAAATATCGTTTCGTCCTCATGTCCTTCTGCACATTTACATTATATCTACTACTAATCAAATGCCTGCATTTATCTTGGCAGTGTTCACTGTTAGTTCTCACTAGTATTGTGTATAAAAAAGCCAGGCGACTCCATAATATTTTCACTTCACTCCTTCATAGTAATTCCCAGTTTTCTTAAAATCTCCGAATTGGATTTCCAGATACGTGAAGCGTTAAAGTATATATATATATATATATATATATATATATATATATATATATATATATATATATATATATATATATATATATATATATATATATATATATATATATATATATATATATATATATATATATATATATATATATATATATATATATATATATATATATATTTATTTATATATATATATAATGTAATAAGGAATAAAAATAGAGAGAAAGGTGTTCATGCGTGTGGATGAAATACACGTTTTTTTTATGGCGGGTAGTTTCACTGAGAAAAACCTCCACAATTTCAGACACTCTCGATGTGAAAGGAAAGACACGCACGAAGTAACTTCTTATTTTAGCTACATATTTCTGAAACCGGTTACTTCGAGGAGTGCAGACATTTTTGTTTTGTTTTTCTTTTGGGAGCACCCGCTATATCATCTTAGTTATGGCACGCACGTAGCCCAACTGACTCTTGACTGAAAATATGACCGCTACTGTTTTTGCCTGCTTAGTTTATGGTTCAAGTGTTGAAAGCGCATTGCGATTTCGCTAGGATATTTGGGGGGAGAGTAGGAAAATGCTTAAAGTTGCAAATAATGTCTCACACTTGCGTGGGCAGTGCTTCTTACCCACTTTTTTTTTAAAAATAACTGCGTGGTAGGTGCATAGAATATGCTTATTGTGTTTTGCTAGTTGGTCTGCGTGACACAATGGCTTGTAAGTGCGGGTATAAGGGCCGAATAACTTAAAGCGATACTCGGCCCTTCATTGTGAGGTATATAATGTCTGCAGTGATTATGAGTCAGAAATACTTATGCAACTAACAGGTTTATACCGAGAATAAGCGAATTGTCGTTGCTATGCTGACTATCCATTTTTCATAAACATTACATATGTACTCTAATAATATAGCCGTCCCGTCACGTTAACTACACTTGTATTTAAGTGTAATTCACTGACGTTAATCTATGTAGCAGTGTCCAGGGTTACCATCTTCGTGAGCACCAGCGTTACATATCAGATTATAGCTTCTCGTGTAGCCAATACTCATGTTGCAGTTAGCATCGTTGCGCAAGTCTAAACAAATGTTATATAAAAACATGCGTGGCTGTTCAACTTATATCAGTGCGTTTACATTTCAACTTAAGTTTAGCGTCATTTCGTAACGTGTCCCTCAATAAACAAAACTCCAACACGGTCACCTACCCTCCGTATGCTCCACACAAGGTCGATTTCCATGGTTCGTGGGATCAGCCGCAATTTTCGCTCTCGATATAGAATACACGTAACAGTCCTAAAGCTGGGCCTTAATTACATCACTTCCACATTCACATTACGTTGACTGAAAGTCATCATGTGCTTGTGCCAGCAAGCCTTTGTTCGCCTCTACTTTCACATCTTGGGAACAATTTTTCGGAGAACTATAATTCCTGACCACCTCACTCTATCCTTTGTTATCGCGTGGATCAGTCTAGCTAAATCGTCCACGCGTTCAGAAAAACTATTCGCTGCATATCGACAAATTTGGGCTTTATTGCCACTGAGCAGTCGACGCTCTACAGACATGTAAAGTAAAGGATCTTTCAACGAAGGCCCAAAATTACAATATAGTTAGGAACCATTGTGTAACAATCTAATACCTGCAAAATGACCGGACGAAGGCTTATCAAGCTCCCGCCTGTTGGCCTAGTTTTTTGAAGGCTAGTTTAAGGTACAACGCCTAAAGGGTTCCCGTCATGTTTTTTTTTTTATTTTAAGGACCAACATGCTTTAATTTGTTATTCTCGTTTAGGCATATTTTATAGTTTATAAACACAAACGGTATACACTGCACTCGACACAAGGATGTGCATAACGAAAAAATCACTTGTGACTCACATATATCTCTCTAAAGAACCACCCTCAAACCACCATAGGTTACACCACGACAATGAAACAAAATTTGGAAGAAAAAATCGTACCTGTCCTGTTGATATGTTTTATTTGGTGTTTCCGAAATTTGGTTTTGTATAACGATTGATCAGAGAATAAAAAAATCGGCAGATCCCACGTACCTTAGGAATCGACGCTATGCGAAGCATGCGGAAGCAAGGTGAGCGTGTCAATTTTTTTTTTCATTGAGCGACACGTCATGAATTGACGCTGAATACACGTACAAATGTTGATTATATTGTTACGTGCCAAGGGGCCATATGTGCGGTTCAACGTCCGAAATCTACCATATGATTATGAGAGACGCCGTAGTGGAGGGCTCCGGAAGTTTCGACCACCTCGGTTTTTAGGAGCGAAGCTCCTTATAACGGCACCCATTCGTCTCTCGTAGCCGTTGTAGTATGTAACACGTATAACATCTTGACCTCCAAGGTGGTGCCTGTGAGAGATTTCTTCTGTGCGTTGTTAAACAGTAAAAAATAAGCTCAATGTACATGCCAATGGCTGCTAAAAGGGAATGAGAGACAGGAGCATCCGGCTTTTAGTTAAAGCGCACGCTGTGATCCCCATTAGCAGCCATTGGCATGTACATTGAGTACTATCTGACAAGAAAGGATTGCTACAGTATACTCGCTGGGTGTAACCTCCTTAGCTTTAGAAAAGTTTAGCGAGAGTTGAGCCGCAGTGCCACGAATACAATGAACTAGCATATATCATGAATGAACTCGAGGTGGTTAAAGCTGGGAAGTTTATATAGATAAGACGCGCAAGCTGTAAAAAAGTAAAAGCCGAATTCTCCTGTCTCTCATTTCCCATTAGCAGCCATTGGCATGTACATTGAGCACTATCTGACAGGAAAAGGTTGCTACGTTATACTCGCGGGGCGTAACCTCCTTGGTTTTAGAAAGGTTTAGCGAGCGTTGGGCCGCAGTGCCATGAATACAGTAAACTAGTAAATACCATGAACTCGAGGTGGTTAAAGGTGGGAAGTAGACCCGAAGCGCAAGCCGTAAGGAAGTGTGCGTGTGCCGCCTCTCGTTTAGTCCTTGGAATGTCCGCTGGATGGCGGTGCTTCTATATGGGGAATATATGATGAAAAGATGCGACATGGTGGTACTTGGAGCGTTGAATAGATGGACGAACGGACACACAGACATTGATGAACGCATGAACGGACGCAGGGGCGGATGCACGGATGAACGCAGGAAAGGACGCATGAACAGGCGCACGCGCGGACAGGCGGATGGACGCATGGACGGTCACACAGACGGACGCATGGACAGACGGTAGCAAGAACGAATGGACCAATGAATGCTTCGTCCCACTCTCCATTATCACTCCGTGGATATGCTGCCAATTTTTGTAACGTGCACAGAAATCTGAGCGCACGGGCCTACAACATTCCCGCCTCTATTGGAACTGCAGCCGCTGCATCCGGGATTTGATCATGCGACCTGCGGGTCAGCCGCCGAGTACCTTAGCCACTAGACCACCACGGCGGGGCTACGTACAAATATCGCATGCACAGATATTTGTTGAAGATTTGCAGATGATTATATAACGAGTTGTTTGCACATGCGCAACTATGCCAACAGGAACATGCGAATTACCAACACTAGAAGCTGTTATGAAGCGCTGATGCTCGCAAGGATGCTGGCCCTGGACATTGTTACATAAATCAACTTGAGCGCATGCCACCTAACCACAATTGACGCTAACTCGACGTGACGGCTGTATCATAAGATCACATATGTTGTTTCTAAAATTTGATAGGCTGCACGGAAACCACTATTGAAGTTTCAAGAAGATCAGGGTCTATTTGAAAAGTAGTTACGAGACCTGGCGTAGCTCTGTGGTAAAATGCTTCATTGCCACGCAGAATGCTTGTGTGTGATTCCAGCTTGGACCCCCAACTTTATTCTTAGCATTCATCGGGTCGACGCTACCGATATTAGGTATTTCTTAACACTCCCACGTTAAAATTGCCTATGTGTATTCTCGTCATTCCTGGGTAGATACTATAGGTGTCGATCACCTGTGGCACATACCCGAATTCTAGCGGCACATACCCGCCCGTGGGTATGTGCCACTGTCTGGTAGGAAGTGTTTGACGACGTACGTGATGGGATTGTGACATTATTCATGTCTTGACCAGTGCATCATATTCGTCAAGCCATCTTAACCTCCCATTCTAATTTTGGTTCACGCCAAGTTAACTGGGTTACCATGAAAGCTCTCAAACATAAGCGGCTAGAGAGACAGACAGACAGACAGACAGACAGACAGACAGACAGACAGACAGACAGACAGACAGACAGACAGACAGACAGACAGACAGACAGACAGACAGACAGACAGATAGATAGATAGATAGATAGATAGATAGATAGATAGATAGATAGATAGATAGATAGATAGATAGATAGATAGATAGATAGATAGATAGATAGATAGATAGATAGATAGATAGATAGATAGATAGATAGATAGATAGATAGATAGATAGATAGATAGATAGATAGATAGATAGATAGATAGATAGATAGATAGATAGATAGATAGATAGATACGGTCAAAGTCGCTGAAGTTCTCTAAGAAATCTTTCGAATTTAACCCTTCACTTTCATTTCACTGTTTGATAGTTTAACACGTCGTAAGAATGGGATGCAAAGTCTCGCTCCTCCTTTCTCGACAGGACAAGAAGAACACAATACACAATGTTGTATTATAAGCACGCGAAATAGAGGCATCATCAGGACATAAGAGAATTACTATTTCATGATTATAATTTGGGTATTCTACTGCGTTCAAGTTTTTTCAACGCAACGTGTTTATAATTTACGTATACGCAAACCCGAGAAAATGTGACACTCAAGGCTTCTTTAAATTGCGTAATCCCTCGATAATTCTTTTTAAAAAGCATAAGTACACTAACATATCTACATCCCTAGTGGACCATTGCAGAGCTGTTGGACGGTTAACAAAATTGCGTGAGAATAACGCTATAGGAGGAGGAATAAATGAGGAAGGACAGGGACGTTAGCCAGTTCTCAAGACTGTTATAGGCTAATACCCTTGTCACATGAGAAAGTGTAATGTCATTTGCACCCAATAAAATATACACTTATTGACATTAGTTGGCTGCCACTTAGGGACGTCTGATGTAATTTAAAGGAAACGACTTCAGAAAACGAATAAGCTAGCTGAACTCATTCGAATGAGTTTTCATCGCGAAGATGTACGCTCGCCGGAAGAGGGCCATGAACAGATTATATATGAAATGATTAATGAATCAGTACAAGATTTATGTGTTTTTATTTTTAAGTTTTGTTTAATTTATCTGCATACAACTCAACTCAGTCATTAGAAAATAAATTGGATATTCTAGTTCACAGTGACATTCTCAAAAGCGTACCCGGCTATGTTAGCCATGTCAGCCATGTGCTCCGTGTTTACACTAACCTCGGAGCTGTCAGGTAGCCCACAGCTGACTCGCAGAATCCATGTTTCCCATGTCGTCAACGTAGGTGGATAGCTGCACACAGCATGCGTCGAAAGAACGGGTCCATTCGATAGGAGCTGAAACTTTCACTCTGATAAGATTACAGAAGGACCACTTAGAAGAGCTGAAATGCGCCAAACGCAACGCGCAGGTTGACGCTTCTTATTCGATCGGCCGAGAAGTTGCAGCGGCTTCCTAGCACTAGGCCATGTCAGCCAATTTGAACGTTTACCACGCGACCCCACGAGCGATAGTGGCTCCAGCCTCACCTCGAATTCGTATGATCTACGAACTTTTTTTGTATATTGAAAAACTGCATATTAACCTTCCATCCTCAATTTCATTAGTGTGGAAATACTTTTGATAACCTTTAGTACAGGTAATATATTTCTTACAAACGCTGCGACTGTTTTTTGTTCAGTCCCGTCTTAGCGACATCGCGATTGCCATCATTTACAAATGACATTATATTTTTCCGTGTAGCAGCACACGTCTCCTAATGTCATTCTATGTGTCGAATGTCAATAGAATAAAATGACATTAAACTTTCTCTTGTGAAAGGGGTATAACAAGGATTAGTAGCTTTACTTTATTGTTAAATTAACTCTAAAGTGTCATGTGACAACACAGCCAAATATTAAGAAACACTGTCAGGTTACTTTCAAGCTCTGTAAGCTTAGCCGATCCGCCATACTGCATTGTTTGTTTATATAGACAGCCCCGAAACAATAAGTGATATAAACAGCCCCGAAATATTACGGCCCAAAATATGAGCCCTTCATTTTTTTTTCTTTTTTTAACCTTGCTAAGTGCTGTTCCAGGATATTTATGGTGGTTTTCTGACGTTCACTTTTCTTAAATATTGATTACAGATATGCATGTTTTAAGGTGGTCTATATTTTGTTCAGGTAGTTACTGGAAATTAATCAGATGCCCAGGTCCTTCCTTCAACATCTTAGGCCGACTTACGAGTGGCGAACAACATTTGTTACTTGAGCCTCGATCGCAACTAAAGCCAGAGGTGGGTCATGACCACCAGCCTCCTCCCAATTGTGACGCACTTGTCACAATGGCCTTTTTATGGCTCCTGGTCTTTCTGGGTTATATGTGGGAAGTAGACAGTTCCTAAAATGGAACAAGAGTTCTTGGCCTTCGATTGCCGTTAAAAATTGTGCGACTGCAACCCTGCTCTTTAACAATGAAGAGACTGGTGAGGCTCAGTAAAGATGCGTGAGGCACCAAGTGTCACCACTCCCCCACTTCCTCTTCTGCCACCTTGTGCTCACGCCTATCACTAAATCATCATTGCGCATGTAGGCCATGCCTGGGGCACAATGTGTAGCTCTAATGCACCCACCGTTTTTGTCTCTCATTCCATATTTAATCGCGGCGCGTGCGCAATCGTACTTCCTTTCACCCGGTTCACATCTCGAGCCTTTTGCAAGCGGCATATCCGGGATGGAGACCACGACGAAAAATCGTACGAGTTCGTTCTGTGATAATATCTGTCTAGACTAAAGGAGTAATCCTTACGTCCTTTAAAGAGAAATAAGTAGTGAACGAGGAGAAAGAATACATAAAGATGGAAATCGCGGCTCATAAAAGTGTTTCCTTGTTGGCTTATTTGCCAATTCCCCGATATTCAGGTGTTCGACGCGGAGCTCATTGAAATGCGCCACAGTGATCCCTCCGGCTACTGAGAAGCGATATATCTCGCTGTGTCCCTTAGTGTGTGTGGGCGTCCCAAGCCGCTTCCGCCTCGAACCACAAAGTCTTACACCACGAGCTAACACATTTGGCTATGCGATTCCATACCCTTCCCCGCCATCCACTCCCACTACTTTTTCACTTGCTGCTACGCCTGGTGTGGATTGTGAAACGCCGTAATTTTCCAGCTTGTCCTTTCGTACGACGAGCCCTTGGGGATGACCGCATCGCAAATGAGATCCACTTAGAATTATATCACCTTTCTTCTTGAGAAATAATTAGGATGTGCAATACTTGGAATAGCTCGAAAAAATTATGTTGAGGAAACAAGTGCGCATAACTTGTGCCGCTTGATTTCAATTGGTGGAAGATATTCTCATTCTCGTTGCGCAAATCAGGCTACTAAAACTGCTTTATTATTTACTTCCCTGTAGATGTTTTGTATGTGCGGGTAGTAAGTGGAATGAAAACTTTGGCTACGCTTTTACATCAATGGTTTGTTTGTTTGCTTAATTGTTTGTTTTCAGACAGACCTTGCTTTTACACGCATTTCATATCCATGTAGGAAGCAAACTAACCTACTACTTCCGTTGCTTAGAAATCGAAGAAGCGTCTTCAGAGCATCGTCCTAAGAAACTTTCCCTTTTTTGAGCAAAATAGTGATTCGACCTAGTGCTACAGTGATATTACTATTGGGAACTGTTAAACTAATTGGACACAAAGATTATACAGTGAAACCACCTAAAATTATGCATTTTCTGGTGTCATAACAGACAAAGTGAGCCGAATTAAAAGCAATACCTAATTTTTTATTGGAACAAGAAAATTTGCTCTCCTTAAATTAGGGCAATCCTCATGCATTTTCAAGTTTCACTTGAGAACCGCGATCATTCTATACATTTTGTAACAGTTTGGGCTTGCATGTTTCTGACGCACTTTCACAGATAATCCTGTTGCGTGTTGGGAAATTCGAGGAACGGTCTCTTTGAATCCATCAATGGTTGTAGGTGTTCTTCGATACAATACCTCTTCAACTAACCTAAAGAGGGTTAAGTGGCTAGCATCGAGGCTCCCTTAACTCCATTTTAGGGGAGGACGTGGTCTCACCTGGGTCCCGCTAAACATGGCCTGATTGCGCTGGAGACCCCCATATGGGGCGGATGTCACACCAGTCATGTCTGCTCTCACATGACGGGGATATGCGCTCGAAGAAGAAATTGGGTATTCGAGAAGCATTTGTTCCACGAAAAAAAAAAAACTTCATTTGACTTACTTGCACGTCATAAATTTTTCATTCGCATTGAAGAAAATGCTCTTCAATACAACAAAAGTGCTTCATTTTTTTTTAAAAAAGGCGTAAACATTCTTTATTTCGCAGATGATAACTGCTCATCCGGTGTATCTGTGGTGCTCGAAGCGATGCTGCTGACGGTTTTCGAAATATTACGTAAATGCAATTTTCTTTCACATTCGAGATTTCATTAAACTCCTCTTACTCAGTTTATTTGCTTTCGAGTGTCAGAAAAAAAATATTGAAATTACCATGATATTCATCATGTAACGATCATTGTTGCGCTTGCCCATACATTAGGGGCACATGAGTGGCTCGGCAACCAGCTTGACACGAGTTCCGATATTTCAATATAGTAATGATCGATGACAATAAAGAAAAAAATTAACTAATGGGAGATGAACCAAGACTTTTTTTCTGGACAGAGGCCGATGTAATCTGTTTATTACACAATTGCTTTTGTTTTTCCAGGTTACCAGCTAAGAAAAACAACTGATCAAATTTAATTGTTATGCACTCCTAATAAAATGTTGCCACACATCTGTATTTATGCGTAACGAAAAATATAGGCTGGTTCACCTGCACTAACCATCACCTTGATGAGACGCCAAGGGGAAAAAAGTCTTTTTTTCGACCAATGACCATTCACAACAGCTAGGCATGGTTGTTTAGAGAAAGTTTGTTTAGAGAAGATTGGTAATAATAGAAAAAGCGAGAACTTAAGTAATGTTGGTGACCTCACCTTTATTTTTGTACCACAGAAGTGTTTTCTGCCGGCATCCAATGAGTCTTTCGCGACATATTTCCATGACGGAAGTGGCCTTCGAAAAAATCACCTCCCCAGATGGCGAAGAAACACCTGAAGAAAAACAGTTCCCTCAATGGGAGTTCTACCCATGAGCTCCCGGTCCGCGAGAACAGATGGCGGGCATGCTATCCACCGCACCGTGGGCAGTGACTCCAACGGCTTTTCAAACGAGCGGTTTTATGAATACATGAATGAGCGAAAAAATTTCGTTTCTGGAAAGTTACAGAAAAACGAAGCGAAGCTAAAGACCTGACGCGGCTTCCCAACGCGATATGTTAAAACGTTCAGCAAACATTGCTACAATGAATAATGATTAATGAAATACAAAAAGCTGAAAAATAGCAGAACACAACAATAGCAGAAACATTCACAAAATAGACCACATAGACATAAAAAAATCGGATATCGAAACTCTTTCCATAACATCAAAATAAGTTCAAAACGCACACTTGATGTGTGCTAACAAAAAGTGGCTTACGACTTAGAGTACTTAGTACTGCAATGAGGGAGAGCTGAAAGCCTCACATTTGACGAGGCCGCATCGACAGAAAGTACACCCGGGCCGGGCCCGGCAGTGATGCCAACCCTTCCAGAACATTTTTCACGCAGTGATGTAAACCCTAGGGTTGGCATCACTGCGGGAAAATGTACTGGAAGACATTACTGTATTACATATATGGACACATTCATATATTACGCTTGTATGTTCATACATACATATGCACATGTGTGCGTACACACTTTGCTTATACACGGTTTTTTTACCTAAATGTTAGATAGTGGAACCTTGGAACCGTGCCAGGATTACGTGGAACCGAGCCAGGATTTGAGTGAAGATATACTGTTTTCTTTAATGCACAAGCAGATCTTTTATGTGATATTTGAATTGCGTTATTGAGAAGCTAAACTTTAATTTCAGGCGTCTTTCATAATCATATGGTCGTTTTAGAACGTTAAACGCCACATATCAATGAAATAAGTCGATTGTACAACATATTTATTTTAATATACTTTCGTTTCATATTTCTTTTGCTAAGCAAAAGGAATTGCTGGTGAAAATTCAAAGGGATCAGAGTCTCTTAATATTTTATGAAAAGGACACTTTTCAAGCAGTTAGCATTCGATGCCTTACCATACATTGTGAAATGTTAAACGTATACAAGCGTCAGTGTTATTATCTATAACGTTATTATGACTCTCAACATTATCGTGCCCCGTCAAAATAATTTTACGACCTCTTTGTCTCGCGCATGAAGGAGAGAGCTGCTGCACCCAGCGCATAATGGCATCTTCGATCATTAGCCTCGGTTGGTCACAGGCAATGCCGGTGCCAGCTTTTTACACGATCGTGCCCGTGCCAATTGAGCTTTCGCCATAGGAGTGCCTCGAAACGTTGTAACGACCTAGCGTCTGCCAAGTTCGAGGCTCACAAAATCTTGTCGCCGAGCTGTCTGCGCCAACATCCGCTCATGGGGATAGAAGAATGCATGCCAGAACGTTTGCGCGCTCATGACTCAACGCAGCGCAATGTAATTACGTAATCGTTCAAGTAACAGAGTTTCTTCGGGTGGCGTCTAGGTTGTCTCATACTAGAATGAACGTACAGAAACGTGCCGCTAATATTTCGGTTTTCGTGCTGCGCGCCCGAATGTATCGTTACTGGATAACGGTAACGATAGAAGCGTTACCGTTTATGATGTAACCGAAAAATAAAGGTCTTTTAAACGATGAGTTTTAACCGATGAGGTTTAACCGGATGAGTTATAACTCATCCCCTGAAGAAGGGAGGACCCCTCTCGAAACTGTTGAAAAATAAATATATTTATCCTTGTTGACAACGCTCCCGTTGTGCCATATCCCATACCTATGTATATATATATATATATATATATATATATATATATATATATATATATATATATATATATATATATATATATATATATATATATATATATATATATATATATATATATATATATATATATAAATAATCAGGAATAATACAGCACACTTACGAAAATTGGATAATTGTTCACTCTACGTTTCGGCCGTCGGACAGCCGAAACGTAGAGTAAACAATTATCAAATTTTCGTAAGTGTGTTTCTTTATTCCTAATTATATTTGCACCGGACCCACAGAATTTATTTTTTTGAATGATATATATATATATATATATATATATATATATATATATATATATGTATATATAATAGAGAGAGAGAGAGATATGATAGCGTCTGTTTATTGAATACCCATGTGGTGAAGCCATCGTTCTTTAGTAATACTGCAAGACGAGCTAGTTGTTATGAATACATGATAACTTATTTTTAGCGCACACTGACAAACGGAAAAAGAGAAGAAACGACACCAGCACTACTATTACCTGAAGGCTCTGTTCAGAAAAGGAAATTATGTATATGAATGCTATCAGCCGATTCCCATACGCACCGTCGTAGTGGGCCGGGCAAGACAGAGCTTCACCACTTTCCGAACGAGTGATTTACAGTTCGGCTTGGTGAGTCTATTCGAACTTGTTCTCTCTCATAGGCTACCTGCTTCATTCGGCAACCAAAAAAAAAAAAAACACGTCGATATCTGCTTGCTGCGCTTAAGGTAGGCGAGGACCACTGATCCGCAGGTCGCTTGATTGAATTCCGGCATTGGCGGCTGAATTTATGATGGAGGCGAAAACGCTGTACGCCCGTGCGCTTAGATTTGGGTACACGTTAAAGGACCACTCACCCGGTTTGACAATTTTGAGCTGACACGCGCAATGCGTAGACGAGGCGTTGATAATCATGTCTGCCAAACCTTTCAACGCTACGCGCTGCGGAAATTGATCAAGTTTCATGATGAAAGCTGCTCCCTCTCCCTTCTGCAGGCGCACGCGTAGAGAAATAGGGCATGACGTAGGCCTACGAATGGCCCTACGTACACGACAATGCAGTGACGTTGGTCCTCTACGTAGACGAGTCTGCTCTCACGTTGTCAACAGTATACCACGTCACATGGCAAAAAGTATTTAACACAACATGCGTAGTTTGTGTATTTGTTGCTTTAAGAGACTAATATTACTTGAAATAAATATTGAGACGCAATGAAAAACTGTGCGCGCTTTTCTTTTATTTTTTCCCGTGAAATGCTACGAGATGCGAGGCTAATGTGCCAGCATTTCGCATGCGTTCCTGTCCCCGCGGTCAGCGCATTGAGCAGACGATCGCCGTGGAACGCTCCTACGCGTTCGCGCACTCATTGTGCTCATCTACTCTACCGCGTCTAAGCCAGCGTTTCCAAACAATCCCGCAGAAACAGACAGAAGACCACAAAATAACGCTGGTCAACAAAGCAACGCTGCTCGCGTTCCCGGGGGTTAGATTTGTTGGGGCACGTCATGCGCACGTCACCACATGGTCGGATGCTGCAGAAGGTGGAGAAGAAAGAGATTGGGCTTGCGAAGGCTACGCGGAGCAGTGGCAAGGGTTTTGAGCTCGCCTCCTCTCATCTTCGTTTCGCACCGCATCAAAAAACCTGTTATCTCCGCTCGTGATGAACCGATTCAAAAAATTTGTGTAGCGAAATGTTACTCATCGGACAGCCAACTACTTCCACTGTCTAACTGAAATTCGGTATGGGGCCTGGTGAGTGGCCCTTTGAAGAACCCCAGGTGGTCGAAATTTCCGGAACCCTTCACCGTGCCGTCTCTCATAATCATATGGTGGTTCTGGGACGGTAAACCCCACATATCCGTCAATGTAGACGAGGAACGGTTCGCTTCGAGAAACATGAATGTCTTGGGTAAAATGACTCATGCCCTTTCAGTTTAACCACCTTGAGTTCGTGTCATATCAGCGTAATTTCTTCGTACACACTAGCATCAGTGCCATCGTTTCCCTCTCATTAATTTTTTTTTCACGACAGTCTTGTCGAGTGATAACGCACACTCTTTGATATGCTAAAAGTTTAATTTTGCGTTTAACTGCGTGCGAATACACTGTATTAGGTACAGAACACTAGCTGGTTCTGCCTAGACCAGATTGACCTAAATGCTATAATAGAAAGATCTAACATGTATGGTTTCAATTTGACTTTAGTGAGGGTCACAGTGCTCCTGCCAGAATTTTTCAGAGTGACTTACACGGCTGCTGCAGAGGCTTCAAGAAACACCTAAATAATACGCGACGCTTATATTTTGGGAGAGTTCACTGTTTCGCACGCGGTCTCATCGCCAGCTCTTGTGGCGAGTGCTCTCTTCAAATGGCACCTACCCAAGGGCGTTCCCGTAGCATCCCGTGCTGCTCATAGAAGTTCGGGTCACGTTTCTCCGCCATCGCGCGATATCGGCCGTCCTTGGCGCTGCCGCGGAGGACGGAGAATCAGCGGTGGGCTTCCTTCCAGAGTGTTGTCCGCGACACACGCTGCTTTTGGACCGCAGCCTGCATTCTCATTTGCCAAGAGCGTTACAACCACCGCGTCCCGATCACTTGCGTGGGTGCAATGCGTCGCGCTGGCTGGACGAGCTTGAGAGCTTCGGAAGCAATTTTTTTTTATTCGTAGACACCGGATCGCAGACGTAAACGACATTGAAATGCTGTGCGAATGCTCGGTGGCTTGAAGGCACATTAAGGAGGCGGGTGGTAGAAGTCGGTTCAAGCGGCAGGCGTGTTCTTATGGGCTCATCTGCTTGAATAATTACCATGGTGAACGAATATGAAACAGGTAGAGAAAAAGATGCCAGTGCTCATAGTTTCAGCAAAAAAGCTGTTTGCATTGCTCCTTCAAACTCTACATTGCAAACTCTACATTGCTCCACAGTGCGAAACACAGTAGGTAGGTGTCTGTGTGCCTCAGGAATCAGGCGAGCCCCACTGCGAAGTACGGGAAGCGTGAGCGATATTGGAAAACTTGACTCTCCGTAGGGGACCACATGAAAAAATCTAAAAGAGAGAGAGAGAAATGAAATAAAAAGAAGAAAGAGTGAAAATGAAAAAGCCTAAGCAGCCTAAAAGACAGAGAACGACATATCAAAAAAGATAAGGGGATGAAAGTAGACCAAAACAACAAGACAAGAAAAAAGAAGTCAAGAGAGAAAGACTAAGAAGAGAATGGAGAGAATCAAAGAAAAAAAAGATAGAGAAAATAGAGAGAAAGAGATCGAAAGCCGGGAAGATATTTAAACATACATAAAACGTGATAAAGAGAAAGAGCTGTAGAAAAATAAAGAAAAAAATCAAGAGAAACAGTAAAGGCCACCCACCTTCAGTAATTCTTCATAATTGACCTCACTGGCTTTCGGTTACAATGAGCGCATTCATGATGATATACGTACACGACAAGGCCTTAGGACACCAACGACATGGCAAAATACCTTCATTGTCGTGGACATTCACGTGGACGTTGTTTAAATCGAGAGAGCGAGAGAGAGAGAAATAAATAAAAGGATGGGACAGGGAGGTTAACCTAAAGGAACTAGTTTGCTACCTTGTACAGGGGTGGGGGAAAGGGTCGGAAAAAGGATAGAGATAGAGAGATACAACAAATAAAAAAATTCACATGCGCACACATTCAGGAAGTTCCTATCACAGTCGTTTGGACAGACCGGTTGAACGCAAGAATTGCAGCAGTACCTTCACAGCCTACTGCCTTCTTCTGCGACATAAAGTCCTGTCAGTAGCGTAGGATTCTTTCTTCCGAAAGAGTCTGGTTGCAAGTTCATAGAGTGGATTTCAGAGTGACTGCGAGCAGTATTGTGGCCATTCACACAGAATGTGCCAAGTTGTTTCGTCACTGCCGCAATGGCCGCATGCAGCAGTGTCAGCCATTCATATGCGGAACGCGTACGCTATGGTAAATGCAACGCGTTAAAATCTAAATTTCTATCAAAACTAAGTAGGGTCCGAACTGCACTAGTAAGCGCCTCTGAACAGCTATGATGCTGCAATCAGTGATGATAAATAGCGCAGTGAAATCTAACAGCAGAAACATGAACTGATGTGCGCGGGTGGTCCTTTTTTCTTGTTATATTTCGTGGTGTTTTTAAGGATGAATCTAATATTCAAATAGCAACTTGTCCAAGAGTAATCTTTTTCGAGAAAATGTCAAATGAGTTTAACCAAGGCCACCAACTTTTTTTGCAAAAAAGACTCTTCAAAAAGGGCCTATGGCAGCCTTAGTATGGCTGAAATGGTAGGCAGGCATCTGTTTTTTTAAATTCAAATGGGAAACATACGGAACGTAGAAAGGGCCCTTTGACGTCATTTGAACCTCACGTGAGAAGCGCGATGCAGTTGCAACTAATACCGGTGTCCCACTGGCACTTTTAATTGCGATCAGGGTGATCCGGATGAGTTCTCATGATCGTGATCAACTGAACGACCACTGCTACACTGTCCAAGCTAATCCGGTTCGAGCTTGGGTCAGATGAAATGCCCCAGGTGGCATTTGCATGCCGTAAAACATGCCACTAACAAAACTCTACGTACGGTATGCCTACAGAACCCTCTATCAACATTGTTATATACGTGGAAGAACCACTCGAACATCAAAAACTTTGCAGGCCACTGCGATAATAATTTCATAAATATATCACTCGATAAAAGTTTCTTAGCATTTACCAGTATTGCTGTGTGAGATTCTTAACCTTCGCTTTTTACGGGGCGAAGCTCCTTATAACAACAGCTGTTCGTACCTCGCATCCGTTGTAGTTTGTAAAGAGTATAACATTTTGACCACCAAGGCGGTGCCGGTGAGAGATTTCTTCGGTGCGTTGCTGAACAATAAAAAATAGTGCTCAATGTACATGCCAATGGCTGCTAATGGGAAATGATAAACTGGAGCATTCAGCTTTTAGTTAACGCGCACGCTGCGATCCCCATTAGCAGCCATTGGCATGTACATTGAACACTATCTGACAAGAAAGGGTTGCTACGTTATACTCGCTGGGTGTAACCTCTTGTTTTAAAAAGGTTTAGCGAGCGTCGAGCCGCAGTGCCATGAAAACAATGAACTAGTATATACCATGAACTCAAGGTGGTTAAAGGTGGGAAGTAGATACGAAGCGCAAGCCGTAAGAAAGTAAAAGCCGAATTCTCCTGTCTCTCATTTCCCATTAGCAGCCATTAGCGTGTACATTGAGCTCTATCTGACAGGAAAAGGTTGCTACGTTATACTCGCTGTGCGTAACCTCCTTGGTTTTAGAAACGTTTAGCGAGCGTTGGGCCGCAGTGCCGTGAATACAGTGAAAAAGTATATACCATGAACTCGAGGTGGTTAAAGGTGGGAAGTAGACCCGAAAGCGCAAGCCGTAAGAAAGTGTGCGTGTGCCGCCTCTCTTTTAGTCCTTGGAATGTCCGCTGGATGGCGTTGCTTCTATATGGGGATTATATGATGAGAAGATGCGAGATGGTGATACTTAGAGTGTTCAATAGATGGACGAACAGCCACACACACAGATGCATGGATGGACGCATGAACGGACGCAGGGGAGGATGCGTAGGCGAACGCATGGACGGACGCACGAACAGACGCAGGCACGGACGGGCGGATGGACGCATGGACGGTCACACACACTGACGCATGAATGGACGGGAGCAAGAACGAATGGGCGGAAGAATGCTTCGCCCCACTCTCCATCATTCACTTCGTGGATATGCTGCCAATTTTTTTTTTCGACGCAAGGCGCCGGTCCTGCCATATAATCGCAGGTGCGCGCTGCGCTGCATTGCTTTGACGCATGCGCGTTCCAGAGCGTCCGAAATCCCTCTGTCACAAAAAGAGGGCGACGCAGTGTCGTCTGGGTTAGGGAGACTACATGAACAGCCGTTTTTAGAGTGGAGACATCTTAATAAGTGCCTTCAAGAAACTCAGCCAAAACCAGCGGGCAACGGGGCACGCTGTTGCCAGCTTCCACCAAATTCAGCATGGTTTTCTGTGCGCCGCCATATTGGAGCCAGCCGCCGCTCCCTCCAGCTACGCGAAGTACGGCGCAACAAAAAGGAGCCGACCGAGTGACAGCAGCGGTTCTCAGGGTCGTGTGAGCGACCCAGTTCTCAAAGTGAGCGCACGAAGAAAACAAACACTTGCGACATAATACTGAGGTTACGCTGACACGAACGCAAGCGTGGCAACAGGTCAAACTAGCGAGCGCGTCTCCGTACGAACGCGCGGACGCGTCCAGTTTGTGGGCTTCCTACTCGCAATGCGTGGACGCAGCAACGACAACTTCGGTTATCTACACATTCGCGAACACTTCGAAACACATATACGTGTGCCGCAGGAAAAAACAGTGAACGAAATACGCAGTAATCACAGAGCAAATACGAGACGCACTGGTGGGCTCCCAGCTGTCTCGCTTCACTTGAGCCAGCCATAGTTGTCGTCGGCCAGGGCTCGCTGGGAAGCGGAACATTCGCGCCCCCTTTCTGTTGTGGTTAGCGCAGAGCGGTACGCAGCATCCAGGCATTCTAAGGCTTCACCGGCAGCGTTTAACACGCTACCGCAACGTTCGACGCCGTATTATTGAGAACTAAACGCAACCGGGCGTAGACGCAGGGTGGGCACCAAGATGGGGCGACAGCGCAGCGTTGCTGTCTGGCAACATTGTGTTTTGGCGGGCGGCGGTGCGTTGGCGGCATGTAGTTGTTGTTCGGTGCGTTGTCGGTGCGTTGGCGGCTAATATTTGTTGTTCAACAACGCACAGATGAAATATCTCACCTGCACCATTTTGAAGGTCAAAATGTTATACTTCTTACACACTACAACAGCTACGAGGGATGAACGAGTGCCGCTATAAGGAGCTTCGCCCCTAAAAGAAGGGGGGGGGGGGGGAGTGGAGAATTACTTGACGTTTCGTCACCACGTACAGCGGCCTCGTTCCCAATAAAAACCGTAGCATGGCACAGGTGACGTGAGCCGATAGGGTGCATTGTCAAAAGTGCCTCCTTCCCCCTGTTGAGCGTACGCGCAGTCGTCTGTGTATGCAAGGGTTCAAGCTGCAGAATAGGTTGCGAGCCTATTTTATTTCGTCAGGACACACGCAAAGGACCAGTCAATTTGGTGGTCTGTAGATTCCACTAATTCAGCGAGGGCATTGAGGGCCAAGTGATGTTTTTTGATGTCACATTCGAGGTGTTTAACTCTGTTCTTGAAGTGACTAGTCTCACTGCTGTAGTGGCTGTCAAAGTCATTGCAGGCTATTGCGTAAACAACACTAGGAAAATTTTCGTACGCCCACTTGTCCTCTATACGTTCATACTGTTTTATCCCCTTTATTGTGGACAGGGCTCTCGTACTAGGTACCAAAATGTTAAGTAACTTTTTTGTTTTTTTAGGCTGTTGTATATTTTATTAAAACGTTTTATTGGAGGGATTACCACGTGCGATCAATAGTAAAAATATTTTTTTAAGTATAAGTCAAATAAGTCATTCTTCAAAAGGTCTGAAATGCGAAAAATAATGCAAGTTTCTCTTGAAGACCGCTTGCGTCCGGTGTCATCACGTGCAGCTAAATACCTGCTACATTCAGGTCCTGTATAATTCTCGTAAACTTAGAGAATGATACTGATTATTGGATAATAAACATAGATCTAAAAAGCGCAGGCCGATCTTCAAAACTTTTTAATATATGCAGTACTATTGTTGGTCCACTACTCATAGGTAAGCGTCAATAGTAAACAGATGACACGTCATCAAGAAAAATTGAATACTGCCACTGGTTAAGCACGAGACCTTGAAGTTAAATTTCTGGCCTATACTGAAACGCTACAACAACGATTACTTGGTAGTCTGACCAAATACAATAAATAATTGCTGGAAAATCATATGTTTCTTCAGACTTAGTGGTCTGTATACTTTGATAGACCACAGTACATAACAGAAAACAATATATTTTCACTATTGAGAGGTAGGTTGTTTCTTTGACAAAAGCATAGAGCTATTTAGCGTCCTTCAGTACAGCGCCAATTTGACAATGGCAAGGCCGTCTCGGCATAGTAGAAAGAACGAAAAATTGCAGCAGCTAAAGCACACCTTGGGAATTGATGTTATTCGAAGCATGCGGATCGAAGGTAACTGTTTTGCAATTTTCAATTGTGCAAAACGCTACTAAATAACGCTAGAGATATGTAAGAATGTTGTGCGCACAGATATATGTTAAACAGTGGCATGTTTACTTTCGCTAATGATGCCGACAGGAACATGGGTATTAGCAATACCAGACGCGTTTTGCTTGTATGCAGTGCTTCTGCCAGCGTGTATGGTGGCCTTGGACGTTGCTAGATAAGTAAGCTTCAGTGTGTGGCATTTCACTACAATTGTCGTCAGCCCTCTGAGTTAAGTACGTATGTACTGCTTATGAAATTGGACAGCCAGCACTGCAACTGCAATAGACGTTTGACAAACTATATGGCCTACTTGAAAAATAGTTCCGAGAACTAGCATGCCTGTGTGGTATAACTTACACGCGCACCACGCAGAATGCTGGTAATCAATTTTTTCTGGGATCATGATAGTTATTCTATGCGTCCATCCGTCCATATGTCCATCATTTAAACTAGTTGGCGACTTCAACGTAGACATTATGGACCTTAGGATCCAGAGATTCACCCCTTCGTCGTAAATGCGAAGCGTGTGGAGCGATGGTCACTGTGTTGTAATTTTTATTGAGCTGTTTCTTAACGCCGCACTTTAAAATCATCCATGTATTTTCTCGCTATTCCTGGGTAGATGTGAACTGTCATTCATCTGTGGCACATACCCGCATAACAATGACACATACTCGCCCTCATGTATGTGTCAATGTTTGAAGGAAAATGGCAACGTACGCGACGAAATTGTGATATTATTCATGTCATGACCAGTGAGTCGTATCTTTTGAACCGTCTTATCATCCCAAAATGATTTTGGTTTATCTGAAGTTAATGTAGGGATCACGGGAGCACTCAGACGTAGGTGGAATAGATAGATAGATAGATAGATAGATAGATAGATAGATAGATAGATAGATAGATAGATAGATAGATAGATAGATAGATAGATAGATAGATAGATAGATAGATAGATAGATAGATAGATAGATAGATAGATAGATAGATAGATAGATAGATAGATGCCATAATTGCTTATATATAGGCAAATAAATGCTTTGAATATAAAGCTTTATGCAGACTCGAAACCTATAATGAGTTTGCAAAGCCCTAGCATATATGTTGTGAATTTAGGTGTCCCTTACTTTTGCATGTGGACAAGTTATATGCTGTGGACTAAATCTTACATATAAACTTGTATATTTTTTTGAACACGTGATCGGGTGCATGAGCGGTTTGTCTAGGTTTCAAAAAGCCTGTAACTAAAAAAAGGGCTATTTTACAGCCTTTCCAACTGCTTGTTCAGTGCTGCTCTTGAGTTAAGCGATAGGTGCGGCTGGCCGCTGCAGTTTTCAGCTGCTGATCCGAATGTCACATTTCGGCTGAGGCGTAATGACCGAGGTTCGTGTATTGTGTGATATCGGTGCACGTTAAAGAGCACCAAATGGGCAAAATTTCCGGAGCCCTCCACTATACAGCATGTCTAATAAGCAAACCGTAGTTCTGAAGCGTAAGACCTCAATACTTGCTGTAAGTGCTGCTATGGAAACACATGGCCCACCGCACTTCGTATGCACATGCCCCCACATTGTTCTACATGTGCGCACGCACGGGCTCACCAACACACATAAATCTGCTTACACGCAGAAGATGATGCCAAGGCACAAATGAACCGACGTCAAGCCCACATATACACAAAGCGAAGCACGAAGACATGTGTTACTTAAGGTTTAATTTTTCTCTAGTATGTCATTATTTTTTACACGTGAAAGCAGCGTACGGTTGCAGATACCATTCAGCCAACTAATTCCCCCCCATCAATTTAAGCCTCCCTGGCTCTGAGTCTGCGGAAAGCATTGGCTACTTGCGATGGCCGTAGGCTCAGTGTACGCAACAGCTGCGTCCTCTAAGGTCGGCCCCGCCCAACCCGTGATGGTGAGCGAGATAACTAAGCCGCTGGCCTGTGCCAGGCACATCTGTAGAGCATAAACCTTCGCGTGACTCAGACGTCGATGTTTGGCGTGTGACTCAACTCTCCGCCTCGCACTTCCCCGTCGTATTCGCCAATTTTGTAATTGTTACAAATTTCGTGGCAGTATTGCTTGTTGCCGTAGGCTTCTTTACGTCCATGGCTTCCCGCGTTGTCGCGAAGAACTGTGACAGAGTCACGCGCACTGCCTTTGCCAGAATCGACGTTGCACCCCGAGGGCTTTGCAAGCTTATGCATTTATTACGCTCATTAAGCACCACTGAAACACGAGAGTGAAACCTGCCGCACGTATCTCGACAAAGAGGCTCGAAGGCCGCACTGGACAACCTCGTTTCTTGTTGTCGTGGATGCGTGTGCGAGAAGAACACGTGATAATGACGGTGAAGAAAGAGACCGGTGTAAAGATATTCTGCGACAAAAGATTGAGAATTTCCGCGTGTATGTCGAGTGGAATGTGGAAATTCTAGAACGCATCGATAGAAGGAAACGAGAACGGATTCTCAGTGGCAGGCAACCGAAAGGATAACTGCAGTTAGCGCAACCGTAAAAGTGCAAATGTGGTACAGGCATGTTGTGTACGGGCTGGAGGACTGAAAGTTGGGAAGAGTACTCAGATGCCTCTTTCAATAACTGATTTGTTTTTGCGAAGTCAAAGTGTAAGCATGCAGGTAGGTTTTTTCTTTCTCTTTCACTGCGCGTAATGTAATCTCTTGCTATGACGTCCTGTCTATCGCGCTCAGTCCCCAGCATCGCGAAAATCGTTGCTATGTCAGCAATAGGCCCTTCATTTAGAAAAGCTGTCTGTTATGTCGATCTCAAGTTACCAACCCAGGAGCAGGGTGCTGGACCAAGAAGGCCTCGAAAGAAGGTTAAGTGTTGCGTTCGAATAAACAACATTATTTTAAATGCTGGGAATATAACTTTTGCTTTAGAGATCCATTGCATTTGCCCAATGTTCTAACACTCTGCGCCAATAGGATGCTTTAACAACTTATCTAGTGCAACGGCATTAAAAGAGATATCAGAACGTGCCACATGAAAGGAAGCGTAATCTGGCACTTGGCGCCTTTTCGAAATTATTTCAGGAATAAAATTATTATAATATTATTATTATTATTATTCACATTATATTTATTATAATCATAATATATATAATACGAATATTATGATTCACTGGGGTCTTACATCCCAAAACCACCATATAGTAATAAGAGAGGCTGTATACTATAGAGCGCCGCAAATTTTGACTCTCTGGTGTTCTTTAGCCTGCACTGACATTGCACAGTACACGGACCTCTGCCATTTCGCCTCCAGCAAAATCCGATTGCTAAGGCCGGAATCGAACCCACGAGCTTGTGGTGGACAAAGATTACAAGTAGTCACAGCCTCGAAGAAGACAAGTACGCTTTCCTATGAACGTGAGCTCTAGTGGTACCCCGTGTTCTCAAATTTTTCATCTCTTGAAGCTTCCATCTTCACCAGAAATTTTATGCTTAAATGTTCAACAAGGCGCAAAACGCAACAATAAATATTTCAATAGCTATACCAGATGACGTTATAAAATTTAGACACACGAATACAACTCGAATGAAGACGGCAGTACAAACATCGGGTCTTGTCAAAGTACCTTTTATTTATTTATAGCATCATGGTGGAAACTACGGTAAAAAGCGACCCCAATGATATTCTCAATTTTCCCTGCATTCAAAAAATCAAGAACAAACCACAAGCGATGACACATGCATACAGAGTATAAGGGCTGTATATACGATATATTTACACGCTCAAGGCACACAGACAGAAAATTTCAAGCTCGAGATGTGTCCTTTATTCAACTGCCTGGTATGACTAAATATATATTGTTACGACCTCAGTAGGCGTCTGGGGGTTTATTGATACACGGTTCGAGGGACGAGCCGTATCGGCGCAGGCAGATGACGATGATCTTCTTCTTCCACACCCCTTGCTTCTTTTTCCTTCTTCGTCCGGCACATACGTGGCGTAACATTTCCCCCCTCGCAGACAAAGCGCGCCGCGCGTTTCATGCAGTGTCGCGTTGACTGAAAGGCTTCAGGCGAGCGACATGCGTGACCTCTGTCTTTCTGGAACGTCTCCCGCTAGCTGTAAGACGTGCGATGCGGTAGTCGACTGCGCTCAGGCGGTCAAGGATAACAAAAGGTCCGATGTAGTGCGCGAGCAGTTTTTGGCACAAGCCACGTTTGCGTAAAGGCTTCCACACCAACACGAGATCTCCCGGAATATATGTGGCCTGCCGGTGCTTGCTGTCATAACGAACTTTCGATCTGTCTTGCGAGGCTATTGTACGTAAACGAGCAAGACGACGAGCTTCTTCGGCGAGACAAAGAGTTTCTGCTAGGGAGATTTCTGATTGGTCCCGATCAGAGAAGGAAAATATTGTATCCAGAGTATAACGGGGGGGTCGAACATAGAGGAGGAAGAACGGGCTGTAGCCGGTGGTCTCATGTTGGGAAGTATTAAACGCGTATGTGACGAACGGCAAGACATCGTCCCAGTTCTTGTGGTTCGAAGCAACGTACATAGAAAGCATATTCACCAGTGTTCGAATTGTTCGCTCGACGAGACCATTCGTCTGCGGGTGATAAGGCGTCGAGTGTCTGAGCTCTGAGCCACACATACGGAGAAGTTGTTCGACAACGTCTGCCGTGAATTGACGTCCACGGTCACTTATGATGACGCGAGGGGGCCCATGACGCAGTATGATAGAATGGAGAAGGAAGGACGACACTTGACCAGCAGTCGCGGATGGCAGGGCAGCAGTCTCGCAGTACCGAGTAAGATGGTCAGCACATACCACAATCCATCTGTTGCCTTTCGATGAACGCGGAAAAGGGCCCACCAGGTCAATGCCAATTTGTTCGAACGGAGAACTGGGAGGCGTCACAGGTTGTAGATGTCCGGCCGGAGCTGCTGAGAGAGATTTGTGCGCCTGGCATTGCGCACAACTGGCCACGTACAACTCAACTGACTGGCGCATACGTGGCCAGTAGAAGCGTTCCTGGGTACGATGAAGAGTGCGCGTCGTTCCGAGGTGACCTGAAGTGGCGTCATCATGCATGGCGTACAAAACAGATGACCGTAGTGCCTCTGGAACCACCAGCAGGAAGCGGGAACCGGTGCCGGAGATGGATTTCTTGTACAGTAGACCATCACGGACGCAAAAGCGGCTTTCCGGAGTGGATGCTTGTGCGATCACGAATAACGGATTCAAACTCACGTCCTTCCGCTGCTCAGTTTCAAAGGTGGCCTTATCCGGGAACGCTGGTGCTACGGACGCAATCAGATGATCGAAATCGTCAGCGTCGCAAACTGTAGCATCAACTGGCATCCTTGAAAGGCAGTCTGCGTCCGCGTGTTTCCTGCCGCTCTTGTACGATACCGTGAAGTTGTACTCTTGCAGCCGGAGGGCCCAGCGTGCTAGACGGCCTGACGGATCCCGAAGGTTGATAAGCCAGCACAAAGAATGATGATCCGTAACTACTTGGAAAGGACGACCGTATAGGTATGAGCGGAATCGCTGCACAGCGAAGACGAGTGCAAGGCATTCTTGTTCGGTCACAGTGTAATTGCGTTCCGGCTTACTTAAAGTACGACTGGCATATGCGATTACGTGTTCCACTTGATTACATCGCTGTATCAGGACTGCACCTATGCCAATGCCGCTTGCGTCGGTGTGAACTTCAGTCGCCGCAGAAGGATCGAAGTGCCGCAGGATAGGCTGCGACGTGAGCAAGAACTTCAGTTGGTTGAAAGAAGTTTCACAATCAGGAGTCCATTCAAAACTAGCACCTTGGCGGAGAAGACAGGTCAGTGGAAAGGCAACTTCTGCAAAGGCGGGAATAAATCGGCGAAAGTAAGAGCAGAGGCCCAAGAAGCTCCGAAGCTCCTTCACTGAGCCAGGTGGTTTAAAAGCTCTAACAGCCGCCGTCTTATTCGGGTCGGGCCTGATGCCATCCTTGTTGACGAGATGTCCCAGCACCAGTGTTTGTCGAGCTCCGAAATGACACTTCTTTGCATTAAGAACCAAGCCAGCATTTCGAATACATTTCAAAACCAGCTCTACCCTTTCGTTATGTTCACTGAATGTACGCCCGAAGATAACAACGTCGTCAAGATAACACATACAGATGTTCCACTTCAGGCCGCGCAGAATGGTGTCCATGAATCTTTCAAATGTAGCGGGCGCGTTACATAGACCAAAAGGCATCACGTTAAATTCATATAGTCCATCCGGAGTAACGAAAGCCGTCTTTTCTTTGTCCATTGAATGCACAGGTATTTGCCAATAGCCTGAGCGTAAGTCTATGGACGAAAAGTAGGATGCTGAATGGAGGCAGTCTAGAGCGTCATCAATGCGTGGGAGAGGGTAGACATCTCTCTTTGTAACGGAGTTTAGACGGCGATAGTCCACACAGAATCTCCAGGTACCATCCTTCTTTTTGACTAGAATCACGGGAGCCGCCCAAGGACTCGATGATTCTCGAATGACACCCTTCTGCAGCATATCACGCACTTGTTCATCAATTATCTTGCGCTCAGACGGCGACACTCGGTAGGGTTTCTGGCGGATGGGCTGTGCTGTTCCCGTGTTTATCCTGTGGAGAATCCGAGACGCGGGAATCGAGGGCGCATGGTCATGGGAAAAATCGAAAATCGCCACGTATTTCGACAAAACGTCCAGAAGCATGCGGCGTTTGTCAGTAGTAAGTGACTTGTCGATCATAGGTAAAAGTTTTGAATCGGCCGTAGAAGTATTGGCTGAGGCCCCACCTGGAGCATCACTGAGGGCAGCCACTGCCATCGGTGAGTATGTTTTGAACTTGGCAAGCTTCAGTCCTCCTGGTAGAACCACCGACTCAGCTGAACAGTTTACCGCCCATAGTCCTGTGCGTCCTTGAACGAGTGACACTATGCAATGCGGCACCAATGTGTTCTTCTTAATGCAACTGAGATGAAAGGGCTCCACTAATGCGTCGAACGCACTGTCACTGTTTTCAATGCGTGAAGAGTATACAGGAACACAGACTGCAGAGAATGCCGGCCCAATGCTATCTTCACTGACCCGGAGCGCACCGTGCTCCCTGTCTGAATTCTCTAATAGTTCTCCAGGGGCAGCATCACATATGTACACCTCTCCATTTCTACAATCAACAGTGGCGCCACACATTCGAAGGAAGTCAATCCCCAGGATTATGTCGTGTGTGCTCCTTGGAAGAATCGTAAACTCTGTGACAAACACTTGATCACCCAAGCACACTTCTGCGGTACAGACACCAATGGGACACAGCGAGTTACCACCAACGCCACAGAATGTTGTTGCCTTCTCCCACAAAAACATCACCTTTTGTCCTAAACGGTGTTTAAAAGCAGCACTCATAATCGAAACTGTAGCACCAGTATCCACCAAAGCCATCGTACACACACCATCAACAAAAACTTCTACCTTGTTCTTGAACATCAACACAGACGGGGGTATTTCGTTTTGCAGCAAGTCACCAGCGACCTCACCCCCATCGGCCGCACTGTTTAGTTTTCCTGATGTGGTGACGATGGGCGGCGCCGTGGCGATGGAGACCGGTGGGATCGAGGCGCAGGAGGTGGCGTCACACTTCGATCAGAGGCAGGGGAGTTGTTGCGCCGGTGTCCGTGCCAGAAGCTGCTGCCGGGTCTTGAGTCGGTGGGCCAGTGTCCTTGAAAAGGTGGGACAGCAGGTTTATCGGTCAAGCTTGTCCACTGATCATAGCGTGGTATGCGCGAACGATCGCAATACCTCGATATGTGACCAGTCAGACCACAGTTGTAGCACACAGGCGCAGGACGAGGTCGTCGCCGTTCTTCGAAGTGTTCACGTCTGCGAGCGTTCGCGTAAGCCCGAGATTCAATGAAATCAGTTGTCGGTGGGTGGTATGGGCGTACGGAACGGAAACGTTGAGGGTACTGTGATCGCTCGTAAAAAACCGGACTTGACTGCTGAATACTTGACTTGACTGAATACTGGACTTGACTGAATACTGGACTTGACTTCTTCATGGTTCTCATACCAAACGAGGGCAACATCAGTGAGGTAGAAAACAACGCGTGACAGTTGGGAGGCAGCATCCCATTTGTTGCAGTTGCTTACTCGCTTGAAATGTTTGAGCCATGAGTCCACGTCGTCATTGGCCCTCCCGGAGAAGGTTCGTGGCTCTCTGTGATACGGCCAAGAACTGCTGGGGACTGGTTCCCGAGCTTCTGTTTCGTCAGGCATGATGGCCAAAGAAGGAGGCAGGCCGGCGAGGCGACGACTCCGGCGAAATCCGAGGGGTAGCGGTCCCGTCGTTGGTTCCTTTACCCAGCACCTCCACCACTCTGTTACGACCTCAGTAGGCGTCTGGGGGTTTATTGATACACGGTTCGAGGGACGAGCCGTATCGGCGCAGGCAGATGACGATGATCTTCTTCTTCCACACCCCTTGCTTCTTTTTCCTTCTTCGTCCGGCACATACGTGGCGTAACAATATCATCTGAAAGCTACGTTAATTTGAGGGCAAAGAGAGTACACGATTTGAAAGCAGTTTCCAGCTTCCTGCGACATTCACGTGCATAATCATGCGAAGGGTTCCCCTTCAAAAGGAGGCCAAGATTCCTCCCAGTGCCCCCCTCTCTATTATGTCAATGTATGGGGCTGACTTGTGTGACGCAGCCTGTTAGTTCCAATGGCAGGCCTCGTACATACCGCTGCAGCGGACGCGCAACTAAGTCTGCCTAATATATAGGGTTGACTTTTGAGGGAAAAGGGGGGGAGGCGCCGCTCCTCTCCACCCCATGCGAACGCCTATAATGACGTGTTATGTGCTTCGCATACCACGACACGCTAGTAATGATGACGTCGACGACCCGAGTGTTCTCATCGTGGCGCCGACTAACGCCGGCGCCTGGAAACGCTCTCACTGTTAATGCCTGGTCTTTGTCGTGCCTCGCGCATTTTTGAATGATTTCTTGAAATTTCAGGACTCTAATTACCATGGAAAGATTGGCGAAAGAGCGCGATGCCACGTGTGCTCGTCAGTCAACATGTCGTGAAATCCTTGTGAGCGGCAGTTGTATTGTTGCAATAGCAGAAAGTGCGGAATGAGAGTGTCGTTTCGTTACATGAGGGAAAATTACCTTAAACCTATCAAAACGCATTCATGTATAAATAAATATCACTGATAATATGCAACAGTGAGATAAAACTTCTAGTGAATTCAAGTGCATTCGCAGACCTCTTGGTGATAGTGTAATACCAGGCTACTGCAGTCGTGAATGTCACTGGCTGGATAGGTGGCGCCACCTGGCAGTACGAAAGAGAACCTGGTAAGCACTGTCTTCTTGTTGTAGAAACCTAGCGTATTCTAATTCTCCACTAATGGGCATTCGCTATACAGACATTCGATACACCCCTTCGCGTATACTAGAATGCCGTGCACGCTGAAGTTCTTCAATATAGCTAACCGAGACAGAGAAGCCAGCATAGCCAGCGCTTGCGTCAGCGGGCACCTACTCGTAGCTGCTTGGAATAGCGTCCACTTGTGAATCGCTCTTATGCCAAGGGTCGAAGCGAATATAATTCGTGCCGTCGTGAATTGTGGCGGTCGTCGGTGTCGTGCGTGGAGGGAGGGGGGACGCATAGTTATCCCCACACATTCACACAGACGGGAGAGGGGAGGTGCTGTGATGGATCTTCGCCCCACTGAAGGGGAACCCTATGCACACATATCACTGCAATTCCGCGTTCCAAAATATTCTCTTCACCATTTTTGTCGAAAATTTTCACTGCAATGATGGTGATGCTGGTGACAAGGCGGTACTAAACGTGTCAGGCTAGCAAATGTAATGTTAGCGGAGCCGCTCAGCCTTACGTCGTTCCTTTATGCCGACAAGCGGTTAGCGCCATAGAATTTTGGTGCAGTCTGTAGGTGTCCGCAAAAAAGCGCAGCTAGTGCCAAAAAAAGCGGCGAGTTTGCCGGTCTTGAATCAAGCTAAATATAGGTAACATAAATAAAAAAAAAGGGATAGCTATTCAGTGCGATACATTTCTCTGCGTAGTGCAAGAAAATTTGGTATTCATCGATATAGCTATCTCTATATCCACGAAACCATCTATCTATCTATCTATCTATCTATCTATCTATCTATCTATCTATCTATCAGCTTACGTCTGGGTGCTCTAGCGGTCAACCCCTTAACTTGGCATTAACCAAAGTTATTATGGGAGGTTAAGATCGTTTGTAGTATATTCCACCTGGTCAAGACATGGATAATATCCCTATCTTGTCGCGTACTTTGCCGAACAGTTTCCACCAGACAGTGGCACATACCCACAAGGGGTATGTGCCACTGGTATGCGTGTATGTGCTTGGTCATTGACACTGGTGATTGATATTTAGCATCTACCTAGGAACGGAATTTCATACATGGGGTAATTATATCATGTGAGCCTTAAGAAAGAGCTGAAGAGCTGACATCGGTGGCGTCGACCCAACGAATGCAAGAAATAAATGTCAGGGACCCAGCAGTAATCGAATCCCAGCGTTTAACGTGCCAATAAAGTGTTCTGTCACGAAGTCATGCCAGGTCTCGAAATTGCTATTAAATTACACCCACACGTTCATAAAACGTAAATTGCGGTTGAAGTGCTGGTTATGCAACTTCATAAACATTACATATGTATTCCTATGATACAGTGTTCACGTCGGGTTAATGTCAATTGTAGTTAAGCTTCAACTTCGTTCAACTTCGTCACTGAAGTTGAATAATGTAGCAATGTCCAGGGCTACCATCTCTGCGAACACCAGTGCTTCATATCAGCTTATAGCTTCCAGTGCTGCTAATACTCATATTCCTGTTGGCATCATTGCTCAAGAACAAACAGCTGGTTATATAAACATCTTAAACTGTTTAACATATGCCAGTACATGGATCATTTGTACATATATTTAGCGTCATTTTATAACGTGTCAGTATATTAAAAAAATCTAAGAGGGTCCCTTTTTTTCACATGCTTCTCATAACGTCGATTCCCAGGGTACGTGAGATGGAATGGAATGGAATGAAAAAACTTTATTTCGGTCCTGCAGGGTACGTGAGATCTCTCGAATTTTTATCTTCCGGTTTCACTTTTCGATCGTGAGTCGAAACTTAGTGGTTGATAACTACTTGTGGATGCGAAAACCTTGGCTCGCGTAAATTTGAGGGCAGTGCAGCTTTAACGCCAGCTTCAAGGCAATCGAAGTTTGTCTTGAAGTCACTGATCACAGAGAACTTTTCACAGGGATTCCACGTTTAAAATAACATAATACGGCGTGTCGAGGTAAAAACCTGTAATAAATTGTCACGTACTCAAGTAGTAGCACATTGTGGTATGCTCAGTAGTAACTACAGTTTTACAGCGAAAGCAGGTATGAGATCTCAAGTCGGGTGCGGATCGTCCCATGTTTCAACCCATCCCAAAACCTTGTTCTTGTTCCCCTATTAACTGTGGCACATAATCGATTCAGCCATAATTCCTCATCGTCGTCAGCCACTTCATGAACAAGGCACAGAATTCTTTGCAAGTGTTTAGCGGATGCCACGCTTCTCAGAAGAATGACGAAAAATAGCATGCCAATGGCAGCCTACTATACCCAAAACGATTTATTAATAATTCCCTAGTGGGTATCAAGCAAGTGTGCTAGCAGTAGGTGCCCAATGAGTGTTTTGAAAGGCTCTGAAAGGCCGTTTGTCTATAGCTTTTGCTGTGACTGCGCTACGCCTTCCGCTCAGGCCTGGAGTTTTTTTTTTTTTATTACCTCTCATATATATCAGTGGCTGTAACAAGCCAGCGACACAATTAAAGTTAACATGAGGGTAGCAAGTTTAGTAGATACTAACTTTCTGCTCACTTTTTTTTCAATATGGAAGGAGTTAAGTGAAATCTATCACACCTCCTTTATTGGCGTTAATGTGGAATTCTTCAGTATAAAATACCCGCATATTTATATGGTGAGCTCACGGGTGCCTTGAAGCAACACACGAGTGTTCTGTTGATGTAAGAGCAGGTTATACATAGCGAGCGATTTAATTTAGAAGTACAGTTCTTCATCTGCAGGGATGCCCTAAATATTAACAAATGAAGTTCGCTAAAAAGCACTGACGCGTAGCCAAACTGACGCGTACTTTATTTAAACCAAAAGGCGGGTCTCAGTGGTCCTCTGTGCGACTTCTACTTATGCGACTGTGTCAAGTGGAATCGGCACTTGAACAGAGTCAACGCACTCCCTACTGAAACGTTCCGCATATACGGATCCGTACATACGCAATTATTGGACTACGGAAAGCCGCATCATGCGGAAAGATACGAACATTCGCAGCCTACGGAAAGCGCCATATCATGCGAAAAGATGCGGACATCCGCAGCTTACGGAAAGCGCCACATCGTGCAGAAAGTTGCGGACATCCGCAGCTTACGGAAAGTGCCATATCATGCTAAATTACCCGATAAGCAGCTTACGGAAATTAGCATAATGCAGAAACTATGCAGCTATCTGCTGCATCTTGCAAAGATCAAATGGACATCCTAGATCTCGAGTAAAAGCAATTGGCCATTCACGTTGTTTGCAAAAGCAAGTACTGTGTAGAAATATATATGAATATTTCATTCTTAATCTGTTGCATGAAGGTGAAATATGTTTGCTATCTGAAACAGCCTTGATGAGTAAACAAAGGCTTGAAAGAAACAAATGTGTTAAGAAGCTACCTAATGAGGGATTGAATTATCGGCATCTTTCTAATTGTTGTGATGCGGAAGCAAAATTACCTTTCAAATAAAATACATTACAAAACTACTAAATTAACATGCTAGCGATCACAAATGGTGGTTACATTGCAACACATTAATGCAGTGTTCTATGCAAGACCTAAAGAACTTATAAAGTTATTATTATCAATAGAGAAGTATTATTATACAGACCAGCCCTGCTACAATGAATATATTTTTTTATTTGTCTGTATGCTCCAGCTGTGAATGGTGACATTGCAGTGTTGATGGTACACAAATGAGGTGACTACACCGTAATTTCACGAGCTCCACCTAAGCCACAGGATGGTGGCACAAAACACAATGTAACAGCAATTTTAGAACGAAATGTTTAAACATAAATATTAATCATAGCACTGTGAAAATGTGGCGCTGTGTTTGTATCATGAACGCCTTGTGGAGATCGGCGAAATGCTGCTTGAGGCTCCGGCACCACTGTAAATTTGGAAGGTCACTGCCATAGAACTTATGTGTCCTTCATAGGCACCTGGAAATGAAAATAATTGGCACAAATAATGTCAGAGACACATGTTAGCACATTAGTTCACATGCACAAGAAATATAACACACAGAATGAAACTGAAAATGTAAGGCACACAATCCTTCAAGTTATGCATATGTGAATAATAGAAGGAATGAGTGTATAAATTAGTTCTGCCACATCAAAGAAAACAGCATGCTTACCACAGTGAAAATAACTAGGTTGTCACGCTTTTCAATGGTAGAGATAATCGATTACTATGTCCTTATGAAATTATGATTTAAATGCTTCCTGCACAGTAAAACTTTAGAAACTACAAGTGAAAGCTCTCAATGTACATTTAATAGTGTGTGCATGTATATCTGCTGCCTTTATACTATACAGTTTGTGCACAAAATTGGCATCTTGAACAATTTTAAGAGTTAAACCTATGTAACTTATGAAGGTTAAAATCACCATGAAAGCAAGCAGGACAAGGCAGGTGCCATTAAAAATCTGTGCAAGCCAGATAACTATAACCGAACTGCACACATATAGGGGAGCAAGAGTACCAGAAATTCGGCTGCTGACCCGCAGGTCGCGGTATCAAATCCCGGCTCCATTTCCGATGGAGGCAGAAATGCTGTAGGCACGTGTGCTGATTTGGGTGTACGTTAAAAGAACCCCAAGTGGTCGAAGTTTCCAGTGCCCTCCACTACGGCGTCTCTCATAATCATATCGTGGTTTTCGGACGTGAAACCCCACATATAAATCAAGAATAACAGAAATAAACTGCCAACAGAAAAGTTGTGTGCATGTGCTATCTGTAAGTGCTTACACCTTACTACATACAGCATGCTCATTCCATTTTAAATACCAATATTGAAAATAACGGCTCTATTAGGAATATAAAAGGTAAGGTAGAACTGAACGACCCTACAAAAAGTGACCCTATTATGACATCACGTTTTCTTATAACAAAATTGACTAAGACTCTGAAATATCATTATGCAAGAAAACATCTTCAAAAGAACAATCAAGTTTGAAGTCATATATTTTTAATATGGCTACTATGACTATAACCAAGAAATCGACCTCAACATGGCTAATGTTAGTTTTTAAGGCCTCTGTTCACTAGACAATGAACTATACCACAAAAAGCACAGCGTTCAGGCAAAGCACCACACAAAAAAAGAAAGCAGTCCTTTTTGTTATTATCTACAATGCCTTTAAAATGGTATTTTTACCTCTACTTCCCGCTTTTTATCAAAGTAACTGGTGTGAAACAAGTTAGCTGAAAATGCACTGTGCCTCCAAAACCTGTTGGTTGAATCTGAATTTTTAAAACATGGTGAAGCTTGCGCTAAATTAGGCTCCACAAGCCTTGGAACAGCGAGACTGCATGACTCTTAGGACTACTTTGGTTACTTGTGTTTTGTTTCTGGGCCTAAGCATAAAGACAAGGGCTTAACTGAATTGCTGCTAGCAAACAAATGCTTTCGAAATTGCCCGAGCGTCAAAGGATGCTCAGACATTTGTTGTTTTTCGCACTGGGCTATTCTACACCAAACATACAAACCATACTGCCTGGCGACCATCACAGATGTATAGATGGCTTTGAAGAATTCAGCCAAACTGTTTATCGTTTTCATTTCTTGTATGGCAATACTGCACTTTGTATGAATATTTGAGCCACAAATACTCACTGCACAGAAGTTATATTTCACGAAAAAAAATAATGTTAGGTCCAGATTACAAATATCACTATATAATCGTTTTTGTCCACATTGAGATGCAACTTGAGCTGTGTGTTTGTCTAATTGAAAATTACTTTTATGTGTAAGTTGAAAGCAAATAAACAGTTCTTGTTACATGGCAAGTGTTATCATTACAATTTTTGTTTAAATAAGGAAAATGATTTTTGAAGTCTCCTATTGAGGGCCATGGAGAACTTCGGAACGGAAGCTGTCGTATATCAAATGCAGAAAACAGCCTTCATAAGAAAACTTCAAAAATTCATTTCTACTTTAAGACAAAGTGTAATCATATAACTTGCCATATAAAAAGAACTGCTTCCTTGCTTTTGATGTGGCAAAAAAATTGCACTAATATTACTGAGCTTCATGCACTACACACAATCACCTTTACTTAATACCTAGACCGAATTTGGTGTAAAAGAGGCAGTATTTTTGAAACACTTTTTACTTTTTACAAACAACACCCAGACGACATCCTGGGAAGTCCAGAAGGCACCAACGTGGCCTAATATTTTGTTCTCTGCGATATATTTTAGCATTTTGCTGTTTTTAATACAGTAACCGAGCACAATATTTTTTTTTCAAAACACATTTAGTACGGTTGGCAAAATGGCTGGGATGTTTGATGTGTAATTGCTTCACTGCCAGCATTTATTCTTCCGAAGTTCAAGCTATCACCTCTCTGTTACTGCCTCCCTCACATACAATGCCTGCATAGGAAAGAAAAAGAAAGGCAGGTCCGACAAAGTTCGCAAGGCAAGATATTTTCATGTTGGATAAATTCATTACCATAAACAGCAGCAAAACAACATTCATTTTGAGTAGTCCAAGACACAAGCTATATACCAGCATACTAAGAGCCAAGCACAAACTTTTCATTTGAACATGTGTGGTGATAGACAGGAAGCACTTATTGCAAGACTGATCAGTCTGTAATTAACTGAATGAAGTACAATGCACTGTTCAATCCAACACCACATAGGCATCTTTGCTATAGCAAAGCCATGTGTCATTGATTCATGCACTAGATGGGACAATGCAAATGTAACAAAAAAGGTGAAAAAAGAAAACAAGAGAAAAAAAAAAAGAAGAAAAGGGGGATGCAAAGTAGGAGCAGTGTAGCACTACTTTTACTTTGCATCCCCCTTTTCTTTCTTCTTTTTTCTTCTTTTCTATCGTTTATCTTTTTTTTGCTTCCCTTTGGAGGAGAGAACACTTTGTATCAGCGCAACCTAACTTGAAAAGAAGCAAGGGCTGCACTCTTCTGCGTTATAGGTTTTTTTTTTCTCAGACAAACATTTCCAACAGGCACACACGTCTACAGCAAAAGATGATGTCATTACTGACCTTATTTAAACTAACACGCCAAGGATGACAAGGTGGCTTCTAAAAATTAGGTCCTCCTATCGCAACATCGGCCAGCCTGTCTGAGGCACTTCCACTGTTCACCCTGATTACTAGATGTTTCCATCTGTCGACTCACATCTTCATTTTGGATAACACTAAGACGAGCTTACATTGATGAATACCCACGAAAGTTTAGTGATGTATCATGTATGAGATTAAGCAACTCTGTTAAAAAATTATTGATAGCTTGCTTCCAGGCTTTTTATAGTGTAGCCTAAAACTTCGTAATATGTTTATGCACATGAACCAGATTGACAACGTAATGCGCAACATGCTTAAGAATACTGCGAGGAACATGATAACGACAAAACGACCGGCCACCCAAATTTTTCGCTGTACATGTTTATAAAATGTTCATGTACACCCAAACGAGGTGCTTATGATACAAGCCGAAAAAACCTACAAGTAGGGCCTTGGAGCCTTCTGGAAGTAGACGTGTTACATTTTTTCTGTGGAGGACTTTACACCCATAAGTGAGGAACAAAACTCCTATATAATGAAGAATGTTGGCAGCTATCAGTTATAGAAAAACCTAATGCAGCTAATCTTCCCAGACACATCTGTACATTTAGAGAGGTGACGTAGCTTCTGTGATTGTGGCAGTAACTCCAACAGGACCAGTGCGAAAATTGGCACTACTTGGCTAGACAAATGTCCAAACATGCCTGCCCGACTCCCTCTAGCCATCCCGGCTGAATCTGACACATGATTTCTTAACTGCTGGCTGGACAAAAACAAAACCACTGAAGCACTCACAATACACAGCATGAAGTTCCTCTAGAGTGGTCAACTTCGTCTTCTGCGATGAAAGAGCAGCACAGTGTACTGATAAGGCACTCCTTGCAATGGCTTTCAATGCCACACAGTGACCATGATGTTCCTGTCGAAGAGAGCTTCGGGAGCTTGGAGGGTGCTTGCTCTTTTCTGGGGGCTGCTGGTGCTCCTCGTTTTCTGCTCAAAGTCAACCTGCACAAAGTTGTAGACGAGGCTTTAAGAGTTGTATATAATGATATGCAAATTTTCGCTGAACACACATTTCCTCGCGGCACACTGAGCAATTTCTTATAAAACTTAAGGCCTCGCATATGCAAACATTTACAATCGATCCGAAGATGCGCTCGACTCTAAAGGAGCAAGTTTGTTATGTAGTGTATATAAAGAAAGGTCATTCAGCACAACCACAACTACAGTTGCACACGAAAATGACATTTTACACGATCCTGTTTATTTACATGGTCCATTTTATTTTATTTACACGGTCCATTTTACACGGTCCTGTTTTACACGATCTGGTCTGCATGAACTCTTGAACCGGGCACCATATAGATTGAAAGACACACACAGAGTGAGACAAACCTAGTTTCCCGTGGAGCATCTTCTTGCACTATAACAACACATCTCAATTTAGTTAGTTGGTCAGAACGAGGAGAAAACAGCTCGCACTTGAAAAGCACGGGCAGAAGGAATGACGCCTGCACCCTGTGCTCCCTGTACATTCTCGTTGAGGGTGCAGTTTTCATTTTATCCTTATGCAATTTCGCATTTATAACATTGTTCTCTGCATAATCTTTGTGGCATTAAAGTGTGTGATACCGTCATGTGTATCCCATGTAATTTATAAAAATAGAATACAAGATAGCTTGATTCAAAAATAACAAAGTGCATCCAGTGCCATGTCCTGTAGCCATTCTTTAGGCAAGTGGCAGAATGATTTATTCTTCAAAACATATCTTACTTGTAACCACTACAAGAGCTAACTCGTGCACTGGCACATTCTGTTTGCCTCTTCAGATTACAAGGTACCTTTTTTACACCAGAAAGTCTTCAAGAAAAATAGAAGTGTTGTAATTGTGAAGAAAGAAAAGTAGAAGGAAAAAAGATAACCTGCCCTGTACAGGGACCGAGCCTGCGAACTTCGAATAACATGTCCGATGCTCTATCAACTGAGCTACCATGGCGGCTATCCCTCTTCCATTTTGTACGGTATATATGTGCATTTATACATGGAAGAGTCAGTCAGCGCTGCTTGTTACCATTATGGCAAGTGTGGCACACCTTTTTTTTGCCTACTGGCAATTACATTACGATTGCAATTACGTTACGATTACTTCCAATATCCCTATACTTCTTCGGCAGCATTATGCATCTGTCAGTTCTCAGAAAATCTGCTAGTCACAGGAGGTGGCAATGGTTCACCCTCCCACCTAAATGCATGTACTTGAACACATGCACAACTGATCAAAAAAAAAAAAAAACAAGTCACACACCGCTAAGATTACTGAGATTCACTGTTTCAGATTCATGAGTAAAGGAAAGAACTATAAATTTAAGGGTTTGTTGTCTTTGTTGAACACATTATAATGAGAACTAGTAGAAAATGATGCCAAACAAATTCTAGGGGATGTTATCAAAAGTAACTTTAACAAAATTATGAAAAGAAAAGTGAACAAAAATGTAACTTGGCAACGTTTCTTGACAATTGAATTGACATTACTTTTTATAACATCCCTATATTTTACTGGGTAATGTTGTCGGGTAATTCTCATTATTAGAGTGGTGAGTAGGCTGACAAAGAAAGCATATGGCATTGATACTTCTTTTGAACACCTAATAGTTTGAGGACCTTAAAAGAGCGGAAGCTATTTTGAGTAGACCAGAATATTTAGTTGGAGCGAAAAAAAAAACGTACACACATTTTTACCAGGCTTTTTAACACATTTTGAGACATAAAAGTGTATGCTGCCAGTAATGTTAAGTACCATTACTTTTGTCACACTATGCACTGTAGCAGGTGTAGTTAGAGTGGTGATAGTGAAGGATTAATCAAGCACGCCACCAACTGTGTTCACATCAATGGTCGCGTATTTTAAAAATAAACCTGCTGTATAATAAAAAAAAGTTTAGAGCATTTATGTTTTTATCCAAATCAAGTTAAACCGACTGGGTAAGCAAACCATTTGCATAAAATCAAAAGGCATAAAGTGATTCATGTATTATAACTATGTGAACAAATTTCAGCAACGCAGGGCAAAGTTACAACAGTTCTATTAAAAACCCCTCTCATTATAACATGCATGAAAAGCACCACACCAGAATATTTTATAGTGCATGTAATATCGAGACTACTAGACTGTCTATTGACCTTTTAGAAGAAGGGTATCTCCTTCACGTTCAAGGGGCAACCACTTAGCCTTTTCCTGAGCTTTTCTGTGAATATTTCCTGAATTTCAGATATCATTAGGATTGATTTAGAGTGAACAGATTTTGCTTACGCATTGAAACCTAGTTCTGTATGTAACTGCAATTATGGGTGCCAAACCACCTCCAATTAATTTTTAACATTTAACTCATTTTTTAACTGCAGCAGCACAACTAGCTGTGGGTGCCCAAAAAGTAGCTAGAAACAATACCTTCACCTCTTTGAGCCTCTCGGAAGTGTTCAGCTTCTCAGTGCTCACCTTACAACATTTTTTTTAAATACGTGTTTGTGTGCCCACTACTCTTGCTCCTTGTACAGTGAGGAGGAGCACATGGCAAGAAGAGACAAGAAAGAAGCATTGCGAAAAAAAGCGAAATAAGCGAGGACCTCTTTTGTATCGTACAATGTGTGTAACATTACTATTGCGACAACATATAGACAAATTATCACGGCTATGCATCCGTTGTAGAGTCATACACAGCTGCAACACCACGACTAAATTTCAACCTTGTGTTGGTTTAGTATCCCTTTATAGTGGCAAGCTAATGATATCTGCATTTGTTTGGCACACATTGAGATGCAGCGAAATGTGATATGGTAATCTCATTTAGAATGCACGTCATGTGGCTTCATTGTATATGTGGCCACAAGTAACTCTGGTTGCAAAGCAATATGGCAGAGCCTAAACAGACGTCACCGACCACTCCAATCTGAACTTGCCGTTGCTACTTGCCCATTATCATCCCAGCAAAAAATGAATAATTGAATCTGCTACAGGTATGTGCTAGCTTATGCTAAGGACCAAGTATGAAGGGTGTGTTGTCATTATTGAGATCAGTTATTTGTTCAAGAACACTTGCTGTCAAACACAAATACATTGCTGTCGAAGCATCAATACTCAAATATAAAGCAAAAAGAAGTGTCTCTTTAAAAATTACAGGCCACAAGGTGCAAGATAAATATTTGATATACTTGGGATGTAAGGCTCGCACAAGAGGTGCTGCCATATTATACTTTTTCTTGTGTTGAAACCTGCTTGCTTTACTCACCCAACACATCTGTAAAGATGCCGTGAAAACACCAAGGAGCTGATGCAGCAAGGTTGAACACATGTCCAGGGATTGCACCATTCCTAAGCAGCCCTACAGCCTCCACAGTCCTGCAACCATTTGTAAGAAAAATATAGTTCACCCAAAGTTCTTGGTTTACAGACACACATGCAAGGCGCATAACCACTCTATAGGAAAGTTTGCATGATAATGCGCTGGGTAGCAAAACGGATGCCAATATCATGTATCCCGGCCTGCCGCTTCTTTCTTTCCGTTCTTAATTAATCAATCCATGGTTAATAAATGTTCCCCCAATGTGAAGTGTACTGGCAGTCCGGTGAAGAATTGCAATGTATTTCAAACACAGTCCAATTCATGGCAAGTAAGCATCCAATAACGTTTTGTCAGCTGTTCAAGAAAAGAGCATGAAGTTTAGCTAAAACCCAAGTTTTTTATAAACACCATTCAAATTGATATAAAAGTTGTGAGAATTATGTGAAGGAACACGGATTAATCTTTAATCAATGATTTCTTATAATGTACTGATATGAATGCAACTAACTGAATATGAAACGATAATTTCTGCTTGAGAATTTAGAGTTATAAACACTATCGCACTTGCCAGCTGCATCTTGTCCAAAACAGCAGCAAGATGGGCTAGTTTCTGTAGGTGAGCAGTAATGAGCAGTGCAAAGTAACAACAAGAAACACCAGTAACAACAGTATGGAGCAAGCACAGACTGCCAACTGTATAAATTATTGCACAAAAGTTCGCCTGAATATCAGTCAGACAACTCGTGCAAATGAAGGTCCAGTTGGGAATGAACAAGTTACGAAATCAACAATGCCTGCTTTCACTAACAGGACCCTCATTCACATAAAGTATGCAGCGATAGGCCCCTACCGAGGTACGTCACAGCATGATGTCACTGGCACATGTAAAAGGTGTGGCTGGAAAAACACTCCCGCTGGTGGCTCAGCCCGGTACAGTTGTGCGGTGTTTGGGGCAAGCTTTAATTTTTCAAAGCTTACACTTCACGTTACAATGTCGACATTAGCTGTAGTATGTGTCAGCAAACATCTAGCTGTGTGGTAAAATATTTGCCACGCTGTCTGTTTATCTTGAAGAAGTGAACACTTGGGTGGCCTGTGCGAGGAACAGTGGCATAGTCTTCAAAAATGTGCACTGTTGATTGCGGCATGTAGTGTGCATTGAAAGGTATTGAGAATATTGGTTCAACTGAGAATATTGTGTGTGGTGTGTGCAGTGTCAATAACAATGTGTCTTGTTTGCGAAGACGTTAGCACTCATGGCAGGGACCGGTCGATGAAAAAACTTGATTCGACATTTTAGTCAAGGTAAATATGCACTTGACGCGACCATCTGCGAGTGGGTACATCTCAGTGTTTGCGCTATGTGCAGAAAAAAATTGCATGGTCACCGGGCTGGAAGATACCATTTGCTGAAGCTGCATGTATGAATCGCCCCGACGAGTACGCAAGCCCAATAAAGGTATAACTCGTTTTATCGAAGGCCTCATATGTCTTCATGTAATAAGCAGAGATTCTTGTTTCACATATACTCAGTACCTTTACCGCTCGATATTCATGAAGTGACAATGCAAACAACAAGTTTGTGTGTTAGGTCCTAAGGGAGCAATGTAAATATGCAAATAAGTTGTAGGTGTCAGATGCAGCGATGTAACTGCGCAAAAGATTACGTATATATTAGGCTACAGGTTTAGAATCGCATACATCTCAGTGGTCTATCAGGAACGTCACAAACAACTTCCTTGCCAACCAGCCCTTGCACAGAGGGAGGAAATGGCTGGCACGGCGCTCGAAGTGACGTCACACTATTTGCAAACATAGAGAGGTTTCTTACTTAGGCAACATTTTGCACAATATATTTTTTAGATGCAAGACTGTACTCGTCCACAATAATCATACTGATGTCTTTTGTTGTTACTTTGTGCTGTGAATTACTAGGCATTTAGTCACCATGATCTTTAAAAGCTAATTTCAGTGTTCTCTCTCATATTGCTGACAACTGTGTTGTTGCATAAATTGGGCAAGAAAGCAACACAGAAAGGCTGTCACAATAAATACACCAACATGGGCATTCTCCTGCAAACAAAAGTCGGCACTCCTCCTGTCATTACCCGTCTTCCTTCTCTCTTTGCCTTGTTTGTGCTGAAACAGCCAAACACCTGATGAGTTAGATGAGAAATATTAACGCATCAAAACTATAAGTGCTTGCATCAGCAACTACACAACAGTATGATAACCGCACGCCTGCCACACAGCAGTGAAACATATTTTGAACATGCTGGCAGTGTATTATTTTATAAAAAGCAACTCTGGCAGATTACAAAATCTCACATTGTGCATGCAAGTTTTCTTCAAAGTCAGGCGTACAATGTAGGTGCTGGCCGGTACATTATTAGTTACAAGCAAAAGCGTCTTGCAGGTGCATATGCAGATTGCACGAACACCTCTCTCTCTACACTAGGCACACACATTATATCTTTTAACAAGCACACGCCCCTGTTTAGGGGCATAATAACGCTCTACCGTGAACGTATGCTAATCAACCCACTTAGGCGGTTGGCTAGGTGAATCGAGCCAAGTTACGAGTTGTATCGCCCGCGAACGTAAACAAAATGCTGCTTTCCATCAAATGGCACTGCAGGCTTCGTTTAATCAACAACGTAGCAAGCGCCGTGTGCGTCTTCCTCACTACACTGCACATATGAAAAAATCGATCACCATACACATGCATGTTGCCGCAGTTGTCTCGAATGAGCTCCAGTAAGGCCGCGCCGATGCGCCATGGCTCTGCTAGCGTTAGCGTTGTCAAAGCGAATCGGCAACCGCACTCGCAAAGGCGCGTAAGGTTGCCGTTTCACGACGCCTCGTTCGAGTGCAGCAACACACACTTGCACTGAGTGGCATATTTGGTCTACATAAAAAAGTGTCCCCCTTACCTTTAGTTTCTTTCACACTGTCCTGAGGGAAGCAACCACAGGCGTCAGCCGTCACCTCGGAGTCCTTCGAGCGCCCGCCCAACCCGCCGATTCCTTGGACGACTCGCACTTGATCCACACTCGAACAACCGCGGGAATAGGGCGCAATCTTAGCACATCACACGAACGAGGAACGGCGCTTCCTTGCGTAAATTTAACATTTCGTGCTCTCGTGTGTAGCAGCGCGAACACAGGAGAGAGCTACCCACGGAGACAAAGACAAACAACATGTGGCTTTAGCTGTGAATGGATTTGGCTTGGATATCTGTGTGAGGGAAAAAAAAAACATCTGTCGCTGCTATAAACTAAAAAAAATGTATGTTATCTGGCAAAATAACTTTAAAAGTGATAAACGGTTATTCAAAAAACAAGTTACAACTTATGAATATTTTTGCAGGTTTTTGTTTTGTTTTTGTTCTAGCAGACGACAGCCTCCTACTGCTTCTACGACAGACGTAGTGCGGTTTCACGTTCGGTGCGTGTCGCCGACGCAAAGCTCTACAGTAGTGATGTCAGAGTTATCAATTCTCAATGAATAATAGGATGGCTACAAGGCAGTAACATTTTGACATAGTGCAGTACGCAATCTTTCAAGGTATGACATCTCTTTGCTCTGAAGCAAATCGAAGCAAGCCGGCCGGCGCAATCAGCTGATGTCGCCGCTACGCAAGGCATGGTGGTGCGCAATAGCGTCGCGCCCCGCGCTCGATTTGTCATCAAGCGATAGAGCTACTAAGTGGAATACAGCTAGATGCAGGGATTAATGGCGTATCACTCTAATTCCCTGTGGTGGCCGACTCAATCGCAAGAGACCCCCGGGAAACAACCTTCAACTGCTCAAGCTTGTGTGTGGATGTAAAAATACTTGTTTTCATCCGCGGCGGGGCAGCAATCTATAGTTGAAAGACATGCGAAAAGCATGTGACGTATATACAATCACAAAACGTATGCACACAACAATAGATACGATCGCATATCGTACATAAATATGCCAACACATAGCGTGTGAAAAGCAAATTTATATGCATAACTTAAACACTACTTCACTGTTTTGCGCGAATAGCTTAGCTAGTTAACGCACTCGGTTCACGTGCACGAGCACAACTGAGTGGCGCAGGTTCGAGTCCCGCCAAAACTAAATTTTTTTTTGTTTTTTTTTTTCAACATTTTTGTTGTACTGCTATTTTTTCTAATGCCTTAGGTTATAAAACAAAATAAAAGCAATACTGCGTTCAAGTACGTATGTGGGACTGTGTTTTTTGCGCAACAGTTATTAGTATTTTTATTTTCAGTATTAATTTTTTTATTTATTTCATAATATAACAAAATTAAGGACTAAGGGGAACATTGGGTCTGCTTTATTGTGAGGGGACTCGAGAACTGAGAAAACTCAAACCAAAAAGTTTATTTGAGAAAAAACTGAGCATTTCACAGCCGGACCAGTTTCCTCAAGGGTAGGCCCTAGGTATGCGCGAGACTTGCTATATGACTCATCTCAAGCTGTGGCAGTTGAGGGAAGGCAATATCACCGAGGAGCAGTTCCAAAATATATTTTGGTTGATGTTTTTTGATTCCTCCAAAATAAGGGCTGCACAATTGTGATCGAGCCAAACCAAGAATTGCCGGCACGAAGTCATGAGACAGAAAATGAATAATGTTGATTGTTTGAAAAATTGCCCTTAATAAAAGGAAGAGTTATGGAGTGCTACGTAGCTTAACCCGCAGTAGGAATTTTATATATACATATAGATAGTTTAAAATGGACAATGTTGCACACACAGACATTGGTTAAATTTCTTTGCAGCACAGTTGAAGCATCTATGTAGAACTGAAGCATCAAGAGAAGCTCATGCGTCCTCACTTTATTGCGCTTTACATAGCTTGTATGCGTCCATGCAGCCATGATATGATATATTTTAAAGCATTTGTTTAACCTATAATCTTTTTATTCATTAAAGCTGGCCCATAAGTTGTGTTTTATGTAGCACTACAATGGAAGCGTAATCTGCATGGTGGTCTGAAACAATGCTTTTGAAGATCTCAAAACGACCCAGCTCTATACACGACCATCCGTGCATCAATGATAAGCACCATTATGTGTCCGTACATATCAGTTGTGCTCTCATACTTAATTATTTTTCTGACCACTCCCTCTGCCCCTACCTCGTTTCTGTCGTGAAGCTGTGGCAAGTTGTGTATAGCTGTATCTATATTGTAGGAGCACATATACTATCAATAAAAAATTATTTTTAGGCTACATGCAATTAGTTTTCATAGATTTTCATTTCTTTTGTCGGTGCTCAGAAGAGCTAAGCTCATGGTCGATATTTTAAAATGACATTTCTCTTTGCCAATGTTAATGAGAACAGTTTCATTAATATTGACAAGTTCATTCACATTGAATTTAGTTCTCATTATTATTGTTTCTACCAAAAAACGAGCCCTTGAAGTTATGCTTTGCTTGCTTGATTTGTTTTCGTGTGACAGCATGCAAGTAAAATGACAGTTATTGTCATTCCTTGTGAATGACACATTTTCCGTGTGACAGACTTTAGCACCTGGTCATCTGCAGAAGTTCTATTCATTCTGGAAAAGGGCGAACAACGGTGACTGACAACACAGACTAGCCTGCGTTATTCTTTTGTACTATATATGTCACTGTGCATTCATTTATAACTTTATAGAGCTCGTATTTCCTGCTGAAAATGTGACAACAACTGTACAGTTTCCACATTTTTGCAACAATCCACATTCCTTTCATACACTATTGCACATTTTCGTAAGCACCTTACGAAATTTGTATATTTCCGTAAGACCTTACATTCTGTATTTTCCTTATGAAAGCTTCTGTACACTCAATACACTTTCCTTATCCTCCCAAATCTTCCATAATGAACTCTCCGTATGCTCCATAAGTTTCCTTATCTTTCCATATTTTCCATAAAACTCACTCCATCCACGCCATAAAACTTCCTTATCCTTCCATATACTCCATAAAAAGCTTTCCATATACGCCATACATTTTCCTTATCTTTCTGTATACTCCATAAAAAGCTTTCCGTATACGCCATACAATTTCCTTATCCTTCCATATATTTCATAAGAAGCTTTCCGTAAATGCCATACAACTTCCGTATATTTCCATAAAACTCCATTAGTTTTCCGTATGTAGCATAAGGAAATGTTACGGAGTCCATATATTTTCCATAAGATTTCATACGGAACTTTTCAGTAGGGCTGACCAGCAAAACGGATAAAGTCGCACTTCAGAAACTGGACGATGTTTCGGTCTGCACTTTCAACCGTTCAATAGACGATAGTTATTGCGCGAGAACAAAACGACGACACAGAGACAAGAAGGACACGAACTCCTTGTCTCTGTGTCGTCGTTTTGTTCTCGCGCTATAACTATCGTCATGCCATACCAACTAGCCCAAGCTGCCACACTTCTACGTTCAATAGAGTCTGATTGTTAGTGGGCCCGAGGGTATTGCGAAAAACACATTGAATACTGCCGCGTACTAAGAAGACGGCGGGGGTACCAAACACAAGCACTTCTTCAGAATGCTTCCCGCTATACGAAACGCTTGAATCAGAAGGTGGAGGGAGCTTCAGCATTACATAAATCGCTTATGTCAATCTCCTTTCTGTTGTTTTCTGTGTGGAACATTTTTAAAGCTTTAACATTCGGGTATCTTTTATAATTAATAATGATCATGACATTTGTATGTGCGTTTTTTACGTAACATAACCACGATATGAATATGACGCCGTAGTAGAGGGCTCCGGGAATTTTCACCATTTGGTGCAATATGCACTGACATTGCACATTACGCGGACTTCTATGATATCGCCTCCATCGAAATGTGGCTGTCGTGGCTGGAATCACCCCCATGACCTTCGGCACAGCAGCCGAGCACCTAGCCTCTGATCGCCGTAGCTGTCCCTGACAAAACTAAGATAAATAAGGCAAATATTAGCTGTGGATATGTGCCCCACCGAACGCCTGAAGACCAAGAAATAACAAACGTAAATTAAGGAGAAGCATTTGTGCAAGAAGCACAGTAGAGCAGGTCCAGATACTAAAATAAAGTCGTGGAGAAACGTGGTCAGCTGCATCGAAAGCCGGCGGGCACCTGTTGAGCGTGGCGTGATCTGCGCGACATTGGCGATTGCACTCACGTGCCGACCGCCGCTTAACTCCCTGTGTCGTCGACATCCCCGCCGCTTTCGTCGCCTGAGAAGCTCAGTGCCGTCTCCGCGTAGTACGACCCGGCTGATGGCCTTGCGAGCGTCGGCGCGCAAGTTGGAAGAGAGGAGGGGCCAGTACGGTAGGTAAGCTGAGTCTAAGAGAAAGAAATGATAGCAGCGTAAGACGCTCGGAAGGCCACTCTTTGAACCTTTCTCGCTCCTCAGCTTACGCAGCAACCGCTCTCTCCTCCACGCCACTCTGCGGAGATTGTCGGAAACTGCATCGGTAGCTTCGGCTTCCAAACGCAGTGGGCTCACTTTCAGTTAGGTATTCCAGTTCCCGCCGGTTGCCCTCCTTTCCTTCGCCTTTCTCCGGTTTTATAAGCCGAACGCGTTTCGCCAGCGCTGTCGCTTTTCAGAACAAGAACGTGTCGTTGCGTGTGGTTTCGCCGCTGCTCCTAGCGGCCCGACCTTCAAGACGTCAGGTCCGCCGCCACCCCTGCTCCGATCGCTCGCGGCGCTACTGGGCAGACGCGTACGCCAGGAAAGATGCTAATCGGGGATCGGGTGACTACGCTGTCGGTCTACAAGTTTCCTTTCAACAGCCTTTTTTTTAGAATGAGGAGGGGGGGTCGCAAGAGTGGCACATACCTATTTTTGAGCAATAAATGGGATGAGTTAAGATCTTTCGAATGAGAGCGCAAAGCATGTTTGGCAAGGCAGGAAAAGGAAAAAATATCCGTAAGAAGTTTGTCAAAAAGTCATAATAAGAATTTATTGTACAGTTTACATCTGTTAGCTCCGCTAACGTATGGCAGCCAAGACACACAACGGAAGTAAAGGCGCAGTCTTGCAACGTACGTAGGCTATTTGACCAACTGAACAGCAGATAAGTACTATCGGATATGATATACTGCGCCCCGTAGTCATCCATAATGACAGCCGCTAATATCTGGTTTGGCAGCGCTTGGCCATCCCACCGTAGATAGCTTGCACTGGGGTCACTCAAACACATAGGAGCACGTTGGAGCACCGGCATGGTGGAACGAGAACATTGCGCTGTCACTGATGTCATACTAGTGTTACTATTGCATAGCACGCTGGTTTCTTAGTTGCGCATGCACCGACCTAATAAGACAGCGAGGTCGTCGTCACACTGAAGCAGGTGAATCACTACGCGATTACACTGCCTTGATGTCACCTAATCCGCCATGTTCGAGCCATATGTTGCGGCCATGATGTCACATGCAAGCTAAGAATAGTATTATGTTCTCGCTTTCATTCTAGTTGTGGTATTCCTGTGGTAGAAGAAGGACCAATAAACGTTTATTTTATGAAATGGTATAGCGGTGCAAGTCGCGTTTCTTTCTTAGGTGGGTGGTCTCCTCATTTCAGAAACCCTTTTTCTTTTGCTGCTTTCTTGGCCCTGGCGACGAGACGTCATTGTTGGTTCAGGTCTACCGAGGCGAGCTTGGCCTTCCACGTTCGTTTGCTTCACCGGTGCCCCGCCGCGGTGGTCTAGTGGCTAAGGTACTCGGCTGCTGACCCGCAGGTCGCGGGTTCGATTCCCGGCTGCGGCGGCTGCATTTCCGATGGAGGCGGAAATGTTGTAGGCCCGTGTACTCAGATTTGGGTGCACGTTAAAGAACCCCAGGTGGTCAAAATTTCCGGAGCCCTCCACTACGGCGTCTCTCATAATCAAATGGTGGTTTTGGGACGTTAAACCCCACAAATCAATCAACGTTTGCTTCACCGGCGTCACAAATATATTGCATTGACATGCAAGGGTCACGTGGGCCAAGGTGTCAAGTACACCCTCAATTGGGCATGACATTCGTGTAATGTTGGGTATACAGTCTTTCCATTAGTATGCCATGAGTGTAAGTGTTGCCCTGAAATCTTTTAATTTGTGTGCTGCCCTCGTTGTTAAGTCTTGCGTTTGGTGATGGTACTATCTGCGCTGAAGCGTGTGATATGTAGTATTTCACGGTAGTTGATGGACACGGACTCGTCTTCCACGGACGCCGTCCTGGCATCTGTATAAGGTGGAAAGCGATAGCCTGGTGAGCGTGATCGCGTGCCTCATTTTCTCCAGCCTCTCGTGTCCAGAAACCCATGTCAAGCGAAATCAGAGTGCTTCGCACATCTACATCTTCAGTGCTTGGATAAAGTACTTTGGCATGACTGCTTGCGAGTATGTGGAAACTACAGCTGCGTCCAAGCCCGTGGTATTAGCTGGGGTGATTGCTGCCTCTTGCACAGTTTCTGTGGTGTCTGGGCTTCGGGCGCGAAGAGTGACAGATGCAAGCTCTATGTCCTGGAAACCAACTACGCTCAAAGCGGTCGCGTCTCTAGGTGGGAATACTACGCTGTGTCTGTATATCTGGCATCCACATCTAGGCCGTGATTTTGCCGTGGAAAATTCACTTGTGCGTGCCTTCAATATTTTCAATGTGTCGGGTGCACGCTGGGTGGGATCATCTAATGCAGAAAGATTCGCCGATGCTTAGCAGAAATCAGTCTTTTTGGTCTGTGTCTATGTTTGCTATCATGGTTTCACCGCAGTTCAGCCGTTGAAGCCCTGATCTTTGAGTGGGAGAGAGCTTTTGTCGTTCTATTTGACTAGCCTCGCAATTCCTCTCAAATGTTGGTTATGCCTATCCTGAGGAGTTTTGCAGTGGAAGTTGGGAGCACCAAAGCGGCATTGGCGGGCTTAAAAATTGTAGTGTTTAGCTTCCCTAGCTTTGCATTCTTCAGAGCGAGGTGGGGAGTGGTATACGCTATTTGACTACTGAGGAGAGCTTGCATAACACGCAGCCAGGTATAATCAGTATTAAAAATACAGGTACCTGAGATACTATCTTAGATACTCCTTAGTTATCTTGCATCTGTATCGTGATATGTCTCGCAAGGCGCGTATCTGTACTGCCATTACACTGGATATTGTATCGGGTACCTTATGATACAAAATACTGCGGTCACAATGCTATACAGTGCGAAACATTATTCACTGAATAAACTCTACTGTTCAAGCAGTGGAGCCACTTAGCCCCCTGAATAAAACCAAGAGCAATGACATCATTTTATCTTTTTGTCTGACTCAGTCAGGGAAGGCAATAAGGTGGGCGCGTCTTTTTGGTGAAGCAGAGCAACACGACAGAGCTCACGCAGTATTGACAGGGACGGAGTTCACATGCTTGCTCACGTGCCTTTTTTGCGTTTGTTTTCTAGATTTCTTTCCTTTCTAGTTGTACCACAGCCACGACAGCCTTAGCCACTTGCAAGCGTCGCATACCACACTGGGTGCGGAGATTACCACATAAGTGCTGATACCACTCTGCATCGTGGACAGCATTATCAGAAGTGATGCTGTATCTAATAGAGCAAACACTTACTTATCAGACGACACCTTGGCGTATACCATGCCGCTTTTTTGCAGCTGTTTCTATTCTACGAGCTGTTGAAATTATATAATGTGGTTGCTACTATAAGTTCTTTCTCTGTTTTCCTTCTCTTGCATCCCGTACGTAACCTTGTGCTCAAATAGCTTTTGTTTTCCGGTCTTGTGAATGTTATATGCCTTTTGTAAAGTAGAGCTAACATGAGGTTTTGGTTTTTCTGCTTTATTTTTGATACTACTTGCACATTTGTGTTCACTTGAGTATACTCCTATGCAAAGGTGATTTGGGAAACAGATATTTAATTATACGGACGTGTGCATTACACCACACCAAACACTGACAGCAACACACAGCACCAAACAATAACGGAAAAGTAAGTAGTCATCCTAAATCTCTTAGAAAGGATAAATGAGAAACATTGCTATGTCAAATGGGCCATCTGCTATGAGCCATTTCTTTAGAGCGTCTAAACGAGTCATTAGAGGCAATTTTTGATAGGCACAAACTTTTTTCTCGTCTTATCTTAACAGGTAATTTGACGACACGTCATGCTTAATTTCATGCTTAATAGTCAAAGTAGCGAGTCTTCATGTTCGCGTTGCCTTCGTTTTAAAAACGGAGGCTGCGCGCACGTGAAGGCTCCCTTTGTCATAGCTATTAGTGGGGCCACCTGTATCGTGCATCTGAACCTATTGCCCACGAATGCTTGAAACAACAGCTCCCCTATTAAGTATAAGTGTTTCCCTTTTTTAGTCATCCCTGTTTTTACTATACTACTAATTGCCAGGTAATCGGATTTATATGAGGCAATAGTGTCCCGCGATTATTTGCGCAATTATGCATGCTGTCAAGCACTATTATTTTTGTTTTAGTGTGATAGGGTCTAAGACATAAAAAAAAAACTTTGGACCACTCGGCGAAAGCAACCCGAAATGTTTTGTTAGCTTCGAGATTGTCTCAGATTCTGCTACTAAAATTACGCGCAAATCCGGCTCAGGCAGACGCTTCTTAATGGAGGCGAATGCTAGAGAGTCATGTACTCTGATTTGATTCCACCTTAAAGAACACCGTGGTCATATTTCCCGGAGCTCTGCACTTCTGCCTTCATCATAATCATATCGTAGTTAGAGGAAGTAAAGGCTGAAGAATTATTACTCAGATTGTGAGATTACGCGTACTCTTGGTCATTCGCAAGCTTACGCTTGCAGCAGCGATAACACTGGAAGGTGCGATCACTGCTGTATAGATAGAGGAAGCATTCTGTCAATGATCACATTACCTAAGGCCAACAACACTTAGTGCCGCTACTAGGGTACAGTGCACTTTGCTTGTACTTGAAGTTACTTAGTTTTCTGAGCACAGGTTAGCTTTAGTGAGTTGCATTTTTACCACGGCGACTTCGAGTTTTTTTTTTTTGTCTGCACCATGAGACAATGCAAAAGTTGTGAGGCGTTTCTGAGGTGCACATGTTCTCTCACTTAAGCAAATTTTTGAACTTTACAGAGTATATGATAACGAATGGCTTACGCCAGCAGACAAGAATAAAAAAGTAAGAGCAGCTTTGTGCGGTTTAAGTAGGCCTATATACACAATGTTCCACAAAAATGTCGCTACCAGCGTCATTGCTGCTGTACAATGGTAGTTCGATATCGCAAAACGGTCTTTTATGGACAAGGTGAAACTGCTCACCAGTATTTGCGAATACATACGAAGGCTTCTTATCGAAGCTCGTGTGATTAGATGGTAATTGCTGACTGGTAGCCAAGCTCAGCAGCGACGACCGTCAATCACAGAAGCGACAAGCAAGAACCACTGTCAGCGAAGTGTCTACAGAGCTGTTCTTTTAAGCAGCTCAATCAAACCGTGATAAGCTTTTTCACAACTGAACTAACTTACATTGGGACAAAACCCTTCGACATACCGACAAACATTTCATTAAAATCAAATTTGGCACAAATGAGAATTTTTCAAGCCGTCATTTTGCGCACATGCGTTGGCTACTAAATTGGAGGTTGTAGAACTACAAATTTGCGAATGCATCAACATATCTTAAGATACAATTGGTGAGTATATCGTATCGCAATACAGTTTCAAAGTATCTTTGCCCCGCCCAGCACGCAGCGTGTCTTGCTGTTTCAGGCCGCCTCTACTGTTTGCAATTCTCCGCACGGAATATGTCAACTGTAATAGCGTACGCTGCATTACATATCTATAGTTGAGGGAGTACGGCTGTTCGTGACCCATCTTTGTGGAGGGAAGAAAATTAAATTATCAGAAAAATAGAAAGACCAAGTGTGTTCTGCACGCTACGCTAGCCAAAATTATCACCATTTCACAATTTGAAAAGAAGTGAAAATATCACAGCTAAGGGGATCGCATGGGGCTGTAAATCTTGTTGTGTGCGCCCTTGAGCAGTCATGGCAGGACAGTGCGCAGAAATCCTTGGTACTGAATGCCACCATTCACATTTAATTTGACGCCAAAAGTATATCGGGGACATACACCAATGCGCCAGTTTAGGACTCCCAATCAGAATTGTTATAGGTGTTGGCATGTACAAGGCATTTTTAATAAACCAGAAGAACAAGGCGTTCTTGAACGCAACTGATCACAATGGACCCACTTGCTATTGACAATGTGGTTTGGCCAGGCCCAAGTGTTTCTTTCAAGGGTACTTATTTCATTCAAAGACTTGATATCTACCATGTCAATGAACTATACATAGCGCGCTATCGTCGATATGTACTCGTAAAATTTAGATTTGTCTCTAACAGAGTGAGACATTTTATTTCTGCTTTATTAGTTCGTAACAGTAGCCTAATAGCAGAGAGTGTACGATATAGAAATATTATGCGACCAATTTAACGACGTTATCGTGGTTCTAGTGGTGCCATATTTTATTACATGAAAGCAATGAAGAAGACTGAACTTTTACAGGAAATGGTCTTTCCTGGCAGAAGGCTGAGCAATATGTTCGGTCGATAGCGTTTTTTTTTTCATCTGTCATTGATTCGATACTTGAAAAAAAAAGTGCTCCAACTCTCCTTCTCCTTAGCTCTTTTTGTGCCACGCCGTTTCCTATCACTTCGTCGTCTTCAAGAAATAGATTGGTAAATAATATGTTCAATTTAGTTGTTTTTTTCTTTAAAATGTACCGGCGGGGAGCAGGAGAAGTTCGTGCTGAACTCCAAATGAAACAATAGGACATGCAGAAGTCGTAGATTTAGCCGCTTATTCTTCGTATTCCAGCTTTGATTTAAAACGCGGCGTGGTGGTCTAGTGGCTAAGGTACTCGACTGCTGACCCGCAGGCCGGGGATCTAATCCCGGCGGCGGCGGCTGCATTTCCGATGGAGGCGGAAATGTTGTAGGCCCGTGTGCTCAGATTTGGGTGCACGTTAAAGAACCCAAGGTGGTCGAAATTTCCGGAGCCCTCCACTACGGCGTCTCACATCATCATATGGTGGTTTTGAGACGTTAAACCCCCCAAATCAATCAATCAATCATGCTTTGAGTTAAGCATCACGTTCTTTCCTGATTACATTCCCGGCCTCTCCTTCCCCTCTTCCACTTTAAAAAATCAAAAATACTTTTTCGGAATAAGAGAACGATAGGAGAGCAACTAGGACAAGGTTGAAGCGATTGCGGCTACGCTTGCTGAAGTGGTTGCGATTATCAATACACTGCTTTCTTATATTTAGCTGGCTCAGTTTGATTCAAAACAGGTTCAAGATTTGGCCCACTTTTTGTTTCAAAACTGCCTTGAAAAGTTCAAGTTACAATCAGATTATGCGACATCTTGATTCCAAGTGCTCTAAAAGTGAAAAATACGTTGGCGTGCTTCACGTTGCCGTGACGTTTGGCCAAATTTAAGTTCTTGCGTTTAGTCCTTTGAAAAGAAAAAAAAATGAATATTTGTAGAATAAAGGTTAGTTATGAATGCGTTCCTACGCTTGACGCACGTTTATTTTACGTTACACTTAAGCGAGGTTACAAAATGGTGGATTTGGCTGCTTGGCTACACCAACTATGCCAAGAAACTCTTTTAGACAGCAATGCACACACACGGTTACTGCAAGGTTTTCTTGGCAACACGCCCAAAGATCTGTGTGAAATTTGACAGGATCATACATTTGCTTTTCTCCAGGGCATTTCAATGCAGCTTGCTGGGAAGTAAGCTCCACCATCATGATGAATATGAAAAAAAAAAACTTGCTCGCGACGTCCAGGCTTGTAAGGCGCGTAGTAGCCAGCTATTTGAATATGTTAATCTTTATGTGCGCCTACGATGTGAGGTGCTGCCTATGGCGTACGCTTTGTTATCATATAATTGTGCCTTTCTTATTCTGCTAAATTATCTGTTTTTAAGCAAGTAACGAAGATCTCTTTCTCCCAGGGCACTTGTACTTATTAGGGGCGAAACTCCTTATGCCGTGGGTCGTGCGTCCGCGATGTATGTAGTAGTAGTAGTAGTAGTAGTAGTAGTAGTAGTAGTAGTAGTAGTAGTAGTAGTAGTAGTAGTAGTAGTAGTAGGTAGCCACCTCTAGTTTGGCTCTTGGAATGTCCGCTGGCAGGCGGTGCTCATATAGGATGAATATATCATGGACAGATGTGAGATAGTGGCACTTGGAGTACTCACTAGATGGACGTACAGACTGACGCACGAATGGACAGACGGACAGACAGATGCATGGACGGGCAGACGGACGGACGCATGGATGGACGCAAAGATGGACGCACAGATGCCTGGACGGACGCATGGACAGGCACATGAATGGACGCGCGGACAGCCACACGGACGCACGCACGCAAAATTGCACGGATGGACGCATGGATGGACGCCCCACCAGATACACATTCATATATGGTAAGCGGAAACCACATTTAGTGACATATATGCTTATATGTGGCCTTATATAATTTCTATACGTGCTATATATGGCATTTTCGTAAGGGCGAAAGCAAGAATGTACGGAAGGACGCTTCGGTCACTCATCATCATTCAATCCGTAGATATACTGTAATTTTTATGTATATTCTTCGCACTCTCAAAACCTCGAGATGGAAATACTGAAAACTGAATATTCCGTTTAAAGGGTAATATAGCCGGTATTTCATACATTTAAAAATGAACGCTCAGCTTTACTTTTTGAAAATTCGCGTGGAGTTTCAACGATGACCATTGGTTACAGTGGTCGGCTGCTGACCAGGAGGTTGCAGGTTTGATCTCAGATGCGGAGGTCTCATGGGAATGGATGAAGATTGGTAGAGGACCCTGTACTGTTCGGTGTCAGGGCACGTTACATAACACTAGAACGTCCATATTTCGGGAGTCATTTACTCGGCGTCGCTCAGAACGTTCATATTTCGGGAGTTTTTCCTATAGTCTTGCTCATATTGTATCATGCTTTTGGGTGACAAAATCCCAGATGTTAGTGTCATCACGCTTTTGTTTTGCGGCTAATGCGGATTATTATTGAATTCAGAAAGAAATTTGGCCACATATACCTGCTTGCTTCTCGCCAAAAGTCGAAAAAAGCCTTCGGCTCCTGTACTACATGAGTGCTAGGGCATGTCTTGTAGAGTTGGCTGTATTTCATCAAGCAGTCAATTATGTTTCTCTTGCTTGAGACAGCACCTTCTTTATACTGAATCGTCTGCATCTGGCTGACATTGATAAAGTAGAGCAGACACTGCGTGATATATAGACGCCATCTGGCAGTGGTATCGGGAAACATGACCTTTTGCCTAACCAATGCCATCTAGATAACTTCAGGCCTGCTCACTGTGTCTGCATTGGCCTCTGACGTCACTGCATTGTGACTGGCGTGTTTCGCTGCACAGACGTGCCTACGCTTGCTCTCGTCGCTCCACAAACAAGGATTGGCAAGCCCGACGAACATTTTCGTGGCGTGCTGGTGTACGTTTTTGGAGACTCGAGGAGACCGTATTTTTCTGTGTCCATGAACTGCAGCGTTAATATGTGATGTATTTTGTGCACTGAGTATTCGCAATCTGTACGGCTGCATATCGGAACGGTTGAACGATGCTGCATTGCGAATTGTGGCAAAGGGACCGAAGTTGCAAGTGTTCAGGTTTCCTAAGGACAACCGAAGAAGAAAGTTGGAGTGTGTTGTTCGTTAAGCCGACGCCGACATTCGTTTTCTTCGTGACCTGAAGGTACGTGTGTCCGTACTACATATTTCTAATTGGTTGCAATGGCCTCATATCCACTATGTTCTGTTCTTGCTGTAAGCCCTGACATTAAATAATAAACGCGCGTGGCAGTACATTTTCAGAACTGGTGTTTTTGTGCAAGGTCATTAAACATATTGCTCTTGGTGATTAGCGCCGCAGACTTGTATTACTTTTGTTCACTTGGTTGATAAAAATGGAAGGATGGACTTGATGCATCGGTTTTGTGCAGAATATTCTTTTTGCCGGTATTCATACCACTTTATTGTGGTCAGCACCTTAGGATAATATGTTTAGGATTGCGTGTAGACACTTACGGCAAAGCGCTTTCTTGAATGGTTTTCAGGTGTGATTTCTACTTCAAGCTAGAATATTTAAGAACTACTACCTAAATATACTGATCTAAGAACTGAAAGTAAGGTAGAAGCGCCCAAGAGGCCATACGGTTTATTATTGATACGTGTAGAGTTGAAGTTGCCGTTGCAGACGCCATAGGCAAGTGCGACACGATCGGTTCTGAGCCCGAGACACTTGAACCTTTTCAAATTTAGAAGCTTCCTCTAGTTGACACTGGCACCAACACGTATATAACAGTATAGAACATTAACTCCCGGCGGCGAAAGCACCGTCTCGGTGCATCGGATAATTGAACGTGAAGTAGGGCTTTAGGCGGGAAACATGCACAGTCTCAGTAGCTGATGAGTTGGACGAAGTCTTAGGAGTTAGCGGTGAGATCTGGTATGTGACTTCGATAACTCAGCGAAGAGCTCGGTAAGGCCCAACGTAGCATGGCAGGAGTTTTTCACTCAAGCCAACGTGACGCGAAGGTAGCCAGAGCAAGAACAGGGAGCCAGGGTTGAAACTCACATCGTGGTGGTGAATGGCGCTTTTGGTTGGCCTGAGATGCCAGAAGTAGATCACGGGCAACGTGACGTGCCATCGCCGCGCGAACGATGGTGTCGTGAGCGTAAAACGTAGTTGAGTTTGCCTCAGAAGGAAGTAGTGAGTCGAGAGGCAAGAGCGGGTCACGGCTATACAACGGCTAAAACGGAGAATGACCAGTAATGTCGTGACAAGGTGAATTAAAGCAAACGTCACGAATGGTAACGTGCTGTCCAAATCCAGGTGATCCTCAGACACGTGCATGGATAACATGTCCGTGAGAGTACAGTTCAAGCGCTCAATCAGTTCATTTGTTTAGTACGGTAAGCCGTGCTGAACTTGTGAGACGTTGCAGAAGAGCGGAGAAGGTCATCGACAACTTTAGAAAGGAAACATCGACCTCTATCAGTCAGCAGCTGACGTGGGGCACCATGGTGTAAGATGACTTGATAGAAAAGAAAGTCAGCGACATTGGTTGCAGAACTGGTAGGAACGGCTCGCGTAATGGCATAATGTGTCGTATAATTAGTCGCTACGGCCACCCACTTGTTACCCGCAGACGACGTCGGGAAAGGACCAAGGAGGTCCAGGCCAACACGAAAGAATGGTTCGCTGGGAATAGCTCTGGGCTGAAAGTACCCAGCAGGAGAAAGAGAAGGCTTTTCCGGCGTTGGCAGAGTTCGCAGAAAGTGACGTAGCGCCGAACCGAGCGGTATAGGCCAGGCCAGAAGGAACGTCTGTGCACACGATCATAAGTTCGGTAAACACCAAAATGGCCAGCGGTGGGAGCATCGTGCAATTGCAAAAGGATAGTTGGACGCAAATGCTCAGGAACGAGGAGCAGTTCAGCACCATGTGGTGTCATATTGCGTCAATATAAAGTACCGTCATGCAGAACAAACATACGTAGGGAGCCATCCCGTGGTGTTGAAGTGAGGCATTGTATAAGGGATCGCAAGTATGGGTCGTGGCGCTGCTCATTGGTGACGAGCCCCGCCGCGGTGGTCTAGTGGCTAAGGTACTCGGCTGCTGACCCGCTGGTCGCGGGATCGAATCACGGCTGCAGTGGCTGCATTTCCGATTGAGGCGGAAATGTTGTAGGCCTGTGTGCTCAGATTTGGGTGCACGGTAAAGAACCCCAGGTGGTCGAAATTTCCGGAGCCCTCCACTACGGCGTCTCTCATAATCATATGGTGGTTTTGGGACGTTAAACACCACATATCAATCAATCATCAATCAAGCTCATTGGTGACGCGTACGAAATTGCTGAGTGACAAAACACAGATATCTGAATCAGTTTCGGCGGTGTCATGTAGGTCGACGGGATAACGGTAGAGGATATCGGCGTCCTTGTGTAGCTGCCAAGACTTGTAAGACACTGAAAATGTGTATTCTTGGAGGCACAAAGCCCGGCGACCGAGGCGTCCTGTAAGATATTTGTGTGAGGAGGGCCAACATACGGCGTGATGGTCTGTTACCACAGTGAAATGGCGTCAAAAGAAATATGTCGGAGGTGAAACTTTGCAATGGCTCATACAAGGGATAGGCATTCACGTTTTGTGATTGACTAGTTGCGCTCTGGGGCTGAAAGAAGGCGGCTAGCATAAGCGATTACACAATTGAGCTCTCCCTGTCGCTGGGACAAAATAGCGCCAATACAATGGCCACTTGCATCCGTACGGACTTCCGTGTGAGCAGATGGGTCAAAATGGCCCAGAATGGGCGGATTTAAAATGCGACATGTAAGAGTGAAAAATGCCTGAGCTTGCTCAGGTCTCCAAGTGAAAGGGCTGTCTTTTTTAGGAATACCAGTGACAGGACGAGCAATCGCTACGAAGTTCTCAATAAAGCGTCTAAAATAATAACAAAGCCCCAGGTCACTTCGGACATCAGAAGGGGTACTAGGAGTTGGAAACTCCCAGACTGCACGCACTTTGTCGGTATCAGGCTCAATGCCAGTAGAGTCCACCAGGTGACCGAGAATGCGTAAGTGACGATGGCCGAAATGACATTTCGCAGAATTCAGCTGTAGGCCCACTCGTCGGAAGACGTCAAGGATGGACGAGAGCCATTCGAGGTGGCTGTCGAAAGCTGGTGAAAAAACAATAACATCGTCGAAATAACACAAGCATGTGGACCATTTAAAACCACGTATAAGAGAGTCCATCATGCGTTCGAAGGTGGCTGGGGCATTACATAGTCCGAAAGGCATCACTTTGAATTGGTAGAGACCGTATGGAGTGACGAACACTGTTTTCCCGTGGTTTCTGTCATCGACTGCAATTTGCCAGTAGCCAGAACGTAAATTGGTCGTAGAGAAATAACTGACATCGTGTACGCACTCTAGTGCGTCATCAATACATGGAAGTGGGTAAACGTTCTTCTGGTGATCTTGTTCAGATGACAATAATCAATGCAGAACCTCGAGCTATTGTCCTTCTTTTTTACTAAAACCAATGGGAACGCCCTTTGACTGTAGGAGGGCTCGATAATATCCTTGGACAGTATTTTCTCGACCTCTGTTCGTATGACGTGACGTTCCGCCGTCGGCACTTGAAAGGGATGCCTATGGATGAGCAGAGCGTCACCAGTGTAGATCGGATGAGTAACGATATATGTTTGACCTTGCGGGCGGTTGTCGAAATCAAATATGTCTTCCTAGGACATAAAAACGCGACGGAGCACGCCACCGTAAGAACGTCGAAGGTGAGGCGCTATCATTTTGGTGAACTTCCCGTTAGATGGCATTATCGGGGCCGAAGGCTGAGCAAACGCAGATGGTTGTTCATAGCTCAGTTCACATACTCCGGAGTGGACCAAAGGGGACAACACAGCAAGCGATACGCCCTCAGGGAGAGCTTGTGGTGACGAGCCAAAGTTCAGCAGAGGAAGCCACGCGTGGTTGTTGGTGAGCGTAATGACAGAGCTAGGAAGACCTATTTGACATTCTAGTGTTACAGCATAAAGTGGAGACACGACGTCAGTACCAGTCTGAAGTGGGGGGCATAATGACATAGGGACATATGTTGCAGCGCCAGGTTGCAGCCGAACAAAGTCAGTGGAGTGAAGTCGGGGCGGGACATCTGCGCAGGCGTTGGCACAGCACTGGGGTATCTCAAACCTCAGAATACCGGTAAAACAGTCGATAAGCACAGAATGAACAGTGAGAAAGTCCTTTCCGAAAATCACCTTGTGAGGGCATTTGGCAAGCACAATGAACAGAACGTTGAGCGGTCGGTGATGGTGATACTAGCGGTACACATTCCCATGACGGCAGTTTTGCTGCCGTTGGCTACTCGTTGGACAGGTGATTCGACGGGCGTTAGCACTTTTCGAAGACAGCTCTGGAGGTCGGTGCGCATGACCGACACCCGAGCTCCAGTGTCGATGAGGGCGGGCACAGGATCAACAAAAACTTCGATTAGGTTTACTTTATGGGCTAGGGTCAACAGATGTTTTGCACTCAGAGTCGTCAACGCAGCCTCATCTCCCGGGCCTGCATTGGTTAGTTTCCCGAAGAACGTCCTTGGTAGGATAGAGACGGGGGTCACCGAGATATACGCGAATGGAACTGACGGCGCTGCGAAAAAGGCGAACGGCTAGGGATGAACCAAGGAAGAGCGGCAGGGTCAGCATGAAACGATTTAGCGTGACGCGACAGAGGACGAGCTGGACGTTCGTAGCGACGTTCAGTATATGATCGAGGCGATGAATTCCAGCGGCTACGGCAGTGGCGGTATATATGGCCGAGATACGGAGCACACGAAGCAGATCGGTCTGTGATCAGGTGATCGCCAGTGACATGCATTTCGGTACCAGGGCAAGGTATACTGTCGGGGCGTAGCAGAGGCAATGATCGGGGCAGTCGAGGTTGGACATGGGCTACCGGAGAATGGTATGTTCATACACGCAATTTCTAGATTGTCTAGTTGTCGTGCGTGTGGAAACCACGAGAGCTCGGAGCCCTAGCCTCAAGTTCGCGACGTGTGGCTTGTGTCAAACTTGTTGATTCTGGTTGACTCAGCGGAGCTGGTTCGTTACAGGACGAGGTCGGAGCCGTATTAGGAAACCGGTCGAAGCGTTGTACAATGTGCTTGCTTTTTGCTTGCTCAAAGATGCGGCACTCTTTGATGAAGGAGTCAACTGTTGTGCAGCTCTTACATAAAAAGAAGTTGAATGCATCGTCGGCGATGCTCTTCATAATGTGTCTGACCTTATCTGCTTCCGGCATGTTGTCATTGACTTTTTGATAAAGGGCCAGAACATCCTGAATGTAAGAAGTATATGATTCTGTGGACGTTTGGGCACGAGACGCGAGCTCTTTCTGGGCTTCTGCTTGGCGTCCGATATGTTTCCCTAAAAGATCTCGAAACTTCTCTTTACAGATGTCTCAACTTGTGAGTTCGGCTTCGTGCGTCTCAAACCACGCATTTGCGGTGTCCTTCAGGTAGAATATCACGTTCGCCAGCATAAGTGTTGGGTCCCACCTGTAACTGTCGGCGACGCGCTGGTACATTGGTCGACCTTGCCAGTGCCGGTGAAGATTACTGAGTCACGTAGCGGAGGCATGATGTATTGCACTGGTGCCTGTGCGACCAGTACACTGCCGTTAGTCATAGCAGCCGAACCGGTGTGACGTCCGCTATGGAGATCCAGCTCCGACTTCTGTAGAGACATACCCCGCCCCTCCACCACAAGGATGCGTGTAGAGTTGCAGTTGCAGACGCCGTAGGCAAGTGCGGCACTATCGGATCTGAGCCCGAGACACTTCAACCTAGCAGTACGTTATGTAGGGCTAGTTGGTACATATTAGACTGAAATACGTGGCGCAAGGTCCTCCGAGAGCCAATATATTGTGAATGCTTCATGGAAATAAACTTAGTTGTGAGTTGCCGCTCTTTCTGTCTCTTCTCGTTCTTCTCATTGGCAACCTTGCGCCACGTATTTCAGTCCACACTTCAACCTCTTCTATATCTAGAAGCGTCCTTTAGTTCACACCGGCACCAGCACGTACGGAAAAATATAGACCCAGTACTAACATTTTTCTCAAGACCTAAGTTATATGAGCGACTACACACCACTGCGACAGTGCCCAGAGCAAAAAAAGAAACAGCGCTTCTTGTGCCGGTAACAAGAGTTTTTTTTTGGTGAAATGAAAGATTTTGTTTTCTCTTGAAATGGTCCTGGCCCTGAAAAGGTGCTGAATAACACACTTGTGGCCGCAGCACGAACTCTTGTCAATAACTACGTGTCTATGAAAACAGATGTTCGAAAGAGTACAAATAAAAATTCGCAGATGACACGTACAGTAGGAATCGATGATATGCCAAGCACGAATGAGAAATGTTGATGTGTCACTTTAAAATCAGAACAACGTTACGTGGCGGAGGTAAACGATGCGGTACATGACTTCCGTGTCATGATTATCATGTTTGGATGTGCCGTTTACCATCGTCATCTATTCACGGCACGTGATGCCAAATTTAGCATATGTGGAGCAAGCGAAACGGTCACGAGCACGCTATGAGCGCGGTATGTTGTCCTGGTCTTACATGACACGCGTGTCAGGATTACCATGTTTGCAGCAGTCATATATTTCGTCGTAACACAAAATTTGGTATATGTGGAGCTAGCAAAACTGCCATGAGTGCATCATGAAGGGCCCAATAAACTCTATTGTAGCGTTGACGCGTGCGCACGCCGGGCACAGCGACGCTACGTTAGCAAAGCGCGAGCACTCTATAGCCTGACGCTAGGCGTGACCGGCGTCTGTCGGTGTGGCCCGACAGCATCTGGCGCGAAATGCATTACCCAGGTAGCACTGCTTCTCCCTCTTTTCGTGACGGAGGGATGCCGGACGCGCTGAAACGTGCATGCGTCAAAGCAACGAAGCGCTGCGCGCGCCGCTGAGTTTATGGCAGGACCTGCGTCTGGCGTGGCAACGCCGGGGCAACGCTAAAAATGAACGCCGGTGAGCACGCGCACCGCGTTACGTCGAAATTTATTGGCGCCTTGACTGTGGCATGAATTCATGTTTTCACATGACACGCATCTTATGAATATCATGTTTGCACCAGTCACATACCTTCGTCATCCATTGGCGTCACGTAATACCAGATTTGGCATATCTGAAGCTACCGAAACGGCCGCGAGCGCATCATCAGTGTGGCATGTAGTCATGTTGTTATATTACACGCATGTCATGAATTTCATGGTGGGGTCTGTCGCTTGTGTTCGCCTTGCAATCATGCCATTACCATACCACTTTTGCAGCATGTCTAATGAACGAAACCACCGCAAGAGCTTCAGGACCATGAAATGTAAAGCATGTCAATAATGACATGTTTGTCATGATTTTCATTTTCTGGCTAGTCAAATGTGTTCTTCATACAGTCATGTTACGCCATAGTAAGTTTGGTATTGATACCATTATCACAACGGCCAAGAGAGCTAAAAGTCGTAGGTGGCTAGATAGATAGATAGATAGATAGATAGATAGATAGATAGATAGATAGATAGATAGATAGATAGATAGATAGATAGATAGATAGATAGATAGATAGATAGATAGGTAGGTAGATAGATAGATAGATAGATGCCATAATTGTTTGTGCAGAAACTGCAGAACTTTCCAAAACTGCAAAACTGCAAAACTGCAGAAACTTTCCGAATGAGTAGGAGCAGTTTCTCTGCATGCTATACATACTTTGTGTGTGTGCGTATGGGGGTGTAAATAAATAAAGAATGAATACACTTCGTCTTTATTTTTCCGTCACATTATTGGTCCATCAAATTGTGCTCCTGTACATCGACCACACGTTCGACAGCGTACAATCATCGACTATTTCGTAAAAGAATGACTTACACGTGGATCTGTAAATCCTTTGAAGCGCAGTACATTACTTAAACCAGCGGCCTTGGTGAACTAAAAGGCAGAATAAAGCTGTTAAGCGTGTAAAGCTTGCCGCCAACGCTTCATCTTTTACTGGGAGACGGTGGTGGCAATGGGTTACAGACTCCCGTAGTAGCGATCGCTGGGACAAAACGAGTGACGTCACGGCGGCATTGGGGAAGCCTGATAGTCTAGGCGGCATTGGCCTAACCAAGGACAACTGCCAGGTGGTCGCATAAAAACGTTATCAAAGGGTCTTGTCGTACATGGCGTCGCATTTCCAGAACAGCCTTAGACACACTGAGGTCTTTAAAATTAAGTATCTATCTATTTTCTAGTAAAGAAACTTATCACCGAATACTTACATACTGATGTTGCGCCTCATATATGCGCAGTGTTTGCTTTTTCATCGACAATAATGAAAAGCATGAACAGAGCCGCCAGTCGAAGATATCTGGGCGTTAAGCAGCTGCTTAAAGTTTCACCATGTTCCTGAAGCATGTGACAGACAGATAGAAAGACAGGCAAACAGATCAAAATTTCTGCGTTCGAATTTCGCAAGAAAGACTGTATATTATACTTAAAAAGTTTGAAATGGATGCCACGTGTGTACGTGCATTGATGTTTGGCCTGGTATAGCCACATTGCAAAGGCGCTGAAAGGTGAGCAGAGTCGCGTGCCTGGTGTAAGTGTGTATCAATGAACCCCATTAAGGGGAATGTTATCATCATGATAATGAGCCTGACTACGCCCACTGCAGTTAAAATGCCTCTCCCGTGTTCCGTCAATCGACTAGGTCCTGTGGTTGCTCAATCTACATTACACTCGCAAACTGCTCAATCTCGTCTGCTCACCTAACTTTCTGTCTCCCCATCGCGAATTTCCCTTTTCTTGGAATTGGGGAAGTTACCTTCAATTACCAGTGGTTATCCTGCCTAGGCTCTACGTTCCCTGACCATGCCCCATGTTCTTCTTGATTTCAACTACCACATCTATAACACATGTTTGTTCTTTGGCCCTCTCTGCTCTTTTTCGGTCACTTAAGGTTACACATGCAGTTCTCCTTTCCCTTGCTCGCTGCGTCGCGCTCAATGGGGGGTTGGGACATCCTTGAAAGCCTCCGGGTTCTGCTGCATGCGTAAGTACTGGTAAAATGCAGCAGTTATGTGCTTCCCTTTTGAACAGTAGCGTTAATGATTTAAGAATGCTTGCCAAATATGCTCCACCGCATCCTCACTCTTTTAGTTACTTCAGACTCGTAGTTCAGATCCGTGGTTTCCCACCGTCCTAAGTATACGGATTCCCTCTATAATACGTAGAGCTATTACAACTTTACATTGGCTCGCTAGCTATAGGAAAGCGCTGTGCTCTTGCGATAATGTTACGCAACACTTTAATTTTATTCATATTCACTTACAGAACCCCAGGTGTTCTACATTATTACGCAGTCCCCAACTACGCAGGCTTCCTAATCATATTGCGTTGTCGGCGGCTAGTAAATATTCTTCTTTGTGTCACTAATAATCTGATGGTGTCCTATTGTATGATCGAATGTGAGGCTGGGTTATGCTAGTTGTCTTAGTACCGGTTTTATTTTGTCTTGCACTGCCGTACAAGCACGTCTTCATTTTGTATGCATACGAGAAGAAAAAAAGTGTCTGCATCTAAGAGGCCTTATATTAACATATTAAGCCTTGTGGTCTGCTGTCTGTTGGCTCTGCCTCTGCCCTAGAATCCCGCTAAGGCTTCGGCAGGCCAAATGTATATTTGTGTGATTCTTTTTCAAAATGCTAATAAAATAACAATATTAATAATATTGACGTCATTATTATTATTATTATTATTATTATTATTATTATTATTATTATTATTATTATTATTATTATTATTATTATTATTATTATTATTATTATTATTATTATTATTATTGTACTTAAAACTCCAGACACCTCTGCAAATATTCTGTCTAGTTCATGATCGACCGAAATGATATCTGCCATATTGAAAAAAATAGCGAGGAGACAAACCCAAAATAAGCAAGCACAACGAGAAGACGCAGTGTGCTCACAACTGGTGTTCTAGAGAACTGCACAGCAGACGGGACACAAAAAAGGAACTCGGCTGGCTTTCAACTCCTGTTACTAAGAACTGCTTTTTTTTTATTCCAGAAACGTATATTTCAAACACGCATCACTCACAGTCTTCGCAATGATGTCCAAAGACTACCTCACCTACAACTGCACATCTTACCAACTCGTCCTCCTTTCAGTCATGCTGAACACCTGCCGATGGAGATATTGAGCGGTTCTCAAAATAAATGATACATATACACAATACCGTATGTATTCTAAAGTATAGCAAAGCTAAATATAATACATTATAGTACTTTGTCTATTAGTACCGTAATACTTTCTCTGAACCCCACATACCCGTCATTAAACCTCACGCTTCATGCGGATTTTTCACGGCACTAAAGAACATTCGAGACTTGACGTCACATCGATGGTACACACTTAAAGGTATACGAAGAGATTTCTGCCTGATCTACGGCTCTTTTTTATAGTCCAGCCTGCAGTCGGTTTATGGTAAGATGACAGATAGGCACTTGCCACACACAGAGGTAGTACTGGACACTGTAGAATAATCCGTGAGCAACCTGCAAGGGTGGTGCTGAATGATAATAAGATGCTCTAACGATGCGTCTAATCACTTCGCACGATGCCGCTCGCATTCACCTTGCTCTAAATTTGCATGGCTGGGATATACTGACATGCATAACGAGAAAAAAAAACTGAAAAAAAGGCGAAAGGTTAATCTATCTTTTATTGCCAGGAGCAGGCGTCGCAGGTATCGTTCCAGTATAGTAAGCCGCTGATCAGCGGGTACGTACCCTATTTCTTGTCGTTTTCACAACGCGGTCTTCCAGCGACAAGTCGTGCCAGGGTGTATGCGCCAATCCAGAGGTACGAGCTACGGCTGCCGATGACTCGTGCGAGAATAGTAGATCAAATAGGTGAGAGTTAATTGGAGTGAAACAATGCATAATAAAAACACTTTTCTGCTCGGAAAATATTCGTACTACCCAATGTAGGGAAATCTTAAACGCGTGTTGCATAACGAGCTGCCTTCTTTCAATATTTGCACAGCATTTTTAGTAAATCATGCAAATATAATCGCCACTCAGCTTTCTGGAGCCCGATTGGAATTGAAAGAAGTGCCCTTCCTGGCGACCTTGTTTCATCCATTAAAATTTTTTTTCAAGCGCCAGTGCAATACAGCTCTCACATGATATGAAATAAATTTGCATGCCGGTCAACGCACATGCATAAGTAACTTGACTAAGCAATAAGACACTTATCTGATTGTGATTTTAATGGCTATACTGGTTCGTTCAAGCAAACCGGATTTGATGAGAAAGGTTTGATAAGCTGAGTCGGGTCCTTATAGCGGTGAATGTCTAATCAATAGAGTGAGTCGTACATCGGAACAGCAGGTATATGATCGGGAAAATGTGTCCGAGCGAGAATGTTCACCTTGCCGTTGCAAATTGAACTTATCACTCCGTGGGACTTGTATATATTTCCCAAACATTTGGCTGTTTTTATGTGGTTACATGTCTGCATCTTGTTGTGATGAATAGGAAAAAAGAACCAGCAATATTTTACTTGTTTTATTGTTCAAGCCCGTCAAGGCAAAGCCATAAGAGAGGGAAAGACGTAAGCGAATGCTAAAAAATTGAGAGCAACAGGTGAATTATGCAGTTTCAGCTGCAGAAAAAAGCACTAGGTAACTGAGGTAAGCCTATAAAGAAAGCAAGGCTTGGATATAAGAATGCACTCAGGCTGCACACACAAAGAAAAAAACGAATACATTTACGAATTACTATGCATCACAAATATTTAAAGCTATTAGGGTCTATGCGGCCACGAAGACTGTTCGCCGGTGCACAGAATACCCGGTAAAAGAATATTCGAAACAAAAGACGATAAAAGATGGCATATTTACACTAGCAGTGACACTCTCTTTCTTTCTTTTTTTCTTTCTTTTTTTCTTTCTTTTTCCTTTCTTTCTTTCTTTCTTTCTCTTTCTAGCTCTTTCTGTGTTTATGTTTATTTCTTGCATTTGGTTCTCTCTCTTTCTTCTTTGTATGTATTCCTGTGTATCACAATATTTCGCTCTCCCTTTTTTTGCTGACTTCTCTGTTTTTCAGCGATCGTTCTCTTCTGAAACTTCGTTTGTGCGTCTACCTCTAGGCTTCTTCTTCTTTCTTTGTTTCTATTGTTTTCAGTTTTTTCTGTTTTGCTCTCAGTTTTTCGACCTCTTTGTCACACCTGCTTCTTTCTCACTTCTTATTTCTCGCTACTGTTATTTGGATAAATTCTCTGGCTTGACATTTTTTTCCATCTTTCTTCTAGTGTCTTTTAATATTTATCTCATTTTGTTTCTTTATTTGTATTTCTCGTTTTTGATGTGTTGACTTTCTTCATTTCTTTCTGTTTGTCTCTTCCTCTTTTCTTTTATTTAGCTTGCGTTCTCCCCCTATTTTCTTTCTTTTTCACTCCGGCCATGTTGTCTGGTCTTTCATCATTTTATGACTTTTCCCTTTTCAGTCAATTTGTTTCTTCTTTTTTCAGATCACCGCTGTCTTCCGTCAATGGGAGTCAAACCCACGACCTCAGTCCACGACTGCAGGCGCTGGGCACACTGTCAGCTTCGCCATGGTCACAAACACACTAGGATTTACAAACGCATCTTCTATATCTAGCACCATCCTCTCATAGTGCTCTTGGTAAAGTGGAATAATGAATCATGCCCGTAACCTTCGTGACAAGAACCTTCAATGCTCAGAGCACACGTGAGGCATCTTACTCGTGCCCCTGCCCATCATCTAGCTTCACTGCCAGAAGCCCGACCTCGTGCCTCATTTTGCCAGACAGTCTTGTCATATCGCACACGCATTCCTACGGGATATACAACTCCATCGAGGATTTCAACTCCCCCATGGAGTATGACCTATGCACATGTTGAACTCATGGTTCCAGGCATAGGGTCAAAAGCCCGGCTCTCGTCTCCAGCGCTAAAGCAGCTTCCACTTCTCTTGTTATATGAGAAATACAGTGAGCATACTCATCTATATACTGACGCTCAACTAAAGTGGATGGGTCTGCAGGGTCGGTGATCTTTTCTGCAACAGCGACAACGGTGAAGTTTCGTTTATCCCACCAGACATCATCGACAGCTGCGGAACTTGCTGCTCTACGTAGCGCAATTCAAGTCATTGAACACCAAGAAGCCAAGAAATGGAGCGTGTTCACGGACTCTAAGGCAGAAATACAGTGTTAGATATTCGTCTTACGCCGGGGACCTCATGAACAACTAGTGCTGGAAATTAGAGAGCTGCTTCACCACCTTTTCGACGAATGACACAGAATCACGTTTCAGTGACTTCCAAGTCACTGCGGCATATTGGGCAACGAACATCCCGATGCAGCTGCCCGATCAGCACACGAAGATGGTGAAGAAAAATCTATACCATCTTCAAGGACTGATGCTGCAATGACCATCCGAAAAATCGCTAATGCAGAATTAAAATCTCTGTGGAACACCGAGTGCTCACGGCACACGCGACTGCGTAGACTGGACACGTCTCGTCGACTCCGGCCTCCCTCTGGACTCTCTCGACTCGAGACAACGGTGCTTTGCCGACTATGGCTTGGTGTCGCCTTCACCAAAGCTTTCGCCTTCCGAATCGGCATGGAAGACAGTGCTGCTTGCGGTCATTGCGGCAGCGATGAAACTATAGAGCGCGTTCTCTGTCACTGCCCTCGTTACAGCGTACAAAGACGGCAACTAGCTGCTGCGTTAGCTCGCCTTGACGACAGACCTTTGTCTGAACAATCAGTGCTGGAAAGACGACATGATTTGTGTGCTCACAGAAAATCAGTGAAGGCCTTACTGAACTTTTTGCGTGGCAGCGGCCTATTGTATAGACTCTAGCACCCCACCTCCCCCTCCCTTTTTTTTTCGCGCGCGTCTATTTCCCTCTTCGCTTTCTTTCCAATCTTTCTTTCCCATTCCCCCTTCCGCTAGTGCAGGGTAGCAAACCGTATGCTCCATTTTCTGGTTAACCTCCCTGCCTTTCCTTCATTTTATTCTCTCTCTCTCTCCTTCAATGCATCGCTTCTACGCGTCCGTCCCATTCGGCGCGTTTTAAGTAAAAGAAGTGTAATTTTGTAGATGCCTAAGCGCACCGCTAGGTGGTAGCCTTAGCCCAAGCATTGGCCGTACTCATACTATTCATCGATACTGAAAATTCGGCCAATCGCTTATACTTCGGGAACCGATGCTATGCAGAGCATGCGCATGAAAGGCCTAGGTTGTAATTTTTTTATTGTTCAAATCATCACGAAGTGGCGCTAACTATATTTAGATATACACAGAAAAGCACATGTTAAACAACCGCATAACCAGTTGTGTACAGATGCGTAACGATGTGAACGGCAACATGGATATTATCCCAGGAGTGGTAAGCTGATGTCTGGTGCTCATGAGTATGGCAGCCCTGGAAAGTGCTAAATATTTACGTCAGTGCATGGCACCTAACTACAATTGACCTGAAACTGACGTCGCGGCTGTATCACAGTATAGCCAGCACTGCGAGCAGAACCAACGTCTTACCAACATTATGGTCTACTTGAAAAGTAGTTGCTGAGGTTTGATTCCTAATAAGGCCCTTGACATTTATTTTTTAGTTCGTTAGGCAAAGGCTGCTGATAGCAGCTTTTGCTTAACACTCACTTTTTAAAATTGCCCGTGTGTATTATCGCTGTTTTCTAGGTACATATAGAATGGAAGGAAAATAGGAGGAAAAGAACAGCAGGGAGGTTAACCAGCCTATAGGCAGCCGGTTTGCTACCCTGCGCGTGGGAGAAGGATGGGGGAGATGAAAGAGAGCGGAGAGGGAAGATAGAAACAGCACATTCGGCAGCACACGCGCGCACACTCAGTCATTGTCCAGTCTTGTCTTTCGCGGTGTGTGACATTGCTGTTACAGTCGCTTGTTCAAGTCGGTGTCGCGTAGGAATTTCAACAGAGCCTTCGTCGCCTTCTGTTGCAAGGTCTTCTCTCGGGCACTTGACAGAATAGTGTCCACAGACATTTGGCTGTTGTAGATGCGCGCAAAAGCAGACGCCAGTGACTGTCTCTGGATTTCATACAATGGACAGTCACACAGGATGTGGTGTAGCGTCTCTTCGCAATGACAGGCATCGCAGAGAGCGTTGTCGGCCATTCCTATGACAAAGGAGTAAGATTTTGTAAATGCCACTCCTAGCCATAAGCGATGAGGAAGGGTGGCTTCTCTTCGGTCGAGTCCAGTGGGCATGCGGAGGGACATCAAAGAGGACAGGTGGTGTTGACGATTCGTATCGATGCTTGGTGGGCACCATAGTGAAAACGTGATTTCACGTGCAAGTCGTCGAAGATTACTGGCCGCATCAATCCTCGAAAGTGGTATGGCTTCTTCTCGTGTTCCTTCAAGGGCTGCCCGCGCGGCAGTATCGGCATATTCGTTCCCTATGATGCCGCAGTGACTTGGCAGCCATTGAAGCGTCACATGATGCCCTTTCTCGAGTAAAGTGTGGAGAAGGCATCGAATTTCGAAAACAAGCTGTTCGTATGGCCCGCGGCGCCGTGATAAGAGCACAGATTGTAGGGCAGCCTTTGAGTCGCTGAAAATTGACCATTGTTGCGGTGGTTCCCGATTTACCACACAAAGTGCAGCGCGCAAAGCAGCGAGTTCCACTGCTGTAGATGCCGCGGAGTGGTCAGTCCTAAAGATGATGGTAACACCTCTTGCTGGGACAACTACTCTGTCGCTCACTTGGGTGACATGCCCGCCGGTGTGTAAGTGCCACGCGTGCAGCGGGAACAGTTTGACGGCGTACGTCACAGGATCGAGACCAAATCTATGTCATGACCAGTGAGTCATATTCGTCAAGCTACCTTACCTTCCTATACTAATTTTGGTATATCTCAACACAACCTAAACGCAGTGGCCAGATAGATAGATAGAAAGATAGATAGATAGATAGATAGATAGATAGATAGATAGATAGATAGATAGATAGATAGATAGATAGATAGACAGACAGACAGACAGACAGACAGACAGATAGATGATAGATAGATAGATAGATAGATAGATAGATAGATAGATAGATAGATAGATAGATAGATAGATAGATGCACCTAAGGTCGCCGAAGTTCGCTTAAATTTAAAAAAGCAGATGCTTCCTACGTTTCGCTAAACAATTCAGGGACTTTATCTAAAACGACCCAGTACTGTCAACTACCAGTAACTTTGTGTTCTAAAAAAGCTTTCGTCTCTTCACATTACTGCCACATGGCACCATACGTCACGCAGCGCCACCAAAAACAAGAATATGGTCATTCAACGTCTTTTGCAGCGAAACACGTAGGTACGTGATCAAATTTCAGACGTGGTTTGTGTTTTCCTATTTCTTTTCTCACAGTAGCAATGTAGGCATTTATTATTATTTTAAAGACGCTGCAGATACAATAAAATGAAAGACTTCTCATGAGCGAGAGAGCGCGTGCCAATTATGCTACAGTTAGTGCGATCAAGGGGCTCGAAGAACACGATGATGAAGACGTGTCTTCGGGCAGAGCGCGGGCTCTTAATGCTACACTGGCTATGCTGTATGGACATTTTGCCTGCGCTACACCAAGGGACGATCACGGCTTACGATCTAGCGTACAACAGCGCACGATAGAATACTTCAGCGTGGTTTTCTAGAACATTCCTCACTTAAACATCTAAAACTTGATTTTAAAGGCATGTAAGTCAAATTATTAGCTTTGTTTGATTACTCCTTAAAATGTTTATGAAGATTTCTTAAAAAGAGACTTTCGTTTAGCGCAAAGGAAAGAGAAAAAGGGCCGGAAATAAAAAAAAGACCAAAAATGGAGCTTTTTCACGCTAAAGCTGTTCTTCAGAAAAAAAAAGAGTTTTGTTGATTTTCGCGGTAAGCCCTGACACACTTTGAGCTCAGAAAAGGAAAGATGTGGCATCCTTCACCCAGTATGTGCGTGAGGGAGAAGTTTCGAAGTCACTTTCGCTTTCATTGTGCGCCGCTTTAGGCGGCTTTCTCAGTCGACAGACCTTGGACACATAACCGCTTGACTCTACTCGTTCGGCGCTCTATCACTTACCTTCTATACGCGCAGGTGCCACAAAGTTTCCGCTCGCTCTTGTTCAAGAAGGGCACCGCTCTCCGCATCCCCTGCTGTGTGCGGAGGACGAGGAGCTGCACGCGCGATTAGCGAACGAAAGAGCTTGTCGTGTTTTGTTTCTTAGATTCCAAAGCGACGCCGAATCGCAAATCAGTTGGCACGCGTTGGTTCGAAGGGCACTCCACCGGTAAAGCGCCGGCGCAACAGCACCCAGTTGGTGTGGACGCCAATGACATAATTTCTCACTTCCAATTTCTCGTGAGCATGACGCACCTCGTCTCAATTAGGGAGCGCCGCCGGACGCACAGTGTGTAACCCTCACGTTGGTTCACTTGACCGGTATACATGCAACGAGGAGGCGTCCTCTTAAAGGGCGTGTCGCAAACTAGGAAGTATTTCCATAGTTTCCCGATCGGCTGACATCGAAGGGCACTTTTCTTCTATTGCGACCGTTTGACTAGACCGCTGTCGTGCATGGCGCAAGAGAAACCGTAAAATCACTGTGAGAATCTAGCGCGCAGCATCGTACTGTTTCGACGGCACACGTGTCAGCGTGATATGCTTTTCTTTGTCGCGCCAAGCGATCGAGGCCTGGAAAGCGACATCTGATAAATATATCCGGGACGATCTCTTCGGTCGCCTCGCGTTGCGTTGTTTTTTTTTTTCTTTTCGATTTGCTTTGATTTTGCCGCCCGCCCGCCCGTCTCTAGATTCACTCGCCTTTGCAACGACGCGTCCCGAATGAACAATCGTTGCGCCCCACAATGAGTAAACTCCTTGGCAACGAAAGCGCGCACTGCCTGGGCAAGAATGAAAACAACCGGCTATGTCGAAGTGAAGCTGAAATGTGAGTAAATAAAAACAGTTTCAGGGACAAGCCCAGGGTCATCATTGGTGGCAGCCTGGAAGTGCGCTGTATTAGCGGTGTGGAGATAACAGATAAATAGGAAATGACTAAACCAGTGTTGCTGTATAGAAGTATGACGCCCTCTTCATGAGTTTTCAGAAGTTTCTCATGCAAAATGCAACCGCAGATATTGCTTATGGGTTAATATGCTCGCATAGAAGCTCACAACTTCCGCATTCACCCGAAAAGTACTTCAGGTGGCATTGACCACTCTGCATGAGACCGGTGCTCATGAATACTGCACAAGAAGCACGCTGCATTCACAGAATTTCTAAATATGCAAAATACTCAGTTGTTCAAACAGTTCACAGTATACTGGAAAAGTCAATCTACCAAGCAATCTGTACGATTGTGCTTTGATGTTTGTGATGACCAAGAGACTGACATCTTGTTCCGCGCACCAACTTTATGTACGCGCGTGCAGCTCTGTCGAAGTCTGCTTGCGGCGTCATACGAACGTTTCAGTAGGATACGATAGATAGAAACGCTGCTATTCTCAAAATACTACAAATGCGTCACCAGAACTAATTTTGCCATTTTGTACGACATAATCACGTTATAGCGGTACCGCGAAATTTACGACTATAACACGTGACTGGAGTCACAAACGCCAACTGGAACAAAGAAGTGAGACGAGGGGTACAAAAATTGGCAATGCAACTTTCAACCGGTGGGCAGCCGATTCAGGACCCAATTTCTTCTCCCTAGTGTAGTGTTAGACATAAATTTTGACGTGTGTCCTACAAGCTCGTGCGTCGAAACCTACCACTTATATCGGGAGTTTCAAAGAGGCAGCCCGCGTGGCCAACAACGTCTTCGCCGCACACTTTACGAGTGTGACTGGTTCAAAGCATTGCTTCCAGGGGGCGTTCGCATTACTGACTTAAAGCATTGTTTTCGTGAGACACCCCATGTGGTCACCATGTTGTAAAACATAATCTTCAATCAAGAACTCTACTTCAGAATTGGCGTCCAGATTTCAGTCATTGTGGAGGTCGGTATCGACATGTTGTTTCAATCCTGTAGTCAACTTCTGAAAAATTGGATAAAATACATTTGAAAGGTTTTCCTTGAACTGGCGACGTTTTCCGCCAACTTTTGAAAACTCTTGTCCACCCTCACCCTCCACCCACCGACCCTGCCTTTGCAAGGCCCTGGCCCTTAAAGAAAAAAAAATTGCCTGACTGCAACCAGCGGGCTGAGGTTGGTTTGAAACTTCTGACTTATACTGATAATACTGACGAGTTTGAACCCTTTCGCGCTATCGATTGCACGCAATCCGTTCCACCACACCCTCGCGGGCCTGAAGCATAGCGTTCACAATTCACGTATCTCTTCCAATATTGATGAGCAATACGATGATAGCCGAAGCCATTGCAGCCAAGATGTTGAACGTGTAGCTCTGTGAGGATCCGCATAACAATAGTATGCCGCAAAGAGTACTCTTTCTTAAATGAGTGTAATCCCTACAAAGTACATATCCACATGCCGTCTGTTCAACCATGGTCGGAATTTTCAGTGGTCATTTCACCAAGTTAGCGTGGTTGCTGACATGCCACGTGCGCACTTCCATTCCCACCAGCAACGTAATTAGACGAAGTAGTCATAACAGCCGCAGCAGCCAGTGCGAATGCGCTCAAATGTGTTCACGGACACGTCTAGCGTGATGAATGCACGCCACTACTTGGAAAATACGACTTTCATTTCAGAGTATATTAGCCACCTATAAAATTACGAAATTTAAAAAAGAACACTTCTCCATTAATGCAGGATTGTAAATTTATGTATATTGTAGTGAGAAAGAGTGAGTTCACCGGCATTTCAATTTGCCTCAGTGGCACTGCCATTGCCATGAGCTCGTCTCTGCTCTGCTTGGGGGAACGCTGCTGACCGATGCCCGTTGACATACTTACCTTGTTATTAAACTTGTTTACGAGGTTTCCCTGCTGACTGTGTTATCACACATATTTTGTTTCGATGGACAAACCTGCTATCTTTTGAACACATGATCACTTATTGATTCACCGTTCTCTGAGGATTGCTCATTATTAATGCCCTATTTCGGGTATCAGTATTTCAGAGTAACAGCCGATGTGTGTCCTATACTTGAGCAACACCTGTGGCGCAAGTAGGACGAATGTTCTTTCACAGTGTGACTCAGTAAAGGCACTGAACGACCACTTCTATGTCAACTGTAGGAGCTGCGCAGCATTGACGAAATGTTTTCTCAGCCAATTCGCGAGTACTGCATGCAGGCCTGCCCCCCCCCTTCCCCCCTGCCCTCAAATTTATTCATTTGTTCATCTTCTTTAACACACCTATTTATTTACATATTGTGCACCTCTGATGTTTAAGATCATGTGAGCTATTAAAATATCACAGGTATAAATACGAAATGCGACAAAGAGCATTGTTTTCAGAATGGTGTGAGGAACATACATCCTAACCAGCCATTGCTGTGCATCACCTCAAACTACCACTTAAATTAAAATAAACAACCTAAATTCACACGAATATTCTTCATGAATGTTATGATTTCTTGCGTTCAGCATTTGCACGCCATAAGTGTCACGAAATCATTAGGAGTGCTTAAATATGGGATGGAGAACACGCTTCATAAATGACCATATATCTCAAAGATACCTATTGATGTTTTTGTCAATTATCGGTAACAGAAGAAAGGCAGCAATAACGGTGGCTGAGTCTTGTGAAAGTGAGTTCATTTTACCAGCGAGAGGCACGCCCGCGCGAAGTACGATGCTTATGCGCATTCGAAGTGCACGCCTGAATCGGTTCTGCTGCTTTTGGAAATTGTGCTCGTCGAAAGATAGCGGGCTTCCACGACAACACACAGCCGAAAATAATTCACATGGTATACATTACACAAGAGCCACGTGAACGTGGCTGTATCCATATCGAGAGATGCAGTGCCGGTCTACTTGCCACTATTATTGTGTAAATCGTAATCTGCGACGTCCAAGAATTGCTGAGATATACCTCTTTGAGAAAAATTTCACTTGCGTACTGCGAGTATATTCTCCAAAAGACGTCAGCCCAATTTTGTTGTTGCCGCCTTTACACATACTGGCCGACACACATTCAGTAAAACTCGTGGGAATAAATATTTGTACATTTATATTGATCCCTCTGTTGACATACAGAGCAAGAACGCCACTGAATACGCATTATTAGTTTTTTTTTATACGATGTCCGCGTGCTTGTCTCGGAGCATTATTTCTTTCCAGGAGGATTATGTGAATCTTGCACGCAACTTCGTTAGCTATAAAACAGAGAACTTGCTCGGACCACTACTTATACCTACATTGCCTTAGACATGAAAGGTTGGGTTTTGACAGCTGGGCGTTTTACTAAAACCGTTTGAATCATTTCGACAATGTTTGCGAGGATTTGCACACAGTTGCGCGATAGAAATTTCATTTGGGCAATTCGCTAACCAAACACAAAATATTTCTCTGTTGATGATGTTTAAATGATTATAGAGCAACATATGGCAACGGAAATACAAATATATTGCAGTGCCAAACTGGAGCCGGCTGCAAAGATAGGTGTTTATAGGAAATAAAACATACACACGAGAAACGAGATAACACAAAGCAAACATATGTTTTGCCTTTCATGCCAAGGTCGGCTAGATAGGTTACGATACGTTGCTATATACGACCTCCCTCTCGTTGTGAGCCAAATGAACTGGCCAATATGCGCAATATTGATGTTTACTGCACCCCGTGTCTCCTCATTTTCGCACGATTGATGTTTTTCCCTCTCTATAAGACGTGGTTCGTAGTGAGGTGACAAGCCATCACGGGTGAGCACGGATGAAAAAAAATATGTGGCCATGGATGATTCGCAAAACAAAAAAAAAGAAAAAGAAAAGCACTTGTTTTGTTTAGCTCCTGCATAACCTTTCCCTGAAGACTGCCTGTGGCCCTTTAGCCTAAGAGCGCGCATAACAGATTAACCTTGCGACCGCCTGCAGCCAGAAACGATGTTTACGTCTTGATTAGCACTAACGTCATAAATCAGTGGCAGGGTGGCATGGTAACCTTGTGTCTAGCTTTCAATTTATTCCGGCTTGTGCGACACGTTCAACGACTTATAGCATCTCCTAAACTTCTCTAAAACGAGCCACTGTGTCAATGTCACGGACACTAAAAATTATGAAATAATGTGCAAAATAAAGAAAGAAACTAAAAAACTGCCTATTCAGGGTTTTTCAAGCTTCCACACAACCTAGAAGGCACGAAAAAGCTCGTAACAAGCAAAAGAAACGCAAGGAGGATAGTGGTCTTGTCTAGTCTCGTTGCCATGATAACATCCTCTCGCCCTCCACGCTCACGCTAGATAAAACGGACGTCGTTAAATGTTGATAGCGAAGCAACCATTGTAAAAATATTCAAAATTTACGGACAGTGTTGGTATATCTCAGGCGTGACCTGGTGAAGCGAACAGATGTAAACGTGTACTGCAACCACGATTACCTGAGTACTTTCCGAACACTGACGTGCATGCCGGTAACTTCGGAGCCGCATCCCTTAAACAGCCGATTTGATTAGGTGCATCTTGAATGGACCGAGACACTTGGTTATCTATCGATCAGCCTGTGGCTGCGAGTGCGTGCCGGGTACCACACATCCCCGTGGTGCGCATTTCCTTATGCTTATATAATGAGTAACGAAATAATCCACGAAGTTAACCAAGCCAGATTAACCGTGGTATGGTTTGAATAAAATCAGTCTTTTTGCTTCTTCGTCTTGAAGCTCTCAGTGAAGCGACCTAATTTTCATCTCAGTTCAAGATCAGGAACGGGAAGGCGAGTGGTAATGAACCGAGCAAGTAACAAAGAAAAGCGGAAATAGGCGAGCAAAGGTGATCGCTTCTTCTCACGCTCTTTTTGTCGACCCTCTCCGCGGAAGCAGGGACGACGCTCACTCTCCATTATGTATAAGAGACAACGCCGCAACCGCTAGTCGAGCAGTGTTTTCTTCATACGCTGGACCCGGAACGAAGGAAACTACCACTATGAACGGAGTAAGTGTTGTTTGCCCATGGTAATAACTCGGTCGCTTGCCCTTCTTGCCCCAAGCGTTCACCCTTAACCAGGTCATGCTTAAATTATGGCTATATCCAGGAAAGTACAAAAAGAATGTTTGGTTTCCTGGACATATCCAAGACTTTAGGTGGAGCCTGATTAAGTGTGTAAATATTCAACCTCACTTCCTCGCTACCCAACAATTTTTTTACCTATTTGAAAATCTACAGATAAAAAAAACAAAGTTTAAACATATTGAACGAAGTGAGCAACAGCGAAATCTTAAAGAGTACAGAACAGCTCTTCGATGCCTAAATGTCATGCTTAGATATGGCCTGGTATGCCTTGAGCCAACAATTCATATCGAAACGGAACCGAAATCTTATATTCCCGGTTTCAGTTATGAATCCTGGGAATGAAATATTCAAAGCGGCCACCGACACGCCAACTGATATGGGACGTGCCGTGTGTTCGGAATAGGCCGCTATAGACCCAAGCCCTCGAGAAACTCTCTTGAAATCGATGCGTGAGTTCACGCATTTCAAGACTCGTACGTGCGAGAGACGCTGTGCAGCGAGTATTTCACAGTGGGTTTCGTTTTCTTTGATGCTGCCGTACCTCGCGCTTGTTTAGCGGAATCCTCCCGCCCGTGCGTACCCGCCTTAGTTGCGCAGCCACGCAGACCTTGAACGGGGCGATATTGGGGCGAGAAGGGTGGATCGCTTCCAGGGCACTCCGGTTAACCTCGTGGCGAGATCGCGGGGACGCGTCTTCTGCGAATCGGTGTCGTACCAGGCAGGGGAACGTTCTTGAAATGAAAAAAAAAAGATTCACGTGGTCAGACGGCGGGAGATCTGAACAAACACCACGGTATGCGATGGCGTTGCGGGGTCATAAAACTACGTTTTTTTTTTATTTTCCCAGCTCGATTCTAAAGTTAACACTCGGATGGCATTGAATTTAGAATCAGTCGTGTTCCGGGCACTATGCAGTGAGAAAGAGAAAACGATTGAAAAAAAAGTTTGGCGGGATCGTACATGGCATAACGGGCCAAGATCAGAAAGCCGGGTACTGATAACCAGAATCTTTCGGGCAGTTTTGTTGTGACTTAGCGATGGCACTGAAGATTCTGTCACCACCTATTCAGTGGTGTCATTGGATCGCTGAGTGTGACATCATTTACAAAATGTTCCCAAGATAAGCGGGACGCATTCCAAATTCAGATGTTATCTATTAGAGTGGACAGATTGCTGATTTAAACGGGAACGAACGGAAATATTGAGAGCGGTGCCGTTTTTACGGTATTCTTAAGTTTATTCTTTTTTTATTGGTAATGCTAGGCAAAAAATATCTGTATAGATATTTGTAACATCTTCTGACAGCGGGAGTATGAAATGAGGGTAGGAGAGGTGAGGGATTTGCAACAACACAGCGACCAAATTGTTTACTTACCTTGAAGTTTAGCCTTATCTCAAGGAAACACATCACTGAGAAAAAAAAATTGCAAGTGTGCTAGTCAGTTGTCATATAGCCAAAGAGTACGCTGAGCACACGAATAAGTTTGTAAGTAGTGAACTAAAGTGTAAGTATAAAAAAAACGCAAAAAGTGAGTTGAAACTGGCTAGTTCTATTCATGTTTATCAACTATTCGAGAGCTAAAATAGCAAAACTAAATTATGTTCAACAAACAATGTATTGCACATTCTAAAAACAAAATTGTCCTGGCGAATTATCACTTGAGCCAACTCATTACTGCCTTTTGCAGAATACGCGTTTTTGAGCGTTGATTATCATGAGCGGGTGAGCTGTTATTTAATGGCTATGCAGAAAACACAGAACTGGTGAAAGTAGGTTTTAGGTGATTATTTGTGTTTTGTTTTGGAAAAGGGGAAAGTCTTACTTACTAGCATCATGCAGCAAATACGAGAAATAACACGTAGACACGGTATAAAAAAATGCTACTAAAAGAACCAAGAAAACCGAAGGAGGAAAAGAGAGAGGGGGGTTGCCATTGTTGGATACTTCACGTTAAACTCGGTACTTTATGACCACGTCTGGCGACGAAAGGTTCAAGGAAGCTCCGTGGCTACTTTCTGGCCACATTGATCTTCTGTCTGGGCTCATTTATCAGCAATGATGCTAGATATTTTCACATAATGTGGCAAGTGAGCCAAAATATTGCCCAATTACTTTATGATTTTTTCATTCTTGGCTGACTACAGCTTACGTTTTCCCTCACCCGTGGGCTGGTAAGCAGCGCTGTTTAAAGTGCCAACGTCTTCCTTAACGCCCATCAACAGTTTTAGGGAGTTAAAAAAATTCAACCAACCAACAAAAAGCCAAGGCTATGTAGAAAACACAGCCTAGTCCCAGCTTATTGACATGCTTTGGCCGCAAAATAACACACACAAAGTAAAGAAATACTAAACGACAAGCACAAGTGGTTGGAAGTGCAGCTTGAGCTTGTCGTTTGAAGGAGATGGAAGAGAAGGAATTGGAGAAGGAGATGGAGATTGAGAAGGAGATGGACATGGAGAAGGAGATGGAGAAGGAGAAGGAGAAGGCGTTTAGTGTTTCTTTACTTTGTGTGTGTGTGTTGTTTTCCGGCCAAAGCATGTCAGTAAGCAAGTACCAACTAGGCCAACAATTAGTATTGTTACAATATATTTCTAGTCCCAGCGATTGCTGAAAGAGTAGCGTTTCTGGAGCCTTCCTAAAACACTCTTGTTGCAACTGTACAAGTACACTTTCAAGATAGCCCTCAACGCCATAAATCATGACAGTTTTTGTGAAGTAAAAAAGCACCCACTACGCCATTATTCTTTTTTCAGAGTATACCGTGGCACCCGATACACACCGGTAGCACTTTGTTGAAGCAGTGACTGATGACGATGAAACATTTTTGAGCGTTTTGTAATGGGGCTGGAAGCATCCAGTTGCCCACTCTTTGCGCTATCCGCGTTTTGTAGTGCATGGCTGTTGCCTTACTCTTTCGAAACACTGCACATGTTTACGAGATTCCTTTCTAGACAAATTGGGCATGAATGAGTTATGTTTACGAAGGATTCCCAAGCACTGGAGTTGCTCTGTGGAAGAATTCGGGGCTGCCCCTCCGATTACCTGCAGATCGGAATCCCATTCCGTCCAAGATTTCTTCTATTATTATTTTGGTTTCTTCTTATATTGAACGATAGCGGTTACTAACAGCAGCGGTGGTAGTTGCAGAAAAATATGGCTTCAGAAACGGTTGATGTGTTTTCATAACAACTCTTGCTGTGATACCCTTTATTATGGCCACAAAAAGCACTGGCTTCGCCGTCATGGTTTCTGTGCGAAGCTGAGACAAATGATACATCCACCACCACACGTGACAAGGAACAGACTATTGCGTTTTAAGGACCCCTAGAGATTACTGCTCACCATATTTGGGGGAAATTCTGCCTTCAATGCTCGCTACAACGTCCATGAAGAAAACGACGTGGTCATTGAAAGATTTTATTTTTGTTGTGCGGCTTAGTTGCCCTTGCCACCACGGGGTGCCTGGCGCAACGGTGCCGTGCGCTTTGGCTTGCTAGAAAAATGCAGCATCAGCACTCGTGTGCATGTGATCACATCGAAATTGACTTGATACGCCAAAATATAATAAAGTAACTATAGACGCAGAGAAAACAACGAAATGAAGAGGCTGCAGTATATGACCCACAATGACGTGACTTGAACGTAATTTCTACACCTCCCCCCCCCCACCCCCCATTCTAAGCAACTTTCTGCGTGCTCGTCGTGAAGAATGAAGAGAAACGCTTGAATCAGTTGCAAAATACCTGCAACACCGCTCCTTCCAAACGGATAAGAAAAATAATTTGATCATTACGGAAAAAAAGCGTTGTATGGGCACATGAATTTTCGGTCGTACAACTCAGTAACACAGTCACCGGAAGTACATGCTTTAGAGCAAACTAGTGTCTATAAAACATGAAGCAAGTGAATTGCCAGGGCAACCAAGGGTGCACAATATTCTTGCGGTTCTAGCAAGTTGTTAGCAAAAATATAGATTAACTCTGCCATGATGGAACTATTAGGCAGCACCTGGGTAGCAGTAATCAATCAACTGTGCTTAAGACTAGAGACTGCGGCTTAGAGAAGCATTGTACTATTGCAGTGGGTCGCATTTACGGACGGGTGCCCTTTAAACCATTTACATAAGCAGCTTCAAGCACAACCGATCACGTAGCACAAAAATCCGACACAGCACAGGAGCAGGGACTAAAGCGAGCGCTTACTTCCAACTTTTTGTCAAATATTTGCGCTACGTGAACAGTTACGTATTACCAATATACTCAACTTTATATTCTTGATTCAAGCAAATTTCCCAACGTTTGTATGTGAGTATGAACACAAACGTGTTTTTGAAACAAGGATTGTCATTGAAATTTCATATGCGTGTGTTCTGTTGTCAAAAGCTATAAAAGAAAGCTAACCTCGAATTCTTTTTCTGTTACTTGTTGCAACAGGTACTAATTAGCTAATTTTACAGCTTCACGCCTGCCTGTTTCTGGCCCTAGTCTCCAGCGCTGCTGCTGGCTACGTCCGCGGCTCCCTGCTCAGGAATGCCGCTCTCGGATACGGCTACGGAAACTATGCCACTGGATTGGGCGGTTACGGTGGCTATGCCCTGGGTCACGGCTACGGCTACTCCGGGCTCACCGGCTCCGGCCTTGGTTATGGTGGCGTAAGCTACGGTGGTCTCGGCTATGGTTATGGAGGCCTTGGTTATGGCTACAGCGGTCTCGGCCGCACCGTAGCCGCTGCGCCAGCCGTGACTCGCACGGTGTCTGCCTATCACGCTGCGCCAGCTGTGTCCGCTGTGCATACTGCTCCATCTTACGCCACCTACGCAGCTGCCCCGGCTATCACTCGCTACGCTTCCTACGGCGTGGCTCCATCCGTGGCTTCCTACGGTGTCGGCCTCGCTCACACTGCCCCAGCTGTCACCGCAGTCCACCATGCTCCAGCTGTCGCCTCCTACGGCGTCGGCCTTGCTCATGCTGCCCCAGCCGTTGCCTCCTACGGCGTCGGACTCGCTCACGGTGCTCCAGCCGTTGCGTCCTATGGCGTTGGCCTGGCCCACGCTGCTCCAGCCGTCGCTTCGTACGGAGTTGGGGTTGCCCACGCTGCCCCAGCGGTTGCCTCCTACGGCGTCGGCCTGGCTCATGCCACTCCTGCCGTAGCATCTTACGGAGTCGCGCACTCTGCCCCTGTTTATGGTTACGGAGTCGGATCGCTTGGTTACGGCTCCGGTCACTACGGCTACGGTTACGGCCTCGGCAGCTATGGCCTGAACTACGGCTACGGTCTTGGCTCTCCCGTGCAGTACTCCAGCCTCATTCACAAGAAGTGTAAGTACCACCGGACGTCCAATTGCAGTTCATTGTCACATCTCAAGCCGGCATGTCAATGTTACGCACTAACGAAGTCGTATACCTTCTTTTCGAGGTGGTCACCACTGAACGCTCAATTTAAATCTTACCACAATGACCTAAAATTCTTCATGAGACGAAATTATGTATTAGAGCTTCAGAATTCTTACATCCAAAACATTCAGTTTATTCAGAATACGGTGAGGGCTGACACAAACCGCAAGAAAATCAACCGATATGAACGCTGTCTCATGCATCCTCTGCTAAATGAAGAACTGTGGACTGTTTAATCATATAACTAAACACACGTCTTCATATCTTCAGTCCAGTCTATTTCTTGTGGGAGTTTTTGCACTTGAAAGAGGCGTATGCGACACGGATGGTCATATTATGCGAACAGCCAGAAAATGAAGTCTGTAAAAATTTTGTTCTGGCTGAGTGAGAATTATTGTACGCTTTTCGTAATTCTTCTAAAAATCATGTGCAGCAAAACAATGCTGCGATTCTTAGCATGCTTCATAACAGAAATGATTCAGTTTCCCCAATGATATGTAACATTTTGTTACGGAAAATTCTGACTATTGTAATCTTTCTTTCTCTTTCAGAAATTATTCATCACGAAAGAATCGGCATGAACATCTCCCTATTACGTCTTTGGAAGCTATGGAACCGGCGTTTTACTACGCTCATCATTACCTGCGAATTCTCAATAAAAATGTTATGAGATTTGGAATGTTAACACGTTTCTATATTTGTCTGTACGGCTTTCCTACCAAGCTTTACAAGTCAGCTTCTTCATTATTGAAAATAAATACTAAATTAAATTTAACAAATTTCGCCGTACAGGAAAAGCAGAAAATCAAACCACTTTATTACTGTAGTTCTTGCTGAATGCGGATCATCCCAATTAGCTTCGACATATAAAAAAATGCGGAGTGTTTCTCGCTGAAGTTGCTGCTGATATAAGCTTACTTTCCTATGCGCAAAGTTCCTATTTAGAGGGAGGGGGGCGAAAGTTTGGCAAAGCCTCCCCCTCCTGGTTACTTCCACGTATGGGTCAGACTACTTCGCCGGCACGCCTCTTTAGGTGTCTAGGCAGAGCTGCTCTGAGTATAATTCTCGACTGTCTCACAGAAAGCCAGGGTTGAACTCAAATTGGATTCTGGACAATTTGTATTCATTTCTTTGTTTTTCTCAATTCGAGCGATAACGAATACGTGCGATGGGGGCAAACAACTACGGAATTGGTAGGATCTCATAAAATATTTCGCAGTAAAATACCGGTAGCTTCTGAAGGCTACTATAGGTGCTTTGTGTTCAGTCGCATGCAAAAAGATTAGCCTTAAAGGGGCCCTGAAACACTTTTTTAATTATCATAAAATTAATTTACTGGAAATGCGTATTGCCTAAAAAATCAACGCCGCAAAAGTGTTAAGAATATGTCCAGTACGAACCGAGTCCCAAAGATTTGTCACACGATTCAATCGCATTCTCTCTTTTCTCGTCCCGACGAAAGCGCCCTGGAAGCTAAGCAAGAAAGGATGGGAGGGGCAAACAAAAACGTCATGCGGGCCTCCTGACCTTTTTTTTTCTACGAATGCGCGAGTTATCAGTGTGATCACGCGTGCACGCTTGGACAAGTAGCGCCCTCCAACGGAAATCTCTGTAACGACCAAGCGCGCGATGTTCAAATCACCGAATGGCTGATAGATGGGCGTACTTTGATAATTTATTGTCAATTCCAGGCCACGTGCAGCGCTCTAATATTTAGCTCACGTGTTGGCGGCAGCTTCTTCTACCGATCAGCAGCATTTTCTGACAATGCCCACAAAGTGTTGCAGGTCCCCTTTAAAATGTAGGGTACAGCTGAAATTGGCTGTTGCCATCAGAATTATTAGTTATGTAACACGCCTTTGTGCAAGTGTAATGTTCTTCTGCTGATAATATTTGTAACTAGCTACTTCGCCACACTGTCGGAACGGCCTGAATTATTGCAGAAAAATTAGGCATTTCTGAAGATCTTTATAAAGGTATGACTCATAAGCAGCCCAATATCAAGGACAATTACTGGCATAGTCATAAACACAAATGCATAATGGTGCTCGCCATACTTAAATAAAAATTCTCTAGGAGTACTATTATTTCCCTTCTTCTCCTAAGGGGTCACTTTTGCATGCTTTCGTTTGAATGCATGTAGAAAAAAAAACTACCGATATTCGTCGGAAGCATCATCCCCACGCTAAATTGCTTGTTTTTACATATCGGTATTTTGTCTAATATTTCATACTGAGCTCTGAAAATTTTGTGATAGTAGATGTGAAGCTCTGTAATAAAGTTTATGCCAGAAATTTCGTTATCCGGTGTATGAGCATGAGGTATGTCTTACACCGATGTACTAACTGCTCGTTTTTTTCCCTGCCCAACCCCTTATTTTCTTCTATTAACTTTAACAATTCACATAATTTACATCATTCCTTCCAGTCAAGTAGTCTGAAGAAGTCTGAAATGATTCCCTGGTCCCTGCAGGTGTTCTTTCAAACTTTTAGTTAATGCCATAGAGTCACAAACTAAGTGGCACACATTAAAAAGGCAGTTACGGGCTATTGGCGGTTGTATTCAGGAGAGAACATCGATACATGTTCGGCGACCAACTCTGGGGAAAATGTACAGGACAGCGACCTCAGCCTAAGCTTGAAAAAAAAATTTTGCCTTCGTCCCCGTAAAAACAAAAAAAAACGCGAATCAAAGACTTTTCAAAATTTATGAGAAAAGAAACCCCAAAATATATACACTGTCGCAAAACTCAAGTCAGCACGGAGCACATTTTAACAAAGGCGTACGACGCTCGCTGTCTGCGTAAATTCCCCATGACTGGTACTAAATTGTGATTACGTATTCATTTTCTTTTGCTGTGTCTTTGAAGAATTTGTAATGTATTGCAGCTATTGCAAACAATATTTTTTCACACCTAGGTTTAGAAAGTTGTGATTGATGCGCACCGAACACCCAATCAAATTAATCGCCTGAGCCCTACTACACATCCACGTTACACAATGTGGAAGTGGGTGGTTTGAAAACTCAATTCAGTGGTTGAAAACTCAATTCATGAAAACTCAATCAGACTCCCTGATTTAAAGCTGCTTAAAATCACAGAGTTTAGGAAGACACCTTGCACCGGTCTGCTAACGATTTTTAGGGCCTGCCCTGCCAGCTCAGTGATTTAGTGCAACATTGTCAAGACCATTTGAGAGTCTCTTTAAGCAGTGCCGAGCTGAGCAAGTCTGCAAGGTGTGAAATTACATTACAAGTTGATTCCTTTGAATGGCCTTCATACCACACCCTTTTTCCCTAAGTATGAATGAACATGTAGAAACGATGCTCACACCATCAAACAATTCTAAAACGCCATGATACTGTGAACGATAGTCCAGTGGGGCTGAACGTTTACTACTAAGTCTAAGTAAGGTAAGTTGCCTCCGATATTTGCCTGGTTTTCCGGTATTGTGTTAATGTGTGCCCTGATTAAATTTATGTAAAGCTCTTGTCTGTACAAATAATAAAGGGGTCAGTAACAATCGAAATAATTTGTCTTGATAGAGCTTCGAACATTTAAATAGTTAAAATAGTTTTCGGGAAAGTACGCGTCACTGCTCTTGCCCGGAAAACCTAAATTCACAGATTCCTGTACCGGCATGGGTAATACTGCTACTGACAAAATGTAGCGCGACATTCCCTCGTTAGAGTTTCAGAATAAAGCTTTACACCATTGTACTTTATATACAGCAGTTCCTGCGGGATGGCAACGCCTGCACATTGATTTGCACAGCGTGCGTCATCTAGTGAGAGAAAGTAGAACGCACATATATATCCCACGGCCTCCAAGATTAGCCTGCGGCGCGCCGTTGCTACTGCCGTCCCATTTGCACACAGAGTGCGTAATCGGAGGAGGGTTAACTACTCCCGCCGCAGCACGGAGGCGCATGCCCCCAAGGCTATCTTGCCGTGATGTAGGCACGCGCAGAGGACGAACGCGTGGCAATCGCAGCTCTGTGCGACGCGTAATAGCATATCGCAGCACGCTTGTGCCTACTAAAGGAAAAACGCCGCTCACTGGTGCAACTGCGCTATTGGCTGTATAGATCCCAAGCATACTTAGGACTACGGCGAGAGGCACATTGCCGAAAAACCATTCGCTGATGCCATACGTTACGTTTCTTTTTTTTTTGCTATACGCATTGGTGATTTTTTCTCGGGGACGATTTACAGCAAGAAACATAAAAATGGAATAGGCATGAACGCTGGTAGGTCGTTCTGCGCGTTGTACTGCGGTTGTTGTTTTTTCTGTTTTTTTTTCCTAGAAATCCTCCAGAGCTCGTCTTTGTTTTCTCGGTGCAGCTTCCTGGTGACATCTGCTTTTCTGAATACTTGCACTTTCAATCGGTTTATCGTCCCTAAACCTGACAACCTGCTTGGCAGCAGCTCATCGCTAATTTGCGTTGTAAAATCAACTGTCTCTTGCTTACCTTCATGAGCTGAAGCAGGTGCACCTAGTTCCCCACATCCTACGACCACAGAATCTTCAGACACATATGTGGGCACACTGCCTAAGCGGAGCTTGTGGTGATTGACTTGATTCCTGAAGTGCTTCTTCATTCAACATGCTATCTTCGCACTGTAAATGCAACCAGCAGGCGACAGTTTTCGAATTGTTTGTGCTGTTTTCATTACCATGGCCTGGATCACAGGCTGAATCACTACCACCTGTGGAAGTAGATGTCGTTTCTACAAAAATCGCTCTAATCTTCTTCCTTTTGGGGCTGCCGTGGTTGCATGTGGCTGGGTTATTTTTCGAACATGCTCGCAATACAGTTCTTCAGACGGCGTCCCTTTGTGGATAACAGAGCATAATCTCACTACAAAAAGTGATTGCTGCAGACAACACTGCTAGTGTACTTGTCATTTGGCCAAAAAATATTTCCTTGGTATCGATTTCAGACACGCTTGGCGAGGATCATCATTCGAGGGAAAATCATGAAAACTGATGCCAAGTCATTTTTTTCTGTCAAGTGGACAGAAAAGTACGCAGCACATTAAGCTGAAACATGAGGAAATAGGAAAGGTTTTGGAGCGAAGCTTCACTTATGTTATTTAATCATGCTTCAAGAATTTGATTTCATCAATAATTTAATTATAACACTACCTATGCCTAACAACCCGGACTTGCAGAAAAACATAAAACATCGAAAAAAAATTGCCAAGAAAAATCCAAAACGTCTTGACTTCATGAAGATGAATGAAAGAGCGGAGCTGTTGAATGCGGGTACGGGCAAATCTATTGTGGCGTTAGAGTACACAATTTTGTGCTCTCATTAAGGGAACCAAAGCACAGCGTCTTTGTAGAACAACAGGAATGAAAGAGAGGAAAGAAGAGGCACACGACCGTGGGAAGAATTTTTATCAGCTGGGGTTCTTCAAACTACACGGGCATTTAGCATGCTGCCTCCATCCAAGTCCGTCTCCCACCAAAAAGAAGAAAACTTGCGACTTCCATCAAATGGCGGCGAATCCAAGGAGGTTACACTGATAACCCTCTTGGGTGACACACGAAACAGTACAACTTAGATTTCTTATACGTGCGCCAAAACGTGGCTACACAAACCTTCAGCTGTCGCTTACATGTGAATGCGCTGGCTAAAAAAGAAAAAAAGAAAACAAGAAAACACAGAAATGAAAAGAGAGATGGATGGGGGGTGACATCAGGTGGTTCCTGCACTTGAACTTAACTATACCTACAGGAGCCTCCAGCCTACCATAAAATGAACCAACAAACAAACAGCGATCTTTCTGTGTTACCCACGCAAAAAAAAAAGAATTCTCGGGAGTTATCTACATCATAACAGCTCAGCTGAAGGAATTTCGCTTGAAGTGTGAGAGACAAAGCTGTTTTTCAACGCAGTAGCATACTTATAGTTTTTGAGCCAAAGAGAACTGTGAGGAATGTAGCATGCCGCAGTACTTTTGTGGTTGTGTTAGAATTACTAAGACAAGCTCTTTGACACTATCACGATTGAAAAAAGAAAAGCAGCATAATTCATGATAATACGGGTTGCAGCGCGAGCACGAATGTGCTAGAAAAAACAGACGAAAGTCGAGGTATGGAAGGCAAAGAGGACAACACGAGCGCTGCTCTTTGCCTTCCATACCTCGACTTTCGTCTGTTTTTTCTAGCACATTCGTGCTCGCGCTGCAACCCGTATTATCATGAACTCAAACCAACTAGCCCAAATCGCCATTCTTCTTCAAAAGCAGCATAGCCACGTGTCATATCTCGCGACAACTCGAAGAATGCCGTTCGGCAAGCTTGCGTCCAACCTAGGTAGTGTTGCGGTTACGCGGTAAAAGTAACGCCTCTAGCGATGACGCCTTATACTTTTTCGGGTAAGTTAGTAACGTATACTCGTTTGAATTTTAGAACAGTAAAGCTATTGTTTTCTGTATTTTTATTTGTACCAATCAAGTGGAAAGGGGTAGCCGTCGCCAAATAACAGTGACAAAAGCTCCTGCGTTTATTTTCTATTTCAATGAAAAACAGTAATGCGTAACGTACTTACGTTACAATATTTCAGTAATGTTCAGTGTTACGTTAATCGTTACTTTTTCATCTTGTAGGTGCCACTTTCTTTCCAGAGCTCACCCCGAGGAGTTGTTTTGTCGTAGAGTCGGACATCTGTCCGCCTGCAAGCTTTGACACTGAAAGCAAGTGTAGAATCTTTTTTCAGAAATTGCAGATCGAAACTTTTAAAACTTGCCGACCGCATGTGGGGACCTTGTAGCAAGTTTGCAGAAAGTCGCAGAATCCACCGTGACAACCTGTAAAAACATGTTTTGCATGGAAGTGGATTGTAGCAGGGGTAGTGCAGGACAGTGCACCTTCCCGCGCCCCAAAAAACAGGCTGCCCGGAGAAAAAGCGCATGTGTCGGTTTACTCCATAACACATGCTGATTGCCATGCTTCGTACGTGGGGAAAGCAGAAACTTCTCGGAGAGCCTGAGGCAACACAAAACTGACGTCTGCAAGTTAAAGTCACAAAAGAGTACACTCGATTATCAAGCGTGGTGAACGACTACCGCATAAAATTGGGCAAGGTCTGGATCATAAACTTAAAGCCAAATTTATAAGCTACTGTTTGTGAAATCCTCGCCCAACCAGGAGACAACGGTAACTTGACCGTTCTACAGGTACACTACAGTGGGAGCTTGCCTAGACGGGATTCCGCACATCACAGACAACACGCGTCACACCATGACGGGAAGAAAGCCTTTAAAAAGAATGCGAGTCAGGCTCGAAGCGTTCATTTCTTTCTTGTGAAGAATAAAAAAACCTTTTTACAATTTTCTTGCTACATTGGTTGGCTTCCTTTCTCGCTATGTCATCTGTTTCAACTAAAGGCCATTAATACCGCTGTCACTAGAACACCACGGCTAACAACAATTACAGGCAGCTCCACGGCAGACGCAACCGCAGTTGGTCTCCTACAACCGTAAGTATCGCAAAACAGAGGCTCTAGGCAGAACTCTTATTCGGGGACGGGGGAGGGGAGGTCATGATGATATGTGGGGTTCGACGTCCCAAAACCACCATATGAATATGAGAGGCGCGATAGTGGAGGGCTCCGGAAATTTCGCCCACCTGGGGTTCCCTAACGTGCTTCCAAATCTGAGCGCACGGGCCTACAGCATTTTCGCCTGTATTGAAAATGCAGCCGCCGCAGCCGCGATGCGTTACCGTGACCTATGGATCAGCAGCCGAGTACCTTAGCCACTAGACCACCGCGGCGAGGCAGAGAAAGGGGAGGGGTTCAAATCTTTGAGCTGAAGTGGTGGCCGAGCAGGCAAACGGTCATTTGGCGCCATTTTTGCCATGACCAAAAATATTTCGGGGGGTGGGAGGGGGGGGGGGCACAAGCTTGATGTGCTCACCCCTGGCTTAACAACTGTTGCAAGCGAGTGATTCCACGCGAGATCGAAACGAATCAAAAAACATTATTTTAGAATTTATTGAGTATTTCATAACCCAGTGGCCGAAAAAGGAACCCAGTTTCCTCTACAACTGCATAGTTTAAGATAAAAAATTATTAAACATAATAAACACGGAAAGACCAATTTAATCAAGAGTAATTATTAAAATTTCTTAATAATGAACACACAAATATCACCGTTACAAAGAAGACATTGTGTGTACAAGTTATATGCACTACAAAGCATGATGAAACGTTGTTTAAAACTTGTACAGCGAAGAAAAGTATTTTTACAAAATTTTTATACATGGGAGATTTTATTATGGTTGCTACAAAGTTGACCAGACTTTTCAAATTTGTTTTTCAAACTAAAACAAGTTTCCCTTCTTTCTCTCCGCAATGGCAGCTACGTTATCACTTATTGAACTACCGAACCAGCGATGCTGATCTTGAACACGCCCACATAAACACTCGCTAATTTTCGCGTTAGTTATACAGGCTGAAATGAACGAGAAGTGTGTATGCAGATTTTTTTTTACGTCTCTAGGCCGTAAACCATTTCCTTAGCGTGCCGTCAGAATAGGCCTTTTCTCTGTAGGTCATCCCCGCATGTGTGTCGGTGTCGATGAGGCACGCTTCATAAGTTCTGGCGGCCCAAAAGAGACGACGACAGTGAATCAAGAGACATCTGGTGTCACAAACATGCAAATGCCCCTTCCTCACTCAAGAAGAAAAAAGAAAAAGGGATGCGCCAATGCAGGCCTCCGCGATTGCCTACACTGGCTCAAGGTGGGCAATTTCGAAACCAAGGACCACCTTTTTTGGTTTAGATTATCTGCACTGGATGGGCTGTTCGGACCTAGAAAAAGCCAACTACTAAAGTTTTTTGAGAGTCAGTGATGCTTTCCGTGTGGCTAGCATGGATGACTGAATCGATATTGTGCATGATGTCGTATTGCGATAAAATCGCATCACCTTGGGCCACAGAGTCACAAGCCTTCACATGTAACTCTACAAGCAACTTTAAACCCTTCTAACATTGCTAAGTCATGTTACACTTGTATAAATAATACTCGTTCAATTAGCCTATTGAACATAATTCCTGTTTGGATTTTTTTTGTGAAATATCAATTTGAGATATAGAACTTATTATTGTCAGTTCCTGTGAAAAAGACAAATTGATTAAGGTTCATGATTGTCTGGTTGCGGCAGAGGTAACTTCTGTTACTTTTTTTTGGTAACGATAACGGTAACAGTAACGTTTTGTAGGTAACGTAGGGCGATAACGCGTTTTTTTTTTTTTGGTTGGAGTAAGGCGTAACGTATTTAGTGACTTCTTTTTTTTTTTTTTTGGTAACGAATACAACATTGAACCTCGATAGAATATTCCGCGCTAGCAGCCTCTGTTGCCCCATTCTGTTTTCAAACGACCACTAATGTTGCATGCAAAAGCGATGAGCAACATTTATTAGCATACCTGAATTTCTTTTCAACTGCCGCAAGGCATATACGCACGTCGACTGCGTGCTTAGAACGCGTCTGAAATAGAAACAATTGCACCAACACGGTTAATGTGACTGAAATGACTGAAATCACGCGCTGGAACATGCAAACGAGTGCCGCTCGATCTATGGCAAAACAGCGCCATCTCGCGCCGCCTTAACGAAGCGACAGAATTACACTCCGCTGGGTGAAGCGCCGAATCGGACGGCCTTAGCAACGGCGCGCCGCGGGGTAATCGCGGCGGCCACGTTTATCCATGCAGAATGCATCGTAAGGTTGCGTGGTGGTCGAGATGACTCTACTCAGGATTTTATTCACGTGGCATACCAGATAGACAGCGCTTACAATTAACTGCGCTTAGTCGAATAACTGAAATGCGTAAATGCGAGTATTAATTTTATGATCGTTTGAGAATATCTCGAAGTTTTCAGCCCGTGTTAAAGACCTAATAAACATACCGAAATATTTAAATGCAAAAGTGGTGAAAGAGTGCAATAAATTTTTATTCCCACGATGATTATGCAGGTATGAAGCATGATAGCATAACCAGTTTGTAATAATCATTTTGGTTATGATGTTGCTGGGATGAATGGCACCTACCAACACGTGAATCACCATGGGTATGGGGAATCATGTGGTCTTCATTTTTTTTTTCAAAACATATGAGGGGCTGGCGTCAAATAAATAGATGAGCAATTAATCATGAATTTGACTTATAGAGTATAAAATAAACCAAGATGGGTGAGCTCCGCTACAAATGAAATATTCTTCATAATACGTACCTGGTCATAAAACAAAGAAACTATTTATTTTTCTGACAATTAAATTTGTTCAACTGAGATATGTATTTCTTTAAAATCCTTCATATATTTTCGCCAGAGTTTCTCCACATCATACTCCAAAATAACAACAGTAAAGTCAAAATAACTGGCACACTAAGTTGCCACTGTACAATTTCAGTGGCTCTTCTGACACTGGAAGAACTTTGGATGTCCAGCAAGAAATGTTTGATTGTTTCTACCTCATTTCTGAAGCAATAATGAAAACAGAAAGGCAAACAGTGTGTGCACAAACCTATAGTTGGGGTTCTACATTGCATGCTCTTAACTACAATTTACACTGTTTACCACTCCAAGTAAACATACGCCACTCTGCGAACAACACTGTGTAACTTTTGCGATCGCCATGCACACTCTCTGAAGAGTTACGTTCGTGCTGAAAATTTCCTCTTTTGTTCTGTTGAGTTTGTGAATACTATGGTGGAAACATCGTTTCACAATGATGGTAGACTATCCCGTGATATATTAAAAAAAATCAAAATGTAAGCAACATTCGATTGACTCGAGACCTTCTAGCTCTGTTCCCTAAAATGGACCATTTGTTCAAACTTGTCACAAAGACGAGTCGAAAATTTCGGCATTTTGTTCACCCGAGGGACCCGTCGGGAGAGCCGAAATGATACTTGGAAACACTGATAAAAAATACTCAGATATTTTGTAATTTTAAACAAATCAGAACGACTTGTATAAGTTTCTGAAAGAAAAAATCTTCGCAAGTCTGAAAACTATGCTCTGGGATGCAGAAAGAACCATAAACGAAACAACTTTCTTAAACACCGTTTTTCGCGCCTTTTCTTTAGTTCCTGCTGCAAAGGTTAGATGACGCTGCTTCCCTTTGCCTTAGAGAAACTTGCTGCGTTTTTGTATAAACTGCGTTTATACAGACACGTAGTGGAACTTCAAGGCGCCGCGCTGTTTTTGAAAACTTGCTGGTCACGTAATACAGTTGCAGAAGGAGCCGCGCCCCTCGGCAGTCGCAATACCCCCTGTAAATTATACTGCTCAAATCTCCTCATCAGTAATTCTTCCCAGCAGGTTCCCGGTGTCACTACAGTAGCACGAAGAATGTGCTGCATATTGGCACTACATCAAAGCCGATGGCTTGGGATGATAGCGCGAGGCGCTACGGTGCATTCACTTGGAGGGTAAAACAAGAACTTTTATATGTTGACTTGGTACCATGTTTGTGATGGCCTTCACTGATGTAAAGGTTCGACCCTCCTGAATTATAAATGTATATACAACCGAATCAAGAAAATGAAAGCGGTGACTATAGCCAACTTTATCGCTCAAACTAGGATCTCATTGAAACCACGATTGTGGACTCCCAGTCACATATATTTGTATTACTTGTTTCATTACTCTGTTCTATACTGGAACACTGTTATTACAGCTGAATACTTAAATTGAATTATGACAACAACATTTGCCTGAGAAAGGGCAGAGGCAGATTTTTTTCGGAGAGGGGGGGGGGGCACCTTTTCAGTTTGAGTGGGAGATAGGCAGGCAGATGTGATCAGGTGCCAGTTCGTGCTCTATATGCCATGGCGAAAAAAATTCGGATGGAGGCACGGCTCCAATGTGCCACCGCCTGTCTACGCCACTGACCTCAGATGCCCAATCTTATTCGCAGTCGACTGAGAGTATCAAGACATGCATGGATAAAATGATATTAAATGCAAAGCATTTTATAGCGAACTTCGGTGACTTTGACCGTATCTATCTATCTATCTATCTATCTATCTATCTATCTATCTATCTATCTATCTATCTATCTATCTATCTATCTATCTATCTATCTATCTATCTATCTATCTATCTATCTATCTATCTATCTATCTATCTATCTATCTATCTATCTATCTATCTATCTATCTATCTACGACCTTTAGTTCTCCAGGTCATCAGGATAATGGGATCTATACCAAAAATGGTATGTCATAATGTGACTGCATGATGACCATAACTGCCTAGTCATAACATGATAATGATGACATATACATCATGAATGTCATGATTTACATGTCATTGTCTTGGTGCTCCTGCGGTGGTATCATTCACATCATATACCGCAAAATAGGTATGGTGTGACATGACTACATGGCCAACATAAGTGACAGGCCTTGCGTGGAAATCATGACAGCGTGTCATGTAAACACATGACTACATGCAACGCTCATGATGCGCTTGTGGCCGTTTGGCTTGCTCCACATATACCAAATTTAGTATTGCGTGATGTGAATGAATGATGAAAATATATGACTGGTGAAAACATATTAATCATTACATGCATGCCTTCTAAGAGCACGACTACATGCCATGCTCATGATGCGCTCGCTGCCGTTTCGCTAGGTTCACATACACCAAATACGCTGTTACGTGACGTGAGTGGATGACGAAGGTATTTCACTTGTGCAAACATGATGACCATGACATGCATGTCATGTGAGAACATGACATAATACCACGTTCTTGATGCACTGGCGGCTATTTCGCTAGCTTCACATATACCGAATGCGGTATTACGTGACATGAATGAATGATGATACTATTTGACTGGTACAAACATGATAATCATGGCATTCGCGTTATGTAAGAACATGACCACATGTCACGCCCATGATGCGCTTGCGGCCGTTTCGTCAGCTTCGCGTATACCATACTTAAAATTACGTAACGTGAATAGACGATGAAGGTAAACGGCACGTCCAAACATCATAATAATGACATGCGTGTCACGTAAAATATGACTACATGCTACACTCAAACCACGCTCGTGGCCGTTTCGCTCGCTCTACATATACCGAAATTAATATTATGTGACGTGAATGGACGAGAAACAAAATTGACGGTCGTAAACATGATAATCGTGATATGGAAGTCATGTACGGCATAATTTGCGTCCACTTCGTAATGTTGTGCTGATCGCCAAGCGACATTTCAACCTTACTCATTCGTGCTTCGCATAACATCAATTCTCACTGAACGTGGGATTAGCCATTTTTTATTTATCAAGAGAGTAAAGCTAGAATTGTAGTTTGGTACAACCGGACTTGAGCTTGACCTGCGATCGGCTGGTTATTTTTGAAGCGATGGCGGAAGAGACACCCATCGGCACTGCGCTCTTATCTAGTGACGTAACCCACCTCTACATCTGAGCTATTTAATAGCGCAAGTTGCATTTATTTATCTGCAATGGCAATGAAAGGACGAACCGGCAAATAATTGACCAACGTACCATCTCTGCATTGTGGGCACTCAACCATTTAACATTGTCTACCATTGGTAAGCCACGGCTTTGAAGTCACACACCGTATCAGGATCGTGTGAAAATTTATTTTCGAAGAATTATTTGTACAGATAGGTGTATTTGTAGTGGAGGGAGGTAGAGGGAAGATCCCCTCCAATCAACATGAAGAAGGGTGGGATGTGACGTGTGCCTTTACACTTTCCCAGTTATGGTTACGCAAGTTTTGGAGAAGAATGACGGCCAAAATTTCGTGCCGTTGCATTAAAAGAGCTGTTTATACTTTCTATCTTTACTTCAAGAAAGACATATTCGCCATTGTTAGCAGCGCGGATGGCTTAAGTTTTCGTTTTTTTCTTTTGTTCTTTTTTTTAATAGTGAAGCAGCTCGTCATTCTGAGGTGAAGAACGTGGCAAGCAGAGGGGCGTTGCGATAAAGACTTGCCCCTCCCCCACTTTCGTTGTAATGGGAAACAACCGTGCATTTGTGGGCAACGTGACACAGTCGTCCCCAATGGGAGATTATGGTCGCTGGCGAACAATTTAATTACACGTGGACGTCATTGACGTCAAACGTAAGATGGTCTCCATAGTAGCAAGCAAGTCAGGGACATAGACCTGGAATACTTGCAGCATAATGAGGCCCGCATTCCCAATATTGTAGTGCGCAAGAAATGTGGACAAAAGAAATTGTAAACAAATACCTAGTGATGATGTACTGGGGGGCGGGGGTCAAAAGTTCCTCGGCCGCTATCTCTTGCATTTTTGACGGACAGTGGCCTGGAAACTTTTGACCCCCCTTTACGCATGCATGGTGAATTGGATGGAAAAAAGGCTTTGAAAATTACCCCAAAAAGAGCAGTGTTACAAGTTAAGGAAACATGAAAACAAAAATGAGAAGAATGAATCGGGTTTTATGCCCTACATTCATGATATGAATATGAGAGCCGCCATTGTTGAAGGCTACAGAACGTCTGTCAGTCTGATGTTTTTTTTTTCTACTTGCACTGACATCGCACAGAACAGGGTTCTCTACCATTTCGCTAGTTAGGAAACGCGATTGCCACAGCCGCAATAGAACCTGCGACCTGGCACACCACTGTGGACCATGAACAAAAATACGCAGTCTCTTGCACATTTTGTTTGTAGATGAGGCTGCTCCGTGAATCTCCCGTGTTCAAACAATGGAAACTCAAATATCTATTAGAACACAGGGCGAGGAGTTTCAGCAACTCCGGCATTTCAGCATTTCATGCTGGCGCATATGTGAATAATTTACGCAAGGGGCAACAAGCTCTCATCGCCCACAAATATACTACAAGAATGAGTTCAGGAAAATGTGCTGTGAATGGCACTTGCGGCTCGTTCCATGTACAGGCTGAAAGCTAATTTATTGTTCATGAATTCTTCACGGTATATTCGCAGTAGTCTGCCACCGTGCGCTTTCCGCAATCGCCCGAGCCATGGTGCTGTGCGCTACACTTGGTGTATTGAAACCGCAGCAAAATGACCGAGAATACGATATTCAAGAACACAAATCTCTTCTTTCTTGCCCCCCCTCCTCCTCCCCCCTCCAAAAAAACTTGCGAAATCTCTACAAACGTAAATGAAGCTAAGCTCTCTAAGAACTGAGCTTTGGCCTCTCCTTTTCCGTCTTCTTCCTTACGCTTCCCCTGTTTTGCAGCGAAACTTGTTATGACAACACTACACGGGTCGGTAGCGTGGGGCGCCGCAGTTGTCATCCGCCGCCGCCGCCCGTGTCCGTAGCCACTATCACACGAAATAAAAATAAAGAACTCAGTTAATTAAAAGACACCTAGGACACAATGGCATTTGAACCCGGTTGCCCTGCGTGCCCAACGCTATTTACCGCGTGCTTACAGGAGGTTTTCAGAGGCCTAGAATGGCAACAGTTAGGCATAAGAGTTAATGAAGAGTACCTTAGCAACTTGTGCTTGGCCGATGACATTCTATTGCTGAGTAACTGTCACACATGTCCCATTTATTAGGGAGGCGATCGCCGGGCTAATTCCAAGGGCCGAAGTATTGGCCCCCCCGAACCGCACCACGAAAGCGTTGACAATTTAGAAGTGGTCCTTTTTGGCGCGCCAGCGGACGCCGGCTGTGGCCCAAAGAACAAGTCAGAGCCGAGAGTTGATAAACAAAACAAATATTATATTCTCAAAAATGGCAGATCGAAAACAATACACAAGAATACACACTCCACAATAGTTACATACAATACGTCGCCAATCAAACAACGTACTACACAGTACAATCAACCACACTTGAAACAACGGACGCAGACAACCATACGCACTACAATGCAGTCGCATGCATTGAACAACCAAGACACTTAAAGACTAAAGAGATAGAAAACCTATTCAGTCCAAAGTTCTTGGAACCAAAGTCTAGATGATACTCTTCCGAGAATCACTCACTCAAAGTCCAGCGTTGTTGTCGTTCCGCAGCCCTCGAAGTTTCTCTTCCAGGAAACCTCGCCGAAGTTTCTCTTCCAGGAAACCTCCCGTCTTCAATAGGCCACTCTCCAAGCTTCAAACTTCTTCGCCCGAACACGTCGGCTTCACACACGCAGCTGTTTCTACGCGTCCTCGCTCGATATCGGTAGACACACGCTCTTGCCTGTAGCTCGGGCCTTCACCCCTCAGGTGGAAATCCTCTTCATCTCCTGCTTGGTCCCTACGGACAAACCTTCGCCGACTACGCGGCGGGATTCCTTCGCACTCTGGCGCAACTTCCGTCTTCTCCTGATCTCTCATCTCGGCTGCTCGGTTAAATACCTTGCGCGCGACATTCCAGACGGTTCTCGTCATTTCGTCGGCGCGATACGCAGCGAAGGCTGGGAAGAGGGCGAGACGGTTGGAACGCCCTCCGCGGCAGATGACTCAGCTCGGTATGACCACGCCCCTTTCGTTCTGGAAATTTATAGCGCTTGCCCGGCCGCTGCTGTGGGGTGAGGAGGTTCATCAGCGAAGCCACGCTTCCGAGAGGAGAGGCGTCGCACGCCCGGGGAGCCTTGGATGCTTGTTTTCGCTTTTCTTTTTTTTTTCGTTGACCTCGCCGCGTCTCTCTGGGCGCGTTATCGCAAGAATTTGGCGGCGCGCCCGTTTTTAGCACTCGTTCTGTGACACTGCCCCCCACTTTAAGAATATTATCTCATAATATTCAAAACCACACAAACGAGCGCGAAAAGTCACCACACACTCTCACAGACTGTAACACAATCCGTCGCTCATGACACGTCACATTCACAATATATCACTCAATACAATTGGACATTACAATTCAATCTCACACACATGAAATATAATCTCAGGTACATGACTACAACACTTCATCACACATTCCAAACAATACAAACATACAAAGTTCTGTCTTTACAACAATTATACAACACTATACATCACATCACAGCACAGACACTTCGACACTTGTGACACAGGATAACACAGCTTCAACACAACATATGGCACTCAACACTGCCAAACACATTCGGATTCGACTTCAGCACTTATCCTGTGTACTTTGAGCGGCGCTTCCGCTCTTTCTTGCGGTGCTCGCTCGATCTCTTCTTGTGCTTCCACGTTCCTTTTCGGCGAGCCCTTTCCAACGACAATATCTGAGGCGGCGTCTCAGCCATAGTTGCCACTTCCGACCCTGCTAACGGGTCATGACGTCTGACGAGTCCTGTCTGTTTATTTACCAGCTTGTTCATGTCTCTACATTTGGCTCGGCTGGCCGACTCCGTCTCCTTTACACTGTCGGTTGGTTGGGGTCGTGCGGACGTACGTCCAGCGGCCCAGTGCGTGAACTCATTCAACACGATCGTCTTCTCATTCGCTTTTTCTTGCGCCGCGGCTTCACCTTGGGCTCTAGTGAGATCCGTCACGGGATGCTCCTCCACTGTATCTCGCGGTCGCTGGGTTGGCGAGGGCTCTATCTTAGGGTCTTCTCCCAAACATTCCGGATCATTCGGTCCTCGCGCCCCGGCGATGTTTCCGATGACAAGGTCGTAAAGGGGGGTCGTCATGCATAAAGCAGTAACCTTCCCGCTGAAGTACGGGGTTTCCACCTCAATCTCTGCTTCGGGAAGCATCCGAACCGTACGGTCAATTAGGCAAACCGGTTTCGTTCTGCCTGTCAACTCACTTTCCCGTACCAAATTTCTCCGCACGATAACCGTGGAGCTACCGGTATCTCTTAGAACGGTAATCTTCTTGCCTGCAACCTTTCCAGGCAGCGTGGGCATTCCCTTCGTAACATCGGTTGGCTGTTTTGACATTACAGCACCCACAATAGGAATTTTCTCCCCATTCTTCAACTTTACGAATCCATCGGTGACGGCGTTATTATCAGATTTCGGTGCCACTTGCACACAGGATACCTGGTGAGTTTGACTCACTCCGTTCCGACAAGCGTCTGCTTTGTGCCCAGTCTGACCACACTTAAAACATTTTACTGCTGTAGGGGTCGTAAAGATCGTTCGACAGTTTTTCGCGCGATGACCCACTCGATTGCACAGAAAACATCGCGGAATGCTCTCTGGTGCACGCTTCTTTTCTTCGGGAGCCAATTTCTTCGAATCATCGGGACAATCCTTCTTTACCTTGGCCAAATTAGTGCCACCTTGCGCTTCCAGGAATTGATCAGCCAATTCAAGCATTCCTTCAAGTGACTCAGCCTTCCTCTCTTTCAAATACAGCGACAGGCTTGGGTGGCAACTAGTAAGAAATTGTTCTCTAATTAGAAGCTCTCTAAGTTCATCGTACTCCTGCGCTGTCCCTGAAAGTTCAATCAATCTGTCGAAATAATGGCAAAGTCGGGCGGCATACTGCGTAGCCGTCTCACCATCCGCTGGCTTTCCTGTCCGAAATCTGTCCCGGAATCCTTCTACAGTAAATCTAAATCGCTTCAGCCAAGCAGCTTTCACCTTTGCATAGTTGGCTGCATCGGTCGGCGTCAGCCTACCGTACACACTGAGCGCTTCACCACTCAAGCAAGTACTCAAAGCAGTTGCCCATTGATGTTCCGGCCAATTCTGGCTCTTCGCAATCGTTTCAAATCGGTGAATGTACGCGTCAAGGTCGTTCTTCCTTTCATCAAACGCCACGAGCAGCTTGCTTGGGTTCAAGCGGAAGCCATGATCTTCCCTTTCGCTGCTTTCAACTCTAGGTTGGACGGGAGTTTCACTTCGCTGTTGCAACCGGAGCCGCTCGAGTTCCATCTCGTGCTGCCGCTGCCGTTCCCTTTCAGCCATCTCCGCTTCTCTTTCTTCTTTCAGCTGTCGCTCCCTCGCTTCTCTTTCCTCTCTCGCCCTTTCCACTGGAGAGTGCTGGAGAGAAAGAAGTTGGCAGCCTTTCGGCTGCCAACTTCTTTCTCTCCAGCACCTCTTTCTCCTTCTGGCTTACCCATTTCCGTAGATCGGGGCCAGCAAGACCCATCTTCTCACCAAGAGCAACTAACTTTTCGAGATCCATCGTGTCTCGCAAATAAAACCTTGCCGCGTGCAAAAAGTATCTGCCTCACTCAGTCTATCGGAACACTCCCCTGCACTCGTCAATGAGAACACTGAACACACAAAATCGTTCCGATAGCACTATCAACACTCGAGGCTCTTTCTCACTTCTTTGGACACACTGTGCACCAAAAGGTCCTGTGTCGCGGACGCCAGATTAATTGTCACACATGTCCCGTTTATTAGGGAGGCGATCGCCGGGCTAATTCCAAGGGCCGAAGTATTGGCCCCCCCCCGAACCGCACCACGAAAGCGTGGATAATTTAGAAGTGGTCCTTTTTGGCGCACCTGCGGACGCCGGCTGTGGCCCAAAGAACAAGTCAGAGCCGAGAGTTGATAAACAAAACAAATATTATATTCTCAAAAATGGCAAGTCGAAAACAATACACAAGAATACACACTCCACAATAGTTACATACAATACGTCGCCAATCAAACAACGTACTACACAGTACAATCAACCACACTTGAAACAACGGACGCAGACAACAATACGCACTACAATGCAGTCGCATGCATTGAACAACCAAGACACTTAAAGACTAAAGAGATAGAAAACTTATTCAGTCCAAAGTTCTTGGAACCAAAGTCTAGATGATACTCTTCCGAGAATCACTCACTCAAAGTCCAGCGTTGTTGTCGTTCCGCAGCCCTCGAAGTTTCTCTTCCAGGAAACCTCGCCGAAGTTTCTCTTCCAGGAAACCTCCCGTCTTCAATAGGCCACTCTCCAAGCTTCAAACTTCTTCGCCCGAACACGTCGGCTTCACACACGCAGCTGTTGCCACGCGTCCTCGCTCGATAGCGGTAGACACACGCTCTTGCCTGTAGCTCGGGCCTTCACCCCTCAGGTGGAAATCCTCTTCATCTCCTGCTTCGTCCCTACGGACAAACCTTCGCCGACTACGCGGCGGGATTCCTTCGCACTCTGGCGCAACTTCCGTCTTCTCCTGATCTCTCATCTCGGCTGCTCGGTTAAATACCTTGCGCGCGACATTCCAGACGGTTCTCGTCATTTCGTCGGCGCGATACGCAGCGAAGGCTGGGAAGAGGGCGAGACGGTTGGAACGCCCTCCGCGGCAGATGACTCAGCTCGGTATGACCACGCCCCTTTCGTTCTGGAAATTTCTAGCGCTTGCCCGGCCGCTGCTGTGGGGTGAGGAGGTTCATCGGCGAAGCCACGCTTCCGAAAGGAGAGGCGTCGCACGCCTGGGGAGCCTTGGATGCTTGTTTTCGCTTTTCTTTTTTTTTCGTTGACCTCGCCGCGTCTCTCTGGGCGCGTTATCGCAAGAATTTGGTGGCGCGCCCGTTTTTAGCGCTCGTTCTGTGACAGTAACTCAGGGGACTAATTGCAACTGGTGATAACGGAGTTAGACAAGGAGAGGCGAAAGGTAGGTCTTAAAATCAATCTGCAGAAAACGAAAACAATGTACAACAATCCTGGAAGAGAGCAGCGCTTCGAGACAGGTAACAGTGCACTTGGGACGTTGTAAATGACTATGTCTACTTAGGACAGGTACTAACCGCGGAGCCCACCCACGGCATTGAAGTAACTAGAAAAATAAGAATGAGGTGGAGCACATTTGATAAACATTCTCAAATCATGACAAGTCGGTTGCCACGATCCCTCAAGAGGAACGCATATAACAGCTGCGTCTTGCTGGTAATTTGCTAGGGAGCAGAAACCTGGAGACTTACAAAAAAGGTTCAGCTTAAATTGAGCACGACGCAACGAGCAATGAAAAGGATAATGGTAGGTTTAACTTTAAGAGACAAGAAGAGAGCAGAGTGGATCAGAGAACAAACGGCGGCTAAAGATATTATAGTTGAAATCAAGCAGAGCAAATGGACATGGGCCGGGCATGTAGCACGTAGACAGGATAACCGCTTGTAATTATGAGTAACTAACTGGATTCCTAGAGAAGGCAAGGGGGTTAGGGGCAGACAAAAGGTTAGGTGGGCAGGTGAGATTCAGAAGTTTGCGGGTATAAATTGGCAGCAGCAAGCACAGGACCAAATTTATTGGTGGAACATGGGAGAGGCCTTTGACCTGCAGTGGACGTAGTCAAGCTGATGATGATGATGATGATGATGATGATGATGATGATGATACCCTGCGTGCCAGTCCACTAGTCTATCACCGGGCCACGCCAGTGTTCGGAACTCGTTTGTAAGCTAGCCTTAGGCAGGCGTGACGTCGAGAAAGGCACCGCGTCAACGTAAGTAATGAAGCGTTTTAGAGCTGCAAAAACAACGAGGCGTCACACAAGGCGAATTACATATTTAATGGGTTATACAAATCTCTAACTCATCACAAGAGCTTGTTCTTGATCCCCTACGAACTGTCCGCCTTGTGTCCTGCCAACGCTCTTGGTGTCGCTTGTTGAATTAAATCTTCATCACTCTTCGTTACCTGCTTCGTCCCTCTTTGGTGTTTCGATGTTCAAACAATTGCAGCCTGTCAACGATTCCAAACACTTTGTCGACTGGCAATCTTGGAGTTACGCCGTGTGCAGCAATGTGTGGCTGCAGCCAGGGCTCACTGTGTGTGCTCTGATGAGTTGTGGAACGGCCGTTTCTAGACAGCATTTCTACTCTCTTTTAAACGTTCAACACAGGGATATAAGTTTCTTGACGCCACGGATGACCCTTTTAGCCATTCCATTGGCCTGCGGATGAAAGAGAGCGCAACAGCATAGCGTAACTCCACGGCTGTCAGCCCACTGCTGCAGCGTCTTGCTCAAAAATGCCGGTTTATTGTATGACATAACCACTTTAGGCTATGAGAAAGTCTCGGTCAAGCTGAGCTATAACGTCCGTTTCCTATTCTCGTCCTGGAGGCGCCGCTACCCTTTTGTGCACTGATCCTATCATAATCAGAAAAAAGTGGGACTTGCAAACTCCAGTACTCCTCTTTTTCGACTTCGAAAAGTCCACGTGCATACTACTTCTAAGAGTTTCTCCGAGTGGTTTGGCAAGATGAGCCCTTTGGGTTGGTGCTGGTATTTGGCTTTGTTCAACTGACCCAAGTGACATGACTAGACATTATCTTCAATTTTGTAGTGTTCTTTTTCAAGTCAACGACTGAGAATTTTGTTATAGCTCCGCAAAAACCTAGCATGAGGAACTGAATCCGCACTGCCAAGGCCTAAGTAAAGTGATTTTGTAATAAGTGTTTTTGTAACAGTGAACTTGCCATCCTAGAACTGAAGATTTTCATAGCTTTCCCATAATCTTGTCAAGTTTACAGTTTCATACGGGAAATCGATTGCTAATTGAGAAAAGGCATCTACGTCTGTAAGATGGCTACCTGCCCGACGGAAGAAATCAAAGTCGTACTGCTCATGTTGATTGACTCATCGGGCCAATTTTTCTATAGGCTCTGACATATTAGAAAGGTGCATTAGTGCATGGTCTTCTGTGTACATTGCAAACATTCCACCATCTCTGTATGATCAAAAGTAGCGGACCACTATCAAAACCGCAAGAGCCCCCTTCACAGTTGTCAAATAATTCTACTGAGTTCAGTATGAAGGCGTAGTAATGGTCTCCTACAACTCTCTGCTGCTGAGCTGGTGTTAAAAGGACATATCTTTGGTACAGAGCCGCCCCTGTACCATACTTTAAAGCGCCCGTGTTTATCTCAAAACGTAAGCTGTATTCTGGTAAGATAACATCAGGTTACGATAAAATGCTTTGTACGAGTTTCTGGCAAGGCCTTTTACATTACTTCGTCCAAAGTGGATTTCTTTCTTTGAAAGTTCCGTCAAGCACTTCGCCAGCTTCCAGAAATCTTTGACAACACCCCTGATGTCGCCCACGAGTCCTAAAAAAATTCGGAGTGAGGCTTCATATATTATGAGGCTTCATAAGTGTCGTAGTCCTTTATATGAACTCATGTTTAGCACTCTTCGTAGTTTCGTTTGACACTCTTCTGAAGAAAACGACTTTTGACTTGAAGAATTCACTTTTCTTCTCATTGATCTTCAGGTCCACGTCACTAAGTGCTTGTAGAACTTTTACAAGGTGTTCAGAGCGTTCCTCTACTAACCGCCAGTAGACGGGAATATCATCAATGTAAACGTTACAGAAGATAACCAAGTGTGGCTTCAAAAAACTTTTCATCATCTTCTGAAACCAGGCTAGCAAATATTCCAGCTAAGGGAAGTCTGTTGTATTCGTACACGTGCAATGGTGTAATGAACGCGCAGGAACTCTCCGTTTTCTTGCAGAGGCACTTGCCAGAATCCTTGCCAGAAAAGTAATGAAGGGCATCTTCATTGCTTTAGCACGGTTGTGTAGCCAAGAACTTCTATCACATCATATTCATAAAAGTCAAGCCAGGCTTGAACACTCATTGACGATGACTCATCGTAGACCTCTGGTTAAATAATTTCTCTTGATGTTTTTTTTATATCGGTCAGTGTATGTTCGCCTTATAAGCTGCAATAGATGTTTTGCCGCTTGCTGTTTTCTTCGCGCAGCCTGATTACAGATTCAAAAATATCAATACTTTTTAAAACACTGTTTACATCAGTGAAATCGATATCTGCTTTTGCGAGTCTAGCTTCCTGTGACCTGCCTTCGCTACGCCGCCCTGGAGCATGCGTGGTTGCCGCCAAGTTTGTAGTGACAAAGAAAATCACAGAGTCTGCACGGTCGCCTTTACTGTTTATTTCATTTCTTCTTGCTTTGTTTTTTTACAACGCCTGCAAGACCTGAATTTTTGTTTCTTCTTTTGTGTACACATTTGAAGCCCTTTGAAGCGAAAGCACCCTCTCGCTTAAGAAAAATTTCAAGAAAATATCGCAGGTTAAGGTGCAATAGTTCCCCAGATAGCCTCATGCATTATAGGCGTCTGCCTTAATGCTTTACCTAAAACGCCTTGGAGGGGCTATATGTGCCATAGGTGGTGAAAATACCTGTTTCTCATACGACGGGATGCCCATATATGATCGTTATGTAGGGTTTAACGTCCCAAAACCACCATACGCATATGAGAGACACCGTAGAGGAGGACTTCGGTAATTTAGACCACCTGGTGTTCTATAACGTGCACGTAAATCTGAGCACACTGGCATACAGCATTTCCGCCTTAATCGAAAATGCAGCCGCCGAAGCCGGGATTTGATCTCGCAACCTGGGGCTCAGCAGCGGAGTACCTTAGCCACTAAATCACAGCGGCGGGGCGACAGGGCACTGACTGATCACTGGAACTCTATAATTGAAAAAAAAAGACGTTGAATATTTTTCAGGGCTATCTTAGTAGAATGGACAGTTATGGGCGTATTTACACTTGTATCATATAATTGCGCGTATTTTGCGTCGGTTTATTATAAACTGATATTAAATAACACTACCACAACTGAAATGTGGCGCAGCTATACCAATGCGTGGTTGTAACACTAGTTGCCTTGTCATTTGGCATCGTACAGTGCTACGCCGTGTTTATAGAAAGACGCTCATGTAATTGAAAGTCTGTTATAATAATTGATAACCGGTGATAATTGTGTTTGGAATATTATCAACTCCCAAACTTAAGGTTGTCCTGGTTCACCAAACGGTCGTTCTCGTATTCTTAACGTTGTTTGTTACTAACAAGCCGAAAACCCCGTAAGATTTTGAACTGGTTTACTGTGCTCCATAAGGACTCGAATACTTTCCTTCTGTACAAGATAACGAAGCTCGAAGTGTGGACAAGGTAATAAAAGATTCTCCGCGGATTCCTTTCGAAAAAGGATTAACGTCCGTCGAGTTGCATACGGGCACCCTGTTGCCACGTTCACAGATCATTAACAGAGCCCATTCACACCACTTCTTGTTATGGAGACACACCAGTAGACTCAACTTGGCGTACTAGGCTGCCTTATGCGCATCTCTGTTGGAAGTGGTGCCATTGCACGTATGAAGCCATAAAAACAGATAAAACACTTACGTTCAACCATTGAGTGAATTTTACTCCACAGAACCTTCAAAGGGTGATGACATGGTCACCCAACAATTTGCGGTCTTCGGCCGAAAACGAAGGTAGAGGGTTGAATATGCTGGTACACGTGTGAAAGTTGGACCGTGACAGATTATTTCAGTCCAAAATAAGCTGTAAAATTCTTCGGCTGTAAACTCCGCCCACCGTCGGCGACTGTCATTTTGCCATGGCGTGCGTGGCGTCACAAACTGATGACGTCCCAAACAAGTCGCCGCTTTCAAAGAGTGTCTTTATGATGCTACGCCACGCGTAGGGCGAAGTGGTAAGAAAGAAAAGTAGGCAATATGTCAGGGCTTTCCAGATAAATTTTATTATTCTATTGCGTCGATCGTTCGAAAACACGCAATAGTTTTGCGGAGGCCTACAACGTTTCTTCCTTTTCTTCAGGTAAGTTACAGGTGGACCGTTTCTGTGAAAGGCAAATAAACGAAACACGATCAGTCAGCATCCTAGAGAAGAATAACAAAAAATGACGCGGTTGACGTTGCTTCATAATATTTGTTATGAAACATACCGTTTTGTAGATAGAACAATGCCATGAACATAATTGAACCACTGCCTCGAATGAAACTATTAGAGTGTCCTAACCAAGCATGTTATAAAAGTGTTGAAAACCTCTTTGGTACCAACCTACACAATACAATTTCCGTAATGTTTAGAGCTCACTTATATGTGCTGCTGAGGATACCTAAATATGTACTCACACTTCTTCTTGCGGAGGAGGGCACCGTAGTGGAAGGGAGAGCCGAGACCATAGCTATAGTTCAGGCCATAGCTGAGAAGACCGCGACCATAGGCGTAGTGGCCAGCGCCGTAGCCGTGGGCGCCGACTCCGTAGCTGTAGACTGGGGTGGCGTGGTAGGCAGCGACAGCTGGGGCAGTCGTGTAGGTGGCGACTGGAGCAGCAGCGTAGGTGGCGACAGCAGGAGCAGCTGCGTAGGTGGCAACTGGAGCGTGAGCCACGGTGGCGACAGCTGGAGCGTGGTAGGTTGTAGCAACCTTGGTCACGGCGGGAGCAGCGGCGTAGGTAGCGACTGGGGCAGCAGCGTAGGTGGCCACTGGAGCGTGAGCCACGGTGGCGACCTTGGTCACAGCTGGAGCAGCGGCAACAACTGGAGCAGCAGCGTAGGTGGCTACTGGGGTGGCAGCGTACGTTGTTACTGGAGCGTGAGCCACGGTGGCGACAGCTGGGGCATGGTAGGTGGTAGCAACCTTGGTCACAGCGGGAGCAGTGGCGTAGGTTGTGACTGGGGCAGCAGCGTAGGTGGCCACTGGAGCGTGAGCCACGGTGGCGACCTTGGTCACAGCTGGAGCAGCGGCAACAACTGGAGCAGCAGCGTAAGAGGCGACTGGAGCGTGGGCAACGGTGGTGACGGCTGGGGCAGTGTGCGCGACAGTGTGCACAGCTGGCGCGTATCCGGCATAGCTGAGACCGTAGCCGAATCCAAGGCCGCCAGAGCCAAAGCTGCCATAGCCGAGGCCATAACCTAGGCCGTAGCCGGTGTATCCAGCGAATGCGCTGGATGCAAGAACCAGGAGTATGCACGGACGGATCTGAAAGGTTAGGCGTACTTACATTAGGGCTCTCGCCACCTCGGATGGTTCTTGCATGTGTAAGTTGGAAATATTCTAGTCTTCAGATTTATTATATTTGACATCCTGTACTTCTTCAAGGAACAATCATGAAAGAGGTGTGCAGAAAGCCTTTACGCTGTCAAGAATCAACGCAACATTAAAGATTCCTTCACTCCCGCATAATGTCGATCATACAATCTGGATGCGTCTGGGTTTATGTACACCCACCTCCACCATCTGGTTGTCACTTCAAATTTGTGTTGCATACGAACTACCTAGATAGGAAAAACAGTACTTTGCCACCAGTGGCTTTGGGGGGAGCTTCGCAAACAGCTTTGCCTACGAAATCGCAACGGCAGCCAGCACTGCCTGTGATTGTGCGGCAGCGAGGTAGTGATTAGACACGTTCTTTGCAATTTTTCTCACAACAGCTACCAGGGACAACTACTGTCAACAACGCTAGTACACTTCCATAACCAGTGACTTTGCGGCCATTCAATCTTGTGGTTCTCGAACATTCGAGCTTCCAACCAGAATGCGACGATTTTGCTGTTGAAGTTTCTGCGGTCAAGCGGCCTAGCTAAACGACTCAACACTCGCATTCTTGAATGTGCTTGTGTTTTTTTCTGGAGAGCCTCTAGGTGCCCATTCCTTCGTTTAACGAATGCACCGTCGTCGGCATAATCGTACAGCGAAGAAGGACAAATTAGTGTGGAGAGAGACTGCCCTAAAATGTTTTCTGATATGATAGCGAACGAGGCGTGGAGTTGACGGCATGCTTGCGTGCTTGTCTTCGCGAGAGCATAACGTGATCACGTATAGTAGCAATTACCACAAAGAAACCCATACTGGCTTCTTATCTGCCGTGTTTTGAGCAAAAATATCTGATATGCGATTGCAAGTCAAAGCGCGGTGACTATACGGACCACTAGAACAAATGTGCGCAGCCCATTGACGAGTTCGAAATAAAAGCATACTTTTTGTTGTATCGTAATTATATTGCATATTACAAAGCGAAATGTTTAGAGCAATGAAATATGCAGTTGCGACTACAGTCCACACTAACTTCTCCTGCACCTCACTGGTGCCATCTAAACGACGTTGTTGTTTGGCAAATTTTCGTAATTTCTATGTTTCGAAAAGCGTACACGTGTCAATATTGTTGTTCCGATCGCGCTAATAGAATCTGCAACATCCGAGTGAGGGGACAATTAGAGTCTGATCATGGCTGTGACTCAAGCGCTGCTTAATTGCAAGTTAAATGCTTGTGCTTTGTTTTTTGAAGAAGCAGCTGCATGGTGCTTACAGCACAAGTAATGACAACGGCGTAATACGTTTGCAAACCGTTGCTGCGGTAAACATTCGGTTTTGTGCAGCCACGATGGTGCGCTACTCGCTAGTGGCGTACTGTGGCGAATTCGCCAGGCAGGCCCGGCAGAAATGATTTAGGAGTGCCGTTCAGTTCATAAGTCAATTCTAGTTTGCGCAGTTTTTTGTGGCATGCACAGGATTACGCAACGCATTGTTGATACATGGACGATCAGCTGACACCACCACCCTCCGCTCTGCGGCAAGAAATGAAGTAGCGAACAGTCAGCAGTTCTTATAGTTCAGGAACGCACTTTAGTACTATATACATTCGCTTGACGATCAAAAGTTCATCCAGTAAAAGCGACACGGGGAGTACATCTGTGGGTCCTATCTTTTCCTATTCGAGTTCACAGGTTGATCATCTCTCCGCAGCCATCTTGGATAGCACGGCGCGCCACCTATAGGCAGAGGAGATTGCGAATATCCCGCGGCGTCGGCTTCCGCATTCACACTAGACGTACGCAGCTCACACCATTCCCTCTCTGCAACAGCTGCGCATTACTCTCTCCACTTATCACGTGCCGTTTCTTGCTCTCGCTCTCACCTCTTTTTCCTCTGGGAATCTCTCCCAGCGGCGTTAACACCCCTTTGAAATAGGACCGTGAAATAGGCACAAAGTGAGTCAAACTCCCGTTGGTTACAACATTCAGTTACGCGCATTGCGACATAACAAGTGAGTAGGGCTTGGCCACCATTTTTCGAAATTCTTTGACCAGCGCTGCTATTGGTCCGTGGACACGAATTCGGCGGAAGACGCCGCAAAATTTGGTCCGAGAGCGATCGGCGTGGAGAGGGCCCTTTCGGCGGATCTCGCCGCCGTCGAATCGGATTCGAAGCACTTTCGGTGACCGGAGTGCTCAATGTGAACGCGCCCTAAGCGTTAACGCCCACTGCTTCGCATCTATCTATCTACACACGGTTCCTTTTAACGGGAGATGGCGCAATTTTTTTTATTCTGTGGTGGGGCTTTTCTCTGCGCACGGGCCCTAGAGAGTGGGTTCACTTGCGAGTCTTGAAAGACGAAGGCATACGCTGGTTGATTTGATGTTTTGTGTGTGAAATTCTCTTGGTGATTCTTGAGGGCCCTGTACCTGTATAGTCCGGCGCTGAGCTCGTGACAGCTAATGGCGGCGGACGTTGGCAGCGCCAGGTTCACCAATCATCACGTTACATCGATGCAAAAAGGCACCCTCAATCGAGCCCCGCCTGGCTGCCTCGAAGCCTGTGCCTTTTCTCAACTTATCGAGACAACTTAAAGAGGTGGTCTCGATAAGTTGGTGGTCTCTCCTCCTCCACCCTTGGTCATGGTAACCTCATCACATTTACTGATGATAGTTGTACCCGCAGTTCCCATGCTTTGAATGTAACACCTTTCTTTGCGCGTACTAATACCTTTAAATACAGTTTTTTTCCGCGTGCAATAGAACTGTGGAATTCCCTGCCTGGTAGCATTCGCTCCTTACTACTAAGCGACTTCATAGTTGCTGTCGATGATTATCTTACTGACGCGTAATTAACTTCATTTTTAGTTTTGCTTTGTTACGAGTCTACATGCTTCACAATTTGTATTATCTGTTTGTATTTTTTCTCTGTTGCCTACTATTATATAACGTCCCATTCCTGCCATAGCCCTGAATAAGCCTGCAGTATGTATAAATAAATAAATAAATAAATAAATAAATAAATAAATAAATAAATAAATAAATAAATAAACAAATAAAGGCGAGCTGCGAATCCATATGAGGCATCATCGTAATAACGGGTGAATAGTTTGCTTTGAACTTTTTGAACCCGCCATATTTTTTTCTTTCCTTACCTTCCCGCCACTTTTACCACTTTCGCCATGTCGGGTAGCAAATAAGATATTGTTCTTACGGTGAGTGTCGCCGCTTTTTCGTCAACGTTTATCTCTCTAACCTAGTCTTTGCAATCTAGTAACACAAGTTGTACGCTGGTTCTTTTACGAATATTGCAAATATTACACGCACGTGATGTGCTACCTGAAGCTTACGCACACGACGCGCAAGCGGTTTCCGTTGCACAAATGCTTCTCGACGCTCTAATTCGCGCTCGTTTTCCCCTTCGTCAAGTCTCCGTTCTGTGTCGCCTATGCGTCGATGACTCACGTCCATAGATGTGGTCCCACTTATGATTGTCTTGCTGCTTTACAACTACTTGTGTAATAATTAACCTTAAGCCTAAAATACAGGGCACATCTCTTGCGAAGCAAATTTGGTTTTGAACACTGATTATGTACGCAGCGGTGCTCCATGCAAACGTAGTTTTTTTTTTCAAACGCTTCAAACGATGGTCACTAATTAATGTAATATTCGGGCGTTTAGCCATCGAGACAAGAAATATTTCCTCTTCCGAAAAAGGTTTCATTGTGATCCAGGAAATGTCACAACAGTTTTTTTAAGGACTGGACTACTCTTAAACACACTGGTTAGTGTCCAGGAAAGATCTGGCATCAAACAAAAGTGTTAGCTGCTATGCTTACCTCTAGAAGATTATTGTTTGGAGTGCTCTTTAAGAATGCGCTAGCTTTCTCAGTTACTGAGGCTAAATTTCTTTCTTCGTGAAGACAAGAGAGAAAAGCTTTCTTACCATGGTGACTTTGGAGCTGCTGTCGAGGCAATTGCTGAATGTGATGTGGTTTGCGGGCGCTTTTATACTCGTAACGTTCCCACTAAAGTAGGAATTTCAGGCGAGTGCAAAATGTCAAAATGCACTGAAAAGCAAACATAATGAAGTTCGTGAGTCGTTTTGAGATTCCGGACGTCGCTTCACGGGAGAATAACCGGCATTGCCTGACACGGTGTACGTTGGTCGAACTGTAATGAAGCACCACGCCCTATCCTTGACGATGGCGCTACTGGGCTTTTGCATCAGGCAAGACTTATGAAGAATTCAACAGCCGCTAGTGGCTAAGATATGTGAATGCTTTGCTCGTGTGTTGCGATGGATGATAGGAGTTCACACTTAAAACTGTCACATCAATTGATTTTAAGATGACGTCAAATCTTTTCATATATTTTTAACTTTTTATATATCTTTTTATATATTTTTATATCTTTAACACGACGCCATATATATTTACCGTGACGCCATATGAAGCCACGAGAAAAATAATTCTTTACATGAAAGTATGCGTGGTGTGTGCACTGGTGCTGCCTTTGACATGACAAAAGCAGTAGTGCACAGGGCTAATTGGCACATAGTGTGTAATAAATACTGTTGTGTTTCATATTTCGAATTATCCTCAACTAAATTACAACCGAGGCATAGAACTTCGGTGACATCTATCTATCTATCTATCTATCTATCTATCTATCTATCTATCTATCTATCTATCTATCTATCTATCTATCTATCTATCTATCTATCTATCTATCTATCTATCTATCTATCTATCTATCTATCTATCTATCTATCTATCTATCTATCTATCTATCTATCTATCTATCTATCTATCTATCTATCTATCTATCTATCTATCTATCTATCTATCTATCTATCTATCTATCTATCCGCCTACGATTTTGTACTGTTATGACAGCTTTGTTAGTGGGATGTATACGAAATTTGGTATGGTATGGCATGACCGCATGGCGAACGCAAATGAGAGCTCATAGCATGAAAACCATGGTATGCATGTCATAACAGACATGATATACATGTCATGGCCCTGCTGCATGTGTGGACATTTCCCTAATTAGACGTAAATAAAAAATCATATGGCCTGACAAGAGTGTAGGACAAAGTATTGACAGATTCTAACACGTAATTCATCATAGGCATGTCATGCACCGCATCTTCTACATGAGATGGCCTCACAGTGCTCGCGGCTGTTTAATAAAACGATGATATAACAAAATTTGCATGATGAGACATTTTGTTATGGCAAATATTTATTTCAGTTGCCAACATAATAATCTTGATGTGCATGACATGAACAGAATTGCATACATACGACACGAGAGTGCGCTAATGATCGTTTTTTAGCTGGCTTATAATGCACCATATTTATCGCGTGACGTGACTGCATAATGAACATAAATTTCAAGTGGCAGCATGAAAAGCATGACATGCAGGTGATCTGCCAGACGGTTCACAATGGGCACCCATGCTGTGCTCGTGACCAAACCACTAGCATGACATGTACAAAATATGAGATTTCATGACGTGATGTTGCGACAAATATGAATGAAAAGTTACAACATAAATGACACGAGAAGCATGTCATGTACGACAAGAATTTGATGCCTTGCGCATGGCACGCTCACGGCGAATTTATAAGCTTTATCTCACACGTAAAATTGTACAGCTCTAGGAGACTGTATGACGAACACAAGTTACAGATGGTATCATGAAAATCACGACCTGCATGAGATATACAATCCAACGTAATCAACAAGAAATGTAATCTAGTACTGAGGCCTTCAATAGGTTGGATTACAGATGCTTACCAAATCATCGCGCAACTTCCGCACAGTCCATTTTGCCGCACCTGCAGTTCGATAATGATGGCGACCTTCCTTGGATGCTTGCCGGTCGTAATCGGTTCATGTGCTGCGTCCTCTCTGTGTGAACTTTGATCAACTACTGCGCCCCAGAATATCGGTTACAGAGGCCCGCCACAAACCTCCGGCATGGAAAATTCGGGTTGTGTACCTCTCCTCGCCAGAAGAAATGTTGCCTGTTGCGCTCTTGTTGCGGTCGTGGCCTTCGCTACCTTCATAAGAACCAGATTACGTAATGCGTGCCGTTACTCTGTGACGAATATAAATGACAGTTGCTTGCATAATAAAGATGAAATTCATTTCATTACATCATTCAGACGTCTTGCTCTTTATGAGCTCGTGTTCATTTCCGAGGCTTGATATGTACAAAAATTAGTAATGCGGGAAGTAATTGCATTATGACCAGAAATATACAGGTGGGAAGAAGAACATCATAAGGTGCTTGTCCTGCTCGATATCATTCACATGACTCGCTAATGGTGCGCTCCGGGTCCGCCCCGGTGGATAAGTGGCTAGGGTTCTGATCTACTGACTCTAAGGTAGTGGGTTCGATAATACCGGCTGCGATGGTTGCACTTCAATGGAGGTGAAATGTCAGAGACACAAGATGGTTCAAATTTCCAGAGGCATCAAATACCGCGATCATATCATGGTTTCGAAACGTAAAATCACACATCATATTAGATGGTCTGCTCGAGTCGAGGCTGTTTCAGTAGCTTGATATTCACAAAATTTGTATTGTGTGACGTCACTTTTAACGAACATAAATGACATGTCCTAAAGAGGACATCGCGATGTGCATGTCATTTACGAAATAATCTACATGACATTATCTTGGTGCACTGCCAACCCTTTGCTTAACTGTATAAGCACCAAAATCAGTACGGCAGGACAACACTGCAAAACGAAAATAAATGACAGGTCATGTTGTGTGCATATCATATGATAGGGCTGCAAAAGAAGAAACTTTTTGTGAACTACAAATATTGCTATTATCATCAGGCGCAGGTTGAATTTTTTCCAAGAAATCAAGCTAGCATGGAATCACAGGCTTGCATACATTCAATGGACTTCGCCGCAAATGACCGGCTTTGCTACTTTGTCCTGTTTTGGCATTTACCTGGCGAAACAATCTTCAATGTATACATTTACGAGACGATGGAGGTTCACACACGTACTTCACCTTGTCACGTTTGCCGACGCTGGCGTGATGTTGTAAAAGCGCTAGCATTAACACTGCCAGATGTCATGCGCTGTTGATCTTGCAGAGAGTTAGTGTCAAGAGATGGTATAGAAAAGAGGAAGGAAGGGAAAGAAGGTTAGTAACAGATGGTAAAACTTCTTTTAAAATGGATTATAGCACATTTATGAGTAGTTTGAGAGAGACATTGGGTGCTCGCATACCTTACGCTTCCCTGGTGTTTTAGATGTGCTCATTGAAAGTACATAAAAAAGCTTTATTGTATCATTTTTATTGGGTGCTTCTAGTTGGCATGCAATGCTGCTTTTCATTGGGCCTGAATCGCTGCTAGCGCTGGAAGATTGACACTCACAATAACTGCTTCGTTTTATTTTGTTTCCTTTCTGGTCAATATCTAATCCCATAAGTGAAGTGTACTTGTCATATTTATGCTAGAAGCAATGTGAAAGTAATGAGGCTTTACTTGTAATTCTGTGATTTTTGTAGTTGACGGCCGTCTTCCCACTCAGTCATACAGCAGCTTCCTGAGTGTAGCTTTTTGATGTCTCAAATGGTGTCATTAAATCATTTATTTTCTTCCTTAGAATAAAATTGCCAATGACTATGCTTTCACTTTAAACATCTATTTGCTTTCCACTGACATGTAGTACTTATTTTTAATTAAACCCTGAAAACGCCTCCACAGAAACGAAAACTGTCTATCCACAGAAAATCAGACATGACCTTTTTGAAAATTCGCATGGCAGTTGCCTATTGAATAGGCTCAGTTTCTCCCACTCTTGTTTTGATTTCTCGCACATCCACTTTTCCTTTCACTTTTCATCTCATATTTCTTTGCCATACCTTTAGTGCAGGGTCGCAAACCGGATTCTACAATTTTGAATGATCACCCTGCCATACTCCCGTTTTATTGTCTATCTCTCTCCCTCTCGCGTATTCGTCGCGTGTGGCACCGCAATTGTCAGCCACCGCCACCGCTGGTGTCCGTAGCCACTGTCAACCGAAATTAAAAAAAAGAACTCAGTAAATAAAAAACACCACGGACACAATGGGGTTTGAACCCGGGTGCCCAGCGTGCCGGCCCACCATTATATCACTAAGGCACGCCAGTGTTTGGAACCCGTTTGTAAACTGGCCTTAGGCAGGCGTGATGTCGGGAAAGCAATCGCGTCAACATAAGTAATAAATTGTTTTAGAACAGCAAAGGAACAACCAGGTGTCACACAACGCGAATTACGTATTGAATGAGTCGTCCAATCATCTTGTCCTTGATCCCCTATGTACTGTCCGCACTGTGTCTTGCCAACGTCCTTGGTGTCGCTTGTTTTAAATCTTCATCACTCTTTGGTACCCTGCTTGGTTCTTCGTTGGTGTTGCAATGTTTAAACAATTGCAGCTTGTCGTCGATTCCAAATATATTGTCGGCTGGAAATCTTGGAGTTTCGCCGTGTGCAGCAAAGTTTGGCTGCAGCCAGGGCTTGATGTGTATGTTCTGATGTGTTGTGGAACGGCCGCTTCTAGACAGCATTTCTACTTTCTTTCAAACGTTCAATACAGGTATATAAGTTTTTTGACGTCACGGACGATCCTTTCAGCCATTACATTGGCCTGTGGGTGAAAGAGAGCGCGACGGCATAGCGTAACTCCTCGGCTGTCTGCCCACTGCTGCCGCTTCTTGCTCAAAGTTGCCGGTTCATTGTGTGATATGACCATTTTCAGCTGTGAGAAAATCTCGGTCAAGCTGAAATATAACGCTGGTTTCCTCTTCTCGTCGAGGAGGCACCGCTACCATTCTCGTACACTGATCCATCACAATCAAGAGAAGCTGTCTTGCAAGCTCCAGCTATCCTCTTTATCAAATTCGGAAATTCCACAAGAATTTCTTCAAAGGGTTTCTCCGAGCGGTTTCGCAAAATGAGCTTGTTGGGTTGGGGCTGGTACTATGGATTTGTTCAACTGACACAAGTGGCATGACTTGACATTGTCTTCGATGTTTTTTGTGTTTTGTTTTTCATGCCAAAATCTGGAATTTTTTTATAAATCCGCCAAAAACCCTTATGAGCACCTGATTCCGCACTGTCAAGGTACAAGTGAAGCGATTTTGTATTAAGTGTCTCTGTAACAGTGAACTTTCCATCCTAGAACTGAAGACTTTCATAGCCTTCCCATATTCTTGTTTACAGTTTCATACGGGACCTCGACTGCTAATCGATACAAGGCATTGACGTCTGTAAGATGGCTACCTGCGCAATGGAAGAAATCAAAGTCGTACTGCTCAATTTATTGACCTATCGGGCCAATTTCCTTCTAGGCTTTGACATATTAGACAGGTGCATTAGTGCATGGTCTTCTGCGTACATTGCAAACTTTCACCATCTTTGTATGATCGAAAGTAGCGGACCGCCATCGAAACGGCAAGAGCCCCCTTCTCAGTTGTCGAATTGTTCTGCTGAGTTCGGTTGAAGGTGTAGGTGTGTTATCCTAAACCCCTCTGCTGCTGAGCTGGTGGTGAATGGACAACTCTGTGGCACAGAGCAGCCACTGTGCCATAATATGAAGCGTCCGTGTTCATCTCGAAACGTATGCTGTAGTCTCGTAAGATAAGATCAGGGTCCGATAAAATACGTTGTACGAGTTTCTTGTAAGGCCTTTTACATTTCTTGGTCCAAACAAAAAGCATTTCTTTCTTTCTAAGTTCCGGCAAGCACTTCGCCACCTTTGAGAAATCTTTGACAATACCACTGATGTGGCCAACGAGTCCTCAAAACTGTCGGAGTTAACGAATATTATGAGGCTTTGTAAGCGTCTTAATCCTTTGGACGGACTCCTGTTTAGTACTCTTGGTAGTTCCGTTGAATACTCTTCTATGGAAAACGACTTTTGACTTGAAAAATCCACTCTTTTTCTCATCAATCTTCAGGTTAACGTCACTAAGGGCTTTGAATACTTTTCGACGGTGTTCAGAGTATTCTTCTACTAACCGCTAGCAGACGGGAATATTATAACTGTAAACGTTACAGACGATTCTTTTCATCATCTTCTGAAACCAAGCTGGCAAATGTTCCAGCCAAATGAAAGTCTGTTGTATTCGTACACGTCAAAAAGTGTAATGAATGCGCAGGACCTCTGCGTTTCTTCTTGCAGAGGTACTTTCCGGAATCCTTTTAAAAGGTAGAGACAAGAGGAATCTTTGCAGCCTCCAGTTTCATTTATGATTTCGTCAACTAGGCGGTATCGAAAAAAGGAAACGGTCAGTTTTTTTTATTTGTCTGCAATTGGTGCAGAAACAAAATGTTCCGTCCTCTTTATGTGCTAGTTTATAGGCGAAGCAAAATGAGACGTAGAATGCCATGTGATGCCAGCATCAAGCATTTCCTGTAGCTCTCCCTTCAGCCAAAGCTTCATTTTTCTCGACATGTTATAGGCCTTCCGCTTCACCACTGTGGTATCTCGCCATTAGAATTGAAACTGAGAAACTTTGAGGTGGCTTTTGAGCATCCGCCCAGGCAAAGAAATTCTTGTTGTTGTTTTCTTTTGCACATGCCTCGTTCCCAATGGAGGAGATTGGCGGACAATAAGGTGAAACGTTTCAAGATACATGTGCACGACATCTTTGCGGCAATGGACTTACGGGGATGATCAACCACGGCAGTGAAGATCGGTAGCTGACGGCCATCTTGCGTGGTAGCTTTCCCATCTCATTAGAGATTCAAACGTGAGTGCGTGAGAGAGACTTTATTTACAGAAAGGTAGAGAAGTCGGCCTGAACTATAGTTTGTGCTGGCCTGCTACTCTACACTGGAGAACGGCGACCGGGGAGTGAAATAGTGATGAATGACGATGGTAAGGTAGAGAGATGATATGTTCTTATTAGGCTGGGTAACTCTACAGACATGCGTCCAGTCCAGTGGCTTCTAAGAGAGCGATGACGGCTAGTATAACCACATGTGTGCGGCTGGCGTCAGGCCAAGTACCTAACACAACCTCATTGGTTAATGGTCGACTGATATATCAGCCAATCGAAGATATCAGTTGCGGATGTTCGCTTACATATGCTGGACAGTCGCAAAATATATGTTCGAGCGTTTCTCGCCACCGACAGTGACCACTATTGGACCTGTGTCATTACAGCCAATCAAGTGGGTGTAACGTCTCGTGTAAGCCACACCGAGGCGAATGCGGTGGATAATGCATGGGATGCTTCGCTTTAACTTGTGGGGCACGCGGAACTTCATTTCCGGGTCCCATTTGTGCAGCCACTTGTGCTGGTGTTCTGGTTTCTGTCAGTGCCCTGAGATGGAGTAGCGCACTACGCGTCGAAGTAGGATGTTAGTATCTTGTCGAGAAAATGCGATGCACACTTCCGGGGCACTATTTAAAGCTCTCTTCGCTTCAGCGTCCGCCTCTTCATTGCTCATTATTCCACAATGAGCAGGTATCCATTGAAATGTTACATTGTGTCCATTTTTGTATCAATGCCAAGAAGCTCTGCTATTTCAATTGATAATGTATGATATGGACCTTGGCTCATGAAGCCATCGATGGTTTGATGAGGAGCTTTGACATCGCACAGTATCGTCCATTTACGAGCGGGTTCCGTCGACATGAAACGTATTGCCTCCCGAATAGCAACAAGTTCCGCGGCTGTTGATGTGGTCTTGTGATCTATCTTGAAACGTCGAGCTATCTTCATCTGCGGGATGACAATGACTGCGGCGGAGGTACGCGACTTGGTATATCCATCAGTATATGCGTGCGTTACACCGTCGTGCATAGTATGAATGTGCAGCAGTGTAAGTTGCTTTAGGCCAATCGGTGATACAAGAGACTTCTTCATAATTCCAGGAATCCGAAGTATGACAAGTGGTCTAGGCAGGAGCCACGGAGGTGTCTCAGGAACACGTGAGGGAGAAAATCTTGGTGGTATGATGTTCTCGAGCCGCGATATAGCTCTTGAATAACTGCAGTCTCGGTGGCTGGCAGGAAGCGCTAATAGGAGATGTTGCCTGTGTCGTGTTAACAGGCGAAGTTGGACTCGAAGAGGCTCGCAGAGCACAATATACTTTGATTGGACAAGCCCGAGCTTCGGCGAGAGTTCCCTTGGTTGATGTGCATTGAGGTAAGCCCAAACAGGTGCGCAATCCTTGAGCTTGGGTGTTTTCTAGCGTGCTCGCCCAACTGGGCTTCATGCTTGAAAGCACGGGCGTGCTGTATCGTAAGTACCCTACGAATAAGGATTGGTACAGTTGCAGGAGAGCTGCCTCCGAAGGGCCCCATCTTGCTCCGGCCATGACCCGAAGAACGTGGACAAAGCTCTTGAGCTTTGAGTTCAAGGCTGTGACGTGTTTTGACCACGATAGATTCCGGTCAAGGATAACACCTAGGAATTTGTGTTAGCAACAGCACAAACTTCTGTTCCATTTACAGTTAGTGGGTATCTTGTCATTTGTGTTCGTGTAAATCCAAGCACTGCGCACTTTTCAGTTGACAGTGCGAGACCCTGACGACGTAGGTACCTTGCTGTGATGGTCACTGCACGTTGCATTCGAGCACGCAGTTGGGGGCCCGTAGCTCCAGAAGCCCAGATGCAGATGTCGTCCGCATATGCGCTAACTTTCACCGTGTCAGGAAGTTCAGTAGCAAGTCCAATCAAGGTGATGTTAAAAAGTGTCGGACTGAGAACACTCCCTTGGGAAACACCATGGTGAATGTTATAATGAACTGTATCTCTATCACTTGTTGACATATACACGATATGGTCGCTAAGGTAGTTCACGATCCATGCATACAGTCGTTCACCGATTTCTAGATCCTCAAGCGCATCAAGAATGGCATAATGTAAGACATTGTCGTAGGCGCCTTTAATATCAAGAAAAACAGCAGCTACTAATCTGCCTCGACATATTTTCTGTTCAACATCGGAGACCAAGTTGATGACCCGTCAATGGCTGATCGGCCCCTCCTAAAGCCATTCATGAACGCAGGAAAGCGATTATTGCTCTTTAAGAGCCACTCTAATCTCGACAATACCATCCTTTCCATGACTTTGCCAACGCAGCTGCTTAAGGCGAGCGGCCGGTAAGATAAAAGCTCATTAGGGAACCTCCCCGGTTTAAGCAGTGCGATTATGCGGCTGCACTTTCACATATCTGGAACATTTCCTGACTCCCAGGAGGTGTTGAAGTAAGAGAACAGGATCTGTCGTGCTTTGGTATCAAGATAGCGAAGTGCAACGTACGTAATTCCGTCAGGCCCGGGTGCCGATGAGCGTCGGGAAAGTGAAATTGCAGCGTCCAGTTCCTGCGTTGTAAAAGACACTTCGAGGCATTCGTGGAAACACGGGAACACAGTGGTGGTAAGAGTTTGAGTCACAGTGTGAGCGGCGAAAACGACAAGGCTACAGTAGTCCTTGGCTACCTCTAGTTCACTCCAACCTTGATGTAGAGCCACCACACGGAATGGCCAAATTTGTTGCGGAGAAGATTGTAGACTTCGTACTATCCACCAGATTTTAAAGAGAGGCTATCTTGGGTCCAAAGAACCGTAGAACAACCTCCATCGTTGCCTGTACAGCTTGTCGAGATGCCGAAGAACGTGTCGTTGAGCTTGACAACAGGCTGAGAGGTATGACGGTGATCTTGTTCTTCTGTATCGCCGTACTGCGCGGCGACAAATGGCTCGAAGGGCCTCGTATTGTAAGTCGTTAGCTGATCGTTGCAGCGGAATGGTAACTTGTATTGTTGTGTCACGCAGGGACGAAGAAATGATGTCTTCTACTTCGGACGGTGTAGTAGTGCGCTGACAGCTGGTTTTCACAGATGACTTCAAGAGACGCCAGTCTGTCTGATGAACGCAGCGTGTGACTGAACGGCGGTGCCACCTAAACTGAGCATAAGTTGGCAAGTGATCACTACCGTGAGTCTCTATATCCGTGGACCAAGCTGCAGAAGACAGGAGACTTCTGGACACAAATGCAATCTCGAGGCAGCTGCTGTAAGAAGTACTCCGAATGAAAGTGGGCGATCCGTCGTTCAGCACCCTTAGTCCAAAATTACACACGAAGTCGCACAAATCTCTGCCACGGCCGAGATTCAAACGTAGTTTGTGTGTAACTGGACGGGACAGAAGAAGCTCATATTTCATCCCATGAAAGAACAACTATTTTTACGATGATTCTTTTGCCTTAACACGTTATAAGGATGCCTAACCATTTATAATGCACCCGTTTCTTTCCATCATGCCCATGTGCAATGGCAGAGGTCAATCCTTCTTTACATTCGACTCTAGAATCGGGGTCTTGTTGACTACAGATGCTCATTTGTCAACAAGAGCTTTCACGTTCCTTTCATTACCTTCCGTAGACACGTACACTTGTTTGGCCTGATAAGTGAGCGAAATTCTTTCTTGTGTTTGAGACAAGGCACTGTAAGACGTTCCTTTGAATATAACATGCTAGTTTTTTTGTCTCGTGTTGTATTTCACAGAAGAATACGGCTTGTTGAAGGTATGTTGCCATACAGAAGCTGGAAGTCTTTCAGGCATACTCACTGCTGTCGCCGCAAAATGTGGCTCTCGAATCAACAGTGTGATGTTCTGTAGTACCTCCTCTGGGATTTGAGGTATTTCAATATGAGTGTTGTGCTGAATGTATTTAGGTAGTAGCCCCGCCGCAGTGGTCTAGTGACTGAGGTACTCGGCTGCTGACCCGTAGGTCACGGTATCAAATCCCGGCTGTGGCGGTTGCATTTCCGATGGAGGCGGAAATGTTGTAGGCCCCTGTACTCAGATTTGGGTGCAGGTTAAAGAACCGCAGTTGGTCGAAATTTCCGGAGCCCTCTACTACGGCATCTCTCATAATCATATGGTGGTTTTGGGACGTTAAACTCCACATATCAATCAAATTTAGGTAGTCTCTATATTAACAGACACACAAGTGATGAGATGGAGAAAGCAGAATCTGCGGAATGCAATAGCCTTCATTTCTTTAAAATGAAGTTGACAACCGAACTCGGAAATATTAGGGTCCTCACTTTGAAACCTGATTTCACAGAAAGATGACAGAAAGTTCTGCCTCTAATCTGCGCAAATATGTCCGGCCTTTTGCTGTTGCTAGTATCTCGTGCCACGTGTCGCGAGGCCTCCGAAGTACAAGGGCATATTTATTACTTTACCACGAACGTGTAGCCAAGAATTTCTATTTCACACGTATTCATAAAAGTCAAGCCAGGCTTGAACACTCATTGACGATCACTCATCGTAGACCTCTGGTTAAATAATTTCTCTTGATGTTTTTTATATCGGTCAGTGTATGTTCGCGTTATACGCTTCAATTGATGTTTTGCCGCTTGCTGTTTTCTTCGCGCCGCTTGATTACAGCTTTAAAGATATCAATACCTTTAAAAACACTGTTTGTGTCAGTGAAATCAATATCTTCTTTTGCGAGTCTAGCTTCCTGTGGCCTGCCTTCGCTACGCTGCCCTGGAGCATGCGTGGTTGCCCTTTCAAGTTCGCGTCACTCACTGTCGGCAAGTTGTCACCGAACACTCAAAGCTCGCGCGAACAGGTCGTACTTCCATCATACAACGCTCACCGTCTTGACATCATCCATCTGGCTCGCAGCAATGTAGACGCACATTGTCCTCTGGAATTTCTGGCTACTCGGGGGCGCAACACAGGATCCTGTCAACGGCTGAGCCAAGTTTTTAATGACGCTGATAATCACAGAGCCTGCATGGTCGCCTTTACTGTTCATTTCATTTCTTCTTGTTTTGTTTGTTTTAATCCGCCTCGAAGAACTGAAATTTTGTCTCGTCTTTTCTGCACACATTTACAGCGCTTTGAAGTTATACAAGCACCGTCCTACTTAAAAAACATTTCAAGAAAATATTGCAGGTAAAGGTGCATTAGTTCCCCAGATAGCCTCATGCATTGATTGCGTCTGGCTTAATGCTTTACCGAAAGCACCTTTGAGGTGCTATATATGTATAGGCTATGAAAACACCTGTTGCTCATGTGACAGGATGCCAATATATGATTGATATGTAAGGTTTTACCTCCCAAAACCACCATATGAGTATGAGAGACGCCGTAGAGGAGGGCTCCGGTAATTTAGACCACGTGGGGTTATATAACGTGCATTTAAATCTCAGCACACTGGCCTATAGCATTTTCGCCTCAATCGAAAATGCACCCGCCGTAGGCGGGATTCGATCCCACAACCCGAGTTACCTTAGCCACTAGATCACCACGGCGGGGCGACAGGGCACCAACTGATCACTGACACTGTTTATTTAAACAAAAAGACGTTGAATATTTTTCAGGGCTACGTAAGCAGAATGGAAAGTTATGGGCGTATTTACACTGATAGCATATAGTTACAAATATTTCGCGTAGGTTTATTATAAAGTGATAATAAATATTGCTACTGAGCCTGAACTGTGGCACAGCTATACCAGTGCATGGTTGTAACACTAGTGCTCTTATCATTTGTTCTCGTACAGTGCTACGCCGTGTTTAGAGAAAGACGCTGGTGTAATTGAAAGTATGTGATAATCATTGATGACTGGTGATAAGTGTGTTTGGACGATTGTCAACTCTCAAAATTATGGTTATCTGGGTTTGCCAAATGGTCATTTTTGTATTGTTAAGGTTGTCTGTTACTAACACGCAAAAACTTTCGTAAGATTTTGAACTGGTGTACTGTACTCCATAATGAGACGAATACGTTCCTCTCGCACAAGATAAGGAAGCTCCAAGGGTAGACCAGGTAATAAAAGATTATTCATGCATCACTTCCGAAGAAGGATTAACGTCCGCCGACTTGCATACAGGCACCCTGTTGCCACGTTCACTGATCATTAATAGAGCCCATTAACACCACTTCTTGTTATAGAGACACACCAGTAGAATCAACTTAGCATATCAGGCCGCCTTAAACACATCTCTGTTGGGAGTGGGTTCTATTGCATTTATGAAGCCATAAAAACCGATAAAACACTGACATTATACAAATGCAAGAATTTCACTGCACAGAACCTTGAAGGGATCATGACATGGTCACCCAACAATTTGCAGTTTTCGGCGAAAAATGAAGGTAGAGTGCCGAATATGCTTGTACACGTGTAAAAAGTGGACTGTGAAAGATTATATCTGGATAAACTAAGCTGTCAAATTCTTCGGCTCTAAACTCCGCCCACCGCCGGTGACTGCCAATTTGCCGTGGCGTGCGTGACGCCACAAACCGATGGGAGTAGTGCCGTCGTCTGCTACCAAACGGCGCCTTCGACACGTGGTCAGTGTGTTCACTGTGTTGCGAGTGTTGCTGGCCGCGTGGTCCGCACGTGTGGCAAGTGTTGCGAAGTGGTACCGGTACCATCGCCATGTCGTCGGCATGATCATCAGCTCAATATTCGGCAATGATTCATCGAGCAGCATAAGCGGCGATGGCTTCGTGTACGCTGCGCATTTCTATTTCGATCCCATTGCTCCTAGCCCGAGCGATGAAGAAAGCGTCCAAGACGGGGCAAACCAAGATGCCAACAACCTCGGTGATGTGGCAGACGTTGCCGATGGCCTTCTTCAATAGTAAACAGCTTTTTTCAAGCGTGCTGCAGGTTGACAAACGAGCTTAACGATTAGGAGACGCTGCATTCGGGAGCACTCTTTGCGCAATGGAATTGGTAAAGCGTGCAAATTTTTGTTCGCTAGAACACGTGCATGCACGACCTAATAAGTAGTAGTAAGAATGCTGCGCGTACGGACCGCTGCTTTTGCGTGTTTTGGTATACGTGCGGCATGTATGTAAATATCACCTGAAGTAAACGGCATGTACTCAGTGCGACGCTGGTGCTACGCTATAGCACGACGCTAGGACCCTCCCTGCTCTGTACGCTCTGGCACCCACAGCACAGCAGGAGCGACATGGTGGCATTGCTTCCCCCACTGCAGGTCAATCGGTTCCAGTGGCCCGTTGCACAACACTGAAACAACTCGGTTGCAAGTGCAACTGACCATGCAAACCAGTCGCCCCCCGTAATTCCCTCCATGCAGAAGCTCGCGAAGCAAGCGATTCATTACGTCACGGCTAGCGACCGTGCCAGTGTTGCCCGACCACTAGGCTGCTCACTCGTTTATAAAGATATTCGGGTACAAGTTACCGGCACGACCGAATTCACGGAAATTTCACCAGCTTGTTTGTAAACGTGCAAAGACCAACCCACACAACAGAGATTATGGTCGAAAATTGGGTGTCATGACCCCTTTAAGCAACGTGAGGCAAGCTTCATCAAGCACGGCCGCCGCTTTGAAAGAGTGTCTTTGTGATGTTACGTCATGTGTAGAGCGAAGTAGGAAGAAAGAAAAGTAGGCTTCAGGGCTTCTCCAGATCAATTTTAATTTTCTATTGCGTCGATTGTTCAATTACACGCAATATTTTCGCGCAGGCTTACAACGTTTCTTCGTTTTCATCAGGTAAGCTACAGGTGGACCGTTTCTGCGAAAACAAATAAACAAAACAAGATCAGTCAGCATTCTATTTAAGAATAACTCAACAAATTACGCCGCGGACGTTGTCTCATAAATTTTGTTATAAACATACTATTGTGTAGATCGCAAAATACCACGAACATAATTGAAACACTGCCTCCAATGCAAACTAACAGAGTGTCCTAACCAAGGATGTTATAAAAAAAATTTTAAACCTCACTGGTCCTAACCTACACAATGCAATTTTAGTTATGTTTAGAGCTCCCTTATATTTGCTGCTGAGGATAGTAAAATATGTACTCACACTTCTTCTTGCGGAGGAGGGCACCGTAGTGGAAGGGAGAGCCGAGACCATAGCTATAGTTCAGGCCATAGCTGAGAAGACCGCTACCGTAGGCGTAGTGGCCAGCGCCGTAGCCGTGGGCGCCGACTCCGTAGCTGTAGACTGGGGTGGCGTGGTAGGCAGCGACAGCGGGAGCAGTCGCGTAGGTGGCGACTGGAGCGGCAACAGCTGTGGCGACTGGAGCGTGAGCCACGGTGGCGACAGCTGGAGCGTGGTAGGTTGTAGCAACCTTGGTCACGGCGGGAGCAGCGGCGTAGGTAGCGACTGGGGCAGCAGCGTAGGTAGCCACTGGAGCGTGAGCCACGGTGGCGACCTTGGCCACAGCTGGAGCAGCAGCAACAACTGGAGCAGCAGCGTAGGTGGCTACTGGGGTCGCAGCGTACGTTGTGACTGGAGCGTGAGCCACGGTGGCGACAGCTGGGGCATGGTAGGTGGTAGCAACCTTGGTCACAGCGGGAGCAGCGGCGTAGGTTGTGACTGGGGCAGCAGCGTAGGTGGCCACTGGAGCGTGAGCCACGGTGGCGACCTTGGTGACAGCTGGAGCAGCGGCAACAACTGGAGCAGCAGCGTAAGAGACGACTGGAGCGTGGGCAACGGTGGTAATGGCTGGGGCAGTGTGGGCGACAGTGTGCACAGCTGGTGCGTATCCGGCATAGCTGAGACCGTAGCCGAGGCCATAACCCACGCCGTAGCCGGTGTATCCAGCAAATGCGCTAGTGGCAAGAACCAGGAGGATGCACGCACGGATCTGAAAGGTTAGGCGTACTTACATTAGGGCTCTCGCCACCTCGGATGGTTCTTGCATGTGTAAGTTGGAAAGAATCTCGTCTTCAGAATTAGTTTAATTGACATCCTATATTTCTTCAAGGAACAATCATGAAAGGGGTGTGCAGAAAGCCCTTACACTGTCAAGAATTGACGTAACATTAAAGATTCATTCACTCCCGCATGATGTGGATCATACAATCTGGATGCGTCCGGTTTTCTGTACACCCGCCTCCACCATCTAGTTGTCACTTCAAATTTGTGTTGCATAGGAACTATCTAGATCAGAAAAACAGTATTTTGCCACCAGTGGCTTGGGGGGGGGGGTGCTTCGCGAACAGCGTTGCTTACAAAATCACAACGGCAGCCAGCACTGGCTGTGATTGTGCCGCAGCGAGGTAGTGATTAAACACGTTCTTGGTAATTGTTCTCACAACAGCTACCAGGGACAACTACTGTCAACAACGCTAGTACACTTCCACGACCAGTCACTTCCCGGGCATTCGATCTTGCGGTTCTCGAACATTCGAGCTTCCAACCAGAATGCGACGATTTTGCTGCTGAAGTTTCTGCGGTCAAGTGGCCTAGCTAAACGACTTTAACCCTCGGATTCTTCGATGTGTTTGTGTCTTTTTCTTAAGAGCCTTTAGGTGCCCGTTCCTTCATTGAACGAATGCGCCGTCGTCGGCATAATCGTACAGCGAAGAAGAGAGACTGTGAAGAAGAGAGAGCGTGGAGAGAGACTGCCACAAAATGTTTTCCGATACGATAGCGAACGAGGCGTGGAGTTGACGGCACGCTTGCGTGTTTGTCTTCGCGGGAGTATAACCTGGTAATGTGTACTAGCAATTACCACAAAGAAAAGCATACTCCCTTCTCATCTGCCATGTCTTGCACAAAAATATCTGATATGCGATCACATGTCAAAGCGAGGTCACTATACTTACCACTTGAACAAATGTGCGCAGCCCATTTACCTCCCGTGTGGGCGCTTTCGCTGTGATGGTGGAAGCCGGAACTTGCGCTCTCACCAGCTCAAAGAGCATTCGGCAGGTCTGACTTCTTTTTAGATGCAAATCATCGCTTGCTCGGGGCCATTCGCAATGTTCATAGACTGTCGCGCTGGCTAGCGGAATGCAGGAGCGTCCTCTCAAGGATCATCAAAAGGCTGACGCTCCCAACGCTCTCTTTTTCGGCGGTGCTAGCCTCAGTGTTAACGCGTTATCAAGAAATAAACACAAACCACTTTGTATGTTGCGTGCATCAGTAAATATACCGGACCGTTCGTGACACTAAAAATCTGAATCGTTCTTGCGAGAGGCGAAGCTTTCATGAAAATACGTGGCAACTTGCACTTTCGATTATAGCCTGCACAATACACATATAGCTTCGCGAGATTTTCCGCAACCACGTTGGATAGTTCAATCGTATTGTCTGACCTTTGCAGTTGAAACTCATCTTGTTTTAAGTACGTATAACATTTGTCAGTACTTTTGTAGTGCATGAATTTTATAGCAATCATTGCAAGCGGAAAGTAGCTCAGGCACACGATTTGCGCTTTTAAACCTTGATCTACGCTGCGCCGCTTGTTTTAGAAGTTCGTTGTAAGATGGCAGCACACTGCAAGCGATTCCTTTCTTGCCTGGTGTCAGAGCAAATTGTTCTCCGCACTCCCAGATAAATGTAGTGAGTGACGCCGTGTCGGGGTTGTGCAATGACGCGTTGTTGGTGCTATCGAAGTCGCTCAGCAGAGAGAATTCCTCAGATTACTTCCAGCAGGGATGTTCAAAGAAACTCTCTTGGTGTCGAGGATTTTGTACTGAACGTAGATGGTTTTCAACGTGCTGAGAGTGACCGCGAAGATGAACGATTAGTTGTTAGCTCACGAGCAAGGAGTTGCACTTCACGTCTTGTCGTGTGTTAATGTTTATTGACGCTCGTAAAATTAAGTGTACGTTGATTGTATTTATTCTATATTAGTCTTTAAGAAGCTCGAAATAAAAGCGTACTTTTTATTGCGCATTGAACGTATCCCAATTATGGTGGATATTATGGAGCGAAATGGAAATCCCAATTATGGAGCGAAATGGTTAGTGCAAGGATATACGGAGTTACGACTACAGTCCACACTAACTTCTCCTGCACTTCACTGGTGCCATCTAAATGACGTTGTTGTTCGGCAAACGTTCGCAATTTTGATGGTATGAAAAGCGTACGCGGGTCGATATCCTTGTTTCGATCGCGCTTATAGAACCTGCAACATCCTAGTGAGGGGAAGTGCGCACTGTTAGAATCTAATCATGACTGTGACTCAAGCGCTACTTAATGGGAAGTTAAATGTCTGTGTTCCTTTAAAGAAGAAGCTGCATGATGCTTACAGCGCAAGTAATGACAACGGCATAATATGTTTGCAAACCATCGCTGCGGTAAACATTCGGTCCTGTGCAGCCACGACGGCGCGCTACTCGCTAGTGGCCTACTGCGGCAAATTTAGCAGGCATGCTTGGCGCAAATGATCTAGGAGCGCCGTTCATTTCGTACGTGAATTCTAGTTCGCGCAGTTTTCTGTGGCACGCACAGGATTACGCAAGGCATTGTTGATACACGGACAATCAGCTGACATCACCATCCTCCGCACTGCGACAAGGAATGAGGTAGCGAACAGCTAGCAGTTCTTGTAGTTTGGGAAAGTAGTTTGGTACTATATACACTCACTTGATGATCAAGAGTTCATCCAATAAATACAGCACGGGGCGTACGTCTGTGGGTCCTATCTTTTCCTATGCGAGTTTAAGGGTTGATCATCTCTCCGCAGCCATCTTGGATTGCACGGCGCGCCACCTATAGGCAGTATAGATTGCGAATATCCCGCGGCGTTGGCTTCCGCATTCACACTACACGTACGCAGCTCACACCATTCCCTCTCTGCAACAGCTGCTCATTACTCTCTCCATTTATCACGTACCGTTTCTTGCTCTCGCTCTCACCTCTTTTTCCTCTGGGAATCTCTCCCAGCGGCGTTAACACCCCTTTGAGATAGGACCGTGAAATAGGCAAAAAGTGAGTTAAACTCCTCTTGGTTACAACATTCAGTTACGTGCATTGCGACATTACATGTGATTAGGGATTGGCCGCCATTTTTCAAAATTCTTTGACCAGCGCTCCCATTGGTCCGCGGACACGGATTCAGCAGCAGACGCCGCAAAATTTGGTCCGAGAGCGATCGGCGCGGAGAGGGCCTTTTCGGCGGATCTCGCCGCTGCCGAATCGGATTCGAAGCACTTTCGGCGACCGGAGTGCTCAGTGTGAACTCGCCCTAAGCATTAGCGCCCACTGCTTCGCATCTACACCGGGTTCCTTTTAGGGGGAGATGGCGCAAATATTGGCGCAAAAAAAAATTAAGAATAATAATGCTTTAACAAAATTGGCATCCTTACAGCAACATAATTGTTTTTATAAGTTTCTTCATTCCGAGCCTTGGATTGTTAACAAAAACAGAACTACATACGGTGACCAAATGCTACAATCTTGTTTACCTACTGTGCTAAATCAACTACACAAAGAAAATGGTCTCAGTGTATCAACTCTGTCGCTAAAAAAGCTACGCGACGTATTTATGTGATTGCTTGTGCTGCTAAGGGCTTATTTGTTTGTCCTTTTCTCTGTCTTTAGCACTTCGCTTATTTTTTCCCCTTGTTTCAAATGTTTCTATAATGACCTTGTTTATTTATTCTGACCATGGATGTTTACTGTTTTTGTGTCTTTTAGGTTAGTTCATTCATGATGTATACCATGTTTTTGTGTGACCGCTGTGAAGCTGCCCAGTGTATGAGGTGGCCAGGTTCCCCTCAAGCTGCTCAATGCAGCTTTTTTGCCGGGTCATCCTCGCAACTTTGTTGTTGTGAATAAACAATAAACAATTCAATATTTTCTTCAGTGGCGGGGCCTCTCTTTGCGCATGGGCCCTAGCGAGTGGGTTCACTATCGAGCCTTGGAAGAAGAAGGCGTACGTTGGTTGAATTGATGTTTTGTGTGTGAAATGCTCTACAAGATTCTTGAGGACCCCGTATAGCCGGCGCTGAGCTTGTGACAGCTAGTGGCGGCGGACGTTGGCGGCGCCAGGTTCATCAATCAACACGTTACATCGATCCGAAAATGCACCCACACTCGCGCCTCGCCTGGCTGCCTTGAGGCCCGCGCCTATGATCAACTTATCGAGACCACCTAAAGAGGTGAGCTGCGAATTCGCATGAGGCATCATCGTAATAACGGGTGAATACTTTGCTTTGAACTTTTTCAACCCATACTCTTTTTTTTCTTTTCTTACCTTCCCGCCCCTTTTACCGCTTTCGCCGTGCCGGGTAGCCAATCGGATATTGTTCCTACAGTGAGCCTCCCCGCTTTTTCCTCAACATTTATCTCTCTAACCTGGTCTTTGCAATCTAGTAAAACAAGTTGTTCGCTGGTTCTTTTACAAATATTGCAAATATCACACACGCCTCATGTGCCACCTGAAGTTTACGAACACGACGCGCAAGCGGCTTCCGGTACACAAACCTTTGCTTCTCGACGCTCTAATTGCCGCTCATTTTCGCCTTTGACAAGTCTTCGTTCTGTGTCGCCTATGCGTCGACGCCCCACGTTCATAGATATGGTCCCACTGGTGATTGTCTTGCTCCTTCACTACTACTTGTGTAATAATTAACCTTAAGCTTAAAACACAGGGCACATCTCTTGCGAAGCAAATTTGGTTTTGAACACTGAGTATGTACGCAGCGGTGCTCCATGCAAACGTTCTTTTTTTTTTCAAACGCTTCAAACGATGGTCACTAATTAATGTAATATTCGGGCGTTGAGCCATCGAGACAAGAAAATTTTCCTCTTCCGAAAAAGGTTTCATTGTGATCCAGGAAATGTCACAACAGTTTTTTTAAGGACTACATACTGGTTAGTGTCCATACTGGTTAGTGTCCAGGAAAGATCTGGCATCAAACGAAAATGTTAGCCGCTATGCTTATGTCTAGAGATTGCAGGTTGGAGTGCTCTTTCAAAATGCGCTAGCTTTCTGAGTTACTGAGGCTAAATTGCTTTCTTTGTGAAGACAATAGAGAAAAGCTTTCTTACCATGGTGACTTTCGAGCTGCTGTTGAGGCGATTGCTGAATGTGATGCGGTTCGCGGGCGCTTTTATACCCGTAATGTTCCCACTAGAGTAAGAATTTTAGGCGAGTGCGAAATGTCAAACCGTACTGAAAAGCAAATATAATGAAGCTCGTGAGTCGTTTTGAGATTCCAGACGTCGCTTCACGGCAGAATAACCGGCATTGCCTGACACGGTGTACGTTGGTTGAACTGTAATGAAGCACCACGCCCTATCCTTGACGATGGCGCTACTGGACTTTTGCATCAGGCAAGAGTTATGAAGAATTCAACAGCCGCAAGTAGCTAAGATATGTGAATGCTTTTCTCGTGCGTTGCGATGAATGATAGGAGTTCACACTTAAAAACGTCACATCAATTGATTTTAATATGACGTCATATGCGTTTATATATCTTTTTAATCTTTAACATGACGCCATATATATTTAACGTGACGCCATATGAAGCCATGAGAAAAATAATTTTTTAAATTAATATATGCGCGATGTGTGCATTGGCGCAGCCTTTCATCATAAGAAAAAAGCAGTAGTGCAGAGGGCGTATTGGCACACAATGTGTAATAAATACGGTTGTGTTTCATAGTTCGAATTATCCTCAACCAAATTACATCCGAGGCATAGAACTTCGGTGACATCTATCTATCTATCTATCTATCTATCTATCTATCTATCTATCTATCTATCTATCTATCTATCTATCTATCTATCTATCTATCTATCTATCTATCTATCTATCTATCTATCTATCTATCTATCTATCTATCTATCTATCTATCTATCTATCTATCTATCTATCTATCTATCTATCTATCTATCTATCTATCTATCTATCTATCTATCTATCTATCTATCTATCTATCTATCTATCTATCTTGCCGCCTACGACTTTGTACTGTTCTGGTGGCTTCGTTAGTGGGATGTACACGAAATTTGGTATGGCATAACATGACCGCATGGCGAACGCAAATGAGAACTCAGAGCATGAAAACCATAGTATGCATGTCATTAAAGACATCATATAGATGTCATAGGCCGACTGCACGCGTAGACATTTCCCTAATAGACCTAAATAAAAAAATTATATGGCATGACAAGAGTGTAGGACAAAGGGAATTGACAGATTCTAACACGTAAGTCATCATACGCATGTCATGTACTGCATTCTGTACATGATAAAGCCTGGCGGTGCTCGCGACCGTTTAATAAAAGGATGATATAACAAAATTGGTATGATGAGACATTTTTATGGCAAATATTTATGACAGTTGCCAACATAAAAATCTTGATGTGCATCGCATGAACGGCATTGCATACATACCGCACGAGAGTGAGCTAATGACCGTTTTTAGCTGGCTTTTAATGCATCATATTTGTCAGGTGACGTAACTGCATGGTGAACATAAACTTCAGGTGGTAGCATGAAAACCATGACATGCATGTCATCTGCCACACGGTTTACAACGGGCACCCATGCTGTGCTCGTGATCAATCCACTAGCATGACATGTACAAAATATGATGTTTCATGTCGTGATGGTGCGATAAATATGAATGATAAAGTACAGCATAAATGTCATGAGAAGCATGTCATGTACGACAAGAATTGGAAGACATGCTCATGGCACCCTCGCGGCCGATTTATAAGCTTCATCTTACACGTAAAATTGTACAGCTCGAGGAGACTGTATGACGAACGCAAGTTACAGATGGTATCTTGGAAATCATGACTTGCATGAGATATACGATGCTATGTAATAACAAGAAATGTATTTTAGTACTGATGCTTTCAATAGGTTGGATTACAGATGCTTACCAAATCACCGCACAACTTCCGCACAGTCCATTTTGCCGCACCTGCAGTTGGATGATGATGGGGACCTTCCTTGGATGCTTGCCGGTCGTAATCGGTTCCTGTGCTGCATCCTCTATGTGTAAACTTTGATTAACTACTGCACCCCCAGAATATGGGTTACAGAGGCCCGCCACAAACCTCCGGCGTGGAAAGTTTGAGTTGTGTACCTCTCCTCGCCAGAGCGAAAGCTAATTGTCGCGCTCTTGCTGCGGCCGAGGCCGTTTCGCTGTCTTGATTAGTACCAGAATACATAATGCGTATACTGTCATTCTATGGTGAATATAAATGCCAGGTGCTAGCATGATGTTGATGAAACTCATTCATTGTACATCATTCAGACGTCTCGCTCTTTATGAGTTCGCGTTCATTTCCCAGGCTAAATATGCGCGAAGATTGGTAATGTGTGAAGTAATTGCGTGACAAACAGAAATCACAGGTGGGAAGAGGAACATCATGAAATGCTTGTCATGCTCGAGATCAGTGACGTGACTCGCTAATGGTGCGCTTTAGGTCCACCTTGGTGAATCAGGGGCTAGGGTGCAGGTCTACTGAATATAAGGTAGCGGGTTCTATCTCGGCCGGTGTGGTCGCACTTCAATTGAGGCAAAATGGCAGAGATACAACATACCCCAAATTTCCAGATCCATAAAATACCGTGATCATATCAAGGTTTCAGAACGTAAAACCACAGATCCCATTTGAGGGTCCACTTGAGGCCACTTAAATAGCTTGATATTCACGAAAATTCGCATTGTGTGACGTCGCTGCTCAACGAACATAAATTGTATGTCACATTGCAATGTGCATGTCATGTACAAAATAATTCAAGACTTATCTTGGTGCACTTCCGACCCTTTTCCTAACTGTTTTGGCACCAAAGTCAGTACAGCAGGACAACACTGCACAACGAAGATAAATGACAGGGTCATGTTGTGTGCATATCATTTCAGAGAGCTGCAAAAGCAGAAACTTTTTTTTGAACTACTAAATCAGATTATCAATGAACTTTGCTACTTTTTTTAGCGTCATGTCTTTCCATCAGCCACATTACTCCACATAGCTTAGCGTTCCAACGCATTCATTCAACCATACGTTTTTGCATTTTGGCAGGTGGTATAAATATAGCAATATAGCGCACCATCCTAAATTCTTTCACGCTGATCAGTAGTCAAAGCCAAAACATGCCCCGGTGGCGTTCTTGTCACGAGGAGAAGCTCTGCAAAGGACGTCAGCATATAGTACTCAAGATACGTCGTACCTCGCACGTAACCATAGTAGCTATAGTAACTATAGTAGCTATAGCAGCTATACTTACTTTAGTAGCTATAGTAACGTCCTACCTCACACGGAACCATAGTAACTGTGCACAAAGGTCAAAGGTCATCAGCTACGCACATATAGTGGAAAAGACAACTTGATGCTATATAGAGAACAAACTCATGATAAGCTGTGGTTATCACAGGCTGACGCAAAAACATCGCCGTAAAAGTTGAAGTTGAGCTGCTGTCATCCTCGGACTCGAAATTTATTATCAATCTTTCAAGTGTGGTCAAAAGATATTTTGGTGTAGCGCGTGTTTTTTCTAGTTTTTTTTGCAACGCATCTGCGCAGTCATGCGCACGTGGCAGCGACGCCGTGGGATCGACTAGGGACACTAAATTTGGACCTGCATATGTAATAATGATCCAAGCGAAACAATAGTTGCTGGAAACTGTCTGAGAAGGACACGTCTACATTTTATACAGGCGGAAACACTTCAGAATTACTTTTTTTCTAGAGTAAATGTTTTCATCTCCTAGCAAAAGCTTTCAGTTAAATAGTTGGCATAGGTTTCTGGTAAATAATATTGCTCTTATTTTGATAAATAAATCAAAATTGTTTTTGCGATAAGAAAACTCTGACGTTTCTGTAGCATACCCACAAGAACACACACGTCTGTCAAGTTCACCAGCCAAGTGAATTTCGCTAACAACACACGCACTTTGATCAGTGTAATGTTCTGTGAAATTTCACTATATTGTTAAAATAGGCAAGTTCAATTTGATTATAAAAATGGAGTGACCAGAAAAATTACTAGAAAGTGCTTGGTGCACGAGAAATAAATTCAACGTGCTAAAATTGACGATTCAAATGGTCGATCACTAGTAATTTATCTGAATTGTCGTACCAACGAAAGAGTTAAGCAAGGCTCTAGAAATATCGCGCTTATCAGCTTTCGCATCAACTTAGATTCGCGTTCCTCGCTGGCCTGGCGTTTTTTTTTTCTACGGCGAACAAGAATGGCGTTAAAAAAAAACACGCGAAAAGATGTTTTTTTTTTCATGCGTGAATTCCTGCTTTCGCATTCAACCCGGCTACAAAAGACAAAAGGGACACAATGAGGTTTTTTTTTCTGGATATAAAGTTTGTGTTTCTTCCACTAAATTCACAGTAAATTGCCCAAGGAAGCTCCAGTCACGCTGTCGTGTGCCGTGAAGTGCTTTCTGCGAAGCTGCCCCAGCGGAAACGGTAGATGAGTAGCACTGCGTGCGCCAGCGCACACACACCACTCTGAACGCTCCTCTAGAACGGCTGCATCCTGCAAACACAAAATTATCACAAATAGTTCATTGCACATGTCAGAAGATGAAGACTTACACACATGGCAAATGCATGCAAGGCGAACTAGAAACACGGGTTCATAATATCACATGATGATAATTTTACCGTCGTGTTATACATCAATAGTGCATTTTGTGCCTTCATTGCGCGGCAGCTGAAATGTGGCAGCTGCAGCTCTGGCGCTAAGGTGCTACCAACCACCATGCCACCAACGTGTCTGCGAGTTTTCAGTGAGCGGTGTCGTACAGCTCGAGCAAGCCCGCCAACCACCACTGCTGTTAGCGAACCTAGAGCAATACAGTGAGCGAACGCGGGGCTGCCGCAACGAACGGCGCCAATCTGCTTGCGGTCGAGAGACGGGAATCAACGGTAAGCGCAACAAATATACACAAAGTTACTCGAGCGAGCATCAGTACAGCGAGTGATTGCTGGGCCTACCTAAAACACGCGTCATCGTGACATCTCTGCGACGTCGAACTGACGTCAGAAGTTTTGGCTACCTGTCAAGGCATCATCTGGTGATGATTGTTAGCCATAGGCGTCAACATGGAGGGGGGGGGTAGGTAGGGATGGGGACAGAAGGGTGCAGTGTCAGCCCCATACATTGCTGCGACGAATCATCACACTCTCCCCTCCTTCCCTGAAGGAGAACCCTGAGCACGCTTATTTTGTTAGCATCACTGATGTGGAAGACCTAGACACCAATATTGGCGGTCACCATTCGCCCTTTGTGAGGCCTCGGATGCTCTTGCCTAAACATACTTGCGTAGAAAACCATAGGACGCAACGCTCGACGCATGCGAAGACTTTAAATGCTGGTGCGCATAGCCTTGTACGTTTGTTTCAGGGAGAGTATTCGCCGCGTGTTCAGACTATAGTTTGCAGCACCATCGCCGCGTTAGGGAAAATAGGCGGATCCAAATGTACGCAGTGGCGCTTCTGTGTGATCGGTTTGGACCAATTATCGGCAAATAAAGCGCATTGACTGTAGTCTAATGGTAGAACGTAAGCCCTTCATTGCCACAGTAATGCTGCTATTACTTGTGAGAACAGCGCCATCAATCAAACAGTGCTGTCTTTGCCTTTGATAGCTGTCGCATTTCGCACCGTGCTCGAATATTTTCTTGTTTTAATTGCACGTGTTTTACGAGTTGTTTGCCTTGCTTAGCTCAGGCAATAAAATATTTACCTTTTACTCTTCCGGCATAATTACGCAAAATGTATATTTGCGTGCACTGACTTTCTATCTGCATGGGTACGTGTACCACTACAGTGATGTGTGACTTGAGGTCTTCTTCACCGCTAACCGGCATTTGCGGACAGTGGTTCATGTTTTGTGGTATCATAAAGTTTTCGAAATATACGACACTTCACAAGATGGTCGCGCGATTATTCTACAACAAGCTCACATTTTTAGTGCTTTTTCGCTCATGACTACGCTATATACATTGGCGGTGTGCTCTAACGACAAAGTGGCACCCACAATGAAATGATTTTGGTGAATGTATTACACAATGGTTACATTTAGTGCCATAGAAACACTTGCATGCACTGATCTTTCGGGGTGCGTAGGAACATCCGAAGGATAAATCTTTGTTTCTAGAGCTAGGAGGTTTTTGTACAGGCATTTGATACTGTGCTATCACAACAAATTTGCTGCTCTCAGAGCATGTGCCTGACTTCCGCACGCGTGTGAATAAATTTTGGCTACCCGATGGCCCTATAGAAGCAATCCACACTAAGGAGTTTTGTCCGCTTGCCGTCAGGTGCCGACTCTGTTCAACCTCGAGACACATACTTAGATTGCTGTCATCCATTTACTGAATAATGTTTTGGGAACATTGCCTCTAACAATTAAGATATTGTCAGCTGTATCCAATTCTATTGTGTTTTAAAGACACAGCTTGTTTCGCGTGCTCAGGGTGATGGCACATGGAACCCCAGAACAGCCGGGATGGTCGCATTCAGATCTATAATAATAATAATAATAATAATAATAATAATAATAATAATAATAATAATAATAATAATAATAATAATAATAATAATAATAATAATAATAATAATAATAATAATAATAATAATAATAATAATAATAATAATAATAATATTAACAACAACAACAAAGGGTTTACGTCCGAAGACCACTATATCAGTCGCATTTAGCCTCAAGCGGAAAGCCAGCAGCGCATGCACCTTCAATGCATGTTCAATAACACCTGATTGTTTCATTTACCGAAGAGCTCCACTACGTTGTCTATACTTATAAAATGCATTCGGCACGTAAAACCCGAAATAATATTACTAATATAATGCACCCAAAATGCATATTTGTGCGGAGGGTTCCTGTTTAGGGGGAAGGGGGCGTCAAGGTTTCCCGCTGTGCTCTTTTCACCATATCTTGCAAATTTATGGGGCTGACAGTGCGCCCCCCATGTCCCCTTTCCCCATACACTCAATGTATGGGGTGACTGTGCTCCCCCTCCCCCGCTCACCCTATTGCACCCCCTCCCCCATGTGTGTTACCCATGTCTGTTCTTGTTGTTACTGGGTAGATAACAAGTGTCAATCACCAGGCGCACATACCCGCGTGCCAGCGACACATACCCGCCCTCGGGTACGTGCCACTGTCTGGCGTCAAGTGTTTGACAAAGTATGTGACCGAATTGTGACAGTATTCATGTGTTGATCAGCGCGTCATATTCCTCAAATCAACTTACCCTCCCATAATAAATTTTGTTGATCCCGAGAGCCCTCCCATTTTAACCATATTATCTTCCCCTACTAATTAAGGTTGATCACGAGATCTAGCCGTTTATGGCTGAGTGATCATGAGAGCATCCAGCCATAAGGGGCCAGATAGATAGATAGATAGATAGATAGATAGATAGATAGATAGATAGATAGATAGATAGATAGATAGATAGATAGATAGAAGCCAAAAGTGCTTGCAGAACGAAAAGAAATGCTTCGTTCTTAACTTATGTCAGATATATCGCCAAAAAGAGGCTTAATCCTGCGGATCTTGTCACCACCTAATCGGAATACGCATATCTTTAAACGCTCACGCAGGATTTCCCCATTTTAGTCTGGTGTAACAGCCACATTTTAAATGCGAAGAATTCTTTAGCGAACTTCAACGACTCTAAGCGCATCTATCTATCTATCTATCTATCTATCTATCTATCTATCTATCTATCTATCTATCTATCTATCTATCTATCTATCTATCTATCTATCTATCTATCTATCTATCTATCTATCTATCTATCTATCTATCTATCTATCTATCTATCTATCTATCTATCTATCTATCTATCTATCTATCTATCTATCTATCTATCTATCTATCTATCTATCTATCTATCTATCTATCTATCTATCTATCTATCTATCTATCTATCTATTCATATTGATGCCTACGAATTTTAACTTTCCCTTGGCCTCTCCAAATATGGTATCCATACCAAAACTTTAAGTACATAACAAGACTCTCTGAAGAACAGAACTGAAAACTCATAATATGAAAGTTATACGTGTATGTCATGAATGTCATGATTTACATTTCATGGTCTAGCTGCTCTTGCGGTGGTTTTGTTCACATTACATACTTTAAAACTGGTAAGGTATGGCATGACTGCATGGTGGACAAAGTGACAGACCCTAACGTGGAAATCATAACATGAGTGTCATGTGTGTCTTGCCTTCAATGTCACGTTCATGGTGCGCTCGTGGTCGTTTCCCTTGCTTCACATATACCTAATTTGCTATTACGGGACGTGATTGAATAAAAATGTGTGTGACTGGTGCAACCATAATATTCATGAGATGCGAGTGATGTAGGAACATGATATACATCGTTCGTGAGGCGCTCGGGGGTGTTTTGCTACCTTCACCACTACTGAATTTGATATTACGAGATGTAAACGGACAACGGAGGTAAATCACATGTCTAAACACAATACTCATGGCATGCGTGTCATGTAAAACATTACAGCATGCTACACTTATAGTGCAATCGTGGTCGTTTCGCTTGCTTCATATTTACCAAATTTGATGTTGCGCGACATCGATGGCTCACAAAGGTATATGTCTGCGCAAGCATGACAACCATGATATGCGTCTCATGTCCTTCACGAGACATGAGACACGTATCATGTCTGAAAAGGAAAAAAGGAAACAGTTACGTCTGTTTCATTTTGCCTGAACACGGTGGCATGTAACTGTTTTTGACTCATGCCAAGTAAAAAGTATTATTATTTTGTAGGAACCTGACAACATACCACGCCCATGAGGTACTCGCGGACGTTTCGCTAGCTTCACATATACCAAATTTGGTATTGCGGGATGTGAACGAACGGCTAAGCTAAATTACACGTGTAAACATAAACATCATGTTTAGACACGTTTAGACGTGTCATGCTTGACATATCCAGAGTGAAAGAAAGATGTGTGATTGGAGCCTCCCCTTTCAGCCGAGGACCCAGACAGTATCAGCTGTTGCTGATTGATATGTGGGGTTTAACGTCCCAAAACCAACCATATGATTATGAGAGACACCGTAATGAAGAGCTCCGGAAATTTCGACGACCTGGTGTTTTTTAACGTGCACCCGAATCTGAGCACATGGGCCTACAATGTTTTAGCCTCCATCGAAAATGCAGCCACCGCAGGACACAGCTACTATCAACTAGGTCTTCCCTGCATATCTCGACAGTCTAAGGATTGTTTCCGCGACCTTGTAGTTGTGAGTAGTGTTTTGGTCGCATTTATGATTATTCCGGGTTCTGGCTTTTCTGCTACAGAATTCAGGTGGTTGCCGTAGAGCATGACACGATGGGAACTTAAGGCTCATTACATGCGAGCAAGTCTCTAAAGGGAAACTGAGCAATTTGTATTTCGTCCAGCTCGCGTAGTAAAACTCGATATCGCGATTTCGAAAACAAGATAGGAGATGTCGTGCAGATAGACTTTATTTGCTTATTGCATTCTGATGGAAGTAGATGCTCATAGCTTGTGTTCTTGATGTTCAAATAGGTTACAACTTGCAGGTTTCTGTAAAAAGAAAACAAAACATTTGCGTTAGGAACCACCCCGACAACTACGAAATCGTGTCAAAACTCTCTAAGATTTTTTTTCAAAGAATGATAACGATGTCTGCTGCCGTTCTGCGTGAGCACATGTTGTTTCAATGCTATCAACTTATCGATTGTGCAAGAAAAAAGATTGGCCTTGGATGTGAAATAAAATTAAGATATATGAAACTCCCTTCTAAGTAATGTACAATCCCTATACTCACACTTCCTCTTGCGGAGAAGATCGCCGTAGTGGAAGGGAGAGCCCAGACCGTAGCTGTAGTTCAGACCGTAGCCGAGCAGACCGTGGCCGTAGGCGTAGTCGCCAGTGCCGTAGCCGAGGGTGCCAACACCGTATCCGTAGACTGGGTTGGCGTGGTAGGCAGCGACAGCTGGAGCAGCGTGGACGGCAGTGACGGCTGGGGTGGTGGCGTAGGTGGCGACTGGGGTGGTAACAGCGGCGGCGACCGGGGCGTGGGCTACAGAAGCGAACGCTGGGGTAGCAGCATAAGTGGCAACTGGAGCGTGAGCCACGGTGGTGACAGCTGGGGCATGGTAGGTGGTAGCGACCTTGGTCACAGCAGGGGCAGCAGCGTATGTAGTGACTGGTGCAGCAGCGTAGGTGGCCACTGGAGCGTGAGCCACGGTGGCAACCTTGGTCGCAGCTGGAGCAGCGGCGTAGGTAGCGACTGGGGCAACAGCATAGGTGGCCACTGGAGCGTGAGCCAAGGTCTCGACCTTTGTGAAAGTTGGAGCAGCAGCGACAACTGGGGCAGCGGAATAGGTGGCGGCCACCCTGGTCACAGCTGGAGCAGCGGCAACAACTGGAGCAGCAGCGTAAGTGACGGCTGGGGCAGCGTGAGAGAAAGTGTGCACAGCTGGAGCATAGGCGGCGTAGCTGAAACCATTGCCGTATCCGAGACCGCTGTATCCAAGACCGTCATAGCCGAGACTATAGCCGGTGTAGCCAGCGAGAGCGCTGGTGGCAAGAGCCAAGAGGACGCAAGCACGGATCTGCAATGATTTATAAAAAACCTTGTCCGCTCCGTCTTCTCAGTTTTCGAAGCTATTACTACGACAATATACCAATATATCGAAGCAGTAATGCTTATACCCTGTGCTAGTTGTGTTATTCAGATCTAGCTGAATAGAAAAAAAAATTTCGTGGCTGAAATTCGGTGAACTTCCACGTTTCACGTTCAAGTTATTCGGTTACAACAGGTTACTCGGAAGATATGCTCCAAAAAATTTCCCAACAGGTGATCAGCTTGGCACACTCACCTGCGCGTTGGGGTTCTGGTTTTTTTCTAATGACTTAATAAACACTTTCGCAGAGCCAAGACAAATGTTCAGATTGGTATTTTATATAGGACAGGTAAGCATGAAAGAGTATCAACTGCAGCTTTTGCTTAACTGATAATTCACCGAAGAGGGGCTCTCTACCCAAAAGTTTTGTTAGCAACCTTTGTTCGTTCATTCAGGACTGCGGAAGAAAAGGTTTCTTACCATGATGACTTCAGAGCTGCTGTTGAGTGAACTACTGAATGTGTGGAGTTTGGCAGGCCCTTTTATACGAAAATTTATCCCTCTGCGGTATCCACCGAGGAATTAATAAAAGCACATTTCAAGACAAAAGAAACCAAACGGAGTTGGCAATCGTTTTGTTATTCTGCGCATCTCCGTAAAGCTCTAAAACCGGAGCTGGCTGGAATATCATACGATCGCCGAACTGTGATGAAGTACCACGCCTCAACCTTGACAATATTATGAGGAAGAGCTTTATTCGAGACGAGCTCGAGCTGGCACACACTGATGATGGTATCTACAGATGAAGAAATTATACAAAGGATGATGATTCGTCCAATTGATAAAGAAGAGTTGGTGACTGCGCTCACAATTTACTTAATATGATAATTCAGGTTGGGCATAAAAGAAGCGATAAGAAAAAAAATTTCAGCCATGCTGCAAGGCCAGGCCAACATGACACAAATGTGCTAAGGTGAGCATTGTGTGGAAAGACGTTTGATTTTTAGTGTCTTATGGCGGTATACAGTAACATTACATGTAAAGCTAAAAATAAATTCTCGTGGTTTTAATAAAAATGACCATATAAGATTTTCGCATCCGTCTGGGCATCACTAGTTCACAGAAATTGTCAGCACCGATGTGACATGCTTTTTCGCATCTATACTTATATTTTTTCATGCTACTACTATCAATTTTAACGTATTAGCCCTGTATGTATACGATGATATTCAGTTATTTAAAGCACAAGTATTCACGGTCGCCATTCTCCATGGACCACCACAGACAGCGCGAACAATTGAACTGACTCTGTTGGTAGTGGCTGATCTTGCGATTTTCCATTTCACCTCATAACTTTTAACGTGCACCTAAATCTAAGCACACGGGCCACAAGTTGCTCCGACTCCATCGAAAATGTGGCGGCCGCGGCCGGTTTCACTCACGCCACCTTCCACGGTAGCCGAGTGCTCTAGCCACTAGACCACTTTTGCGGGGTCGCTCACATTTCAAGGAAGTGAAGCGCAATGCTGTAAAAAAAACAAACAGACAAAAAAAAAGAATGAAAGAAAGGAGCAAAGAAAGAAGGAAAAGAACGAAACAAACGAAGAAAGAAGAAAAAAAGTAATGAACAAAGAAAGAAGGAAAGAAAGAAAGTGAGCAAAGAAAGAATGAAAAAAAAAGAGAAAGTGACAGCTTGTCAGGCTCACCCACGCCAAGCATTACTTGTCCTGATTAACCCAATAAGCAAGGGCTACTAATCTTTGAATGAGTGTGCACTGTTTGGTACTTGACACCCACTTTTGGTGCTGCGTTTTCGGCTGCACAGTCGCACATTATAGCATGTAGCCGGAAACGCGAAATTCCTATAGGTCCAATACTCAGTCCAGACATCTCCCGCCTGTTTTAAGAATAAACATGATTGATTGATATGTGGGGTTTAACATCCCAAAACCACAATATGATTATGAGAGATGCCACCGTGGAAGACTCCGGAAATTTCGACCACCTGGGGTTCTTTAACGTGCACCCAAATCTGAGCACACGGGCCTACAACATTTCCGCCTCCATCGGAAATGCAGCCGCCACAGCCGGGATTTGATCCTGCGACCTGCGGGTCAGCAGACGAGTACCTTAGCCACTAGACCACCGTGGCGGGGCATGAAAGCAACAACGGGCAGATGGATGTATGCTTTGCCCCACTCATCATGACCACCTGTTGTTGTATGCGTGTACATCCATCGGTTGACTAGCGTCAACCATTTTTACTCCATCAAAATGCAACCGCCGCGGCCGGGTTTGAAGTCTTTCTTGGCGCAGCTGCCCAGCACGGTAACCACTGTTTCACGGAGGCGAACTTTATTATAAAGTGTAGTGTAGGCGACAAGGATACCGCTTTTTCTTCATTGATCTCGGAGTGTTTTGGGGGGCTCTTTTCATAATCGTAATTGTTTTACGCTCCACGCTACCACTTGATTATAATAGGGACGTGCTAGTAGAGAGCTCCGACAATAGACCTCTTCCTATTTGTAAGCAGTGTTACGTTACAGCGAGCACCCCACCCACCATACCCTCTATCGAAGCAGGTGCTGGTTGGCAAGAAAGTTCCGCTGGCGGCATTTTTCTGCATAGCAGAGCGGCGTGTCTGCAATCCTTCGACAGAAACTTCTACATTGCTATGTTCTAAAGTCACAGCTTTCGAAAGAAGGGGTTCGCGGAAGGGTCGCTGCTCATAGTGCGGAAATTTACTTGTCGATGTTGGATGGATGCAGAAACTTTATTTAGAGTACTGAGAGACGCGACCAGCACGCAGTGGGCTTCACCCACGTGAATGGCTGTCATAAACAAGTGTGATCTTTTTCGAAACCGAAACTTTTGAATGTGCACGGTGAGTGACACATTGAGAAACGTTTGCGTGGCACGGATGTAAACTTCTTCAATTTCCATCGTGGCATGTGCAATGCAGTTTTAAACGACGTACAGCATTGGCGACGGCATGGTTTGGAGCTGCTGTGCGCGACGTCACGGTTAGAATTCTCACTCCTTTCGCAAAAGCCTGATTGTAGATGATTGAAAAAATAATAATAAACACATCTTGCCATGCGATAGGTTGAGGTTAACATATACTCGTGAATATAAAGTGAAATTATACCGCTGTGGTTTTCAATAACCCAGTCAAAATTCATGTGATGTAAAACCCGACAACTTAATAATATATAATATTATCTGGCACAGTTACTTTGCTGCATTTGACACCTATAACGTGCTTTCACAATATTGCCAGTTTCATCATCCGTAAAGGTGAACCAATATTGTCGGTGCCTTTCAATGCACGCTACACGCCACATTTAACACTGTACATTTTCAAACACGATGCCGCTGTTCCTCGCACAGGCTGCAAACGCGCGTTCACTCTTCCGAGATAGACAGCCAGCCAGCGTGGAGAATATCCCATCACGCACTTTACCACACACCTAGATGTTCTCTGACACATATCACAGCTACTGTTGCCACTGTGATATGAAGATTAAACTTTCAAAAAGAAAAACAAAACTTGCCTCAAGCCCCGAGCAACTGCACCCCACTCCGCCACCGGCGGGAGTGTTTTGCCAACCACCACCTTGCACGTGCACAAGTGACGTCACGCTTTGACATACCCTAGTAGAGGTCTATTTTGGTCCTCACTAACATTACTCGTCACGCATAGTCTATTGTGCACAACACACCATAATGATGTACATGAGGCGAGTTTTGGTACTTTGTCGAGTTTTGGCATTTACCTGAGGAAACAATGTTGAATATATACATTTTCAAGACGCAGTATACTTGCACACGTACTTCACCTTGTCACTTCTCTCAGACGCTCGCGTGATGTAGTAAAACAGTTAGCAGTGACACTGCCAGATGCTAAGCGCTGTTGATCTTGCAGAGAGTTTGTGTAAGAGATGGTTAAGAAAAAAGGAAGGACAGGGAGGTTAGGAACAGATCGTAAAACGACGCCTAAAAGTTATTATTTCACGTTAGTAATGGGTTCCTTTTTTGTAGTTTTTTTTCAAATGTAACCACTTTACATTCCAAGCTGGAGGTGGCCGCAAACAATACAGTACACTTCCCTGGCTTTTTAGAAGGGATGACTGACAATATATAAAAAAATATTTTAAGCATCCTTCTTATATAGTGCTCCTAGTTCGCATGGCATGCTGTTTTTCTGTGGGCCCGCCTCACTCCTGGCGCTGAAAGGTTGGCACTCATATTAACTGACCCGTTTTATTTTGTTTCCTTTTTTTCTATAATTATTACAATGAGTAAAGTGTACTGGCCATATTTATGCTAGAAATAACGTGAACGTAATAAGGCTTTTCTTGTAGTTCTGCAATTTTTTGAGTACGCCAATGACGGCCATCTCCCCACTCAGTCATACCTCAGCATCCTGATTCTAGCGTTTTGATTTCTTCAATGACGTTATTAAAATATTTTATTCGTTAGAATAAAATCTGCATTGAGTATACTACCATAAAAGATACTTATTTGGTTTCGATTGACATATCGCACTATATTTCTTTAAATAAAGCCTGAAACTGTCTCCAAAGAAACGGAAACAGGCTTTGCACAAAAAATTAGTCAAGGCCTTTTTGAAATTTTACAAGGCAGTGGCCTACCTTATGGGCTCTGGCGCGCTTACTATTGTCTTTGTTTTTTAGTGCGTCTACTTTTTTCCCCTTTCCTTCTCATATTTCTTTCTCTTCCTCTGACTGCAGGGTCACAAACCGGATGCTTCAATTCTGGTCGATCTCCTTACCTTTCTCTCATGTCATGCTCTCTCTCTTTCGTGTGTTTTGCAGGTAAAGGTGTTGAGAGATCCAAAGGGCACAATATTTTCTGCCGCCGTCAAAGCCAACGAACGCCTACCGCTATCACATGAATTCTAAAATCAACCAAATGAATGAGTAACAAATCCTGAAATGATTGATGGAATTCTGGGGTTTAACGTCACAGTAGCAGAGAGGTTATTAAGTGTTCATTTCATAAACGGTACGTTGGTGGTTTGAAAAATTCCCAAGGTACAATGGGCTATGAGCCTGAGTCCTCTGCGTAGCTGCTGAGTATTTTACCACAGAGCTGTCTCTCTGCTTGAAACTTTGGAGGAACTGACAATATGCAGGCGTAATACCCATTAAGAAGTCAAGTAAACATGTGTATACACGTCTCGAAACAGTAAAGTGACAACCTGGTGTCACCGAACATTAAATGTGTAACGACAGGGTTGTTTGAAGCTCCATTACAAAGGGCTCGGACATCATTCTTCACTGTCGTCAGTCGCAGCATCAACGAAGTGCGCATATTGCTTTACAAGTGTGGAGGGTACTAAAGTGCTCCAAAGAGTACGAATAGTGGTGGAACAGTCCACGCTTTTCTAAATCACAAAATTCAGGATAATTTATGGTGTATAGTTGGTTCCATGCAAGTGTATTTGTAGTGTTTTCCACAAAAGTTGTTCAACTTTCATTGCAGTACGAGAGCGGTTATTTTTCATATGTCTCGGGAAGATAGTTTTTGCCAGTTGAAAGGTACTTCAACAACTGCCCCGCCACAGTGGTCTAGTGGCCAAGGTACTCAGCTGCAGACCTGCAGGTCGCGGGATCAAATCCCGGCTGCAGCGGCTGCATTTTCGGTGAAAGCGAAGATGCTGTAGGTCCATAGGCTCAGATTTGGGTGCACATTAAAAAACACCAGGTGGGCGAAATATCTTGAGCCTTCTACGACGGTGTCTCTCATAATTAATTGCTGGTTTTGGGACGTTAAACCCCACATATTAGAAGTAGTCCAACACGTTTTGCAGTATACCAAGTTTTGTACAGTGAAGTGCTATTTGCAAAAAATATGTCTTGTACAGCAACAAAGATATTTTCGAATGAATAAAAATGTGAAAAGTGTAGTTTTTGGTTGCCAGCTGGTAAACAGTGCAACGAAAAACACAATATTGCAAAAATATTCAGAACAAACAAAAATTTGAGTATACATTTAGAATATATATAACCAAGGAACTGCACAATAAATAAGAAATGCTGTACAAAATGTTTGCGTCTACATATACAAAGAAAACCTTAACAAATGGTGATGAATTCCTCCTGCTTGCGGTGAAGTATGGCTTTGGTTTTCGTCAGACAAAAATCAAGTCGTATACTTTTCTGGATATTTTTGCGCTAATAGCTTGCAGGTGTTTCCGTAATGTGAATAATTTCTCTTTAAGTCAGATGTCCAAAGAACTTCGCTATTTTGTCTAACGTCACCTTTTTCTATAAGCCAATTACTTTTCCAACGTTGGTTGGCGTTCCAAAAATGCATTCAAGCGTATTGTTCTGCATATTGGCAGGTCGTATAAAAAACAATATAGCACGCATTCCTAAAACTTTTCTAGTCGATTCGTACTCAGGACCAAGATGAGCTCCGGCGGCCTTCTTGTCGCGCGAAGAAGCTGTGGAGCCGGCGCCAGCACACCACCCTCTAGCGACATACGGACCTCGTACGTAACCAGTGTAGCTATAATATTGTACGCATAGGTTAGCAGCTACAAACTTGCGGCGATGAAGACTACTTGAGGCTGTATACAAAACAAGCTCAGGAAAAGCTGCGGGTATCTTAGGCTGACGCAAAACATTGTCGCCGTGAAGCTTGAGGTGCGGTCATCCTTCGACTCGAAGTTCGTACTCAATCCACTCAAGTGTGGTTGAAAAACAGTTTTGAGTGGCACGTGTTTTTTTCAATGCAAGTGCGCACACATGCGCAAATGACAACGATGCCGTAGAAACGCGCTGCGCCTAATGTAACAACACAAGCGAAATTGAAGCTGCTGGAAACTGGTTCAGAAAGCACCACCACAGTTTATACATGTGGCAGACCTTCGAAATTTTTTTTTTGGAATAAACTTTCCCCAATTCCTAGCAACAGCTCCTAATTTATTAGCTAGCATAACTTTGTGGCAATTATTGATGCTTAGCAATGCAAGATCGCGATGCTGACACCTTGATCTAATATTCGCCTTGAAAGGGTTCTTGTGATGACATAAATTTGAGGTTTCTGTAGTAGGACCACCTGGAACACGCACATCTGTCAAGTTCACCAGCCAAGTGAATTTTGCGAACGCACGCACATTGCATGGTTAGTTTAAAGTTCTGTCAAAAATCACTATTTTGCCAAAACGGGCAAATCCAAATTGTTCCTCAAAGTTCAGTGGCTAGACTAACGACCAGAAAGTTCTGGAATTACGACAAAAAAATTCTTCAACGTGCCGAAATCTGCAATTCGAAACATCGATCACCAGTAATCGATAAAAATTGACGTGGTAACGAAAGAGGTAATCAATGCTCTAGAAACATCGCTCTTGAAAATTTTTGCTTTGTCTGAGCAGCACGTTCAGCGCAGGCCTGGCGTTTTCTATTTTTTTTTCATGGTGAGCAAAACTGGCGTGAAACAAAACACATGAAAATATATTTCGTCATGCGTGAATTGTTGCTTTTGCAGTCAATACGACAACAAGAAACAAAAGTCATACAATAAAATATTTTCTCTTTTACTGCATTTGGAGTTTATGTTCATATCGCTAAGTTTTCAGTAAAATACCCAAAGGAGGCTCAGCCACGCTTTCATGTCTTGTACAGTACTTTTTGCGAAGCTGCTCCAGAGGATACAAAGGATGGCTAACAATGCGTGCGCCAGCGCACACACCACTCGGCCCGCTTTTGGGCGATGCCTGTATTCTGAAAAGCATAAATGTTTGCAAATACGTGGCCACACATGAGAGAATATGAAGACGCCCACACAAGTCAAACGCATGCAAGGCGAAATGAGAAGACTCGTCCATAATATGACATGGAAATAATTTCACCATGATGTTATACAGCATAAAAGGTGCATTTCGAGCCCCACTGCGCAGCAGCTGAAATGTGGCAGCCGCAGCTCTGACGCTAAGGTCCCACACTAACGTATCGGTGAGCTTTCAGCGAGCGATGTCGTACACCTCGAGCAAGCCCGCCAACCACCGCTGTTGCCAGCAAACCTAGAGCAGTAATGCGAGTGAACGCGGGTCCACCGCAACGAACGGCGCCGATCTCTTTGCGAGCGAGAAACTGGAACCAACTGTAAGCGTAACTTATTTACGCAAAGTTACTATAGCGAGCGTCAGTAGAGTGAGTGATCGCGGAACCTACTTAGAACACGCGCCATCGTGACGACCTACGACGTCAAACTAACGTCAGACATTTTGGCTATCTGTGAAGTCATCGCATGGTGATGAATGTTAGCCATAGGCATGAGCTTGAGAGGGGCTGTGGGGCACAGTGTCAGCCTTGTACATCGGCATAAGGAGGGGGCACTGCGACGAACCATCGCGCCTTTTCCTTCCCCCCTGTAGGGAAATCCTGCGCACGCCTATGTTGGTAGTATCATTCGTGTTGCAGACCTCCTGGACACCGGCATTTTCGATCACTTTTCGCGCTTTTGAGGCTGCCGATGCTTTTGCCTAACTACAGTTGCTTAGAAGACCATTGAACACAACGCTCGATGCATGCAAAAAACTTGAAATATTGGTGCCCATAGCGTTTCGTGTTACAGTTCGCAGCACCGTTGCCGCATAAGTTAGAATAGGCGGATCCAAATGTACACAGTGGCGCGGCGCTGTGAATGGTTCGAGCCGATTAACGGCAAATAAAGTGCATTGACTGCAGTCTAAAAGTGATACATGAGCGCTTCAATGCCACGATAAGGCTCCTATTTAGGGTGTGAGAAACACGATCCACCGAACAATGCCGTCTTTGCCATCGATGGCCATCGCGTTTTTGCATCGTGCTTGGAGATGTTCTTCTTTTCTTTACACGTGTTTAACTAATTTTTGCCTAGCGCTGCTAAGACAATAAAATATTTACTTGCTGCCCTTTCGGCATAATTCTTCGAATAGAACTTTGTGCACACTGATTTTCCATTTGCATGAATACATGTACCGCTACAGTGGTGTGCGATTTGAAGTCTTCTTTACCGCTAACCGGTATTTGCAGACGCTGGTTTATGTTTTGTGGTATTACAAGGTTTTTGAAATTTACAACTCTTCAGGAAATGGTTTCTTGTAAATTCTGCATTAAGTCCCCTTATTTAGTGTCTCTTCGTTCAGGACGACGCCAAATGCACAAATGGTGTGCTCGAACGACAAGGTGGTACCCATACTGAAATAAATTTGGTGACTGGACTCACGATGGTTACACCTATAACTATAGAAACACTTGTACGCACTCATTTCTTGTTCGTTGTTCGTACAAACATCTGAAACAGAAATACTTGATTGCGTAGGAGGTACTTCTATAATTATTTGTGACTGTGCTATCACAATAAAATAAGCTGCCCTCAGAGCACTTCACTGACTTTCGCACGCGTGCATATAGGTTGTGGCTACCAGATGGCCCAAGAAACAATTCAAACTACGCAGTCTTGTCCGCTTGCCGTTAGGTGCCGACTCTGTTCAATCTCGAGACCCATACTTAAAGTGCCTTCGTCAATTTGCTCATTAGTGTTTATAGAACATTACCTCTAAAAATTGTGATATTGGCAGCTGTATCCTGCTGGTGTGTACTTTGAAGACACAGCTTGCGAAATTGCCAAAGACGATGACACAGGATCTCCGAAATTACCGGGATGGTTGTATTCATGTTTATAATACTACTACTACTGCTACTTCAAATAGTGATAATAATAGTAATATTAATAGTGATACCAATATTTCTTTTTGACGTCCGAAAACCACGATATCCATCGTCAGATTTAGATAGAAGGGGAATGCGAGCCACCTGTGTACGTAGCCTTGTCAATGGATGTTAAAAAAAACCAGATGATCGCACCATCTGAAGACCTTCACCGTGGCATGTGTACTCATACAACAAACTTGGCACGTAAAAACCGAGGTATTATCATTATTAATATGCACCCTAAAGGCATAAGCATGCGTAGAATTTTCGTTAAGGACAAGTGGGGGGGGGGGGGTGCGAAGGTTTCTCGCAGTGCCCTTTCCTCCCTATCATGTAAATTTATGGGGCTGACTTTGCGCCCTCCAGGCCCCCTTTCTCCATAATGTCGATACATGGGGTGACTTCACGCCTACCCTGTCACGCCACGTGTGTTACGCATGCGTGTTCCGACGATTCCTGGGCGGATACAGATTGTCCATCTGCAGTGGCACATACCCACATTCCAGTGGCATTTACCTGTCCTCGGGGATGTCCCACTGTCTGGCCTGAAGTGTTTGATGACGTATCTCATGGTATCGTGACACTATTTGTCTCTTGACCAGTGTGTCATATTTCTCAAACCATCTTACCCTGCCACCCTAATTTTCATTCGCGCCAAATTGAGGGATTGATCACGAGAGCAGCCAGCCGTAAGCGGCTACATAAAAAGATAGATAGATAGATAGATAGATAGATAGATAGATAGATAGATAGATAGATAGACAGATAGATGCCAAAAAAGCATGTAATTATTTTCAAACATATTGAAAAGAAAAGGCTTACTTCGGCAGAACTTGCGAGCACCGAATTCAATTACGCTTAATTTTAATTGCTCAGGAAAAATTTCCCCGGTTTAGTGTGGGATAACAGTTCACGTATTTGCTTCGCTAGAAACGCATGCAAAAACGTACCTCATATTGGGACATGATTGAATCAGCATATTTTCGCTATAACATAGGCCCATTGGTTGCAAGAGCCATGAAATAGTGCGGTGTTCAACTGGTCGTTTACTGTTGAGATCGGCCAGACTGACGCTGGAGAGTATTATTATTATTATTATTATTATTATTATTATTATTATTATTATTATTATTATTATTATTTGATATGCATAGACAGACACACAAGGACTAAGAAAAAAGAGGGAGAGAGCAAGCTGGCAACTCCCACCTGGAGGGGCACAACGCCTGCTCACTCTTTCGGGAGGAGCGAAGAAACAGAGGAAATAAACATTAGATAGAAAAAAGGAAAGAAGATGACGAAAGGAAACAAAATGGCGAAGTCGTTGGCGAGTATAAGTAGAAACATAAATAAAAATGATAAAAAAAAGACAAAAGAAGAAAAAGACAGTCTATAAATGGGTGGTCTGGTCCATTTGGTTCATAACTGTAAGGAGAGCTTGGTGGGCCTGGTCGTGTCGGGAAGCACTACCACTCGGAAAGAGATAGTCGTCTAAAGTCGCACACTTAAGTCCCAGGAATTTATATTCCTTAATCAACAAAAACCACTGCGTAGAAAATGTGGGACAGCGCACTACGAGATCCTCAAGTGTTTCACAGGTGACGCAAGCTGCACACAACGGGCTGTCCACACGCCCTTGACGGTGTAATCGTTCACGCACCAGCACAGAGCCCACTCCTAGTTAGTACAACAGCGCTCGGGAACTACGAGGCAAGCCACGGCCACAAACACGGGGAGGGAACGGTACACTCGCCACGCACTGGTCTGGGTGCTGCTTTAGGAGGTGTCGGCGTATAAGCAGATGAGCGTTGTCTATCGTACATAGAATCCCGGACAGTCACAACCATCATGGTTGCATGACGACGCAAGGCAAACCACTTCTTCTTTGCCCGCAATACCCACGTGCGAAGGTACCCACTGTGCAGCTAGGCATACCCCACGTGACAGAATGTTGTTAATGGATTCCATGATGTTGCTCAGAATTGGGCTGTCGGTTTCCTTGCTGGTGAGTCTGCTAAGGGTACCACGAGAGTCGGTGAGTACGACAACCTTCGATGCTGGTAACCCTCCTTGTGCGTACTTAAGGGCGGCATCAATCGTTGCTAGCTCGGGGTGCGGTATTTTAAACAACCGCCTGATATCGGTTGAAGGGCAGAAGAAAGCTGCAGAAGCGTTCAGGCCACCGAAGCCTTAGAAAAAGCAGTCATTTGAAGTATAAACTTGCTTCGAAGGTACAAAAAAAGAAAATACGACATAATGTCGCATGCGAATAATGTTTGTTTTTGAAATGCTTAGCACGTGTGCAGTAACAACCAACTAGTCTCTAAGTATTACGTCAACAGAGAGGCTCACTTTATGAATATAATATTGGTCTTGATATCTTCATCTTCCATTTATGTTCGTTGCGTAGTTGTGGAAACAGCAGATTCAGTAATCATCACATTTTGTTGGTTGTGCTTCAGAGGGCGAGGCGAACGAACCGCGGGCGTGTGTGTTCCAGCGAACTTCTTCTCGAATGCTTAGCGTTTCCAGCGCGAAAGACAGATGGGTATATCTTGAGCCTCCCCTTTCAGTTGGGTATACACCTAATATCAAGTAGGTTTTCATTGCATATCTTGACAATGTAGCGCTTTCCCTGCACAGTTGTAATTGTGAAGAGTGCTTTGATCACCGTCACGCTTCTTCAGGATTTTGAAATTTCTGTTACAACATTCAGGTGGTTTGGGTACTGCGCGACACCATAGGAATGGCACTTTACGTGTGAGCTAGCCTCCTAAGAAAAATAAGCAATTTATCTTTTGTGCAGCTCGCATGGTGAAGCACAATCTCTAAAATTAGGAAACAATATGGGAGATAATGAGCAGATAAACTTTATTTGCTCATTGCATCTAGATGGAAGTAGATGCTCATAACTAGTGCTCTTGATGCTCAAATAAGTTACAGCTTGGAGGTTTCTGTGAAAAGAAGAAAAAACAATCATGTTAGGCACAACCACAAAACCTACAAAATCGGGTTGAAACTCTCTAACATTTATTTTTTTTAAAGCCAACGATGTCTGCCGCCATTCTGTGTGAGCACATGTTGTTTCGATGCTATCAGCTTAGCGATTGTGCAAGAAAAAACATTTCCCTTGGAGGTGAAATATAATCAAGATATATGAAACTCCCTCCTAAGCAATGTACATTCTCTATACTCACACTTCCTCTTGCGGAGAAGATCGCCGTAGTAGAAGGGAGAGCCCAGACCATAGCTGTAGTTCAGACCGTAGCCGAGCAGACCGTGGCCGTAGGCGTAGTCGCCAGTGCCGTAGCCGAGGGTGCCAACACCGTATCTGTAGACTGGGGTGGCATGGTAGGCAGCGACAGCTGGGGCAGCGTGAGCAACGGTGGCCACAGCTGGGGCATGGTGGACGGTAGTCGTGGCAACAGCTGGAGCGGCGTGGACGGCAGTGACAGCTGGCGCGGCGGCATAGGTGGCAACTGGGGTGGTAACAGCGGCGGCGACTGGTGCGTGGGCTACAGAAGCGAACGCTGGGGTAGCATCATGAGTGGCAACTGGAGCGTGAGCCACGGTGGTGACAGCTGGGGCATGGTAGGTGGTAGCGACCTTGGTCACTGTGGGAGCAGCAGCGTATGTAGTGACTGGGGCAGCAGCGTAGGTGGCCACTGGCGCGTGGGCCACGGTGGCAACCTTGGTCACAGCTGGAGCAGCGGCGTAGGTAGCGACTGGGGCAACAGCATAGGTGGCCACTGGAGCGTGAGCCAAGGTCTCGACCTTGGTGAAAGTTGGAGCAGCAGCGACAACTGGGGCAGCGGAATAGGTTGCGGCCACCCTGGTCACAGCTGGAGCAGCGGCAACAACTGGAGCAGCAGTGTAAGTGACGGCTGGGGCAGCGTGAGAGAAAGTGTGCACAGCTGGAGCATAGGCGGCGTAGCCGAAACCATTGCCGTATCCGAGACCGCTGTATCCAAGACCGCCGTAGCCGAGACTATAGCCGGTGTAGCCAGCGAGAGCGCTGGTGGCTAGAGCCAAGAGGACGCAAGCATGGATCTGCAATGATTTACAAAATACCTTGTCAACAGCATCTTCTTAATTTTCGAAGCTATACCTGCGACAATATACTAGTATTGTGGAAGCAGAAATGCTAATTCCCTGTGCTAGTTTCGTTAGTTCATTCAAACCTAGCTAAATAGAAAAGAAACTTTATGACGAAAAATCGGTGGACTTTTATGTTTTACGCTCAATAATTTGGTTAAAAGAGGTCACACGAAAGCTGTGCTACAAGGCGGTGTTCAAGCAGTTTATCACATTGGCCCTCTGTTACGTCGTGGTTTCCATTCTCCCCTGTTCAATCAAGAAACAATTTTTTTATAGCCAAGAGAAATGTTTAGATTAGTATTTTATTGAGCATGCTAAGTATGAACGAGTAATATTTGCAGTTTTTGCTCAACTGATATGGCACCACAGAGAGGCTCTTTACCCACAAGTTTCTTTAGCAGTTTGTGTTCATCTAGTGAGGGCGGTGAAGAAAAGGTTTCTTACCATGGTGACTTAAGAGCTGAAGTTGAGCCAACTACCTAATGTCTGGAGTTGAGCGTGCTCTTTTATACGAAAATGTCTTCGTTCACGGTATTGACTGATGAATTGCTTAAAGGCCAAATTAAGACAAAAGTAAGAAAAGGGAGTCCGCAATCGTTTTGTCATTCCATACGTCTCCGTGAAGTCGGCAAACCGGAGCTGGCTGGAATACCATAAAATCACCGAACTGTGATGAAGCACCACACCTCAACCTTGACACAATCCTTTATGTGCGAATTCAGATCAGGGGTAAAAGAATCCTTAAGAAAAACAACCACACCATATCCACGGATTGAATGATGATAAGTGGGCGAAGCTCGAGGTAAGGAGATCATCGGTACACTGTAGCTCTCCAATGAAATGTTATCCCATTAAAACTTTAAAAAGACGTAAAACTGTGCGTATATTATACAAATAATTGTTATTTCGTTTCTGTTCGCTTGTCGTTTGGTTTCCTCGTTTATTTTTTTTTCCAGTTATACGTTCACGTGGCGGCTGTATTGCGAGGTCCCATCATTTTTACGGCTTTATGATTCATGAAACAAAGTGAAAGAAGTTTTTGTACTGGCTGCTGTGGGAAGCTTGCTAAAACAAAGTTTATGCACGTCCCTCGGATCGTTGTAGGTTGCATGTGGAATCATTTGAGTGCGTATTTCGAACACATGTGCGGCACGATGCAGTCATCCGTAATGAGGTGCATCCGTTCGTGCGTCCATCCGTGCATTCATGCGTTCGTCCGTGCATGCGTGCGTCTGTCCGTCCGTCCGTCCGTCCATCCGTCCATCCGTCCGTCCGTCCGTCCGTCCGTCCGTCCGTCCGTCTGTCTGTCTGTCTGTCTGTCTATCTTTCTGTCTGTCTGTCTGTCTGTCTGTCTGTCTGTCTGTCTGTCTGTCTGTCTGTCTGTTTCAGAATTGCACCACCAGCTGCGTGAATCATACAACTAGGTGGTTACAGACCGGTCACAAAAATACATCTTTTGACAGACCTACGGCATTAAGAGCTTCGCCTCTAAAAATTTCCAGCTGTGCTACGATGCCATGCCAGCATTGCACGGACGCGCCCTGATGCGCCAAGGTGAGCCTTGCGTGGAAAGGTCTTTGATTGTGAGTCTCTTTAGGCGTGTGTACCATAACGTAACATGCAAAAATAAATGAAGCGTCATGGTTGCAATCACAATTGTCGGAATAAAATTCTCGCAGTCGTCTGGGCAATACTGGTCTACACAATTCGTCAGCGCTCATGTGACATGAATGTTTGTGTAAATTCTCATGTCTTTTCATGTTATTTCAGCAAATTTTAACGCGTTCGCGGTGATATGTATGTATATATGTGTATGTGTACCGTATATGTATACGGTGACATTCATTTGTTTATAAACACAAGTATTCGTGGTCACCGTTCAAAGCACAAGTATTCGTGACAGCGCGAGGTATTGAACTCACGCTGTTGGGAGTGGTTGACATTGCAGTAGAATTTTTGATGTGCTCAAAATAAGCGTTAAGCAAATAGCAACCATTAAAACTAATCGCAAAGCTAGCCTGATCGTGGGGTTATTTCATTTCCTTTCGTTTTATTACCTTACTAGCCCAGCAGGCATGACATACATGCGGTAAGTTTTATTCAATTCAATTCGATTCAATGTTTATTTGTTTTTCAATAAAAAATGTGGAGTTGTCACAAAAAACTACCACAGGAGCACCTTGACGAGATGGCAGCCTTCTTAGATTGGCAGCAACAGACAATGCGTAGGACAAATAAATCATAAAAAAACTGCCAGGCCAGCACGAAACACGTAGTACAGTCACAGTGAAAGCTGGTAGGGCAGCATTTCAGAGCCTTTTCTAAGCACTCTTTGGGTAACTGCTACAATCATACTTGCTGGGTACCCACTAAACCACCAACAAGCATAATTTTTGTGTAGTATAGGCCGGCATTTACTATGCTATCTGTCCTCATTCTTCAGAGAAGCGTGGTGTCTGCTACACACTTGCAAGGAATTTTGTGCAAATTAAATATTTTATGCAGTGGCTGATGATGATGAAAACTTATTCGTGAAATGGGTATGTGCGACATTTAACAGGTGATCGAGAACAAGCTTCTGTAATGCCTTCGGGCATCGGACGACCCCCTAGTTAAGCAATTCGCATTGCGTGACGCCTGGTTGCTCCTTTGCTGGTCTAAAACGCGTTATTACTATTACTATAGAGCAATTGTTTTCCCGACATCAAGCCTGCCTAAGGCAAGCTTGCAAAGAAAGTTATAGCAGTGGCATGATTCTGTGGTAGAACTCTGGGTTGTCATGCGAGAGACCCGGGTTCGAATCCCGCTGTGATACTTGGTCTTTTCATTTACTACGTTTTTCATCCTGTTTCGCGCGATAGTGGTTCCAGACACCAGCGGCGCCAGCGGCAGACTACTACGGTACAGCACGCGGTGCTTGTTGTGATCGCATAACTGCTTTTGCTGTAAACGAAACAGATTGAACAACGTATGCAATCGCTGAATGACATGCACCACTGTGGACCATTCACATTAGAAGATTTACCAGGAAGTTTTCATAGGAGAAAACTTTTCTTCGGTAAATTAACAATGGTGAAATAAGGCTACATTTAAAAACCATTGATTGATTGATTCATTTGTGGCGTTTAACGTCCCAAAACCACCATTTGATTATGAGAGACGCCGTAGTGGAGGGCTCCGGAAATTTCGACCACCTGGGGTTCTTTAACGTGCACCCAAATCTGAGTACACGGGCCTACAACATTTCCGCCTCCATCATACATTTAAAAACCATTGTGAACATATATTATTATGAACACCAAACTAAAATAATAGGAACGATGTTGGGTGCTCTTTATGTCAACGTATTTTGAGGCCTCTTTAGTAGAATGTTTGGAATTCTAACGTAATATTTTTGTTATTGTAACAGGGTTATCAGTGATGGTGGTTCGTAACACAGCATTTGCTTGCCACAGTTCAAGCGACGTTCTGGTACTTCCCACTGCTTTTTACTACATACGTTCATTAAAGATTTGTAAGTAATAGTGACCTTTAATAAATGTTCTCAATTAATCATTTTATATTTGAAATGTAACGAGCTTAGGAGCTACAGGATTGCCCTTTAGCGAAGGTGTCGTACCCTGGTGCTCATGCTGATAGTGTCCAGTGTTTGAAAATAGACAGTGTGAAGAAAACTAGTCCCAACCATTGCTTTCGAAACATTTAAGGTGTCCAAAAAGTATCTTACATTTCTATGATACCCAACATTTACCTTATTTTTAAAGAATTTGAGATGTTACTCTTCCGCCACTCATACAAGTTTTCTGAAATATATCATTGATCACCATCGTCACTATCAGCCTGAGTATTAACTTCAGAGTTCTGCCATATTGTTCCCTTTACCCGGTTCTTGTGCTTGCCGCGGGTATATCATACCCCCTAACTTCTTAGTTTCACCTCTTCAGTAAACTTTCTGATGTCAATATTCCTGTCCCATTATTCAACCTGTAAAGCTGCCCATACGCGAAAACACAAACGGTCCCTGAGCTGTCCCGCAGCATTGGAATTTATTACCTTAGAACTCCAATGTAAAAGGGCGAGATCTTACAACTGCAGCCATCCCTTGAAAATGCGTGAATGAATTTTTCATTGCACTGCGAACGGAGTATAAGCAGTGATTTCACTTTGAATGCAAAAAAAAAAGAGAAAACCTTTGGGGTCAATGGCAACAACCCTTACGCTCTAGGCGCTGAAAAGCGTATTCCAGGAGTTACTCTGCAGAGTGGCCGTCTATTCTCAAAAAGCATCGCATAGAGTGAAATGCATTCGCGCTGTGCCTGTAAAGATAGAGTGAAATTGTTTTATATTCTACCTACCCGAGAGAGTGAAATGCCCGTAGACTCTTCAGGCATGACATAGTAAAACGTGGTTATCTTCCTGCTCTTGATCTATAGATCGATGTGCCGGCACATCACGTATAATTAGACCTACTTAATATTTACACATCTATGCAATAAAATGTAGTGCATTTTTTGTTGTGGCGTCGGAGACTAGTAAGAAAAAAAAACATGGTTTCTTACATTTTTCGTTTAACTTGACTGCCCTGTAAGGCACTTGAAACTCCTAATATCGGTGCTTTAGGGGCAAACCTCCTTAAGGCGTGGATCGTGCGTCCCATGTATGTAGTAGCCATCTTCCATTTTACTCCTTGGAAGTACGCTGGATGGTGGTACTTGTACAGGATAAATATTTGATAAAAAGGTGCGAGAAAACGGTACTTGTAGTGCTCACTATATGAATGGATGGATGGATGGACGGACATACATGCATACAGACAGACCGACATGACGACGGACGGACAGATGCACAGACGGATGAATGGACGGACAGACAGACTGACAGATGACAGATGGGCGGATGGACACACAGACGAGTGAATGGACGGATGGACATACAAACATACTGGCAGACGGACGAACAGACCGACACAGAGAAAGACGGGCGGACAGACAGACAGACAGAAGGATGGGCGCGGCCAGTGGATGATTCACGGTATACCGATACAACCCTTCGAAGCTTCACCTACTTATCATTCACTCCGGGGACATGCTGTAATTTTAGCGGCTTATTAAAGACGATAGTTTTTCTTCAGTACCTTGAACAAAAAAATTTTGATCTGTCTGTCTGTCTGTCTGTCTGTCTGTCTATCTATCTATATGTTTGTTTGTTTGTCCGCCCTTAACGATACCCTAAATGGCCCCAAACGATACCCCGAACCGCCAACCCCCTCCGCAGCACCCACCAATATTGCTCAAAATTCAGCGTTCGTACTTGGGAGATTGTCAACTGAAAAGCAATTATTGCACATATCTGAGGCACTATAAAAACACGTCAATCGTCTGTATGAGTGCATTTTTACCAGAAAAGACATACATAGTAATTCCGTGGACCGTAGTGTTTATCACGCTCGCTGCGCTGACAATGCAACGCTTGCACGAAAGGTAAGTGTTTCCAACGCTTTGCTACGATGGCATAGTGGTGGCACCTACCAGTCGCCTTGCGTTATACACCTTATCACTTCCGAGACGGGCGAACACGCCGCTTGCTTCGTTTTCCAAGATAACTGCCAGATAGCGCTCATGCCTCACGTCCGACGGGACTTGATGCGTTCGTTCGGCTCCACTGCAAGTTCGATTCACTCTAACGCAGCACCTACGGAATACTATTCACCAATTTTCTCACACAGAACGCCAAATAAACGTTTTATTCACTCTCTGTAGATGCAAGACTATCGGTTTTCGATGACATTTGCAGTGTAACATGCATATGCCAGGCCCATTTTTTTCGGTAGTTAAGCGTCTCTCATATTCATATGATGGTTTTGGAACGCTGAACCCCACATATCAATTAATTATTTTTTTAGTTAAATATGCGAATATGACCTCATCGGATTGCTCACTATTGAAAGTAAATTCAAATTGTTATTGTTTTTTTAAATATTAATAATGTTTCTTGCTGTGTACGTCACGCACGGGGGCGCTGCCCTAAGCCTAATCTGCAATAAAGCTACCGTGAAGTATAATGGCTGTAGTCGCAGGACGCGAAGAGGAATCAACGAAAATATACACAAGTAGGTGACGAAAACCGAATCGTTCAGTGTGAAGTTCCGAAGTACGATGTTTCCTACACAGAAGTGACTAAGCGCTTATACCGAGTCTGTACGAATGCCGTTCAAATAAATAATTTCCCTGTTCTTGTTTTTCTCACTGTAAAACGTGTGAGATGGCCTCCGAAGGCCACGTCGTGAGTGTTTCGCGGGAACGCACCAGCCTAGATACTGCAAGGACTTGTCGCTCTGCATATTCGTAGGTGAAGTGTGTAAAGGTGGCTGTGTGGTCACTAAACCAGGGGCTTATCCCTGTTGTGTATAGCTGAGGAAAAATCTCATGTAGTCTTTCATATGTGGGGGGTATATGTTTGTTTGAAGGCGTGCCAGTCCCTGGCTTGCTGGCTGCTTATAAGTTGGGATGCGTAGGGGCGTACTTCCGTATTGTAAGGCGTTGGTTTTTCAAGATCTGCCTACTTGTTGTGTTGTGTTCTTCATGGGGGTTTGAGAAGTGCCCCGAGGAAAGTCCTGCGCCTCGGTCAGTAAGTCCGCGAGCTACGCAGTTTGCCTCCCCGTTCCCATTCAGGCCCGCATGTCCTTGGCACCAGGCGACGCCGTGTGCTTCCGTAAACGTGGGCCCCAAAATATGAATGACACATCTGGGAAGTGTGTCTTCGCGATATAAATGACAGGCAGCTTGTGAGTCTGTCAACATATACGCTGAGCGTCCCTCTTTTCTGCCTCTCTGATTGCCAAGGCTATAGCTGATGCTTCTGCGGTGGCGCTGGATCTCGTGCGTATAGACGTGCAGACCACAACTTTATTTTGCCTAGTCATTGCCGCTAAATATGCGAGTTTTCTGGGATCCTGAGATATCATTGCGTAAAGACTAGCTTCGGTAAAGTAGGTGGACGCCGTATGAAACATGATAATTATGACATGCGTGTCAAGTAAAATATGACTACATGCTACGCTAATGATGTGTACGTGGCCGTTTCGCTAGCTTCACATATACCATATTTGGTAATACGTGACTTGAACGGACGACAAACACAAATGTCAGGCGCAAACATGATAATCATGACATGGAAGTGATGTACGGCATAATTTACGTCTGCCTCGTAACGTTGTGCTCAATTTAAAGTGACATATCAGCCTTCCTCTTTCGTGCTTCGCATATCGTCGATTCCCACTGTACAAGGAATCTGCCGATTTTCATCGCAAAACCGAAATAGCAGTTTGTGCCTGAAATGAAACTTTCGCATAAAACCCATGTTTGATGGTAAGTATTTGACATGCGTGCTGAAGCTAATCATGGATTCGAATGTAGTTCTCAAAACTAGTGTCACTTAGCCCAATGTTTTTGCTGTGCCAGCAAGGACCCCACCCCCATGTTACAGCGGCCCTGTGTTGTGTCGGCTTCTTCAACTTCGTCCTTTTCTTGGCAATGTAACCAACTCTTTGTCTAGTTGAGCTACATGAGCCTCTGCCCCTATTGCTGTTGATACATATTAGGCTGCTTCGGTACACTGGCAGGAATTACAGCATGTATGTGCCAACTCACCGAAAAAGAAGTCGTCTTGGCGAGATTTGAGCGTAGATACTAAAAGTGCCCATGTGGAGAGACAATGTGTTAATTGATTTGTGGGGTTTAACGTCCCAAAACCACGATATGATTATGAGAGACGACGTAGTGGAGGGCTCCGGAAATTTTGACCACCTGGGGTTCTTTAACGTGCACTCAAATCTGAGCACACGGGCCTACAACATTTCCGCCTCCATCCATCGGAAATGCAGCCGCCGCAGCCGGGATTCGAACCCGCGCCCTGCGGGTCAGCAGCCGAGTACCTTAGCCATTAGACCACCGCGGCGGGGCGAGAGACAACGTGTATACTGCATAGAATAAATTATAAAGAGAGGACGACAAAGCAATCTTGAATTACCTACAAGGTAGTGTACGGGTGATACAGAACTAAAGCACCTCTTGTTCTTTGCGTCATTCAACTAGACGGACCGAAACGTCAATTTGACATTCTTTGAAAAATATGTTTTGAGAGCGTAGTTTCGAAGCACACTTCCCAAAAGCATGAAGGATGCTTGTAGCCCTAGACTTGAACAGTGGAACGCTACAGCATTGGGACGCCATTAGCATCGCCTTGTGATTCCCTGGTCATGCTTCGCTTCTCGGTAGGCTACTCAACTCTGCCACTGTCACGGTCCGCTCTTAAAAACATGCTGTCCTTGTCAATGAGAAATTTTGTGTAGCACACCGCGCTCTAGTAGATGGTCTGTATTCTGTCACACGTGTGCTAAGATGATCGTAGAAATAGGCAAAGAACACGCGATACCTTTACAAAGCAGCTCAATACTCCCTTGGCGCATGTAAGTGAACACGTGCGTCTGCGTAGCTGCGCGCTTTATTGACTCCGTAGATAAGAATGGTGATTACCGCGAACCACTTTGTAAAGAGTGGAGAGCTTACAATTGCCTACTCTCTCACATATCACGATTGGGGTTTTTGCGCTTCTGCTTCTCAGTATTGATGGAATGTACCTGACTCCTTGCAAGGCATGGCGGTTGTGTTATTGATGCTTGCTACTACAGCGGCCTTTTTATGAAGCAATTTCAATGTTATGGCTATGGGCTTGCATAATTGATTACCACGTTGAATTGACGAACTACGTTCTTGCTTCCCACCTGAGCTTTATTCTATGTAATGAATTTTGATTCACGAAGAACGCCACCATACGACGTTTTTGGCGACAATCATTTTTTTGCCCTGGCACAATATTATGGGCTATGGCAAGCAGACACGAAGTGCTAGAGAAAATGATTATTGGTTCATGCTTCACAGAATGCTTTCAGTGTAGGAGTCGCAAGGCGGCTCACAAAAAGGCCAGGACATGGCGATCTGACCAAGCCACTGTCGCAATTTATTCATGCATTGTCACAGTGGTACACTACAGCAGCATGTCTCGAATCCGATCATTTACGGAATAAATGGCCTAGCGAACAGACAAAAGGCTAAATATTGTTACCACTAATTGTGCACATGAAGACCTTTTGCAAGACCACTGACAGTATTTAGGCGTAGTTAGTTTGATTTGGAGCGTTATTTGCTACATAACGTAGCTTGCTACTTAGGTTGATTTTAAGGTCACAGTGTGAACAGGTCAATTCGATAGTCAAGCGCTGTCGTCATTAAGATGCTTAAAAAAAACAAGGAGTACGGACAGACTAAGCTTCCTTCGTAATTTTACACCGGCAAGGCAAGTGAAATGGTACGTTCCCTTGCTTAATTTGGATGTAAGAATTGGGTCCTCTTTGCAGTACTTGCCTGATGCACTTAATACGAGGCCACTGCACAGTTTTAATCGCTTCAAATTTTTAAATGTCCGTACTTGTGATATCGGGCATGCCGCTTGATTTTACCTCATTTCCATAATAACAAGGAGGCGCCTTGGTTCAAAAAAACTATCTGTTAGCGCAGGCGCATTGAGATAAAGACATGAACACACTACTGCTAGTCACTTGGTTGGTCGGTTGGTCAACAAACTTCATTCAGGTACTAAGACATTACATACATAAAGTAATACATGAAAAGTTAAGAGAGGATACTCCCATAGGCCCCCTCAGCTGGTTTCGGTTCGCAGTGCACCTAACGGGCTGGCGGAAGCTTTGCAGCCTAAGTAGGAAACAAGCGTAGATCAGGACGCCCGCAGGGATCGTTATCCCACGCAATTTATTGCGTCTCGCTTCTGCTGTACATACGCGTGACAACGTTGCCGTCATGTTGACGCGACAGTAAGACGCGACAGTCAAGATGAAGAAGTAATAGACGTTATTAAGACCCTAATGAAGGCTATTCGAGTACTCCTGAATAATATTCAGACTCCAGCTGCTCACAGCGCTTTTCACATATTGGACGCTTTGAAAGCGGGGAAATCAAGTAGAGAAAAGCACCAAGGCTCTTTTTCTGCAGCCTTTTCGTAAACAAGTGAAAGAGGCATCAATTTTCACATGGAATGACCGAAGCCTTAAACCCCGCATTTCAGATTTTCGGCATTTTGTATTCAAGAATGAGTTTCTAAATATCGTTCTTTGTGAACCATGCCTTCACAATGCTATACGTATATTCAAATACGTAGTGAAGCAATTCTTAAAGGACCAGTCGGTACATTATACTGAGGGGGACAGCGCAAAAAATGGAACGGAGCGCTTGTGTCGTGTGCTCAATCTTTCTCAATCCTGTTTTTTACGCTGTTCCCCTCAGTATCAAATACGAAGCTTTAAGATCTCCAACCTGTAACAAAAGCAGTAAGGTCATTGTTTACATAAGGTGCGAACTCACATACATTGAGCATCCAGTAACACCAAATGACAGCAACCAATACGTTTGCCTGACAGTCAAGCATAAGAACGTGAATTTCACGCCAGTGGCACTATATTTCGCCTTCAGGCCACTTTAACTCTGCAAGATTAAGTGTCATTATATGAGCGACACCTGGGCTGTGGATTATTACTGGTGATTTTAACGCTCAATATCCGCTGTGGGGAAGCCAGAAGATGGACCATCGGGGAAGACACGTGTCGCTCTTTGCATCTGACCACCAACTATATGGTTATATGACGGTACTTCTACGTTTTTAAGGGGTCTGACGTATAGTAGCTGTCTTGACCTAACCTTTGTGTGAAGTAGCCTAAGTACTAAGGTGCAGTGCTTTGCGGAAAGCGCAACTCATGGCAGTGAACACATCTCCACCTATGTAAAGATCGAGGAGCTAAGCAAGTCAGAGATCGCGCCTTCTTCACGGATCGACTGGTCAAAGTACAGGTCATCCACAGAGAAGCATTGCGAGAAAATCAAGAAGGTTTTCTTGAAAGCCTTGAAGATATAATGAAAGCCGCTATCCAAGAAGCAACGTTTAATTGCGGACCTTTGTCAAACTTTCGCGAAATGAAGTGGAGTTGGAGTGAGTTAGAACAATCCGTCGTCACGCCGAACGACGCTTTAGGCGCACGAAATTCATCTATGACTTAAGGGAGGTGAGACGTCTACAAAAGAAGATTCAGCGTCGAATAAATGCACTACATTCGCCACGATGGAAGTCATTATGCAAGCTCTTCGATCCTCACAAACCTCTTTCGCAAATATGGAAAATAATCTGTGGCCTACGAACATTGCTACAATGACATCGCCCGTTCAAATGCCTTGCTCTCCACCAAAGCCGACATAAAATCGATGTAGCAGAAGGTTTGTGCGCCAGGGTTGCCAACAAACGGTCCGGGATCACTGTGAGTAACCTACGAATGGCGCTGATGTCCAGAGACAGTCGGATGGACATCATGTTTTCTGTAGAGGAGCTTCAGGCAGCATTAACAGCATGCAAGCACTCGTCATGTCCTGAACCCGATGGAGTCACTTACATGGCCCTTGCTGACCTAGGACAAACAGCTCGGCGTGCTCTTCTAGCTGTATGCAATGATTCGACGAGCAATGGTTTAGTTCCCTCTTCGTGAAAGTGCAGCCACCTTGTGCCCTTGCCCAAACCAGGCAAATCACCTCTGGACATCACCTCCTATCACCCCGTCACGCCTGCCAGATGTTTTGAAAAGGTGACAGAGAGAATGGAGCTGACTCACCTATAGTGGCATCTGGAACATAACAATATATGCCCCGATGCTTTGACCAGCTTTCTACGTGGACGGTCTCTCATAGACAATGTTGTTGAACTTGTCACGTCTGTACAACAGGAGAAAAGTCTAAAGAGATTATCAGCGGCACTGTTCTTGGATATTAAGGGTGTATATGACAATGTATTGCATGAAAGCATTCTCGACGCCTTGGGCAACATTGTATTGGGAGGCTGGGTTTACCAATGGATCTACAGTTATTTGAAGGACAGAACCTTCTTTGTTCCGACAGAAGGTGGTGCTACAAGGCACCATTATACTTATCTTGTCCCTCAAGGTGGGGTCCTAAGCCCCATACTTTTCAACCTTGTGCTCATTGGCATCGTTGACATCCTGCCGCGCTCCATACATATCTCGATCTATGCAGACGACATCTGCATCTGCACACCAGGGGTCACGCGTCAACACGTACGAGTACGAGCCAGGCTTCAGAAGCGGCTACACTGACGTCAAACTACCCACAAGGACGAGGACTGGAGCTGCCATCTGAGAAATTCTCACTGATTGCGTGTACGCGCAAGGCAATGACCACATACGTCATCAGAATTATTGGACACACAATCAGCTATTAAAAAAACCCACCGTTTCCTCGAAGTAATAACACATCATGACTTGTCCTGGAGCCCTCACATCGCTCACATGAAAAAGAAATTCACCATGATCACTCGTGTCTTAAGGTTTCTTGCGGAAAAATCATGTGGTGCATCGGTACGAGCCATGCTTCAACTGTATACCGCACTTTTCTTCGGCTTCATGCGCTACAGCCCACCCGTGCTCGGCAAGACCCGAATAACGAACGTACGTGACATCCAGTCAATACAAGCTCAAGCACCTAGAATATGGCTACTGAGATGCGCATCCTCAGCAGCGACTGTCGCAATCGCTCAAGAATACCCTATCACAACCTACATTCGTGTCGATCCTTCAAGAACGCACATAAGACATGCTACCCGGGTTCAATCACATCACCTCGCTTCCTTCCAACTTCCAGGACACGCTTTGCGTTCTGCACTAATATTACTCCACATCACGCACTAATTCCCGCGAACTTCACGTACGCAGCAAGACCGTCGTTATCATTGTGGTGTCTACATCCACTGGAAGACGTCACTACTATCGCCAGAATGCAAAAGAAGAAAAAATTTGTCAAATTTACCCCTAAAACAAACAACATTACTTCTTATGCATGAGAAACACAGTGAATGCATTCACATTTACACGGATAGGTCGGTTGCTTCAGCAAGCTCAACAGGCGCAGTGGTAATTCTGGAGAATCCTCTCACAATAAAGTTCAGGACATCGCATGTGACATCATTCATGGCTACAAAATTCGCTGCCATTCGTGCCGCCCTGGAGTTCCTAGTTGAAAAACCGCAGCAGGCATTGTCAATATTCTCCGACTCCACAGCAGCCCTCCAGGGCATTGCCTCGCCATATTGTCATGGACCAAATGAACAGCTAGTCGCTGAAATAAGACTGCTTCATCCCCAGGCTATAGAGAAACAATATGACATGGCGTATCAATAGATACCGGGCCACTGCAGCATTGATGGAAACAGCCGCTCAGACGAAGCAGCCCCATCTGCTCATGATTATGCCCCTTGTGCAGCTATACCAATATTAAAAACGGACGCTGCTACAAGGCTTCGCTCACTTGCACGAAAACTGACACTCGCTCAGTAAGATTCACCGGCAATCACCAACGTCTACCTTCGAAAATAGGACCCACACCAACAGCTCTGTCTTCCATCAGGGATAAGCAGTGCTGAGGAGACACTTTTGTGCCGTCTGTGGATTGGGGTGGCCTTCACAAATGCTTATTCATTTCGAATCGGAATGGCCAGCAGCCCGACATGCGACAATTGTGGCAGCGTGGATGCATTCTCCCATCTGCTCTGCGAGTTTCCTTGCTTTAGTGCGCCAAGAAAAGAACTATCGAAAGTTTTAGAAAGACTAGACAATGGCCAATTGTCGGAAGAAAGGGTATTAGGACTCTGGCCGAGACCCTCCTCGGCACGACAGGCAATGAGAGTGTTGCTGCGCTTCTTGCGGGCAATTGGTCTTAAAGACAGGCTGTAAGAAGCGTCGTGTATCGTTCGGCCGTCCTCCCCCTTTTTTCTCTTCATCAACGTCTATTTCCTCTCATCTTTTATTCCCCTTACTGCCTTCCCCAGCACAGAATAGCCAGCCGGTCTAATATCTGGCTAACCTCCTTGTATTTCCTCCTTCAATCCTCTTCCTCCTCTCTTGCATTTAATTAATCTCTTAAAATCAGTACAACGCAAGCAAGCGCGATATATAATTTATTTTTAACCAACCAAAAGCAACAGCACAAGCGGAGTGACACCCACTACGGGCGACAAAACTGTTGGGGTCAGATGCGGAACATGACCACGATTAGGGGATATTTCCACGTAGTGCAAGCTCTCGTCAACAACAGAGGTGGCCTACCGTAACTGAATCAGAAGTAGGCTGAAGAAACCTTATTCGACGAAAAAGCTATTTATGAAAACGGACCAAAAGTTTGAAATATCAGAGGCATACTTGAACAGTCTGGCAAAGCTACAATACCGCACTACAAACCACATGGCTTCCCACAGCGTTTATTAAGTAACAATAAGGTCCCAAGTGTATTATGGGCGATGTTTGATTGTGCTGGGAACCTACACGATTTGTAGTGTGATACTGCAAAATTACCAAAATGTACCAGTGGGTCTCTGCTACATAGCACCCTGAGTTATTTTTAATAATTAGTTGTTTTCAAAACAAATGTTTTTTTTTTGTCACCTATCTGTCATTCAGTTATGGCAGGCAGCTTTTCCTGCTGCATAGAGATTGCGCCACGTCCAGATGTTCTCAGTTTCTGGAAATGATTCGGCGCTGAAACCTAGTTGAAAAAGAAGATATCAAGTGCTATCAGCATGTGTAATTTGGGATGCTGAATAGCATTCAAGAAACTTTATATCTACGTTGAAACAGTATCGAAGAAAAGAAATTTGCAAAATCAAGGTGAGGCATAGGGCTGGATGATTTTGCATGATTGCACTTTCCGTTTCTATTTCATAATGTGGGTCCTCTCCGACTCCTTATGCCCCAGTAACTGTAACGCAGTATTTTATTCATATTTGGGCAAAGTTGTGGGCAAGTTAAAGCAGCACTTGTACAGCCGCGACCACGTCTGTGTATAGCGCTTGAGCGGCCTGCTTTGCTCTGCGGTGCGACGCCTTGCGGCCCTTGCGTGTTGTGACGTCGCATGTACAGGAGAATGTGTGGCCTTACAGACATGCAGGCATGCTCTACACGGGTGAGAACGGTGGATGGTGCGCTTGTTTAGCCGAAGATCCGTGCTTCCTCATGGCGCTTTCGTCACATATACCTCATAAAATGGAGTGCGTTTCAACTGACAAAACGCGCCTGCATCAACGATGCACGTTTTGTGGTCAGTTGTGAGGCATACAATTATAAGAAGATGCGATAATGCCAACAGCTGCGTGAAAAAAAAATAGAGGCGGTCACAAAGAGTACGCTGTTTATGCACGCGTGTGGGATCAGTCGAAACGCGCTTCGTTTTATGAAAGAGTTATGACGAAAGCGCCCTAAGTGAACGCAGATCTTCGGTTCAACAAGCACGCACTCTAACGTTCTCACCTGTGCTGAGCCCACCTACGTGTTTGTAAGGCCACGCATGCTCCTTTGCACGTGACGTCACAACCCGCAACGGCGGCTAGGTGTCGCACCACAGAGGAAGGCCGGCTGCTCGCTGCTATACACAGACGTGGCCGCGGCTGTACATGTAATAAATGCGAAGCATTTGTTAGTCAACTTCGGCGACTTAGAGCGTATCTATCTATCTATCTATCTATCTATCTATCTATCTATCTATCTATCTATCTGGCCACTTACGTTTTGGTACTCTTGTGGCCACCGCCTTAACTTGTCGTCAACCAAAATTAGCATGAGAAGGTAATATCATTTGACGAATATGACGCGCTGCTCCAGACATGAATGATGTCACAATTAAGTCGCGCAAATCATCAATCACTTCTCGTCAGACAGTAGCACATACTCATGTGCGGGTATGTGCCGTTGGTATGCAGGAGTGTGCCACAGGTGATCGACACTTGGCATACCTAGGAACGACTAGAACACACATGGGCAATTTTAACGCGCGAGTGTTAAGAATTACCCAAATTCGGTAGCATCAACCCGACGAATGCAAAGAATAGATGTCAGGGTCTCAGCTGGAATCGAACCCAAGCACTCTGCGTGGCAATTAAGCATTTTACCACAAAGCTACGCCAGGCCTCGGAACTGCTTTTCAAATAGACGCTAATCTTCGTGAAACGTCAAAAGAAGTGGTTGCAGTGCTGCCTACCCAATTTTATGAACATTACAAATGTACTCTTTTGATACTGTCATCGGATCGGAAATAACGTCACTGGTGGTTAGTTGTCATGCGCTAAGGTTGATTTATGTAGCAGCGTCCAGGCCAGCATCCTCGCGAACATCAGCGCCGCTTCATGTCAGCTTTTTGTGTTGCTAGTATGCATATTCCAGTTGGCATCGTTGCGCCAGCGCTAACAACTGGTTATATCAATATCTGCAACTCTTCAAATTATGGCTGTGCATGCAATACTTATAGATATATCTAGCGTCATTTCATTACGTGTCGCTCAATAAGAAAAATTGTAACACGGTCACATTGTAACACGGTTTCCATAACGTCGATTTCCAAGTGCGTGGGATCTGCCAAATATTTTCCTAATTTGAGAGTTCTAAATTTATGTGCTTGTCTTGAAGTGAATCATTAGCTGTGAATAGTTAAAACAAACGTGGAATAATAAAAAGCAGTCAACCACACTCTACGAACTCAAAGCGTATCAAAACATCGACAAAAAAGCTTTTCAAAAATTATGAGAACCTTGCTGGAATATGTATATCTCGGACAAATAATAACAGGACAGCTCAACCGGGAACAAAAGAGTTTACGGAAGGGTCAGAATCACTGAGAGTGCGTTTATCAGGTACCCCAAAATAATTAGAAGTAATCAGGCACAATTATCAAAGCTCAAAGTACATTATTGTACATATATGCATTTAAAAATTACGGGGCTTGAACTAGAAAGATAACCTTGCAGATGGAAAAAAATAGGTTAAGCCAGTTAGGCATAGTACAAAGAACTAGGGGAAAGTAAGAGCATAATGGTTACCAAAGCTGACCCAAACGAGGGTAGGAAGGCGGAGAGTTAGATGAAAAGCCGAAATTAGCAGGTTTGTAGGAATAAAAAATAGGCAGCTGACAAAGCCATCGAGACACTTGCAGTGGCCTTCATTCTGCGGTAAGCTAAAACAGGCTGTGAAGGATGATAATGACCAGGATCGTGTGTAACAAGAAAGTGTGATGATACTTAAAACTTATAATAAACGTAAGCGAACATCGAAAACTAGCCTCAGTGATTCGGTGTTGCTGCTGCTCTCGTGGCAAAACAAAAATGAAAATAAATTGCGATACAATATTGCATATATGGTTTTGACTACTTTTATTCGTTTCTGGCATCCAGATGGAAGATTATGCCTAGCTCTTGTCGTCTTCTTCAAGTACGTTAGAAATTGGTGGTTTCTGAAAATAAACAGAAAGATAATAAGATAAATCACTTGAGTGCTCAAGTTTTCTTGCTTTCTCTTAAATTAGGCCAGTCTTGCCTGCAACATTTACTTTTGTAAACATATGACGCTTTCATTAGGTCATTCATTTAGTAATCATGTCCATTATAAACAAGGCTTTTAAAGTTATAAGTAAAAGTATGGTTCCTGAAGTTCACCCACTGACTGACGCAGAAATACATGAAAATTTTTATACTCACACTTCTTCTTGCGGAGAAGAAGAGTGTAATGAAACGGAGAGCCGAGACCGTAGCCGTAGTTCAGGCCATAGCTGAGTAGGCCATGGCCGTAGGCGTAGTGGCCAGTGCCATAGCCGAGCGTGCCAACATCATAGCCGTACACTGGGCTGGCATGGTAGGCCGTGACAGCTGGGGCAGTGGCGTAGGTGGCAACTGGAGTGGCAACAGCGGTGTCGACTGGGACACGGGCCACAGTGGCAAAAGCTGGGGCAGCAGCGTAGGTGGTTACAGGAGCGTGAGTCACGGTTGCGGTTTTGGTCACAGCAGGGACAGCGGCGTAGGTTGCGACGGGGGCAGCTGTGTACGTGGACACTGGAGCATGAGCCACGGTGTCCACCTTAGTCACAGCTGGGGCGGTGGCGTACGTGGCCCCCGGAGTGTGAGACACGGTGGTAACCTTGGTCACAGCTGGAGCAGCGGCATAGGTAGCGACAGGGGCAGCAGAATAGGTGACCACTGGAGCATGAGCCACAGTGTCAACTTTGGTCACAGCTGGAGCAGTGGCGTAGGTAGTGACTGGGGTAGCAGCGTAGGTGGCCACTGGCGCGTGAGCCACGGCGTCAACCTTGTTCACAACTGGGGTAGCGGCGTAGGTGGTAACTGGAGTGTGAGACACGGTGGTAACCTTGGTCACAGATGGAGCAGCAGCGTAGGTAGCGACTCGAACAGCAGCATGAGTGGGCACTGGAACATGAGCCACGGTGTCAACCTTGGTCACAGCTGGAGCAGCGCCATAGGTATTGACTGGGGCAGCAGCGTACGTGGCTACTGGTGCGTGAGCAACGGTGTCAACCTTGGTCACAGCTGGGGCAGTGGCGTAGGTGGCCACTGGAGCGTGAGCCACTGTGTCAACCTTGGTGACAGCTGGAGCAACGGCGTAGGTAGCGACTGGGGCAGCATAAGTAGCCACTGGAGCGTGAGCCACGGTGTCAACCTTGGTCACAGCTGGAGCAGCGGAATAAGTAGCGACTGGGGCAGCAGCATAGGTGGTCACTGGAGCGTGAGCCACGGTGGCAACCTTGGTCACAGCTGGAGTAGCGGCGTAGGTAGCCACTGGGGCAGCAGCATAGGTGGCCACTGGAGCGTGAGCCACGGTGTCAACCTTCGTCACAGCGGGAACGGTGGCATAGGTAGCCACTGGGGCAGCAGCGTAGGTGGCCACTGGAGCATGAGCCACGGTGGCAACCTTCGTCACAACAGGAGCAGCAGCGTAGGTAGTGACTGGGGCAGCAGCGTATTTGGCCACTGAAGCGTGAGCCACGTTGGCAACCTTGACCACAGCGGGAGCAGCAGTGTAGGTGGTGACTGGGGCAGCAGCGTAGGTGGCCACTGGAGCGTGAGCCACAGTGGCAACCTTGGTCACCGCTGGAGAAGCGGCGTACGTAGCGACTGGGGCAGTGGCATAGGTGGCCACTGGAGCGTGAGCGACAGTGTCAACTCTGGTTACAGCGGGAGCAGTGGCGTAGGTAGCGACTGGGGCAGCAGAGTAGGTGGCCACAGGAGCGTGAGCCACGGTGTCAACCCTGGTCACACCTGGGGTAGCAGCGTAAGTGGCGACTGGAGTGTGGGCAACGGTGGCGACAGCTGGGGCAGTGTGAGCTACGGTTGTAACGGTTGGACTATTGTGAGTGCCAGTGACAGCTGGAACGTAGCCAAATCCATAGCCGTATCCAGGACCACCATAGCCAAGACCGTAGCTGAGGCCGTAGCCAGCGTGACCAGCGAAGGCACTGCTGGCAAGAACCACGAGGAGGCAAGCACGGATCTGAAACGTTTTCAGTATGTGTGTAAGCATGTACTTTTCAAGTGGATGAAAGACGCATGTCTTGATTGATTGATTTGTGGGGTTTAACGTCCCAAAACCACTATTTGATTATGAGAGACGCCGCAGTGGAGGGCTCCGGAAATTTCGACCACCTGGGTTTCTTTAACGTGCACCCAAATCTGAGTACACGGGCCCACAACATTTCCGCCTCCATCGGAAATGCAGCCGCCACAGCCGGGATTTGATCCCGCGACCTGTGGGTCAGCAGCCGAGTTTCTTAGCCACTAGACCACCGTGGCGGGGCAACGCCCGTCTCTTAAAGCACACACGATTGTGACCGTGTAAGACGAGCTCGGAGTGAAGCCCTGTCATTCTACGTAGATATGAATTAGTATACCCACAATGACACTGCTGTTATTATAGTTGTGTCTAAAGGGTTAGGCTTCCGACATGACCTTATCAAAGGGCCATGTGAGATGAAACAGGTGCAATAATCCTATACAGAAAGCGACAGTCGGATGAGACGCTGAGTAAGAGAAAATCGCTATGAGTCGGTGGTTTTAATGTTACCAGCAGGGAGAGAAGGTGTCAGTCATGATTCATCAGCGTGATGCGCAACAGGATGAACAAATATACGGCTACACAGGTGAGCGTTGTCTTTCCTTAATTGGGGCAGTTCTTCGCTATGCAAAAGGGTTGATTATATGGTTGTGAAGACAACAAAAATTGACTAGCTAAACTCGCTCACGGGACCGATGAAGTCTTCCCAGATGGCCGTGAAGTGAATCAGCTGCTCTTTGCAATAGCGTTCATGATGGCACCCAGTGAAACGGAAATCATGTTTACGCCATAATTTCTTATCAAGTAGTGGTAATTTTAAATGGTATATAAATAGCAATCGCTGGTCAAAGTGCGTATCCTACATGGAGTCTAAAAGAAGTTCGTAAGCCTGATTTTTCTTTTGAGAAGCTCGGCCCACTGGATGAGTTGGCAGCTCACCTCAACGGTGATGGGCGAAACAGCAATGACCCAGAGGGTCCTATCTTTCGAGCGGCTACTTTTCCGTACGTGCTGAGGGGGCTTGGAAGGAAGTTTACTTACCATGGTGACTTTCGAGCTGCTGTTGAGCCAACTGCTGAGTGAGATGGGGTCGGCCGGGCCTTTTATACCGAAAATGTTTGATGACACTATGCCCTCAGTGAATGCTAAAAATAGCAGTTTTCCGAAGAAAAATAAGGAAACAGAGCATGTGCTCATATTGTCATTCAGTGCGTCTCCGTAAGGTTGCCAAACTGGAGTCGGCCGGCTGTAGCTTCGTACGTTCCTCGAAGAGTAATGAAGCACCGCGCCTCAATCTTGATAAAAACAACTATGGGATGTTTGAAAGCAGTGTGAAAATAAAGAGAAAAAGAGAAATGTACTTGGACTTTTTTCTTCTGCATTCAAGTAAAACCGATTGTACGTTCACAAAGAAAAGAGTATGTGGGCCTCTAGGCACGTACGTATACACAATGAGCTCATGGCGATGTCAGTAGTTAATATCTAAGTGAATTTAATAAAAGATATGCGTCTCATATGAAATAATTTCCAACGACAAAATTACGCAAGCAAAATTCTTTAAATACATTTTCATACATGTACAGGTGGGTTTAAATGTATTCTCAAGGCGAAGTTCGAAAGAAAGACATTACGAGTTCATATAGCTTGTCATTCTATAGCAGCTGGGTATCACGTGCGTATTAGAACCACTTGGTCTTAGAATTGAGCTCTTTTTTAGGCAGCTTTAATAAGTGGAACGTGAAATAAGGAAGCCTAGTGTAAAGACATGGTCATATCTGCACTTATTTAATACACTTATGAGAGGTTATGTTTATCCGTCTACTATAATGTGTCTAGTAGGTCGGTAGGCTCGCATTGTATACTGATATTGATACCTTGGTTCACAGGTGTTCCTGCTCTGGCAGCAGGGGCGTAGGCACAAATATTTCTGGAAGAAGAAGGCGCCTCCGTCATCGGAAGTGGACGCCGGGGGCAGGCAGATGTGGTGGAGTGTCAGTTTAGGGTCTGTATTGTATGACGTTGAAAAAAAAACTTAACATTCCGCTGAGTGGGGCAGGGTGGCGAGGTCCCGGTGAGCTACCTTTCGGCTACGCCCCTGTCTGGCACTGTTTACAACATATTGAAGGAAAACAGCCTACCGCGTTGCTTTACATGCATTTTATTTTCTTAAAAATTTCTTTATCTTACAACACAAGCGGCGCATTCATGTTTACGCGACAGATTTCTCTAACTATATCTCTATGTATACGCAATTTCTCTAGCTTTATCCTATGTTTAGTTAAAATGAATGCACTTCGATAATTATCTATCTATCTATCTATCTATCTATCTATCTATCTATCTATCTATCTATCTATCTATCTATCTATCTATCTATCTATCTATCTATCTATCTATCTATCTATCTATCTATCTATCTATCTATCTATCTATCTATCTATTTAGCCACCTTCGACTTTTAGCTCTCCTGAGTGTTTCGATATTGGTGTCGATACCGAACTTGGTATGGAATAGTGTGACTGTATAACGAGCATAAGTCACTAGTCATAGCATAAAAATCATGACTTGTCTGTTATGGTTTACATTTTTTGGTCTTGCTTTTCTTGCGGTAGTTTCGTTCCGATGAAATATAGCTAAACTGGCATGGTATGACATGACTGCATGGTTAACACAAGCAAGAGACTCTGAAATGGGTGTCATGAAATCATGACAAGCGTGTCAAGGAACAACATTGCTACATGCCACACTCATTTTGCTCTCGCAGCCGTTTCGCTAGGTCTACATATACTAAATTTGGTATTATTTACATGAATAGATGACGAAGGTAAATAACATGTCCAAACATGATAATCACGATATTCGTGCCATGTAAAGCATGACTACATGCTACGCTCATAGCGTTCTCGTGGCTGTTTCACTAGTTTCACATATACCAAATTTGGTATTGCGTGACGTGAATCGACGACGAATGTAAATGACTGGCCCAAACATGACAATAATGATGTACGTGTCATTCAAAACGTGACTACATGCTACGCCCATAGCACGCTCATGGCCGTTTTGCTACCTCAACATACACAGAACTTGGTATTACGGGATGTGAATAGACGACCAACGTAAATGACACGCCCAAACAAGATAACCATGGCAGGCGTGTCATGTAAAACTTGACTACATGCTACGCTCATAGCATGCTCGCGGATATTCCGCTTGCTCCACATATACCAAATTAAGTATCAGGGGACGTGAATAGGTGACGAAGGTAAAAGACTCGTTCGAACAAGATAACCATAATACGGAACTCATGTACGGCATAATTTACCTCCACCTCGTAACGTTGTGACGATTTTAAAATGACATATCAACCTTCCTCTATCGTGCTTCACATCATCCCCCACTGTACATGAAATATGCCAGACATCTGCCAGGATAAGACATATCGTGAACAAAGATGGCGTCAGGCCCGATCCTGCAAAGACTGAGCCTGCTGAAGCGCGAAATTGGTGAAAGAACTCCGGAGGTTCTTGGGGCTGTGCTCGTATATTGGGCGATTCATTCCTCCCTTTGCAGACGTCGCTTATCTTGACAAACCTCTTGCACAAGAATTGCCCATTCGAGTGAACGCCTGTTTATTCAGCTTCCTTTCAGGAGCTCTAAATTTCTTGCTGACGTCTCAGCTGATACTACAACACTTCAGTTCTACCGCGCCAACGGAGATCCACACAGATGCGAGCAGCCTCGCTCTTGGTGCCGTGTTGGTTCAACGCATGGGTAACAGAAAACACGCCATCGCCCATGGAATTCAGCGATTAGGTAAACCAGAACGTAGCTATGTGGTAACTGAACAGGAATGCTTCACGGTTATTTTCGCTGTTTAGTGGTTTCGGTGATACCTCTACGGGCGTCAGTACACGATCGTCACCGAGCACCACTCTAGCTGGCTCATCAATGTACTGGATCCGTCAGGACACCTGGCACGATGGTCTCAGCGTCTGCTAGAGAACTTAATTTTTTTGTACAAGAATAGGCGACGACATGCTGACACTGATTGTCTTTCCAGGTTTCCCCTCCATACCACAGAATACGACGCTCATAGCTTACACCAGGTAATTGTAACCGTACAACAAGGTTTCTCTCACGCCGCAACCTTCGCGAGCCAGTGGAGTGATAATCGAACTCTAGAACCGCTCATCAGAGCTCCGAAAGGCTCACGAAATGGCTGTTTTTGTATACGGGATGGACTGCAATATTAGTAAAATTTTTCCGCTATGGCTGCATGCTATCTTCTGGTGGTGCCAAAATCCCTCCTCTCTTCTGTTTTACGTGTCATACATGATTATCCAGCTGCCGGTCACTTAGGATCTACGCGGGAACTCCATTGCGCAAAAAAATATATATTTCAGTGGCTCCAAATGCGGAAGGCAACAGACACATACATAGGCAGTTGTGCAGAGGGTCAAAGTCACAAAATACCTATCAACGTCCCCTTCAGTTCTCTTATGCCTGTAGCACTTCCCAGCTCACCTTTCGAACAAGTCGGCATCAACCTGATAGGGCCGTTTTCCAGTTAATTCATAGGTAACGGTTGGATCATGTGTGCGCCGGCTACCTCGACTACCTGCCTGTGCAGCTACCCTCTGCAACTACAGGTGACGGGTCACAGTTACTTATATATAACATAATACTTCATCATGGTCCCCCTCTCGTAATAATTAGGGACTGTGGCCGATAGTTAATGGCTGATGTGGTTGAAGAACTTCTGCGTCTGTGTGCTTCCAATCTGCGACATGAAACCCGATATCACCCTTAGACCAGTGGTTTGACTGAATGCACTAATCGAACACTTGCGAACATGATATCCACAGTACGCAAGCTCAAACCATAAGAACTGGGACGAAGAACTTGCGTTCGTCACACACGCTTATAGCACCACGCAATACGCAAGCACGGCATACAGCCCGATTTTTTTCTTTTTTATAAGCTTGTACAGCGAGGGACGCGTCAGATACGATCTTTTTTTTTCTAGTCATCACAATGTTTGCCTTGCAGAAACTCTGTACAGGGTGGATGAAGCTCGACAACTCGGTAGATTGCGAACTCGGGCTTATCAAAAACGGTTGAAGTCACGGTACGATCGCAGACATCATCAAGTGGCTTACAAGCCAGGTGACATTGTGTCGTTATGGACTCCTGTACGTACACGTGCACAGTTCCAGAGGTTCCTCGTTCACTATGTTGTACCGTTTTGTCCTGAGCGTCTTAGTGAGGATAACTATTACATTGTACGCCTCACTGCCTTTGGGAGAAGGATATTCAAGACTGACGTTACTCATGTATCAAATACCTTAAGCCGTTCACTCAGTGACTGCCCAGCTAATTTCTCGCCTGGAGGGCTTCGTGTGTGAGAATAACAATGTTACAGTTGGTTAAATATACTGAACTAACACCACCGACAGCAACTACAGAAGAATAAAGGGGAAACTACGCGCAGTACCGGCACACACTTGCCGTCCGTTCCCTGTAAATAACCTCTGTTCAACGTCGTTTTCAAGTCTCGTAACACTACTAATTTTGTGAGCTCCTAATGAACTGGTCCTTTCAATAGTTACACAGGAACTTCAAGTGCTAAACTAAAATTTGATTACGTGACATGGCAATGGGCGCTTTACAGAGACGAACTGCCGTATTTTGTTGTACGTAGTGGTATGCTGTCGTTCCTGCCTGCTGTAACGCCGCATATGGCATATTCAGCATGTGCTCCCGCCTTAGAAAAGTCTCTTTCTCTTGTTATTTGAGCACTTTGATGACGCCCCCCTAATATTACCAGCAAAAGATAACTAGTGACCTTTGCAAAATGCCCGCAATATCACGAATAGAAAGGAAACAGAACCAGGAAGCAAGCACGAAATAGAAAGAGAGAGAGGACATCGACAGGTATAAAAATAGAAGAAGCAAGAAAAAGCCACACATAAACAAAGTGAGAAGAAGAAATAATTTGAAGTAAAGTGAGAAATATTCATTGATATGTGGGGTTTAACGTCCCAAAACCACCATATGATTATGAGAGACGCATGAAGTGAGAAAAAACAAGAATGAAATTCAACAGCATAAAATGAAAGTAACAGAGGAAAGGAAAAAAATGGCAGCATATCCACGCAGTGAATGATGGAGAGTGGGGTGAAGCATTCGTCCTTCCTTTCGTTCTTGCTTCCGTCCGTCCATGCGTCCGTCTGTGTGACCGTTCATGCGTCCATCTGCCCATCCATGCGTGCGTCTGTTCGTGCGTTCATCCCTGCGTTCGTCCATGCATCCGCCCCTGCGTTCGTTCATGCGTCCATCCATGCATCTGTCTCTGTGTCCGTACGTCCATCTAGTAAACACTCGAAGTACCACCATCTCGTATCTTTTCATCAAATATTCCCCATATAGAAGCACCGCCATCCAGTTGACATTCCAAGGACTGAACGAGAGGTGGCACACGCACACTTTCTTACGGCTTGCGGTGCGGGTCTACTTCGAACCTTTAACCACCTCGAATTCATGGTATATACTGATTCACTGTGTTAATTGCACTGCGGTCCAACGCTCGCTAAACTTTTCTAAAACCAAGAAGGTTACGCCCAGCGACTAAAACATAGCAACCTTTTCCTGTCAGATAGTGCTCAATGTACGTTCCAATGGCTGCAAATGGGAAATGAGAGACAGGAAAATTCAGCTTTTACTTTCTTACGGCTTGCACTTCGTATCTACTTCCCACCTTTAACCACCTCGAAGTCATGGTATATACTAGTTTATTGTATTGGCGGCACCAACGCTCTCACATAGTGAATACATTTGAACCATACGCATGTTTTGTACCTGCGACCACGCCCCGCCATGGTGGTCTAGTGACTAAGGTACTCGGCTGCTGACCCGCAGGTCTCGGGCTCGAATGCCGGCGGCGGTGGCTGCATTTCCGATGGGGGCCGAAATGTTGTAGGCCCATGTGCTCAGATTTGGGTGCACGTTAAAGAACCCCAGGTGGTCAAAATTTCCGGAGCCCTCCACTACGGCGTCTCTCATAATCGTATGGTGGTTTTGGGACGTTAAACCCCACATGTCAATCAATCAATCCTGCAACCGCGGACAATTATATGAGAAGAAGCCCTTTAGTTAAGGCCTCGCGAACTTTCATGGTGGCGCAGTGAAAGTGCTTACTGGGATAACATGTCAAGCTCTACATGTATTCCATATCATCAACCGTTAAAATTTCAACAGTGCGTGAACTTGGTGCTTAGCAGGTTCAAGGTGGAAGCGGAATGCGCATGCATGTCATCAGGCTGTTCCAGATGCTGGAGACCACTAATCCCGATGTCTTCCGAAAGCAGCGTTCTAAAAAATGTTGGGACTTACGACAAAACTCTATGGACACGCATCATTAGGAGAGAAGGGTTTTTTTCTCTTGTCCAATATTGGCAGAAGATTCATCGGTAAATTGTCGGTGCAGTACAGTATCACGTAGACACTGCAGTATGGTTCATAAGTGTCCCTATGACGCATTCCAAAGAATTCGGCAAGGTTGATTTAACATGCGCGCGCATTTCATTGTGTGAGTATACAGTCATCGGAAATAGTTACTTGAATCGCTAAGCGGCCGCCAATTATTCTACGTCTGTAAGATGAAGAACTTGGGGGTCATGAAAGAGGAAGTTGGTGAATCGTATATGTATGCTACCGTGGTACTTCCTAGAATGCAGCGGTCATGACCCTCGAGCGTGAGTTTTAAAATGCTTTACCTTTTTAAGCACCTGAAACGCTGTCATGTTACTTGATCTTCAACTGACTCGGTCATAGAATACTTGACTACCAAGCAGAATGCTCCAGTTCGATTTCGGCTCTCAGCTTCTATGATTTTTCCTTCGCTGCCATTCCTGCGACATCTGCGTCGCCTGCCCCACGTGCGATATAAGCATCACAAAGGGATTGGAGCGAACTTTTTGAAAGTCTGTTATTGCTCTTTCCGCTTTGGTATATGCTGTCAATAACCTGTGGCTAACGCCGACATTCATTGAGGCGTGGTGTGCGGGTATGTGCCACCCATGCCTCAAGGAAAACATTTCATGATGTACGCTACAAGTTCCTCACTCTAGTCATGTAATGGCCAATTCATCGTTCACATCATTTAAATATGACGTAGGTTATAAAAATGCTGGAGTGTTCAAAAATACGGATATTTGTAGAATTCATCCGCACAATGGAAGGGATAAAAAATTGGGGTTCTCTTGAGCTTCGCCTTCAAGAGTTGAACGCGATAGCACTATCCTTTCCCTGGTGCGTACTTTAAACACTTAGTGCATGAAATGTTTTCGAACTTTTTATTCACCAACTACGTTGCCCAAAGGGAATTCGAGCAGTAACGCGTGTGCATATTGTAGTTGGTGACCAGCTTTAAACAATAAAGTTATTAGATCATCACAATTGCTGAATGGAATGGAATGAGAAAAACTTTATTTCAGTCCTGCAGGACGCGCTTAGCGCGTAGCTGGCGTCTCCATCGTAGGGACCGACAGGACCTGGCGACCGCGTCGTGGGCCTGCTGGACGGTCCATTGCCGGTCGGCGAGAAGAGAGCTCCTGAGGCACCTCTCCCACTTGTTTGAGGACGAGTCGGGAGTAGTTGTTCTACACTCCCAGAGCATGTGTGCGAGTGTCGCTGTGTGTCCACACGATGTACAAGTGTCGCTGGGGTATGCATCAGGATTATAAACGTGAAGCGTGGCAAGGTTTAGGTACGTGTGCGTCTGTAATATGCGTAGGGTTAATGCCTGCGGTTTCTTAAGTTTCAGATGTGGGGGTGGAAAAATGCAGCGTTCTAAGTAAAAGGGCTTTGTTATGTCATTGTACGTAACGGGTGCATCCCGGTTGGTCTCTAACTGAGCAAGATGGGGCTGCCCTTTGGTGGTGCGGTCGGTAAGTGCGCGCGCTGTATCGTAGCCGATCTCGTTTTGGTTGGATAGGGCACCCGGCACCTGGCCGAGCTGGGCGGGGAACCAGATGACAGTGTGGTGCTTCAGGGCACTCGGGTCCGCTCTGCGCAGGATACGTAACGCCTGTTCGTAAATGACTCCGTGTTCGAAGGCTTTTATGGCCGGTCTGGGGTCGCTGTAGATGAGTTTCCGTTTGCTGTCGAGCATAGCTGTAGCTATAGCTACTTGCTCCGCTACCTCGGGATTTCAGATGAGGATTGTGGCAGAGTTAAGAGTCTGCTGCGCGGATGATACCGCGACCACGGCGAAGGCTCGGTTGTTGTGATAGGCATCGACGTCCACGAACGAGACGTTGTCCACTTCCATGTCTATGCGCCTGAGAATGGGCATCGCCCGCGCAAGGCGCCTGCCTCCGTTGTATTGGGGGCTTAAATTTCGCGGAATAGGAGTGACCGATGGAAATGTATGCTAGTACCACGCACTATTACGGCAACATTTCATGTTGTATGGCGAAGCATGCATACAGGACGCGTGGGTTTGTATGGTATGAAATTTACCTTCACGCCATTTCTAAGCAAATGATGTCGTTTTCAATGCATTCAGAAGCAGATGCGTGGCTCTGTGGTAGAACACCCACTTTCTACGCAAATGACCTGGGTTCAATCTTCACTCGTCGTTTATATTTTATCTTTTTTATATTTATTTTTTTGCATCTTTCTCAATTTTGTAGTCACGCACAAGGTAGGATTTTCCGCTCACAACCAACGCCTTCGACGCCGACACTGACACTGAAATTTCCGCACAACGAGCTGTTTAACGCTATATTGCGTTCATGTCAGTGTCTGAGCAGCAATCGAACCCAAGAGATCTGCGTGGCAGTCATCTGTTCTGCCACAGAGACATGCCAGGTCTTAAAGCTGCTTAGTAACAAGGTTTAGGCGGATTAATGCTGGCGCAACGCCAATTGTGGTTGCAGTGTTCGCTATATAGGTTTAGTACAAAGCACCGGACAATTTATATTTGCTTTTATGACATTGGCACCTTGTCAAGTAACCAGCAATTGTCATTCAACTGCTGCCTCCGCTTTTCAAAGCAGCCTGATAAACAGCGCATTTATTCCTGCGTTTCCACAAACAATATCCAAGCATTGTCCGAGCCACATGAGGCGCTAAAAAAAGTTGTGATTGATGTCCACATAGTCGCACGACAACGAAAGTTTGGTTTCGATAGTATTGACGTACTTTTCCTAACGTGAGCGGTCAAGTCGCGCCAAAGGCTGCAATTGTTCCTTTAAAGTACAGTCTAGTCGACGTTCTATGTAAGCCTACAATGTTCACGGAACTACAAAGTTTACCCAAACACATCGATATTACTTATAGAGCTTCGCTAGAAGTAAAATAAAGTTTTTTTTATTTCATTCCATTCGCTCGAAGTAAAAAAAATCCTGGATGAACAATCGCTGGCTGATTTTTTTACATGAAGCTTATTCCAACGAAGTGCCGAGTTTTTCTAGTGGATTGAGCAGCATATGTTTTGCCTACTTGGCTGTTTTTAATACCGGAAATATATGTGAAAGCACTGTATACATTTTTTACCAATTTTGTGTGATATTACGTCACAGTGTAATGTTGTCCGATAAGACGTACGAAGATATGTCCTATGCATAGTATACTTATACGACAAGGGCCGTAACATTACTTCCACTGGGTGTGATTCACTTATGCGTCCAGGATTCACTTCTTACGGGCTGTAAAGAGCTCTAAACGGCGAGACATAGCTCCGAAAATGGCGAGACAGAGAGCTAAAGGAAACGTTCGTGTTTGTCGGTAAAGAACCACGATGACTTAACCGTCATCGGGACAATAACGAGGCTGTTTGTGCATGAAGAAAACCAATGTATTTACAAAGGATGATGGAACTCTAATGCTGGTTAGAAGAAAAAACAAGCTAAGACTGATCAAGAAAGTGTCAAAAACCGAACGAAGCAAAGAGTGAGTTCACCATGGGCAGCGCCGAGGTCGAGACCCGGGAAATGGCTGACGGTTCGAGCACGTTGTGTGAGGGCACACGATGCTTGCATAACGTGGTAGTTCAGCTGTCAGCCTCAGTCAGCAACGCAGCTCACTACCGGTGTCGTTGATCTTTAACGTGCATGGCTCTGCCACACTGCTCACAAACGCTGGCTGTGGCTTGCTGTGGTAGACGCGTGGCTCACCTGGTGGGAGCGTCCTGGAGACGTTTCAACCACGCCAGGTCCAGCGTGGTCGGAAGGCTGGTTAATGCGTAGATGCCTGGTTTGGCCACAGGTGCGTGCACGACTGGTTCGGCCTCAGGTGTGAGCCTGCTGCTACCTCGAGTCCGGGACGCGACAGGTCTCTGCTGCCGCGCCATAGTTGATGACGATGACGACGATGACGACCTCTGATGGATGGCGCTTATCCATAGAGGGGGATGGGCCAAGAACCGGGCGGCAGGATACTTAAATGAATCTAATATGAAAATGAAGCCAATCTGAAAAAGTAGTTTAAAATTAATACTACCAAAAAACAAAAATGTTTGCTGAGCAAGCGATCAAACCATCTCTTCTTTTTGATAGACATAACTACGAATTATAAATTAAAGATCTGAAAAGGTAGGGGTTCACTAGCACGGTAATCTTTTAGTTGCGTTGATGTAATCAAACATAGGGGAGCATACATCCCTGTGGCAGTAACCAAATGAAGTCCCGCCAAGTGATAAAATTACTGGTAGACTTACTTGTATTCATGGCTTTTGTAATGGGGCAACTAGAAATCTTTTTCTCTGATAAGAATAACGATTACAGAATAAAAAGAAATGTTCAATTGTTTCAATTTCGTTGCACCAAATGCATAGCGGTGACGCCTTGAGCCGAGCTTTGTTAAGGTAATAATTTAGTTGAGGAACTGCACAGCGCAATCTGGTATAAGTGACCTCTAACTGGCGAGATACAGACCACTGTTTATTCCACCAATAGCTTAAATGCTCAAAATCTTTGAATTTATCCAAATTACCTTTTCCCCATAGCAGGCAAGCATTTCAGAACCTTAGCGCTGTCACGTAAGTCGTATCTGGCAAAACTGGGATGGTGGGCCCACCCAGGCATACTGCTGCTAAAGAGTCCGCCATTTCGTTCAAATATAATCCGCGGTGGCCTGGTACCCATAGCAATTGCAGTTTTTTTACGTTTTTCGGTACTAAATGCCGAAACTTATTCATCAGTTCTGCATTTACTGCCGCAGAAAGTGCATTACAAACTGATAACGAATCTGTGATGATAACTGCTAATGATTCGCTTGAGGGCAATTTGCGTAGGGCAAGAACAATGGCCATTAATTTTGCAATGAATACAGGGGTATAATTTGGGAATGGAATCGAAAAGGACCAGTCCAAAGAAGGAGAGAAAATGCCAACCACAGCCTCTTCTTTTGACACAGATGCATCAGTCGCAATGATATTGCTTATCTCTAGGTGAGCTAGATAATCTGCTAACTGGTCATTTAAATACCTATATTCCAATTGTTTCGCGTTATGAGAAAATATATCATCGAATTGTATGATATGCATTGACTTTAGGTTGTATATTGGACCAATATGTCTAATTTTTACATTCAGTTACTTTAGTAGTGCTTGTGCAAATACTATTTGCGGGGTGTGTAGTCGCGACCAATGGGTTTTGAAAAATAAAGGCGGTTCTTGAATGAAAGCGTAAAATTAGAGCCTTTAGTGTGAACTGTATATCTTTAAGAATGCTTGCACAGTAAGAATTTTAAACCTATTTAGCAGAGAAGGTAGGCGAGCTTCCATATACAACACGTTATTCGACACAAACTTTGGTAGACCCAGACACAAACGCAACGCTTCTTTTTCCAGCAGTATTAGGGGTCTCATTTTATAAGCTGCTCTGCCAGAAAATAATACACATCCGAATTCCATGATGGGCCGCACATAAAGTTTATATATCATTATTAGCACATCTCTTCTTAAACCCACTTTACGGTTTGCGAGCTTCCGTAGCCACCCCATGGCCCGTGTTGCCTTGGAGTACACATCATCAATGCGACTTCTCCAATTTAATGTGTCATTATATATGATGCCCAAATATTTAAGGGAATTCGCCGGCGGAATGAGCTCATTACTGTACATTAACGAGATGTTGATAGGCTGCAGGAAAGAGAATGCAAGAAGCACACTTTTCTTCACGTTCAGGGTCATATGAATATTTTTAAGCCATCTTTCTATGATATTGAGATAATGTTGTAGACTCTGGTATAAAGACTGAAGGTCGGTATTACTTGCAAAGAAAGCAATATCGTCCGCGTACACATATAACTGAACACCCTTAGTGATGGAATGGAGCTTAAGAAAATGTTAAATACAACTGGCGACAGGACAGCCCCCTATGGTACGCCACGTGTCTGCTTATATCTATTCGACGAGTATCCATCTTTAAAGCAGTAATATTCTCTCTCTCTTAAAAACTCCGACACCCACGCAGTGATGTAGTTGGGAAAGTTGTGATATTCCATCTGTTTTAATAAAATTGAATGCTCAACCCTATTGGACGCTTTAGCCAAATCTAGAGTAACTAAAGAACAGTATTGGCGCCGACGCCGAGCCAGTTGTATTCGGCTCTCTAAATCAACATGCGCACACCATATTGAGCAACCGGATCTGAAACCGATTTGACTGGAGCCTAATATTGCGTTAATATTATTATATTTAATTACCCGGGCATTCAAAACTCTTTTAATTAGCTTAACCAGTCTTGACGTGAGTGATATCGGCCTTACATTGTCCAAGGTGAATCCCTTTTCCTGCTTTTTAAGAAGTGGAATCACTTTAAACAGCTTCCATTCCACAGGCATCCAAGCTTTTGTCACAGAAAAATTCACCAGATTAAGTACTTCAGTTGGACAAATCTCGAATATTACTTTTATCATTGCATTTGTTACCCCGTCTGGTCCAGGTGCCGAAGCCTTATTATCTCTGCCAGCTCATCTAAAGTAACCTTCTCAAAACCCTCGCCTGCCATTGGGTTCACAATGTGCTGGGGTATAGTTGACATAAATCTATCTTGGAGCACTTTCGCAATATTTTCTACTAAATCAGAGAGCTCTCGGGGGGAAAGAACAGAAGGGTCAATATTTTTAGCGAATGCTAACATCTTTTGAGATCTTAAAAATCTGAAGAGCGCTTTTTTGTTTTTAGCCCTAGAAAGATAATCATGTCGTTTCATATTATAACCACCTTTTTCTGTACTTACTGTGCGTTTGAAGTCTGCTGCTGCGAATTTATAATCACACCACTTTTTTCGACATTGGTTGACCAGCAGTTCTTTCCATGCAGCTTTCCGTTTTCTATAGCTCCTCATGCACTCTTCAGTCCACCATAAACTAAAAAAACCTCTTGTGGCCGAGTCTAATTTAAAAATTGCGTCTTTTACTGATCTTTTAACACTGCGCACAGAGTCATAGCCCTAATGTCACCTTGTATGTTTTTGCGGTGATCAAAAGTAGCCCTCAAGTCTTTTTCTAATTTTCTATAGTTGAGGAATGAGCGGGCCTTTTCGGCGACATGTATTCTTGGAAAGTTCAGTACAAAACTAATAGGCAAGTGGTCGCTGTTGGAAGCACAGTCTAAAGTTTGCCACGAACATATATATAGAGATGAGCTTGAAAATGTCAAGTCAATTACAGATTTAGAGAGACCTCGGACAAAAGTGGCAGATTGCGAGTTTAAACAACATAAATTCTTGTCAATAGCTCATTCCCACACGCGTTTTCCGCTTAAATCTATTTTAAAACCCCAGGCCACATGATGTGAATTGAAGTCTCCAGTGATTAATATATCCTTTTTGCAGGCAGAGGACATATCGTCTAGGCTTCGTGTGTCTTGCACCCCGGCTGCGAAATACGCATTTACAAACGACAAGGGAGAAGCGTCTGGTAATATTATGTGTACTATCAAAATTTCCCAATCTGGAGTCACACAAGGATGAGAGATCGTAGCTTTGTGACTAAACTTAGTTGCTATCAAGACAACAAGCCCACCACCTCTGCTAGGTCGGCCCAATCGAAATAGCCGATAATCTTTTAGGTAAAACTTCTCGTTGGTTGAAAGCCAGGTTTCTTGCAGTGATATAATATCCGGGGAAAGTTGTGAAGAAAGGTATGATAGGTCTGTGGCTGTGGAAAATATAGATCTGCAATTCTACTGTAATATGGTTAGTGAACCTATTTTGACGACAGAACCGTCGCAGAAACTGCTTGGTCCAAAATGTCCTTTCGCAAGAAGTCTTTCTTAGACATGTTCTCAAAGAATTCTTTTTTGGATAGAAACTTTTTAGATTTCGATTTATGCGAAGAGTTTTTTGATTGGGGAGAGCGGGTTCGCTTCAGAGCCTTATGAGAGTCCATATTGATATCTGCACATGCTTCCGAATGATCCGTAAGATCCCCGTCTTCCGTTGTTTTGGAAGTCCCTGCCTCAGGAGAAACCCTTGCTGACGTGTTGTCGCACTTTCTATTTCCGTACGCTGCGATAACAATGATGTCTGAGGAGCCCAATCGTTTGTAGATGCTACACCTAAAATTTGAGATAGTTGATTGGAAACCAATTGTGCCAAGCTTTCAAAAAGGCTGTTTGCGAGGTGTTCCATTGCCTTTTCCGTAGCCTTCTCTGTGGCTTCTGCGATAGATGTTGCGAGAGATGCATCCATGGCGGTAGTACTACGTGCTGCAACACCTGCATATTCTTTGGATCTCTCCTGCATTTCTGCAATGGCTTCTCTCCGAGAGCACCGCTTGCGTTCTACAATATCCAATATGGCAAGCTCCCTTTCTTTTGCTGCACAGTCTGCGGAGTCTGCAGGGTGCGCCTCATTACATAAGCAGCACCTCTCGTTCTCAGAGCTGCACTTGCAGCTGTCATGATCTTCACCACACTGACGGCATCTAAGAACTGATCGGCACCCTCTGACGCTATGTCCATATCGCCAACATTTCAAACACTGCAGGGGTTTGGAAGACAGTGGCTCTACCTTATTGATCAGTGGCCATGCCTTAATTTCGGAAGGTCGGACTGTTCCTAAACAGGTCACTATCACCGATTCCGTTGGGGATTTCAAGTTGTCAATTGTACGGGTGCACCTGTACACTGAAATTACACCCGCCACCGAAAACAAATCGAGCACTTCTACGGGTGTCAGGCTTGTGTCTACACCGCGAACTAATCATTTCGAGCATGCGAGGTATGCCGAAATAAATAGGCTTACTGGATGCGCTGCGAATTCGGAACAATGCAGGAGCTCACAAATGCATTCCTGATCTGCGAAACAGCACAGGATGCCTCCGCGACCAAACTGGCGGACCTCAGTGATCTCCTGCAAATGCGAAGTGGCTTTTCTAAGCTCCATTTCAATCGCCTTTGGGTTCTTCATCGGAATACTGCCCCCTTCTGTAGGTACCAGCGCCACAGGTACACTTCTCGCTCCACTGCGTAACAAATAGTCTATCGGCCAATCTTTGGCGGGAGTGGAAGCTAACCAAGGGGAGTGCCCTTGGCCGGGGGAAGCAAATGACCTCAAGGTCGAATGACTCGCTTCAGCTGAGAAAGACCAATACAGTTACAGGAAAATAACGAACTCTCAAAGAACAAAAAGGATACTGCCGCCCGATCCTGAGCCCGGGCAGCTTCCTCACAGTCAGCACAAATACAACGTACGCGAAATGCGCCACCATACGTGATTGCGAATCTTCTTCTGGCGAGATTTGGTGCGATCGCGCCCTAGTTCTTCGATCTCCAGCCACGTGTGCCTTTCTTCTACCCCTTCTTTTTCGGTCTCCTCTCACAGCGTCTTGCACCACCGCGTGCCCCAATTCTACACGTCGTCTTCCTTGATGGTCTCAGGGCACGCAGTTCAAACGCGTCTTCGCACTTGGCCGTTCACTTGGCCCCTCACATACGGCCAATTATCACACATGCTCCTCCATCGGAAAAAAGTCGAAAAAAAAACATTGCGAGTACGTTTTAGCCGCATTGACCATTTGTCCACACAAGAGCACTGCACTGCAACGGTGAACAGAAGTCCACAAAAAGTCCACAAGAAAGGTTTGAATACACACACACGAGCGAAAATTGGAATACTTCCGTGCAAGCTTCTGTTACAATCTACTGATGAAGTCGGTCTCTACATTCTCTGAGCCTTTAACATGTCTAGTAACAACAGAATACTTCTGTATTTTCCTTCCCTATTTCTGGGGGTATCCGAGAATACAATATTATATGCCGCTAAGATCTTGTAGAGTTGAATTCGTTGTTTTTTTTTTCAATCTCTCGGATATGGGTATCACCTCTACGCCAACACTTCGGGAGACCTTGCAAGTTGGCAGAGGTTTGTAAGCTTCCTCCTCTTCCATGACCACGAAAGATGCTGTCTGAGAGGTTGTTTGCGGCAGCCGGTTTTCATAGCGCTTTAACATATTTATGTGGAACAGTTTGTTGTGATGCCCCAGATCCAATAAATAGTCATGGTTACTTTTTTCCCAGCGACTCTAAACGGCCCTTTCTATTGCGTTAATAACTACTTTCCCGTGGTAGGAAGTAAGATCACAGCAACATCTCGAATTTCAAGCTGACGGTTTTGGCCTGCCCGATCATCGTATCTCTTTTGAGTTTTCTTTGGCTGTGACAGGTTTTCATTGGCTACTTGCAAATTCTTTTCAAGGTGATCTCGAAGATCCAAGACGTAGCCATACGTTTCTTTTTTCATTTGATCGCTGATGTGTTCTCCTGTCCACATCTCTCTTAATATTCTGAGAGGGCTCAAACATATCTTCTATAAACAAGTTCAAATGGCCAGAATCTCAAGCTGGTTTGAGGTACCTCTCTATACGCAAGCAGGAGTGGTATCAGCAGCTGGTACCATAATTTCGGATCCTGTTGGCATAGTTTACTCGGCATCTGTCTCAGCGTGCCATTGGATCTTTCCACCATCCCGTTGCAAAAGGGGTGGTAGGGTGTCGGATTCTTATGCTTGATAGAAAGCAAGTCGTTAACTTCTCCAATCAACACGGACAGAAAGCGGGATGCCCAATCGCATCGAATCTCACGGGGAAATCCAGTGCGCAGGAACATTTCCAACAGGACCTCTGTCACAGTCAACGAATCAACAGCGGGCAGAGCTACTGCATCCGGGTAGTGGGCGGCGAAGTCAACCACCACACGAATGTATCAGTTACCTCTGTTAGGGACTGTTTTCAAGGGATCGATACTGTCTACTGCTACTCGCTCGAATGAAGTATCAATCAGTGGCATTTGGCCCAGTGGTGTTTTGCCTACTTTACTTTTTGAATGCCTTTTTGGCATGTATCTTATGATCGAACATAGCATTTAATGTCTTCCTGTATTCCGGGCCAATAGAACGATCCCAACACACAATCAGTCATTCTTTGACGCCTTCATGTCCTGACATCAGACTTTCGTGAGCCATCTCAAGCACTCGGCTACGCAGTTGATTGGGAATGACCAGCTGCTTCACCGTTTTGCCAGAGGATAACCGGTATTGGCAGTAGAGTATTACATTTTGTGCGGTGAACGAATGGCGTGTTGATCACCTTTCGAAATGAACTTGTTCGACTATGTCCCTGCAGGTATCCAAGGTATTATCTTCTGCTTGCACAGCTTTTAGCTCCTCTCTCGTGATCTTCAAAGTGTCGACCTTGAGTGTTGCTGAGTTTGGCTGGGAGCTCGCACACTTGATGCCACTCAGAAAGGGCTTTCAATGTGGGCCTTTCTTCTTATACTTCACACGGGTCATGCTGTCCGTTTGCAACTTCACTGCCACTAGTCTCTCTTCCCATGTTGAGTCTGGGTCGTGAGCCTGAAGTGATCCGGGCACATTTCCCACGATGATGTTGTACAATGGGGACCTCATGCATTTTACGATGCATATGCCTGGAAAGTAGGGTGAAAGAAATTCACCGTTGCCTCTGAAACTGTAATTTTGCTTCTGTTTACCAAGACCAACGTAGCCGTGGTTTGCGTAAGTGCTTCGTCTGGTACAAGAGAACGACGCCCAACCATCGTGTCACTTCCCGTATCCCGCAATACTGATACAGTCTTTCCAAATAGGATGTCTTGCAACAATGGCACCGGTCGCTTGGTCATATTTGGTCTCATTCACTGTGCTAGCCATACAATCTTCGTTTTGGTCATCATTTACTTCGTCAACTTCCTTACATATCTGGTTCAGTGAATATATACGTGACGTTTTCCGTGTGATGGCGGTTTTCTTAGTGCACGCTTGACTGCCGTGACCGGGTTTGTGACAAAACCCACATAATGGTTGCCTTTTCCGGGATCGGCACTCTGCAGCTATGTGGCCGGACTTGTCACACACAAAACATCGAGTGGGAACCTTCGATGTGGTGTTAGCGCCTTTTCATAACAAGGTGATTTCCACCTATTCCCGAAAACCAGCAAGTTTGTCACTGAGCTGACAGGAAGTTGTCGTCGGCTTCCCCTATATATTATAGCTTGCGGCAATTTTTATCTAGCAAATACAGTGCCACTTTATCATGCTAGCTGTTTATAAACTGTTCTGCTACTACGAGGTTCCAAACGGCTGAGTGCTCTTCTTCCGTCTTCGACATTTTAACTCATTTTCAAAGAAACTTGTTAGCCTTGCGGCGTACTGCACGCCCATTTCACTATTTTGTGGTTTGCTGTGCCGGTATTTTTCTCGGTAGCCCTCTACGGTGAACCGAATCCTTTGCAACAGCACCAGCTTGCTTTTGTCGTAATCGAGTTCCTCTTCTGGAGACAGACGGCCGAAAACCTTGAGCACTTGTCCACCTAAACACAAACGTAGGGCCGTGGCCCACTTGTCTTTTGACCAATCTTGACCGGTAGTAATATTCTAAAATGTCTTAAGGTACACGTCTAAGTCATCCCTGTTCTCATTGAACCCTGACATAAAATTGTGAGAATTGACGTTGGACGAGGCCCCAACTTGTCGGTCTTCATCAGCCACCACTGACTCTCTAACGCCTTCAGCCTGAGCAAGTTGCAGACGCAGCAGTAAAGTCATGTGAGCTTCGGCTTCAAGTTTCCGCTCGAGCTCCATCTGCTCAATCTTCTTGATTGCTTCACGCTCTGCTGCCCTCTAATCTCGAGCTTTAGCCTCCCGTTCTTATACCCAAACCTTTAGCTCGGCTCCTTGTAGCCCCATACACAATGCCACTTTCGCTAGATCCGAACTCATCTTTGATTGATCTTCTAAACACTTAGAAAAATGCAATAACTCATACGACTAATATTGCAAAAAATGGCTTCGTCCTCTCGCCTTGGACGCCAACGTAACGAGCTGTATATGGCGAGACAGAGCACTAGACGAAACGCTCGTGTTTGTGGGAAAAGAACCACGATGACTTAACCGTCATCGGGACAATAACGAGACCATTTATGCATGAAGAAAACTGCTGTATTTAGAAAGGATGATGGAACTATAATGCTGGTTAGAAGAAAAAACATGAGCTAAGATTGATCAAGAAAGTGTCAAAAACCGCACGAAGCAAAGAGTGAGTTCACCAGGGGCAGCGCGGAGGTCGAGTCCCGGGAAAGGGCTGACGGTTCAAAGACGTTGAGTGGGGGCACGCGATGCTTGCATAACGTGGTAGTTCAGCTGTCAGCCTCGGTCAGCAACGCAGCTCACCGCTGGTGTCGTTGATCTTTAACGTGCATGGCTCCTGCCACGCTGCTCACAAATGCTGGGTGTGGCTTGCTGTGGTAGACGCGTGGCTCACCTGGCGGGAGCGTCCTGGAGACGTTTCAACCACGCCAGGTCCGACGTGGTCGGAAGGCTGGTTCAGCTCCTAGTGCATAGATGCCTGGTTTGGCCACATGTGCATGGATGGCTAGTTTGGCCTCAGGTGGGAGCCTGCTGCTACTTTGAGTCCGGAACCCGACAGGTCTCTGCTCCCGCACCCTGGTTCTTCGATCGCCAGTCACGTGTGCCTATCTTCTACCCCTTCTTTTTCGGTCTCCTCCCACGGCGTCTTGCAGCACCGCGTGCTCCTATTCTACACGTCGTCTTCCTAGGTGGTCTCAGAGGCGCGCAGTTCAAATGCGTCTTCGCATTTGCCTGTTCACTTGACCCCTCAGATACGGCCACTTATCGCAAGGCATTCCTTGATCTTCTGTATTTGTAAACACGGATTGAGGTGCTATGATTTCAAGTACTGAACTTTTACGAGCACTGCAACAGCAAAGGCATCAGTGCACTCCGGTGAGGACCCGTTGAGCCCCGGCATGCGTAAATGGTGGCAGAATTATCAATATTCTGCAGCATTAAGTTTCGCAAGTTTTGCTCCTCGTTCTACTGACCACAACGATTTCCTAACGCGTTCGAAGTGTAAAATGCTCCAACTTTTAGCCGTTGCGTAGGATTGCTTTCATTGTTCTGAATTCTCACTCTGAAGATTTTATAAATGTGCTTGTACTGCTATTTCGTATGCTGTAAAAGAAATAAAAACAACCATACTTTCCGAATAATAATGAACACGTCGATGAATGAACTTCCCTTATCACTTGAATAATTATTTGCCTGCTATTCTGTGTGCTATAGTAGAGCGCTAAGGTGTAAAAAATAGGGCATTCAAAAATTCTGCAATGAGGTACTTACTGCTGCGCCTAATTATGCCGTATCACTTCAGCTCTAACGAAGCTTTGATTCTTAGTTATTGCGAACCTGCTCGAATAATGGCTTCATAGTTGGCTCAACTGGTATTTTTTCGGGCACCAGTTGGACGTTCGCTAAAACCACAGCAGAGAAATGACCCATTATTCTCTTCATCGATGAATGCAGCACATATCTTTATTCCCGCACTACATGTTGCTTCAAATGTTATATCACTACTACTTGCTCAGTCTTGTCCTGTCGGTAATTATATTTTATACTGGACCGCAGAAAACGAGCATGCACTCCCGTTCTCCTTTTATTTAAATTTGTAATAGGAAGGAACTACTATGCAGCATCTGAACGGTGCTTCGTCTGGATGCTTGCCTTTGAAATGCGTCTCACGTGTTTCGTATGCCACGGTCCGTGAAATATACATGAGCACGTTAACATTAATGCAATTGCTATAAACTGTACATAGTGTTACGCATATTCACTGATGACAAATGTCTCAGCCATTAAAATGCTACAGGCATGGTGCCAAGTCGACCGTGGGGCACCATAGCCTGATCCTCACATTTTTCTTGGCAGTGAGCCAGTGACGAATCCTGATGTGCGACGGCATCCGCCTCTTTTGCTCTCCTAAAGTACTAATGTATGATATCAAACCATCATATATCTGTATTCTTTACACATATCTATATCCCCTTGCCTCCTAATCCTCTGGTGACACACAGTTCTTCACACAAGCCATGAGGTCACCGATTGATAGCACACAGACCGTCCCCGGCACGAAAGTCTGCATGTATAGAATTAACGAACAATTTCATTTCTGCCGAAATCTTTTCAATGTCGACACCTCCACAAGCACTGTTCGCACTCAACAAATTGGAGCAGCCATCACACAACACACAAGCTACATGATACATTCTCTAAGATCCTCCATTAATGAGAAGCCTGAGAATACGCTCTATATAGACGATATTGTAATGCTGTACAACGTAAAGGAAGAAACACTATCTGAAATGACGGATGCGTTCAGAAGAAGGGTTGTAAAGAGCTAAAATTATTTTCTTGTGTGGAATTCTTATCTCTGCAACCAATTCTAGGAAACATGGTGATGAAAACACAATTTTTTATGCGAAAATACAACCAACCTTGATTCACGCGTAGCTGTCTAAACGAAGCAGTAAACAGTGGGAAAAGCTTGAAAATAAAAAATTTATGCTGCTAATCTAGACGTTATTTATGGACAATTATTACGAAGTATCATATCAAACATATCTATAAAATGGAAAAAAAAAGAAGTAATTTGTAGAATGCAATGCCTAAAAGTTATTCCGAATGATGGCAACTGTGTTGCACACTCTGTGTATTACATTACCAGTGAGCAACAAACAGTGAACGGAGAAATTAGGTTTCTTTTCAATTACTACAAATATTTTTTTTCTTTCTTTACTATATGACTACTCAAGTGTGCGAGATGTCGCTCATGTACCAAATTATTCTAAAATTAACAAATGTTTCATAGGAATCAGCTTAAACAACGTGTCCACATAATGAACGTGCTGCCCAAGCTTTGCCATCATGGTAAAGGTTTGTCCAGTATAAATAAATCTGGCGGTGGCCGTGAGTAGGTACCAGTGGCGCATTTTTATGTATGTACGGATGATTTGAAGTGGTGCTTCTCTTTTATGGTGCAGTTTTCATAGCTTTGTGAGGTCACTGTTTGATACTAAATCAGCATTCTACTTCTGAGATTGCAGAAGCATATATGATTACAAATGCATTGACCTACATTTTAGAAGCGTAATGCCTGTGTCAAAAGACATATTAAAGGACTTGCATAATTCCAATGAAGCGTGTCCGATGTGTCTAAAAATCTAAGCGCATTCTGTACTCATTAGTTTTCGGAATACTTGGAAAATGAGCCCAGCAGCTCATCTTGCCGGATTTCACATGGTACAAAGCAAAAAAAAGAACAACAAATCAATATTGTAGATGCACAACATAACTTTATTCTTTCACTGCATCCAGATGGAACATGATGCCCTATTGTCTTCTGGTTGTGTCAAAACACTAGAGTTTGATTGTTTCTGCAAAGAAATACAAAGTCAGTGTGAAAGAACGCCACGACATAAATCTCACGAATGCTTTTCAGTCCGTTTTTCAGGAGCAGCCACGTACGCAATAGTTTGAATATGTGCTGATATTAATAAGTCATTCATTTCCCATTCCTACAGGTAATAAATGTTGATATGAAAGATGTCGTAAAACAACGGCCTATGCTGTTAAATCAGGCATGAATACTATCAATCTATTTATTGACATTACTTCTTACCGAGAAAGGAAGGAAGAACCCATAGCCGAGGAGGCAGTCGCTGTAACCGTAGTGGCCAACACCGTAGCTGACGGTGCCAACACCGTTGTTGTAAATGGAACGGCGTGGTAGGCAGAGACAGCTGGTGCAGCGTGTGCACCAGCTGTACACCACGCCTCAGCAAAAGCTGAGGCGTGGTGTACGATGGTAGTTGAAACTGCTCGAGCAATGGCACATGTCACGACCGGGGAGTGGGCCAGGCGGTGACAGCTGTGGCAGCGGCGTGGACGGTGATGGCCGTAGGAGCATCGTTGGTGGCAACTGGAGCGCAAGCCACGGCGGTGATAGCGAGGTCATGGTAGGTGGTAGCAACCTTGGTCACGGCTGGGGTAGCGGCGTAGGTGGCGACTGGATCATGGTAGTGGTAGTAACCCTGGAAACGGCTAGAGCAGCAGCGACAACAGGGGCCGCAGCGCATGTAGCGGCAACACTAGTCAGGGCTTAAGTAGTGCAACTGGAGCAGCACCGTAAAAGGAAACTGGAGCGTGAGCATTGGTGGTGACAGCTGTGGTGGTGTCAGCTACAGTATGCCCGGCTAGAGACTATCTGGCATAGATGAGACCATATCCGTGAGCAAAGACGGTTTACCCAAGACCGTAGCCGATACCGTAGCCATAGCCAGTCTAGCCAGTGAGGGCGCTGGTGCCAAGAGCCACAAGGACGCAAGGCCTGATCTGCAGAGTTCATGACCATACTTAAGAAGGTCTTCTTGATTGTCATTTTAATAAGCTCCAAAAGGTTTCTTAGTTGTACTATTCATATACAATTACTTTCCAGTTCTCAGACAGAGCGTAAACACTTGAATAATTTTAATACCCATCATACACCACAGATGGCATTTATAGCTTTACAATTATGATGTTTTCGTTGTAATGTAGCGTAGCAAGTGACTTAAGGAAACACTGCGTCATAACCACAACAGCTGACATAACCCTAATTAAGCTATGTTTTATTTACGTGTACATGATATTATGAGTTATGAAAAGGAACTAATATTCTCGCAAAACACGTTTCGAATGCATTCATTAGAGACATTGTTGCGTAGTCGATTTATTTTTTCAACTCAATTGTCAAGGTATGCCAAGTTATCACAAGAGCTTGACCACCTATGCCTTGAAATCAACCAGTAGTGGCGGACATTTTAGTTTGGTTATGACTAATCCTACCATTACTTCTAAATCAGCCGTAGTGTACTATAGAATACAGGAGCTGATTCAGCATACCGAGCATCCCTAAAGAAGATATCTCTTTGTCGTTTTGGTGTTACTGTTCCTCGGTTTGAGGATCTTATTCAGGAATACAAGCTAGCTGGTACGCACATGCTGCCTATTCGGGAATTTAGTGGTGATGCGTTCTTACCATACTGACTTCGGAGCTGCTGTTGAGCCAGCTGCTAACTATGAGATGTTTGGAAGCCTTCTTTGTTAAAAATTCTTCCTTCGCATTATGCTGGAATGCGTGAAGAAGCAGCAACTTCCAGTAAGAAATATATATAAGGGAGATCTACATCGAGTCATATTGTTATTCTGCACGTCTCTGTAAACAAGTCAAACCGGAGTCTCCTGGGTAATCGTACGTTCGGCGAGCGGTTTTGAAGTATCGCTCCTTTAACCTTGAAGAGGACGTTACCGAGATATTTTCGACTGAACTGCATAGAAAAACAAAACCTCAAGATCTATCGCGCAGCACTGCACTACCTTGCTGTAAAACGTAGCGAAGCGTAGAAGGCGGTGAATGCCCTGGAAAGGGCAAGGCAGACTTGTCGGACACGTTTGCACCATGAAGTCGTTGTGAAGAAGCGATAATCGCTAGCATCAGTTTGAACTTGATGGAATTCCTTGTTTGCAGTTCGGTGCTCACAGTTCACCCGAATGTATTTCGTTCATGTCTTCAATATTATGTGATTTTTCTTTAAGTACGTTGAACTTTTCTCACGACCGAATTATTTGGAAAAGTTTAAAGCGGTGTTATGCGTTCTGTTCACTTTAATATATATTAAGTGGCAAGAGTTCAGAATCGCCGCATTCGAACAAATTAGGGGGTTGCCTTCCTGGCCTAAAAATTATTGTTTAGTATAGTGGACTTCTTGGAATGTGCACGCCTAGAGCGGCGCGTTTTTGATGTCTTACTGCCAACCGACAATTTGATCCTATTCATTTTGTGCATCACTACTGGAGCGGCACCGCTTCGAATTACATGACGTGTTACGATATGTGCCTACGCGTGTCGTGAGAGGAAAAACTACGTGTGTGAGCTTAGTAGATCATGGTGACACCATGACACATTTCGATGACAGCGCTCGTGGAACGCTGAAAATATGTTTCCACTGCTCCATTGTCCTGTTAGCTTACAGCAAGTCGGTGTTGGTGTCGCACCTAAGTGTTAAGGGAGTAAACAAATTTGTTAGAGATCTCCGCAATCTTATACGAATTCGTGTAGTCATAAGTATGATGTGTGGTTCATGTTACAACAACGGTGGTTGCTGCACTTCATCGATGAGCTGCTCAATTGACTTTTAACAGTGGGACTGGACGCGGACGGACTAGAAAACGCTCACACACACACAGCACTGAATGGTCCAAGCTCGTTCACCTTGGCTCCGTTGTTGTGGTCTAGTGGCTAAAGTTCTAGGCTGCTGAATCGCAGGTCGCGGCATCAAATCTAGGCTGTGGCAGCTTCTTTTTTTATGGAGGGGGAAATGCTGTAGGCCGGTGTGCTTAAATTTCGGTGCATGTTAAGGAAGCCCAAGTATTCGAAATTTTCGAAGCCGTCTATTACGGCATCTCTTATAGTCATATAGTGGTTTTGTGACGTTAAACGCCACATATCAATCAATGAAATTTCGTCCGCTTTGGGAATCAGCGCAGCGTTGCGTTCTTTCTACATAGCCTTAAATTTTAAAGTGCTAGAACAGGCGTATGAAATATCGCCCGACTAAGGAGACTTTAGTGATTGTAGCTCTTTCAAGTCTCAAGACCACGTTATGTTTCGGAGGAATGTCATGAGTGGTGGGGGGTATGTTCAAAAAATTTCGACCACTCGTGGTTCTTTATATAACCTGAGCATAAATCAAAACACACAGGCCTATGGTATTGCGTCTGCATCGTAATGTGGCCTCCGCTGTCGGAATTCTATGCGGTGATCTGATCGGTCGTCCAGCACGCTAAGAACTACATAGACGTGGAGGGGGTGGTGTATGGCAAAACGTGGTGCTTTCAATAAAAATAGAAGCGTCCTGTGACTAGGGGTTAGCAAATCAGAAGTTCACTGGACTCTTGTTGAATAATATGATTGATATCATTGTTCTTTAATATGATTATTGTTTTCTGTTTGGAGGTACATGATTTCAGAAAAACACCGCCACCCCCAGCTACTAGAGATGCGTTAACGCGGCTCTACAGCCGCTCAGACGCCTACAGGATTGAGGTGCTCTAGCTGGCAGATCTATCGCTGCGCTCGCAGAGTCTGACATAGCAACGGCACCAAGGACACTAACCTTTTCTTGCTCAGCTTAAGAACGCTCACCTGGCGACTGCCGTCTAATACAGACAGCCTTATGAAGGCGCGATACCGACCTGTACAGCATAACCAACGAGCGAAGACAGCAGCGCGCCACATGCGTGTAACCGAGTCACGTACACTTCGTCAAATAAGCAACATCACAAATCCAAAAGGGCGTTTATCTTGTTCACAAGCTTGCTTGTACACCTCTCCAGTACAGTCACGGCTTTCAAAACGACAGTGCCGGGTCAACGACGAGAGCATTGCGCTATTTCTGTCAGCCTGCCTGCCTGCTTGCCTGCCTGCCTGCCTGCCTGCCTGCCTGCCTGTCTGTCACCTGATTCAGCCACAGTTTAAGCACTTTTTCAAGGCTCAGTCATCCCGATCTGTTGGTTACGTTCCTACTAGTGAACCTTGTCGATCAAATAGCAAGTAGTACGTATATATGAGGCGATATGAAAATAAGTAAGTGTTAGGTAGTGTGTTGCCTTACTAAGATATATGTAGATACATAATTCTAAGGGCCCCAGTGTTTCTTACACTGCGCTGAAAATGCGATGCTATGCACAATAAAGCGGGTGTTTCTTACGCTTCGCCGACAACGCACTCTGCTGATGACAATGTGCGGCCAACTGTCGGTAACTCTGGGTTCATTACAAGCTCCTGTTTTATTATATTAGCGCGAGATGGCGGCTTGATGTGAACATCAAGCTCCCATCTCACGCTAATATAATAATAAATTGATAATGTAATAATAAAAGGATGTGAACACAAGCAACCCTGAGACATGGTCAGTTCCATATTTCAGGACACACTACAAACATCAATCGTTGGGATATAACTCACCTTCTACTTCAAATAAATATAAAGATATTGACACGGTCAGTAAAAAAGACTTCCGCTTACATTTCGTTCATTTGTAAAGTCACATACTGTGACATTCTGTGTAATTGAATTGTGCGTACCTTATGTTGTTTCTTTAACATAATCTTCTGCTTACATGAATTTCTTGCTGTGTTATATGGCCAGTGTTTTTTTTATTTTTTGTCCCGAATAGCTAGTTAGTATTGCTACATTGGTACTGTGTTATTATTCTGTGTTATTATTATTTATGTTTATTACTTATGCTATAGCCGTATTTTATTGTATGCAGTACTTTTTTATTTATTTTTTTCCAGCACTTTTTATGCACATGTATATATTTTCACTTTTTCTTGCTGCAATCTTCCTGCTGGAAATCTATGTAAATCACTGTATATGTACATACGATATGGTATTCTGTTTTACTTGTTGGTTTTCTCGTCACTGCACCGGACTGCTTGTGGTTACTCCCCTGTATAGTCTGGTCGCTGGGTCTCGTCAAGCTACTTACGTAGCTTTTAACCCAACGCAACCATCCAGCATGTATAAACTGAAAAATAAATTGAATTGAATTGAATCTCACGCAGCACTTTTTGAGAGAAGGCTATCGTCTTTTGACGACATTTGCAGCGAAGGGCGCACATACGCGGCCAATATTTTCAGTGCGCATTATGCAAATAATTTTCTGTGGCACTTGCGCAGCTTAGAGAAATAACTATAGACGCTAGATTGCCGAAAACATCAGTTTTCGGCCTCGTACCTATAGGCATAAAGCTATAGCTGTAATATGAACATACCATATGACGACGAATAGTTAGTGTGAGGAAGCAGGTTTTTATTGTAGTTCTGCTGCGACCGTGGGTTGAATTCGTTCAGCTAGCCATTACTGCCATGAAATAACGATGTGGCATGGCATCCAGTGCAAGTAACTGCTGAAAAAAAACTACGCGTTCTGCAGGCGCATGTGTAATACCTTGATCAAGACACCGAGTTCTGTCTTTGATCTCGCAAGGCAGGCAGAAGAGAATCTTGTACGGCGCTTATTTGTGGGCACTACTATCTTAAGCCTACAGGAGTTATATCGAGGCACAATCAATCTCTATATTTATTTGACTTTCTTTATTATCCAGAAATGATTGTCACGTCTTCAACATTTTGCTCAATGCAGAGCAGAATATTGACACGTGCGGTTCTTTTGGTTTACGAAGGAAGACGCTATCACTTTCTGTTAAGCGCAACGCAGGCCGCGTTTATCTTGTATGCCACTCTGGAACGCGTTACGACGCGTGTATAAAAAACTGACACGTGCGGTTCTTTTCGTTTGCGAAGGAAGACGCTATCACTTTCTGTTAAGCGCAACGCAGGCCGCGTTTATCTTGTATGCCACTCTGGAACGCGTTACGACGCGTGTATAAAAAACTGACACGTGCGGTTCTTTTCGTTTGCGAAGGAAGACGCTATCACTTTCTGTTAAGCGCAACGCAGGCCGCGTTTATCTTGTATGCCACTTTGGAACGCGTTACGACGCGTGTATAAAAAGCCGGCGCAGTGCGCCACTGGGGGTCTTTTTTTTTTTTCCGTCGGCCGACGACTGTTCACGCCGCTGTTGCTGTGAGTTGTGTTTGGCCCTGTTTTGCTGGGCACAAGTTCGCCCAATAAACAGTTCACCTGACACCTCCCTGACTCCTGCGTGCTTCCTCTCAAGTGCTGCGTGTATCACAACCTCGTGACATCTGGTGGAGGTGCTTCTCTGTCCATGTACCGTACGCCCCCGTCCAGCCGTGAGCCAAGCCCAAGCCGCCAAGACGACGACGCCGTTCGAGTGAGCCGAAGACAACAAGGACTACCGCCCGAATACCTGCCGCTCCCCGACAAGGACAAGAAAACAAAGGCTGCTACGAAGCCGGCATCCACGATGACGGAAGCAAGGTCTTCGGCAACCGTGGTCGTCAACCAGCCCAAAGAACCGCACGTGTCAATATCTAGCCACCAACGACATTTAGCTTTCCTGGCCGTTTCGATAATGACCTCTACTAAAATTGGTATAGTTAAACATCAGTGTAGGAGGAGCATAAGCGACTACTCATAACATATAAATCATGACATGTATGTCTGAAATGTCATAATTTACATGTCATGGTTTTGCTGCTCTTGTGGTGTTTCATTCACATGACATATTGCAAAACTGGTACGGTATGACATGACTCTGCGTGGCAAGCATAAGTGACAGGCCCTAACGCGGAAGTCATGACAAGCATATGCATGTCATGTAAGTCATGACTAGTTGCCACGCTCATGGTGCCCTCGTGGTCGTTTCGCTAGCTTCTCATGCACCAAATTCGGTACCACGTGACGTGAATGTATGACGAAAGTATATTACTGGTGCAAAAAGGATATTCATTACATGTATGGCATGTGAAACATGGCTACATGCTATGCTCATGGCGTGCTCACGGCCGTTTTGGTAGCTTCACATATACCAAATTTGACATTAGGTTACGTGATAAAATGGCAAATCAAATGACACGTCGAAGCATTATAATCATAACATGCGTGTCATGTAGAACATGTCTACATGCTACGCTAACAGCGCTCTCGTGGCCCTTTTTCTTTCTTCACATTTACCAAATTTGGTATTACGTGATGCAAATAGACGACGAAGGTAAGCGACACGTCGATCATGATATTCATTACATGCGTCTCATGTAAAACATAACTACATGCTACGCTTTTAGCACGCTTGCGGCTGTTTCGCTACCTTGACATATACCAAATTTGGTATTATGTGACGTGAGTAAACGACGAAGGTAAATAGCACGTCCAAACTTGATAATCATGGCATGCGTGTCATGTAAAACATGACTACATGCTACGCTTACAGCGCGCTTGCGGCCGTTTCGCTAGCTTCACATATATCAAATTTGGTATTACGTGATGTGAATAGACGACGAAGGTAAATGACAAGTCAAAACGTGATAATCATGACAAGCGTGTCATGTAAAATACGACTGCATGCTACGCTCATAGCACGCTCACGGCTGTTTTGCACTTCATATATACCAAGTATAGTATTACGTCACGTGAATGGACGACGGACACAAACGCCAGGTGCAAACGTGATAACTATGACATGAAAGTCATGTGCGGCATTATTCACGTCCGCCTCATAAAGTTGCGCTAATTTTAAAGTGAGGAAACAACCTTATTCATTCGTACTTCTCACATCATCGATTCACACTGTACCCCTAATCTGACATTAAATTTTTCTTTAAATGCACGGCTTACGTTCAGTGCCAATGTCAGCACAATCGTGGGTGCGTGACGGCCTCCTACGGCAGCTGCAGAGCCTATTCAGTCTACTATGCCCAAATTGGATAATGACCGTGCATTTGAGTATATGGCACGGTCATGGCGATAAATGTCATCATTTGTAGAAACAAGGGAAACTGATTTTCATCTAACTTTGGGAAATAATTGTAAACTCAGGCCACATGCTGCACTATCATGTTTGTCTTATATGTTTTGCGGAGCCTCGACTACCGACCGGCAGCGTTTTTGGAGCAGCCGAAAAAGTTTGTAGGCGTAAGGTGCCTAGAAATATCCAATGAAGCCTAGATGAACTTCATAAGCACAAAAGAGCTATAGCCAAGTCTGGGAAAACCCAGATGAGCACAGCAGAGCTCATCAGCTTGCGTACTTCTTTCTTTTCTCTTTGAAGGCACCGCTTATTTGTCGAGGGTTTTTTTTTTCTTTTTGGTCTCTCTTGACGTTTCTCTTTTTTTAATTTTTTATCTCTCTGTCTACTTCTCTTTCAGTTATCTCTCACGACTTGCCCTTCTTGCCATCTCATCATTCCTCTCTATCCTTTTCTCGTTCTCTACTCTATAGCAAGGTAATGAAAGGGTTCCCATGAGCACTTGTTGCATGAAGAATGCATGGAGACTAGAATGCTTGGAAGACAGAGCGGTTTCGACACTCGCCTTCAGAGCGAGAGTACCCATGTTAGATTCTAGCTTTGTGCTAAAATTTATTTTGTTCATAGTTCTCATGATCCTCTTCTTTTCGTTCTTCCAACGCGTTGCTAGGTGACGCCTTGGGGTGTCATGGCTCCACTTAGTTTTCTGAGCACCACCGGGCCAAACTCGAGCTTAAAGGAATCCACCGGTAATACGACTAATAAAAAGTTACTTGCAGCTTCTCCAGTTCAAGAGAAACAATTCGTGCCCGAACTTCTCCAGGTTATCGTTTTAAAATATTGGTGTTCGATAGCTGCGGCTACGTTTGTACTTTCAGAAGACAATTATGACGAAAAGAATGCCTCCGTAAACAAAAATGGGTTCAATTTGCTCTGGCACATGGGCATAACATTATTACCTCCTTACATCTGACTCTAATATAAACATGCCCTCAAAAATGTCGTACCTTCATAACCATGTCGCCGATTCCAACAATACTTCATGCAGAATTCTATACGTACAGCTGGCCGAAATTTATATCTTGTGCGCAGCGGCCACTTTATTATCTCTCAGTGCCGTATTATAGAACGCAATTACAAATAAAATGCTTTGTGTGCATGTACTCTGTAGCAATAAACTTGTCCTCACATTCTAAAATATAATTTGGTGGTATTGTGAAAATGCACAGAAAAAACTGCCACTCATGCACTATATCTAAAGATGTGGCTGACTGTACTTTGAAAGCTACAGAGCAATATATCTTGCATAGCATGGCATAGAAATATTATATTATGTTTTTATTACAATGGAACAAAGTATATCATGCTTACAATAACAGAAGTGAAATTCTGTAACAGGACAAAATGCGTCATCGTAATTTCAATACTCAAATCAACCGGACTTCTGTGCAATGTACCACTCACCTAGAAGAAAATTTATACATTACACTAAAAACAATTGAAACATTCCGTCATACGATTAGTCATCGGCTTCATAAAATCTAGCCGCAACCATATTACAAACGTTTTAGTTTTTGAATGGTTGACTCCTAAAGCGCTGCAAAATTAAAATAGTTGAAGAATTATATCTGAGCACAAGGCAGTTCGCGACAGCATGAATTTATAAATAATTCCAGATCAAGTTGGCATGGTGAAATGCTCAAGAAGAATTGGCAGACAGGTCAAAATGGAGTGCAGAACAGCTTTATTCTTGCACTTACACTACCATTTAAAGCAGTGCGTGCTTGACGTTGATGTCTATCTCTCTTATTCTTGATGTTTCTGTCATGGTTCCTCGGACGATTTCTGTAACGAAACAACGTTGAAAATAATATAGTTAATAACAACAATGACACGAACCCCAACATTGAATATTTGCGTTCACCGCAATATGATATCGTTTCTACCAGACTCGTCGTTAATCTAAATGAAGTATGCTAGCACCTCTAGTTAAAGGGAAAAAATAGAACCACGGAAAAAATAAGCATCTACTTGTGCCTGGAATCCGCCTTACTGGCTTATTCAGTCATGCTAAATAGGTGCCATTGACGTCAGTGAACGTAAATTTTGTTCTCAAGTGTTCAAAAGAAATACACTCACATTTCTTCTTGAAGAGCAGGGCACCGTAGTAGAAGGGAGAGCCGAGACCATAGCTGTAATTCAGACCGTAGCCGAGGAGACCGTGGCCGTAACCATAGTGGCCAACGCCGTAGCCGAGGGTGCCAATACCGTAGTTGTAGACTGGGGTGGCGTGATAAGCAGCGTCAGCTGGGGCAGCGTGTGCGACGTTTGCAACAGCTGGGGCGTGGTGGACGGCGGAGGAGGAAACAGCAGGAGCCGTAGCATAGGTGGCGACAGGTGCCTGGTCCACGGTGGCAACAGTTGGGGCAGCAGCGTTGGCGGGAACCGGAGTGCGAGCCACAGTGGCAGCAGCTGGGGCGTGGTAGGTGGTAGCTTCTTTCGGAGCAGCTGGGGCAGCAGCGTAGGTGGCAACGGCTGGAGAAGTGGTGTAGGTGGTGACTGGGGCAGACGCGTAGGAGGAAACTGGAGCGTGAGGCGCGGTGGCGACAGCTGGGGCATGATAGGTGGTAGCATCCTTCGTCGCGGCTGGGGCAGCGGCGTAGGTGGCAATGCCTGGAGCAGCGGCGTAGGGGGCGACTGGGGCAGAAGCGTAGGTTGGAACTGGAACGTGACCCACGTTGCCGACACCTGGGGCATGGTAGGTAGTAGCAAACTTTGTCACGGCTGGAGCAGCATAGGTGGCAACGGCTGGGTCGTGATAAGCGGTAGCAACCGTGTTGACGGCTGGAGCAGCATCAATAACTGGGGCGGCAGCGTAAGAGGCGGCATCTCTGGTCACAGATGGAGCAGCGGCCACAACTCTACCAGCAGAGTAAGAGGCGAATGGAGCGTCGGCAATGGTCGCAACAGCTGGAGCAGCGTGAGACTCGGTGGCGACAGTTGGGGCGTGCTGGACGGGAGTGGTGGAAACAGCAGGGCTCGCAGCATAGGTGGCGACTGGGGCGTGGGCCACGGTGGCAACAGCTGGAGCAGCAGCGTAGGATGGAACCGGAACGTGAGCTACAGTGGCGTCAGCTGGGGCGGGGTGGGTGGTAGCATCCTTCGTCACGACAGGGGCAGCAGCGTAAGGGGCAACGGCTGGAGCAGCGGCGTAGGTGGTGACTGGGACAGAAGCGTAGGTGGCCACTGGAGCGTGAGCCCCAGTGGCGACAGCTAGGCCATGGTAGGTGGAAGAAAATTTGGTCACGGCTGGGGCAGCGTCGGTGGCGACAGGTGGAGCAGCATAGGCGGCAACGCCTGGGGCATGGTACTCGCTAGCAACACTGCTAACGGCTGGAGCAGCATCAGCAACTGGGGCAGCAGTGTAAGTAGCGGCATCCCTGGTCACAGATGGAGCAGCGGCAACAACTCGACCAGCAGTGTAAGAGGCGACTGTAGCGTCGTCAACGGTTCCTACAGCTGGAGCAGCGTGAGTGAAAGTGTGCACAGCTGGAGCATATCCGGCGTGGCCTAGGCCATAACCGGGGCGATAGCCATGACCATAGCCCGTATAGCCAGGACCGTAGCCGTATCCGGGGCTGTAGCCGGCGTAGCCGGCGTAGTCAGCGAATGCGCTGGTGGCAAGAGCCAAGAGGATGCAGGCGCGGATCTGTAATGTAATGCGCATTCGTTAAATTAAGTTCTGTCACTACAAATAGTGTTTGCATACGTAGATTTTTTTTATTCGTTCATATTTTAATAAGTTAACAGTTCCATTTGGCTGAGGGGTGTCGCATAGTGCGCTCACTCTATTAAAAATAATGTCAATTTTACATGGCATTCAGCACCTAAGTTTAAATGTAGCGCAGAGTTCAAATCAAATATTAGAAACAGTCAAGATACTCTATCCGCATGAAAGTACGTTCCACGCAATCATTATGCATTTACTTTCAGAATGAAGTAGATGATATTGTTCGCGTTGATCACTGAACCATTTAAACGGCATAGAATTCTCCGAATTCATAATGATTTTCCAGTTACCCGAGCACTTAGACCTAAAGTGTATTTCGTAGGCCCGTGTGCTCACATTTGGGTGCACGTTAAAGAACCGCAGGTGGTCACATTTTCCGGAGCCCTCCACTACGGCGTCTCTCATGATTATATGGTGGTTTTAGGACGTTAAACACCACGAATAAATCAATCACACCTAAAGTGTATAGTTTATTCTATTGTACTGATGTTTTAATTGTTTCTAAGTGGCAAAAAGACTACATCTGTGAAATGAACATATATTGGCTTCTATGCTAAGTCTTTGAAAGTTTTATGTTAGGTTGGCTTGAAAGAAATAACGTAATTTTTTTCTTTCTTTGTTGCTATTAGCCTACACTTTATAAAGGTACTAAATACCAGGGGAAGTTTTCTTACCATGATGACTTTAGAACTGCTGTTGAGCCAACTGCTGATCGAGCTCGGTTCGGCAGCCCTTTTATACAAATACTATTCTCAGGCGTGCCCTCTCGCGAGTAGCTACATAGTCAAGCTCAGCAAGAGTTAAAAAGAAGAATTTGTTAATCCTGCATTCATTTGATTAATACACCCGTGTTGCCTAATAAAAAAATCTGAAGAATGTTTAATGGGTGCACTCTGGGCGGCTCATAGCCAAGCATCACGTCCTAATCTTGCAGGGAACACTTTTCAGTATTGTGAAGAAAAATAAGATAAAGAAAACATTTTTTAAGCTGTTTGGCCCTACTGATGGTGATGGTCAGGAAACATCCAAGCCAGGGTGAAACCGTGACAGAGCATCATCTCCCGTATCCCAAGACAGTCTAAATAAAATAAAGAGGCTAAATAGCTGCCCGGAGGTATTAGAGCGGGAGAGCGAAATTCGTGTGCGCAGAGATTGCTACGACTTGACCGCTTGAGGCAGAGACACGTGTCATAGATCTTGCAGCTGGAGAGCAAGACCTGCATGCGAAACATGTTTCAGTGAGAGCACGGAAAACACTCTCGCCCTACATTCATTTGTAGGCGAAAAACACATCGGACGGCTCTCATGCTTGCTTTCGTGAGAAACCGAATGGTTCAATAACCCGCCACACGAAGATCGTTTATTGACTTCCATTGTGGCTGCGCGAATGGCACCTGCAATCACTGATAGCTAGTCTCTTAATTTGAGGGACAAACAAGGAGAACAAAGCAGTGTTATGCACTGAATCTAGCGTTTGGTGGAGATTGAAACAAGTGTTCGTTTTGTCAAACTAAGCCATAAATTGTGTGAATTTAAGCCGCTTTCCTGCTAGCTAGTCATTTTTATTACTTAGGCTGCTAAGTAATGCCCCATAAATAAAAAAACTATTTTTTGCGAATATATAATTGAAAACGATTAGGTCCTGCTTCAGAAGCACATATTTTATGATGCTGCCTCCACTGAGAGATGGCCGATATAGTTAAAATCGGCCGCTTGTAGTTAGCGCTGACGTAAATATTTAAAATGTTTATTATAGAGATTACGTGGCTCCATATTAACGAGGCTAGCACGATACCGAAATGCCTGAAATTATTACAAGTCCAGATTGCTGTTTTAAAGAAAAACTGTAATTTGGATTTTTTTCATTTCTTACAATGCCATAGTACCATAATTTTGTAATTCGAGTGTATCTGGTCATTCATTAACTTTTTCAGGCAGTCAAATCGCTTGTGAGTCTATAGCTGCACTAGCAATACAATACCAAGGGCCGCATATCCTAGAATTTGAGCCAATGAATTATGCATATAACACGAAAGAAAAAAAAAGCATGAGATACGACATCTGTTGAGGATATAATACCTTATTTGTATAGACTTTTCGAGAAAATATGATAAAATTAGGAGATAAAGGAAGCACTTTCATTAGGATGACATTAAAAAACAATGAGGATCCTATTCAAAGCATTTCCTAATGCAGATATCTATTCGACAGCGACTAATAAGGGTGAGAAAAACTTACACTATTTCCCGCTAAAGGGACCCATGTGTCAATGTGAATTGAGTGAGTGAGTGATTCTTGAGAAGATAAAAAAGGCGTCTAATTTCTGTTTGCCCCTTGAGCGACTCGGCGCAGTGCTTTGTAGAGGAGAGAGGGGCAGGAGGGACAAAAAGAATAGTGGAAAGATATTGATTAATAAATAGGACAGGCAAGCGACAAAAAAAAGGAGATAGGAAAGTTGGGAGCCAGTTGAAGAAATCTAAGGACGGGCATCACACGGCGAGTGCTGATGTGAAGCAACGGGCGCTAGCGCTTACACTGGCGGTGGCGTTCACACTCGCGCTCATCGCGGCGTTGCGCAGGTGAGAAACCTGGTCAGGCGCAAAGCACGCTGTCATGGACAGGTGTTTCCTTCTGGAACTTGCCAATCACTGCTAATGGTCAACAAGAAACAAATGACTCCGATTTGACGGATGGTACCACAGTTAACCCGCACGCTGCTAATTTTTATTGTTCAACAACGCACAGCAGAAATCTCTCATGGGCACTACCTTGGAGGTCAAGATAGAGTGACTAAACATACGGGCCGACGAGTGAACGGTTCTGAAGTGCGAGCAGTCATTTTAGGGGCGAAGCTTGTTAGGCCGTGGGTCGTTCCTTCCTCCCTACGTAGTATGTAGCCACCCCAAGTTTATGACTTGCTCAATAGATAGCATTGTGTGTATACGTCCTTGGTAATAATATAACTGAACGGCGATAGTGATTTTGACTGTATATCCACGGAATAAATGATGATGCGTCAGGCGAAGCGTTCGGCTGTCCATCATGTGTCCAGCTATCCGTTTGTTCGTCCGTCCATCCATCAGTGCTTCCATCTGTACGTGCTTCTGTCTGCCTGTGTATGATTCCGTACATTCTGTCCGTTCACCCATGCTTCTGTCCGTGCTTCCATCCATCCACCCGTCCGTGAGTCCATCCGTGCGTCTCTCCTTCAATTCATTCATCCGCGCGTGCGTCCGCCCGTTCATCCGTCCATCCATGCGTCCGTCCATGCGTCCGGCAGTCCGTCTATGCGGCCGTTCGTGCAGAGACATGAATGGATAGACACATGGACGTGTGGACTAATGGTTCGCTTCACTCATCATCAATCACTTCGTCAATATGTTTTAATATTTTTTTCAAGAAACGTGCTAGCGGATGCTGCCTGTGTCAGTCTTGCGAGATGAGACGGGAGAGTGTAAGAGAGAAGATGAAGGGAGATGGGCCTAAGCAGAGATTTTCATATAAGTACACTAGATGGAACTCTGGCGCTAGTGTATATGGTAGCTGCGCTGCCCGGCTCTTCTTTGAGCATAGAATCGAGGAGTAGTATACGATTTTGTCTAATATTCGTACTTTCTCATCTGGTTTGATTCGTGCGGCTTGAAGTTACTTTTTCATTAAAGGGCAATCAGCAAAATGTTCAGCAATTGCACTTCGTTACTTTAACCTTTTATGCTCACCATTTCAAATTGGCCGACGACGTTTCATTCATTTCATTTTTATTTTATTTTATTTCAATTTTTCTTATTACATGAAAATACAAAACACTGGTTAGACCCATAGCCACTGGCTAGTAGGGGGTCTAAATAAATATGCATTTAAAGGAACAGATTGTGTTAACAAATCAGATATTTTATAAGTACACTTCAATCATACAAGAAAAAAAGAAAAAAATCAAAACAAACTATAAGAAGGAAACATATTTGTGATAAGTCATTTGCAGTATCTTGCAGCATTGTTCCATGCAAACAACGGATTGTATGTACACAATACATCAAATACATAAAAGTACGTATACCATGTCAAGTATGATTTTGTTAGACATATAATCTATACATAACGAAGAGGTTTATGACCGTGCGTTCTTTCATTCAAAACAAAACCAAAACACAGTAATGAACGAAGGAGCAAGTGAGTTCGAGGCCCTCAAGCACGAACACTAGGCATATCCGTGTCCTACCCAACCTTCTATGGTCACTGAACGATCGCAGCGGCAGAATCCCCTCTAGGTACTTTAGGAACTCTTTGACCTAGATGAGAAAAAGGGAGGAGTGAGCGTGGCCTAGCAGACGCTGCCTGCGTCAGTGTTGCGAGGCGAGAAAGAGAGAAGTGTAGGAGACGAGAGATGGGGTGGGGATGTTGCCTGCATTGGTGTTGCGCGTCGAGAACGAGTAGGGTGTAGGATACGAGAGATGGGGAGGGGACGCAAGTGAGCACTAAGGGTGATCATAAGAGGCTTCGCATCTAAAACATTTGCCGCGTATCTGCGTGCTTTGCTGCAAAGGGCGTCGAAAGACTATGGTCTCCTGTTTGGACTCTGGAGGCGCTGCGTGATATATGGACGCCATCTTTCTGCATTGTAAAGAAAAAAAAGCTTTTGTCGAACTCAAAGCCACTGATAGGTGGCAGCAAAGTATTGGTTCAGCGACGCTAAAGGTTAGACCGCTTTTTCATTCTTGGCGTGGCATTGTCAGCGCAGCGTAACAAACACTGTGGCCTTTAGAATTAGGTCTCTATGTATTTTAAATAAACAAACACACTATTACTTAGTAATGATGTCGCATCTCAATCATGCTTACTATTTGATTTGTTTATTGACGATGTCGGCAAGTATGAACACAGCCAGGTGGCTTAACCGTTTGTGAGACATATAAATCGACAAAAAGGCAGACCTAAATTTCTGCGTTGAAGTATTCCAAGAAGAACTGTCGCCTTCAAAACACCATCGCTTATCACGCACGCAAAAGCGATATGCTGTGAGCTCTGAATAACTTGAATAAACATATTTTTGTTGAATTTGGTGTTCAACCAACGAATAATAGCCATGCAGTCAGAAATATGCCTATATTAGCTTCCTATGAAACTGCGTACCGGCTTAGGCATTATATGATTTAATTAACAGCTATCAAGTAACAACCACCAAGTGTGTTCGCGGAAATGGAATTCTGGCTTTGGCGTCTGCAGTTTCTGTGAAGGCGAAAATGCTGTAGGCCAGGGGGCTCAGATTTACGTGTAAATCAAAGTGCCCGAGGGGGTGGAAATCTCCGGAGCCCTCGACTACGGCGTCTTCCATAATCATATAATGGTTTTGGGACGTTGAATCTCAGATATCAATCAACTTAAGTGTATTAGTGGATGTAAACATGTTCAACTGTTTTACAGGTGCAGATGTTGCGTGTACTTGCAAAGACTAGATTTAGGCTTGCAACAAAATAAAAAAGAATTATTGGTTTTCTAGCATAACCCACTCACCTGTTCGTGCACAAGTCTTGCAATATTTTTTATGGTATATTCTACGGAGTAACTTGTTTATCACCCACAACTGTTTAATGTTTGTTTCGTTCACTCGTGTACTTTTGAAGCGTTGTTACCCCTGTCATACAAAAATAGGTGATGTTTCACTTTTTGAGGTACCGTATAATATATTGATTTTTTCCTGCTCAGAGACATCGCAGTCACTACCTATCTCTATAGGTTGAAGATAGTTAACACTCAAAAAGAATCATGAACAACGTGTGCCCATGCCAGCCCCCCCCCCTCCCAAATAAAAAATGTTGAATACTTTGATAATGTTACTATAGATGACACCACCATAAATCTGAACCTCATGTTGACACCTAATGTTCTTCTTACAAACTACGGTAACATGTTCATATTGACTGCATATACAATATTGCTTGTCAGTCGTCCTCGTTTCTGCAACCTGAAATACAGTAAGCCATTGTGATTTTTACCATCTTTCACACCGCAATGACCTCAGACTACAGTGTTGCTGTGATGAAATTGTTGAGAAACTGACGGATAGGTTTACACGATAGTTATTTTGATGGCGGACGCGAGATGCACTGTACTGAGCCAAGGAGAAACGTTAATAAGATAGAAAGACCAAACAACAATCTTTCATATAAAAAAGGCCTTGCCGCGAGCCCTTGATGGAGCTAATAAGTGAAGATAAAAAAAGTGTGAGTTCACGGAGCGCAGCAGCTAGGACAGGGAAGTTTATTGCAAACTGGTAACAACATTTCAGGTGAGTACAAATCTCTGGTGTAACAAAATCACTTTAGTGGCGTGTACCAACAAAAGAGCATGCACAGGTTGTAACTCGCAGGACTTCAATATTCTCACAGATCACTAATCACTCAAGAAAACAAAGAGAAAAAGAAACGCAAAAAGCACCAAGTTAGAACAAATTAACAAATTACGTGTGACGAGAAGAATTTTTCTTCCGAGTTAAAAGGGCAGTCAATGAAATTCAATATTGCCATTCTGAACTACAAAAAAAAATGTGTACGCCACCTTCTGGTGAAGGCTTCTACACGCTGCGTTTGAATCTGTTCGCTAAGGAACCGAATGATGATCATTCTAATCTTCTATAACACTAGTTATGCAGCTTGTTGGGGTCGTCACGCACCGTGCGACGCCACAAGACGAACATTATGACGTACAGAGCGAATTGTTCAAATAAGTCCCTCCTGCGCTGTCGGCCCGGAAGAATTGACACTCTGAATTGGCGACGCACGACGTGTCACACGCCTTTCACCGCTACGCATTCAAACATCGTGTTCACGTGTTTTACCAACAAGATTATCTCTGAGGCAACGCTATAGGTTCACGTGGTCAGAATACTAACGCTGGCGCCTTGTAATTGGGACAAGTACGGCTTGAGTTGCGCTTCTCAGCGTCGACAGGTGAAACACTCGTGAACACGGCATGCCAATGGTGTTCACCTTTTGAGAAGTCGTCTTGTTTTTTTTAGGCTGGAACTACAGAAGAGAATTGCGCGTGGTAAAGTGTTGGTTCCACCAATACCCGTACTCACGAATTGAAACACGAAAGTGTTTTATGCCAGGATCCAGCACGGCTCCGCTGACGTATTTAAGTTACAAATATGACGCAGTAAAATATACACAAGGAGACTGCGAAGAAAAAAAGATGAGAAGCGAAAGTTCCGTAGAAGGTATACCGTTCTTCGCTTAAAATTGAAGTTTGTTGCTGCAACATTCAATCCTTCACCACTCTGCCAAAACAATTAAAATGAACGCTCAACTATATCGCCGAATATACTTTCAACTTTCGTGTTATGCCGATCTCTGAAAATAGAAATCAGCCACGTGTTTTTGTTTGTTTGTTTTCATATCAGTAAGCTTCTATATACCCCAAAAATTAGCCTATTCCATTTTAACACGACGTACATACAATAGAAGCGAGAGTGGCCGCTGACGCACGCCGTAGATAAACTGCTTCAATACCTTGCGTGGTATAAGATTATCAATAAAATAACGAAAACATTTAAAGAAATGAGGAGATGAAATTGTGTTTGGAAAAAGTGCTTAACGATTTGGAGTACTCGGCCTTTAAAAAAATGAACTTTGAGTTTCAATTGACCATGTACCGATGCCTTTTTACCAAACACATGGTCAATTTAACGGCATCTTCCGGTGAGTGCACTCACTGAAAATTTAATTGTCATTAGGTACGAAAAAGTCAATTCACTCTCACTCTTTACATTTTCAATTAACATGCGTTAAGAAATGTTCAATTGAACCGCAGTCCCTACAGTTTTATTTGACATGCGTTAAGAAATGTTCAACTGAACCACAGTCACTAGATATCTAATTGACCTAGTATTCATCACTCTCAATGAGGGATAGCTGATGATGGATGTTGACACCTAGCTACATCAACATCAGGGGTCCAACGCACAAAACGTGTGTGTGTGTGTGTGTGTGTGTGTGTGTGTGTGTGTGTGTGTGTGTGTGTGTGTGTGTGTGTGTGTGTGTTGGTGTGCGTGTCCTGCAGTTTCCTTGCGGGTATATTTATGCAAGATGCATTCGTCATTATGAGCCCTGCATCATGCATACACTTGCAGCACTCCTGGGAGCAGCAATGTATTACATAAAACTATACGCAAGGAAACGTTTTCAGGTACTAGCTGTGCGGCACACGTGCTTCTGAATTGCATACACGGATACTTATCTCATACACACTAGCCTGTAGCAGTCAAGTGTGGTACATACATTTTCTTCCTTGACGCAAAAAAAAAAATGCCATCAGAGATTCGCAAAAATATCGTTCATGCGTTGTTTATAACAGTGCAGATTCTGTGCATTGAGAGTCAGTTCCTGTATAACTATTCTCATTCGTAATATTTTAATATTATATTATCATTTATTCAATTAAAGTATGGTAACCATGCAGATAGGATGTATTGTGGTAGCTGTTCTATGTGAAGAGATTGCAGATTCACCGCGTCTTTCAAAGGTCAGGCCCTTTTTCCCCTGCTGTCGACTCGTGTGGGGGAGAGGAGTGGAGTGTGTGGAATGCGCACTTCATTGTTCAAAACCTTGCTGGTCTGAACAGTTTTCTTTCTTTTTTGGGCAAGTCGAGAGCAGGGGTGGTTGCACGTGAAGAAACTAATATGGAGGAGCCATGACAAGTTGGCGACCCCTGAAGGGGTGAAAAGGCGCCTGAGCCCTTTTGCCGTTGCGATCAAAAAAGTAGAACGAGAAAAGGATAATTTGTAGAGTGTTTAACTTTTCGTTATAAGAATTTGAAACTTAGTTCTCAAACAAGCTTCACAGTATTAGCTGCCAGTTACACCCGTGTGAAGTGTAAGTTTGAGATGGCCGCTTTGCGCTTGTTGTGTATCCCTTCATACCACAGTTCTTTCTTCACAATCGCTCACCGGAGTCACACGTGCGGCTCGTGCTTGATACTGGCCTTGATTTTTTTCTGACCCCGGATTTCGGAGAAAGTGAGTGCATGATTTACGCAGACTATCTGCTCAAAAGTGAAGAAGCTACTCCACTGCACGTGATGTAATTGTTACGGTACATAGCCATTTGTGCCGGTGGCTCGGCTGTTCATCAGACCCAACATTGCGACCTTCCAGCGGAAAAATGGACACCTCGCTTACATGCGAGACTCCAGCGCAGCTTCCTTTTTGCAAACTACAGAAATAGACGCCGTCACCTTGATTTGTGATAAACATTCACTGTATTTGCTGTATCTGCAAACCACGTGCCTTATATTTCTGAAGGTAAGTTTGTCATTTTTCATTGGCTTCATACGTTCTATTCGTAAGTTATGAAAACCGAAAAATTATTGTGTGTAGGATGTTCTTGAATTATTCAACTGCGTAATTATTTGGGTTTACGATATGAGCCGTTCTCTCCTAGATACTTTATTTTCGTAACAACACCTTCTCTCTTTTTCTTTGCATTTCCTACAGGTAGGTCTCATCCTAGTTATTTGGAAACAGGTGCTTCACCGACTATATGATTCTAGTCGTCTCTTTTGTTGTTTTAGTAAAACTTAACATAGATGCTAACAAATCTCGTGTTTTTCTTCTTTGAACAGTTTATAGCACGTGTGTGTGTGGTATTATTCATGTGAATTGTGTACCTGTGCTCTAATTCATGATTATCACCCAGTTTATACCTTGTTTGAGGGACTGAACGTATTTGAAATCTAGTTAACGCACGCGAGAAGAAATTGTCGCTCGGGCGAGTTTTCAATGATCGCACTTATTTCAGTGCTAGAAAACGCTTAAAGAATGAACTGATAGCAGCTAATTCGGTACTGCTTTTGACACAAATTATTCATGTGGCGAATTTCCAAGAAATGTTATCGTGAACACTCGACAATTGAATAACACGCTTGCATATCGATGATTTTGGCCGAACACATTAAGGGCTAAGTATACACTACCCTAAATTGTTTCAATTGACACACGGTACAGAAAGTCACTAGTTGGTCAATAATTCCTTTTGACTCGTTCAAAAGACGCTCAATTCTTCCGCGAAAATTGATATTTCTTAGAAACACGGTGGCCAATATTCTTGTGAAACCCAATAGAAAAAGGCAGTAGATGTTTACTTTAAACACGATAAATCCTATGGAAAAATGTCATTATACCCTCGCCTAAATTATTTCAATTGACACTCGGTCAATAGCTGGTCAATAATGCCTTTCGACTCGCTCGAAAGACGCTCAATTGATTTGCACAAATCATAATCAATGAAAACACGGTGGCCAATATTCTCGTATTACTCAATAGAAAAGCTCAATAGATACTTAATTTAAACACAGTACATCCTACGGAGAAAAGTCAATTTAGCCTCAAATAAATCACTATAACCATTTTTGTAAGGGTATTCTGCTATGAGAGAACTGAAAGCCGTCTTTGGGAAATTACGCATGCGAACCGATACACATAGTATTTATACTCTATGTTCGTGCATGCATTTTTGTTTGTGCGCACGTTTATGCACATACAAGCTTTTGTTTTCGAGTGGATAATCCCACCCCCCCGGCCCCGGTTGCGGTAGTGAAGACTATATCCTCCGACATGCTTCTTTGGCTTCGTCGCGTCACATTTCACCACCAGTTGATAAACTTTCAGCCCCGCAATAGTGCGCACTATTTCAGTTGTTGCATAGAACTGTTCGCCACGTGAATGCACGTAATAATAATTGCCGAGAGGCGCATGCTCAAATTACCGTATGGTTATCAGACACGTCGTAGGGAAATGATGCGTAAATACAAGGAGGTTAGAATTAATTCTCCTTGCATAAATATTTACCACCAGTGGTTCTGTAACTTGCGTTGACATATATACTACATTTCACATATCCGGGGGACGACCACGAAGTGCTGGTGTGGCAGAAAGCCGAATGTTTGAGTTCCATGGTTTTTTGTGAGTAATTTTCATTTCGCCTGTCAAGCGCGGTCTTCTGCTGGTATGCGATGGAGGTAGAGCCTTACGGAAGACTACCGGATACCGGAACGACCACGGGTGTTGCATCCAGGAAGCGCTACAGCTCCGAGAACGGCTCTGACAGTAATGGCACCAAACCCTACTACGCCAGCAGTGATGAATCAGGGGACGACAACTATGAACTTGTGAGAAACCACAAGAAAAAGCGACAATATCTGAGCACGTCACCCAATTCGAGTGAGCCCACCATGCGATATTCGCGGAATACCGAGGTATTACCCATCCTTTTTATGTCAGTTCTCGCTATAGTGACAACATAAGACGCCTTAACCGGCACGCCGTGTCTGTACAGCAAGAGGCCCTGGTGCCGAATGAAGTAAAGGAAGTAAGGGTGAATAGCCGCAAGAACATCCTAGCGATTAACGTCAATCATGTGACTGGACTTGAGAGATTGCGTGAAGTAACAGAACTTAACGGGATGAAAGTCCGCTCTCATATACCACTGGGTAAAGAAGTGAGCACTGGGGTGATATATGACGTTGCCGAAGCCATTGCCAACTCGGACGTACCAGCCTTGATTAGGCAGGCTTCGGAATATGCCATTATTACAAGCACATGTCGTATCGGGACATCACGAAGCGTAAGAATTACATTTAGGGCGAATCACTTCCATCCCACGTAAAAGTGGGCCTCCTCTGACACGCAGTTCGCCCTTTTATACCGAATCCACTTCAGTGCTGCAAGTGCATGAAGTCAAGTCACGTAAGTAATGTGTGCCCAAACTCTACTGTCTCTTCCAGATGCACTGGGTACCTCAACAAAGACACGTGCCAGGCCACGACTCAGAAGTACTTAAATCGCAATGGGCCACATGATGCCTCTTCGAAGAACTGTTCTTCTGTTCGAAAGGAGCTAACAATACTGAATAAAAGGACTAGAAGATCTAGAGATAGCATCTCACACCGAGAAGCAGCTGCATTCATTACGCGACGACGGTCCCGTCGCTGGCGCCGCAGCAAAGCCACCAAAACCTCGTCAAATCGTGAAGCACGTCCAAAACCACCCTCACCTCTCCCACTCTGGCCAAGTGCTGTTTGTTCTAAGAACAAAGGCGCTTGTGCTAGCAGTGCAGCTGGCGCTTCATTATTATTACCCAGTCAGAACGCAGCCGTTTTAAAGGAAAATGATGCCTCTACCAGCAATGCAGGTGACGCTTGGCCCGAACTCCCAAAGATACATGCACCTGATAAGAGGCATCAGACTTCGACGGTGAGGGACACTTCATCGATACCTCATAACTTGACGGACGAAGGACAACTTAACGGCATGGACAGCACCCTGGTCAGGGCTATGCGCGGGCAGCTGAGCAAGATGCAGACACCGACAGCTCAAGGCGTGTTGCAACTGCTTGACACCATCACTCCAGTTCTCGCTAGCCTTCAGAAGTCTGATGCTTGAGAACGCAAGCGGCACCATCACGGCTTCACAATCGGCTAGATTTTGGGTGCATGAAATGATTGATTGATGTATATGTGCGGTTTAACGTCCCCAAACCATCATATTATTATGAGAGACGCCATGGTGGAAAGTTCCGGAAAGTTTTTTTGGGGTGCATGGAACCGCGCATGCAAGTTAATACAACGAATGTGCTCAATTGATTAAGACATGGATGTGACTCACCGTCTGTGATGTTAAGCACATAATTGCCGTTTTGTCGACGGAATGAGTGACATTTTTCTCCTTCTCTCTCTCTCTCTATCATTTATTCTCCTTAACCCCTCTCCAGTGCAAGGTATCCTACCAGGCTCAGCCATTAACCTCCCTGCCTTTCTTTCATCACTATTCTCTCTCTCTCTCATATAAGGTACAACGCTGTGGAGGCTAGCGAGATTTCTTGCAATGAATAATTTCGCACTAAGAAATGTAACGAGGATTTTTTCTACCTGATTCATGCTTTTACTTCATCTTTGATCTTAATCATAAATAAACATGCTTTGGTAGTTGGATGTAAAGACGTCACTTAGCGTCTTTTTGTTCACACCTCTTGATGTTTTATTTGTCACCTTTCGCGACTTGTGCGAGCGCGTCCGTGCTTGTCGTGCTTGTCGTGCACGAGCGTTTACAACGATGAAAGCCAAGCACGAGACGTGCGTAGTCACACACCTTGCGGACCGAACTTCTTGATATAGCCTCCACTGCGTGTCACCTCATGTATGAAATGGAGTATAACTAGATGAACTTTGGGCGTTTATGGTCCCGTCGCAAATGCTACTGTCGCAACCTCAGTGAAATCCGTGAACATCTGTTGGAACATGACCATCGATTGTACCACCGTGGATACCTTATGCCAATGTGACCCATAGCATTCTGGTTTTTCTAGTTGCTATTCAATACGGTTCTTCCTCATTGCTGGTTCAACAGGGCAAAATACAGAAATATCACGCCACGTAATCTGAAAAGTAGCTATTCTATTACTCGAGACCTGGATTCTCCTCGACTATGATCTTATCCTGTTGTATGCATTGACGAAGTAGAATTGCGGACATGTTTTGAAATCACCGTAGTTTAAGTGTTAAGACTTAAGAATAATATTGTGGAGTGATACGCACCCTATTACTGACACTGCTGAAAATCTCAAATGAAGTGGTGAACTCTCTACGTAAGTACAGACACTGCAACCTAAATCTTCTATTCGCATAAGATTTATACACGGAACCAAAAATTTTATCATCTTCCTGGTAACTCGCTGAGTGTTCCACGAATGAACACCACCGATCAAGGTTATAATATATATCGAAGTGGTGTGGGCCACGTTGGTGGCCTGTCATGCATATCTTCTTGACCCTGATTTTGTCGGGCAGGCACGTATGCATTTGCTATATGCTGTGGTAATGCGTTTTCAGACCCAAACGCACACACGTAATTGCCAATGTAAGAAAATCATTTCTGCTGATTGATATACAACACCAAGAGCTTGTAGCGCGTATACGTGAAGAAGACGTAACGCTGCGCTAGACACAATTACGACACATGACGTTGAACTGAACCACTACAGTGATCTTGTAGATGGATTCAACTAAAGAAACCCAGAGAGTTGATGCCCCGTCGACCGAAGTGCGGCAGCCGATCGCCTGGACCACTAAAATATAGTCCGACTCATTCACTAGAAATGCCATTTGAGTCACAAGCCAATTGGCTCATGAAGTCAGTCAGGAGTGCGTTCCCATTGGTGCGTGTTTGTGTGCCTTTGGTGGAGGAAATCCTGCGGACGTCTAAAGTTGTATCCGGCTTACAAGTCTTGACATGTGTACGCACATACGCACACACAATGAAGAGACACGTATGCAGGATGGCAGTTAACATTATCTAACCGTGTAGGGCATGGAATGAAGAATGCCTGGGGCGACATTGTTGTTTTATATACTAACTTCATCAATGACCTTTTTTCGTACGTTTTTTATGCGCATGTATGCGAGTTATCATTGTTTTCCTCATTACTCGTCAAATTCGTATATAGCGGCCGTCTTTTTAACGTATTTCTCCCGTTGTGGTGCCTGCTGCTTGGCGCCTAAGAGCAATAGTATGTAGTATTTTACAACGACAAACTGCGATATGAATAGGGAAGACGTGGAAGGCTTCGGTGATTTTGACTACGTGGTGTTCTTTACATGCACTGATATCGCACAGTAAGTGCATCTCTAGTATTACGCCTCTATTGATATGCCACTGCCGCATCTGGGACCAAACCAATGACCACGTGACAGCACCCGATCACCCTGCCACTGTAGTCTACCGAAGCGCATTTGCTAGGTGCGTGATTTCATGTGCAATTAAAGTTACAAGGCGGGCTTGTCGAAACAGCATATTTGAATAACAGTAATAGCACAAGATAACGGGACACAAAAAGAGTGGGAGACACACACACAGCACTACACTTTAAAAAATCGTTTATTTTGGGGCCCGAAGTGGTGTCTCTACACTTTCTGGATCACAGCTACAATTAACACGCGTGAAAGCATCAGCAATTCATCAGCATTTTTTGTTTTCTTTTGAGCCGATAATTTTGCATGAAACTCATACCGCAAAGAAAAAAACAGAATTCATTTATCACACCCTTCAACTCATGTGCAGGTTTTGAAGCTTTTCTTAAAAGCGCAATCTGCTAACTTCAGAGCGCAGTAAACATTTCATCCGAAGACGCCAGAATGGTGTTGGCGAGTTGTGCTTCTTCAAGCGGAAATGAACAGAGGGTTTTGAAGAGAGTGCGCACAGAATGAGTGAGGCAGGCTAGGTTTCACAGAAAACACCTGGATGGTCCGTCGCATAAGAAATTCCAGCCGCCTGTGGCCAGGGTTCAAGGCCACAAGTTATCGTGCCTTGCGAAGTAAACTACGGAACGCCTGTGGTAACTTCAGCTCGGTCAGTTACGAGTAAATGCATGTAAGCGTCCGTGAAGAGTGACTAGAGCTCTCCACGTTCCTTAAGATGGCGCTCTTCTAGACAGTGTGTGTCCAGTCCTGAAGCTGGGTCGGACATTCACTGCGGAAACCGTGAAGACCAAGCCAGAGCTTCTTTCTATAGTGCGCCAAAAAATTCGGACAGATACCAAAGACGAGGCTACGCTGTTGAGCTTTGATAGTGTTGGCACCTCATTACAATGTAAGCGCATGCGTCACGTATTCCCTTTGAGATATCAGGCTCCTAATTGAAGAAACAATCTGTGTGGCCCTTAATGTGGGTTTGCTGCACATATGTTGCCCTGTAAGTTTTCAGGGTACAAGAGATGTGAGAGATTAGATTTCCCAAATTTCTGCGGCACATAATCGTTATGAAGTTTTTCCCTGTCAAAGTGTGGATTTGCAAGTGTCGTAGATTGGAGTAGAGAAACAAACAAATAAGTACAAAGAAAGAGAAGAAAGACTGCTAAGATAGAGCGTGAGACAGCCTAAAGGAAGGCGGAGAGAAAGACAGCAAAATAAAGAAAAGGAGAAACAAGAGAGAAAGAAATTACAGAAAGACAGAAAAAGAGGGATACGAGCAGACACACAGAAAGACAGACAGAACAGCACCTACTAAAAAAAATCCACGCATGTCCATGAAGTTGATGTTGATGATGGATTGAAGCTAGGTCTTAAAGACCATAATAACAACGTTAAACTTGCTGAATAGTACAAAAGATGGACATACGCATGGACAGATGGCCGAAGGGACATATTTGAAGAAGTGGTCTATTTTTCAACCATAGGTACGTTCTGTGAAGCGCGTTGCGCGCAGTTCATTTGCACCTGCGCTTGGACTGAGCTGGATGTCCAGGTGGATTGAAGCCGGATGGACATCGTGTGGTTTTGAGGAGCTTCACTGCTAAAAAATTAAAGCCAGGACAGTCATGTTTGCTATAGTATAGTATGCTACTGTTCACTATAGACTATAGTAGGGTTTATGTAAGACCTAGAGCCCTTTGCGGGGGGCTTTTTTCACGCCCGATCCTGCTCAGAGACCCCGAATGCCTCGAAGACCTGCTCGAGCCGTACGCTAAAAGGCTGCGAGCCTGGCCAGTCCGGCCCGACCTGCAAAAAAAAAAGCCCGACGCTAGCCCGATCCAGCCCGACATTATGAAGGCTTTCTGCGGATATGGAGTATTGTTTTCCTATACTGTGGCATTGTATTCAACATATAAAGGTCGAAAACAAGAAAACAGCACATGAGAGCCACTATATACTCAGATTAGTAACGGCCGTGAAAGATGAAGTGGCTGAAGACATATTTACATGCACGAAGAAGACAACGCGTTAGACATATAGAACGATCAGCACATGAAGGGCAGACTTCCAACTAGATGTGTCTATTTCGTAGACGTACAACATTTGTGAACCTAGACAATGAGTAATCGCTCCGACAACCTTACACTGTGCAGAAATGTGGCAAGAATACGTGCACGTTACAATCTAGGAAAGTACCTAATATAGCCATCTGGCAAATCTTTCTATTCACGTGGTAAGAATAATAAGGGTGAACTAGGTCGGCATTTTGGGTCTTTTACGAGATTTTAACGCACACGTCGTCTAGCCATATTACAGCACAGTGCAAGATTATCAAGTTGTTTTTGCTTGTCTAAAATGATACATGTTTTATCTTCACGAAATAAACACATTCGGAAGTTCGTGCTTCGAGCTGGACGTTCTATGTGTCTTACGTGTTGTCTTGTTTGCGCAGCTTGATATCTTTTCGAAATATATTTACCAATTAGCCCAACAACAACTTTCAATTAAGTGCCCTGGCACTAGGATTTTGCCCCTTAATTACAAATGTAACCACCGAGGCCGCAATCTAACCTGCGATCTTTGTGGCAACGAGGTACCGTGATAATTTTGGTGCCTTTGACACCGTGTGCAGATGTATACCACACAATTCCTGTTTTCCTAGGCACTATTGAACAACCTTTCACCTTCAGTCGATATTACCCGCCCACCGTCTGCACTCTCAAATGGGATTGGACGCATGGACGGACGAACACACGCACGCACGCACGGACAGACTGACAGGCGGACAGACGGACAGACGGACAGACAGGCAGATATAGAGACGGACGCAAGGATGGGCGCACGGATGGACGCATGGATAGACGCATGAATGGATGGACGCACGAACGGACGCATGGATGGACGCATGGATAGGCGCACGAACCAACACGCGGCCGGGCACACGGACAAATGAAAGCACTGACCGACGAACAGACAGAAGCACGGATGAACGTAAAAATTCTTCGCCCATTCACTCTCTGGATATGCCGGAATTTGTGTATCTTTCATTTCTTGGCGGAGCTGACTTACCGTATGTGGCAAAGGTGCCACTACCATACTATTGAGGCCAGCAAGTAGCCATTCTTATACAAGACCTTTATTGGCCACTACCGTCATCTGATGGTGTTATCGCACGCATGGAATCACTCGTACAACAAAATTCTAACAAACGCTAACAAAAGTTTGGTAATAATGCAGTGTAAATGTTAGGCAAATGAGTAGTGAACGCCTTACGCAAGTATACTCACTGTTCCAGAAATACGCGATCACATGCGAGATTCATTCGTGGAAGAGAATATTTTATTGACTTTTGGTAACTCACTGAGAATTTCATTTAACCATATGGTGTAGTAGCGCAATTTTCACGGGGACAAAGAGAACAAGAACACACGACACTCGCTACACTCGCAACTAATTTTATTTCAGAAGCAGCACATCATATATAACCCATAACCCTAGCGATACAGAAAGGAACTACAAACATTGAATCATTGCCAACAGAAGCTTTTGCGCAGACTCAAGCGATAGTACACGGCAGTTACGCTTACACTTTAAGATGACATAACTAAAAACAGCCCTGGGTAACATCAAATAAAAACCTACCTCGAAGGACTTAATTGAGATCAGTGTTTGCATGTGTCATACTCTCCTTTTGGTCGTTTCAAAATGTTGTTTCAAACACGTGTGAATTCCCGCAAAATTTTTGTTTTTTTTATTTGATGTTACCCAGGGCTGTTTTTAGTTATGTCATCTTAAAGTGTAAGCGTAACTGCCGTGTACTATCGCTTGAGTCTGCGCAAAAGCTTCTGTTGGCAATGATTCAATGTTTGTAGTTCCTTTCTGTATCGCTAGGGTTATGGGTTATATATGATGTGCTGCTTCTGAAATAAAATTAGTTGCGAGTGCAGCGAGTGTCGTGTGTTCTTGTTCTCTTTGTCCCCGTGAAAATTGCGCTACTACACCATATGGTTAAATGATGTCTCACCAACTAGCCCAGCTCTCAACCCTACTGAGATTTTGTGTGATTAAAGCAGCTGGTCAAGGTGATCGAATCTCTCGAAGTGGGGTCGCTAATGCTGAAGGCCTATCACGCAAATCTTCGCATCTTCATTCTTCTCACAGAGGCACACAGTTTCTACGCTATAAAATTAGGCGCAGAACATGAACACACAAATGAACTCTCCAGCGTATGAAGTAAGCAGTTTGTTCTTATGAGAGGCGCACGTGTGTCCATGGGACACACGTGCACATGTTTGTGGGTGCGCTTTTGCCCTCACCACTGCAATCAGGAGACACGTGGACAGAACAGCAAGTACACCTTTTGCCTTCCCTGGTCTTGTACGCCGAGGAAGACTGCATGTCTCAGGCAACATTTTCGTCACATCGTATGAGAGAACAGCACCCCTGGCTCCTTCTTTTCGTACGCTACTGCACGTGCATGTGTATTATCATTGTTCTCCTCCATAAACGTTTGGTTGGGTATAGCGCCTATTCTGTTGACATGTATCTTTTATTTGTGTTTCTCTTGTCTGACGTAAGCTCAGTTGTGCAAGTCCAGTTATTTGTGACTAGTTGAGTTTCAGTACTCACTACTGCAGGTTGGCCTAGTGTTGGCTGTTAATCAGTGTATTATAAATGTGACTATTTATACCCATTCAGATGAAACGCGTTCTGTCTGTTGCGCAGCGCTCAGTGGGTATATCATTCAACAGCAGCGTGCATAGCCGATTGTTAGAAGTTAATAAGTACACATCTGTTATCGACAAGGATAGATGTGCACATGAATTTCGTGTGCACACATCTATGGCAAGCGAGATAAGAACAGTGTATTTAGAAAACTGTCTAGCCGTCAAGCACGCTTTTAAATCCTCTTTACCCTCAACGAATGCATATGTCCAGCGTATGGTGCTGAAAATTACTTTACAATAAAAATTCCCTTCTCCAGAACAGGTAAATGAATTTTTATAAAAGGTTTTTAGAAAAATGTTTGGGGTTTAGCGTCCGAAAACCATGATAACATTATAAGAAACGCTGTAGCGGAGGGCTACAGGAATGTCGAGCAATTGCGGTTCTTTAACGTGCACCCAAATCTGAGCACACAGGACTACAGCATTTCCGCTACCACCGAAAATGTAGCCGCCGCAACCGGGATACGATTCCGTGACGTACAGGTCAACAGCCGAGTATCTTAGCCATTGGACCGCCGTACGACTGGACTATTAGCAATATGTAATTTCTATCACCTTTATTGTTCCAAGAAGAACCGCAAAGCACAGTTAGCGCCTTCTAATAAGTATCTAACATACGCAAATGAAGATTTATCAAATGTTCATTAATAATCTACCTAAGAAGCGGAAATGAGAGGTTGCTTTTTGTAACACCTTGCGCAGTTTCTCAAGGTCCGAACCTGGTATGTGACGTCGCAATTTTTAGGTGCGAAGCCAGCTCTTTAACACGGGGGTCTGTACATGCATGTCTCTCTTAGATAGATAGATATGTGGAGTTTAACGTCCCAAAACCACCATATGATTATGAGAGACGCTGTAGTGGAGGGCTCCGGAAATTTCGACCACCTGGGGTTCTTTAACGTGCACCGAAATCTGAGCACACGGGCCTATGCATGTCTCTCTTGGTACGTGACCGCCTAGTTGTATGAGCTACGCAGCAGGTGTTGGTACACGGTTTGACGGACGGATGGGCGGATGGAAAAATGGACAGACAGACAGACAGACAGACAGACAGACAGACAGACAGACAGACAGACAGACAGACAGACAGACAGACAGACAGACAGACAGACAGACAGACAGACAGACATATGGACACACGGAGGATTCACGGTTTACTGATAGAACCCTTTGAAGCTTCGTCCCACTCATCATTCACTTCGTGGATATGCTGTTATTTTTGTTTAGAAAATCAGTTGCCAAACGAGAAGCCTCTTTTAAAAGCATAGCTTGAAGATAATGCGTGCGATCAGTTTACAAATACTACAGACTCGGATCTTGATACATCCTTGCGGCTTGTCTGAACCTGTGCGTATGCTGGTCAATGCTGTGAAAGAGGCTGCGAGCTGTACAGTGAGACGACCAAAATGCGTCTGATAGCCGTATACTCTTAGTCAGTATAGCTGAACACGAAGTGAGTGATCGAGTCTTTAGGTGGGAAGTGGGAGACCCGAGCGATTCGTTGCATGTCAGGAATGCGAAAGGAATATTTATGTATTTGATTTGCATGCATGAATACGCAAGGACACGGATGAAAGAAGGAGAGAACAAGCTGGCAAGTGCCACCTGGAGGTGCGCAACGCCTGCCCATTCTTTAGTATCGCGTCTACAGTGAGATGACCAAAGTGCGTCTGATAGCCGTATTCTTAGCCAGTATAGCTGAACACGAAGTGAGTGATCGAGTCTTTAGGTGGGGAGTGGGAGACACAAGCAATGCGTTGCATGTCAGGAATGCGAAAAGAGTATTTAGGTATTCGATTGGCATGCACGAATACGCAAGGACACGGATGAAAGAAGGAGAGAGCAAGCTGGCAAGTGCCACATGGAGGGGCGCAACGCCTGCCCACTCATTAGTATCGCGAACCTTAAGCAGGGTGAACAAATTAGAGGAGAAGCATGGGCAACGAACGATTTTCCTCGATCACGTTCGCTTCTCGAGGTCGCGCACGTTTTGTTCCGAACGATATCTAAAGGTCTGATTTGACCACGCACCTCATTGCTGCGTGGCAGGGGTTTCTTAGCCACGTTCACTCCCCGTTAGATTAATAACATCCCACGTCATGAGAAAACTCTCCGACAGTAGTCGATCAATGCATCGATATGCGGCCAAGTGTTTTCAAACACAACAATGAAACGGATGCTTTTTAACGTGTTTCGCGAGTTATTACTAAACACGCTGTTTTCCTTCAATTTGTGCAGTGTGTTTGCATGATATTGACAGCTTTATCAATGTCGCTCATGAACTAAACCAAACTAGCTACCTTTTTTTTAAAGTTTAGTGATTGGTTGCCCTATTGAAAAAACGACTATCATAGGAATGGTGGATTCCCCCATCCACCATTTTGGTGGATTATGGTGGTGGAAATGTTGGTGGAACATGGTGTATAGTGGTATATGGTGGAGCGGATGGTGGATGGCGCACTCCAGCTGGCAGTGCTGGAGCATGAAGCAGCGTCAGAACCACCATGACGAGCTGCCACAAAAGAAATAATAAAAATATTTGTATAAAAAACGATGTAGAAAGCGCCCCTACAAAAAAGGTGGACAGCGCGCAATCAAACCTGCCACTTTCGCGTTCCCAACCCAGTACACTAACCACTGCGCCACGCCGATTTTTTTCTTTATTGAGCTTCGCCACGCCGACATATGGCAACTTTGGTGTTGAAGAAGTACTGAACTCACAAACTTACTGTTCAACTTCAGTTTTGTTTCTCGCTTACTCGAGATGGATGGGATCTGCACCAGCACACTTGATAAACACGACCAACTGCTGCCTGTAACGATTGCCACTGCGATAACGGCTACAGCGCTATGGTTTTGTTACAATTGACACACGCAAGAAAAATAACAACTCAGTTAACAGAGCTGCAGGTAGAGTATATCGGTGGTTACTGCCAAGTTTATTATCCATTTCTCGCTTGTTCCAAAGGGCGTTGTCTCTTCAGGCTTTATGGTGCTTCTATGCTCATTCGATAGATACGCCCACACAATTGATTCTGATGTTTTTCTCGCAACGCACAGCGTAGTCGTGCCTGCGCACCGTTGTTGCTCTGTCATTAGGAACAAGGACATAACGGCTTGGCCAAAACTAATGGAGTGCGCCAGAAGCATTTTGCTATCATATTGGTTCAGTAAGCATACGAATTAACGAGTCTTTGTTCTCGCATAAGAGCCAGTGAAGTGCCGGCGAGTGCGACCGGCGGCTGTCGATGAGGATAAACGTACATTTGGTGGAAGTGCTGCAAGAGCGTCGCATCGATGTTTGTCGCTTCTTGCGTGGACCCTGCACACAATAAAAGAGTCTTCATTTAAGTTAAATCATGCCTCAATTGTGCTGCTTTGTCATTTTTACTCGTCAAAATTGTGCATTTTCAAACCCAGAAGCGCCGATAACACTTGTACGGGTTCGGTCGGTAGGATAACCCTTTGGTGAAAGTCATGGTGATAGAACAGAAGGGTAAAAGTCAAGTTCACTGGGGCTCGTCTCGACGCATGTCGGGTGTGAACGTTTATGCCTATTCGCACGCACTTAGTCAATTTAAAACTACGGTTAAAGTAATAGAGTGTGCAAGAATTTCCAGAGTTGTGTTTCTAGCGTGGCGAAATCAAGAGACCACTGTGTTCTGCTCTAACATTAGAAGGGGTAATTGCGAACTAGACCTCATTTATTTCTCGAAAACTGTGCGCCGATGTAAAACATTTATTGTCACTGTTCACAGTGACACCTCTAGTCTTCTAAACATCACAATGAAACACATCACGGATATCGAACTGGTGTGAGTACGTGCGCGAAATGTAAACATATTCATAGCCGCATATTCTACGCTCCACAAAAATTCAAGCGTTGTTGACACCACAGGAGTAAAGAAATAAACAGGCTAGAAAGCGTAATGAGCAGCGTTGGTTTCTTTTGATCGTAAACATATATCTCTGGGCATACAAAAATACAACACTACAAAAGAGTGATTTCACATACTGGCATGTGTTTTTTCATCATGCCACCATCATCCACCAAGCTTTCATCACGCCACCGTCATCCACCTTGCTCACCAAGCCTCCTAACAAACACGTTTCGCCTCGCCACCATTAGCCGACATCATGCGCCATCACCACCATTGCCTCGCCACCACCACCACCACCTGCCACAATTTTTTCCACTCTAGCCGTCATCTGCCGGCATTTTCCACCGTCACTACCATTGGCTCACCACCACCAGCACCATCTGCCATCATTTTTTCCACTTTTGCCGTCATCAGCCATTGTGCCCACTACAGTTCCCACCATTTACACTATTCTTTCCACCATACCCACCAACAATTTCAGTATCCACCAACCCAGGATTTTCAATAGGGTGGGCATCATCTGCAGATTACCTAAAGTAAGGGTAAGAATTCGGGTGAAAGACCACGTACCCACCATGTTTTATTGCCAATCTATTTATTATTTATCATGAAATGTAAAGAGTAAAACTTTTCTTAGCTAATTAAAATCGCCGTATTCTATCTATCTATCTATCTATCTATCTATCTATCTATCTATCTATCTATCTATCTATCTATCTATCTATCTATCTATCTATCTATCTATCTATCTATCTATCTACCTATTATCTCTTTATTCATCTATCCACCTACGTGTTGCGCTTTATTTGTCACCTCCTTAGCATGGTATTGAGCAAAATTAGCCTAGGATGGCAAGAGGCTATGACCAACATAACTTTCTGGTCATGACTTCAGTACCACATATGAGTGGCGTGCACGTCATTAAACCCTTCCTCTGAGTCACATGTGCCACATGCGTGTATACCGCCTGCGTTAACACGAGGGTATTTTATGATTCACATAGTATATCTACCCGGGAACAGTGAGAACAGACATCGATAATTCCAATGGAACGGCATCAAGAAAATTAGGCAAAAATCGCAATGACCGGACAAATTCAAAGAATGAAAGTTTGAACCCTAGCAGGAATTGAACCTATGCATTTTGCGAAGCCATCAAGAACTTATTTATTGATTGATTGATATGTGGGGTTTAACGTCCCAAAACCACCATATGATTATAAGAGACGCCGTAGTGGAGGGCTCCGGCAATTTCGACCACCTGGGGTTCTTTAACGTGCACCCAAATCTGAGCAGAGGGGCCTACAACATTTCCACCTTCATCGGAAATGCAGCCGCTGCAGCCGGGATTCGATCCCGCGACCTGCGGGTCAGCAGCCGAGTACCTTAGCCACTAGACCACCGCGGCGGGGCAACTTATTTATCTATGTCATTTGCATAAATGTATGCCCAAGAACGCAGAGAAAAAAGGGAGAGACGATGTTGGCAAGCATACCGCCGGAAGGGGCTCGAGGCCTGCTTATTTCAGGGGCGAAACTTTTTATAGCGGCACCCGTTTGTCCCTCATAGCCGTTGTAGTATGTAACAAGTATAACATTTTGATCTCCAAGGTGGTGCCGGTGGGAGATTTCTTCCGTGCGTTGTTGAACAATGAAAAATGGTGCTCAATGTACATGCCAATGGCTGCTAATGGAAGAAAAGAGACAGAGGCATTTCGCTTTTAGTTAACGCGCACGCTGCAATTCCCATCAGCAGCCAATGGGATGTACAATGAGCACTATCTGACAAGGAAGGGTTGCTACGTTATACTCGCTGGGTGTAACCTCCTTAGTTTTAGAAAGGCTTAGCGAGCGTTGAGCCGCAGTGCCATGAATACAATGAACTAGTATGTACCATGATTGAACTCGAGGTGGTTTAAGGTCGGTAGTAGATAGAGAGCGCAAGCCGTAAGAAAGCAAAAGCCGAATTCTCCTGTCTCTCATTTCCCATTAGCAGCCATTGGCATGTACATTGAGCACTATCTGACAGGAAAAGGTTGCAACGTTATACTCGCTGGGTGTAACCTCCTTGGTTTTAGAAAGGTTTAGTGAGCGTTGGGCCGCAGTGCCATGAATACAGTGAACTAGTATATACCATGAAGTCTAAGTTGTTAAAGTGGGAAGTAGACCCGAAGCGCAAGCCGTAAGAAACTGTGCGCGTTCTGTCTCTCGTTTACTCCTTGGAATGTCCGCTGAATGGTGGTGCTTCTATATGGGGAATATATGATGAAAAGATGCGAGATGGTGGTACTTGGAGTGCTGAATAGACAGACGGACGAACGGACACACAGACAGATGCATGGATGGACGCATGAACGGACGCAGGGGCGGATGCACGGACGAACAGAGGGACGGATGCACAGATGAACGAGTGGACGCACGAAGAAACGCATGCGCGGACGGGCGGATAAACACATGGGCGGTCACACAGACGGACGCATGGACAAACGGAAGCAAGATGAAATGGACGGACGAATGCTTCGCCGCACTCTCCATCATTCACTCCGTGGATATGCTGCCAATTCTTTTTCGAAAGGAGGGAAAAGATAGAGGGAAAAAAGTGGCAGATCACACGTACAGTGGGAATCGATAATATGCTAAGCACGAATGAGATAATTGATATGTCACTTTAAAATTAGCACAATGTTATGAGGTTGCAAACCACCGTTAAAATAACGGCGAAAGAAAACAGCATGATTCGATGTGTGCTTGCCGCTCAGCATGTCGGGGAACTGTTGTGGGTAGCAGGTAAGTTGCTGTCGTGTCTTTCGAAGTGCGCAAAAGCGCAATGATGACGTCTTTTCATATCACGTATATGTTACACGCCAATACGAACACAAGCTATCAAAGTGTAACAGCGTATATACAGATATCAAGACGCAGATATTGTTGAATTAAGTTCTTCTGTAGACTTCTTTGCGTCCGCATAATACCGGGTTGCTGCCGCCACAATCGCAAGAGGTTGGATAGGTGGGGCCATCTGGAGGCGCAAAGGAGAACCTGGCAAGCAGGGAATGTATTTTTCCGCTGATGTTCATTCCTGATAGCGATATTCTAATAGCCCTTTTGGGTGTACCTGAATTCTGTGCATGCCAAAACACACCAATATAGCTAACTGAGACACACGAGCGAACATGCCCGAAGCATGGATCCTCGGCCCTTCGTCAGTGCTTCTTGGAACGGCATCCGCTTTGAAATAGCTGTTTTGCAAAGGGTCAACCGAAGCAAAAATAATTCGCGACGTCGTCAATCGCGGGGATTCCAAGCTGCAGAGTATCGTATTCAACCCGACTCGACACGTTTTACGATGACGAAGGCAATGCCGTTTACAAGGCATGACTAAATATGTCCACCTAGCAGACGAAATGTTTGCGGAGCAGCTGAGCCTGGCGTCACTCTTTTCTGTGGAGAAGTGTTCATCTGTGGCGCGATCTGGTAGTTACCGCGAGATAGCGCCACTGGTATTGCTCTTAGCGCTAAAATTGGTGGTATAGCCGGCCATTTTGCAACGTGCTAGATATCAGTGATATGAATCAATAAAAGTGATAGATATTCATCTCCCTGTTGCGTTATAGGTCATGAATCACGGCTATGGGATTCAAAACTACTTGTTCACGCATAAGTCTTCGAATGAATAAATTTGATTTCAGTGCTTTCTCAAGAAGCTTCGTTTCAAAAAAATTTCATTTATAGTCGTGCTTGTGTCGTCTATTTCTTTCTCTTTCTATTATGCTCGTGTGTGCGCACTGCTTTGTGACGAAGATCTACAAAATTTCCAAAATAGCCGCTTGGCACGTACGTGTTAGCATTCAAACGATGGTACAGTTGGTGTGTCTGGTGGGAGCGTAATGTGCACACAAGTAGTGCATTTGCAAAAGCATATTGATCCCGTACACTGAAGGAAGTACGAAGCTGGAGAGCCTTCTTTACTTCTATGCGGTTTTCTCTCTTTCTCCTTCTCTTGTTATTTCCTTGCATAATTTCCCTGTGATGTTCTTTCCCCTTCTTTTTTCGCTTTATCTTGATGTTGTCTATTTTTGTCCCTGTCTTTCCTGTTTCTGTGTCTTTATTTTTCACACCTGCTCTCTCTCTCTCTCTTTTTCTATGCTTACGTCATTTCGCTTGTGTTATGCCAAACGCAATAATTGCTTTATGTTAGACGATGACAAAAACCATCATCAGGGTACTCACCGAACAAGAAAAAGGCTTTTCATTGGCACCACCGCAGCCCGTGCTCAATGCGGTACACATGGAGCATTACACCTCTAGCCATGAGGACAGCATATTGCATAATAGGATACCCCAGCCCCCAATAGGCTCCGCACTTCAAAAAAAAAAAACATGATCTCTGGCTCACTTTTGGCATCGCATCAAACTGATTCCCTCAAGTGGGTGAAATCTGCCAATTTTTGCATCCTGTCGGCCCTCACTGCAGTTATTGTAGGGCGATAAGGCTGCCGCTTTCGCTGTGGCCAAGGCTCTGGTTGACGAAAAAAATGAATCAATTATTCTAGAAGCATCATCAGAAGTAGCTACAATTAGAAGTTCGCCTAGTTCGTAATACAATCATTTCGTGAGGTTTACAGAACAGAACCGTACGGGACAAAGCGCAAAAAGCACAACGCAGGAGCTGCGTTGTCCTTTTCCCTGTAAGTTCCATTTGTTTGAATTCAGTGCGATTTACCGAAACCCATTTTCCATGCAAAAGCAAGTACAGGCAACTTTTCGTGCCATGGCATTGAATACGCGTTCTAAGCACAATCATGTCTTCCGCAATTACCTCCATTGGTGTAAAGAGTGTGTTCGTTTCCATCTATAACTGCATCGGCGAGTTGCAGCAGTGTAAAAACATTAACAAGTGATGTAATTATTATGACACCTGTTCAGCGCTAGTCTGCTCTGCAGTGCTACTACACAGGGCGGAAAGCGTCGCAAGAAGCCTTCAAGAAAAATTGTCACTGCTGAAACGATAAAAATTAACACTACAATGTACTTTTGCCTTGTATTACTTTCTTTTTTCTCCTAACAATATGATTGAGGGAATACTATAGGTGAAGGAAAAGTATTGCCTTGATTGTTGTTTTAAGCAGCGTGCAGCTGACTGTGACCACTAGCAGTCGAAAGGGGGGCAGCCCCCCAACTTTTTTGAAAGGGGGGCTTGAGCCCCTCCCCCCTTCTGGGATGATACGCCTATGCTGGAGGGGCAACAGCGGTGGCAATGGGGGCTGGGCTACATTGGCGACAGCTGGGACAGCGGCATAGGTAGCGATGGCTGGGGCGTGGTAGGTGGATGCAACATTGGTGACGGCTGGAGCAACAGCAGCGTAGATGGCCGCAACCTTGTTGACAGCTGGGGCAACAGCAGCGCAGGTGGGGACTAGAGCATGGGCAACCATGACTACAGCTGGGGCAGCGTTGATAGCCGCAACACGGGTCACAGCTGGCGCGGCGGCATAAGTGGCGATGGCAGGATCAGCATGGGGTAGCGTGGGCGACGATGTGCATAACTGGAGCGTAGCCGAGGCCATAACCATAGCCGATTCCACCCAGGCCGTAGTCCATTCTCCCGAAGCCGTAGCCAAGACCATAACCGATGCCTTAACTAAGACCATAGCTAGTGTTACCGGCGAAGGAGCTGGTGGAGAGAGCGTGGAAGATGCAAGCACGGATCTGAAATAAATGGGACCAGTCCAAGAATTTGACGCCGTTCTGTATATGCGATCATTTATTTAAGCTGTATATAAAGCTCGTGTGCCGAACATGTAGCTCTAAGAACCCATGGCTTGTAAGAGGAGATGATAATTGGGCTGCTCTTATATGGTAAGATACGGGAAGGCTCTTACAATATTGCCTGTCAAGCCATCTGCTGCCGAGGCAACTGCTGAAATTGGCCTTGCGCTTGAAGGATTTTATACGGCTACCCCTCGCACGCGTCACAAGGGTCAATTTCTTCGTAAATGCAAACTCTGCGTAGGCTATCTGAGATACTGTGACCCCTACAAATTAATCATGTACAGCGTCAATTTTTGTGAAAGGGAACACGAGAACGCGTGGCCTGCGTGGTCCGGCGGCTGCTGGCAGCGCGTTCAAGGGAGAGTGAGAGGAACCACCGTCTCTTTTCGCGTCATCTCGCGGCGAGAAAAACAACCATTCGTAGGTGCTATGGAACCAGCGGTAAGACTGCGACCTTTTCTTCCTTGAACGCGATTACGTGAGAGCCAGGAATCGCCTTGAAAAGTGAGGGTTTGCAATATTGCCGTTCTATATCAGTAACAAATGGTTGCTTTGCCCGCCACGGTATGACGCGTAAAGACACCGTGGTTGCTCTCGCTTTCGCTAGAACGCGCTGTTAGGAGCCATTGGAGCACGCAGGGAACACTTCGCCCTGTTACCTTTCATAAATATTGACACTGTATGTTCTATGATAAGCTTTTAACCCCCCTTTTGTCTAAGACGAACGATTCCCACTGAGAGAGATACGAAGAATCTTTCCCATTTGCATATTGCATTCATAAACGGCACGCGGATGAGCCGCAACCTGGATGGATGAAATAGTGTGTGCCTTAGTGCACGATAATGTTGCTGTTGTGCATGTACATTTCTAGGTACATGGAATCACTTCAAGTACATGGTGGACGGATGGGGAACTTCATAGATTCTCTGGGGCAAGTGTTAACAAATGTTCCAGTGGAAAAATCAAAAATATATCTGAAAAGTGCATATATATATAGTGGAAACACAAATGCAGCAAAAAAACGATGTTCCCTAATAACGTGACACACAAACAATACATGATGTTATAAAACTAATATTTATGCATGTTAGGCACCTATACTTTGTCACTAGTGCTATGTAAACACCTCGGCGAACTTGAGTCAAATGCGGTGTTGGTAGGCTTTCGTGTTGTGATTTGTAATGACTGGAAGGCTAGTGTCAACAAAATACGAAAAAGGAACGAACAATCCACGATGTTGTGATGATTAAAGTGGCTTACAGCAAAAGATACTGCGGAGCGTGACAAGCGGTGGCAAGCTTGCCTGGAGCTTCACATTCCTGCAAAAAACGGGCGTTCGCAACACGCTTTCGACAATACGGTGCGAATTTAGATAATTTGTTCAAAACTCCTTTCGTCTGCGGCACTGAAGGTCACCCAGATCCCTTTGCACGGTATCGCAGGCAACGAAATTAGAAGTTATTGTCGCTTATATAATTATCAGTCGCGTAGTGTCATCGATTATTATCTTACATTTCTGTCAGAGCTGCTCCAACACAAGCGCATGTGTAGCATAAATGATGCTCGCCTTCGCTAATATCCATGCACAGCATTCTCATCTGTCCATTCCTTGCCGAATCGCGAGCGTACCTGCCGATGGGCGCTTACATTTGAACCAGCAACGAGTGAAACTTTTGCCTCTCTTAGAAGCTCTCTAGGTGTTCCGAGTAATTAAAGGACTTTCAAGAAAAACAAATGCCACGAAAATGACTGTTCTGGGTCACGTTCAGGGCAATGTTCGGTGTTGGAAAAAAGCCAGCCACAGACCGACGTCAGACTCTGTGCCAGGTGATGATGATGATGATGGCCTAAATTTTTGGCTCAAACCCAACCGATTGGCCAAAAAACAAACAATTAGATAGAGATCATTACGTAATAATTCGTAATCTAATGAAATACAAAATGGTTCGAAGAGATTGAATTTTACTACATTGGGCGCTTGGGAAAAACCACCTTGATTCAATGAGGAACCTTTCTTCAGCAGACGAGATATCCCAGCTGCAACAGCGTTCCATTCTTCACTCTAAAACGTGTTTGTTTCATAGCTGAAGGTTCATAAATGATGTTGTTTGCCATTACTCACTTTCCCGGAAAGCATCGTCTTGGTGCTGTAAATTGGGGCAACAGAAAAATGAAGATAAACTGCAAGTGAGATATATAACTCAAAATAACTTGTTCACGAAACAACTATGTAAAATGTGTAACGCGGAAATCCTACGTAACGCGAAATAAGTTGTTCAGCTGCCATCGAACAAGGAATCTGTAAACACATTCGGAAGATCCCATGTACCTTGGTAATTAATGTTATGCGTAGCAGGCGCATGAAATGTGCCTGTGTTGTAATTTTTTATTCGGGGAAACGTCCCGAAGTGGCGCTAGAATATGTACAAGGGCGCGTGCAGACATACGGTAAAGAGCTTTTTATGTTTTATATAACCAGTTCTTTACAGTTGCTTAACGATAATAACAGCAAGATGTACAGTGTCAGTTTTTATGAAAGGGAACACGGGAGCGCATGTCCTCCACGCTCCGGTGGCTGCTGGCAGCGTGTTCAAGCGGGAGCGAGAGCAACCACAATCTTTTTACGCGTCAACTCGCGGCGAGCAAGATCACCACTCGTTGCTGATATGGAACCAGTGGAAAGACCGCAATCTCTTCCTTGTTCAAGGCGATAACGCAAGAACCCGATAATCGCCTTGCAGAGGAAGATGGTATCAATCTCGCGGCTGGCTTCGTATGCTTGTTTTGCTCAGCGAGAGAGAACGCTAAAAGAAATTGTGGTTGCTCTCGCTCCCGCTTGAACGCGCTGCCAGCTTCCGCTGGATAGGGAGCCTTCGTTTGCGTGCGTCTCCGTGTTTTAGGTGGTGACAACTCCGATCATGGTTGCTTACAACTGGCTAAAATGGCCCCCCATACTTGACGGGCCGCAATATTGGTTCTGAGTAGTTGCTCATTTACATTGACGGCAGCGTGGGTTTCAACGAAAAGAGGTTTTTTGTTTTTGGTATAGCAAGTGCTGATGGCTGAAGGGTTGTTTTCTGAAGTTAACCGTGGTTTGGTAGAACAGGAAAAACATGTTCGTGACTCGAGTTTGTATAAAATACTGTTAAAACAGTTCTTTTCTCCCGCTTGGTAGACCCACCGCATTGGCGGAGTGAGGTTATTTAGAGAGTCTATATTTGCGAGGGGGAGAACCTCGATGTCACTATGAATGGGCTTAATGTCTGCGCGCCATTCATGAAGCGTATTCACCTTAGCACTGCTAATACCTCAAAGGCCTCTTAGTACAAGGCTTGGAACCATGCTGTTTATATGATGCAACTCGTAACGAAAGGGAAGGCAGAACAAACAACCGGGTAGCTCGCGATGTTCTCTGTAAACCGAATAGCTCAGCTAGCCTGTTTCTCATACCCTAAACATTGCGTTTCTCCGTAATATAATCTCCTACAGCAATTTTAGTTCCTGCGAACGAATCTGTACAATGACTGCTTAAAAACCTTACAAGCTGTAAGCATTGCCCGTAAAAGTAGGGCGTTAGATCACATTACAACACCCTCCCCCTATGCCCACAAGCCTGTATATTAGGCTAGAGGAAAAGCAAAGGGGAGCAACGAGGGACAAATCAAGTTTTTCCAGGTCATATTTTATTGCAAACAGCATCCAAACGGCACCTGGCCTTATGCCTTCAAACCATCCTGCCTCCTATGCTGGAAGCTTGTGTCCTCGCAGTGGGCCTAAAGTAAAGCAATAAGACAAAATATCATACACGGCTCCAACCACAAATATGGAGTCCATACACATTTTTTTCTACAAGCACGAAGTAAAAGCGGAGTTTACGATATCAAATAATGTGTGTGGCTGGTTATGAAACGAAAGGACGACACAAATAACGATGCAGCACATAGGGCATATTTGAGTTATGGGCTGACAACCGACTTGCTTAGTGCACATATACTGCTCCGTTCAGGACCGACAGATAGACAGAAGGATCGACGGACACGAACAGTAAATCTGTCGCATTCTGTGTCATTAAAGAGAAGTCCTGTTTGAAATTATTGAGCCAGTTTAGGTGTGGTTGCGCGTGTCATTGAAGCGAAGAACGAATACCCCATGGCAAGCCACACAAAAAGTTAGTTGCGTTGCAACTGTGCAAGACAAGCACAGTGGGCCTCAAGTTTTGGTGACCTCATACGCTGTTGGTCGGGGTTCCGCACCCATACTTTATCGCCTGGGTTGATGGTTACTACTCGGTGACGAAGATTGTAGCAGCGTGCCTTCGCAGTACAGCAATAAAAATCATGGTGTCGGGCGAGTTGACAAACCACTTGCCGTCTTCAGCGAACATGGTAAAATCTGTGTTAAAGATTCCCGCGGACTAAGCGAAAAGGCTTAAAGCCTGTGTTTGTTGGAACTGCTGGTATTATAAGCCTTATTGATGCAAGTGAACATATCGTCTCAGTTTTGGGGGTCCATTGCTAGTGAGCTACAAACATACACTGGGTAATCCTCCTATTGCACATATTCATTGCTACCCCGTATGTTTGGGACAATATGCCGCCATTTTGGCGCGTTCCGTACTACTTACTCTCAGCACCTCCTGCTGTATCTCTGCGGTGAAAAGCTGTCACAGGGTCATAATTGACGATAGCTAACGTTCCTTGAAGGATGATTTTCTTGATGTCAAAGAAAAAAAAACGCGCCACATCTGCTGTGATATAGCTTTTCACATTGCCTTTGTTTCACAGTATCATGTTAAGTAACCGGTAGCGACCGTATATTCTCAGATTTCTTGACTAAGATGTGGGGAATGGCTGCAGTAAGTCTAGGTAAACCAAATTAAATTGCTTATTTAGTGTGCCTGATATTACGACACTCACCTTAAGATCAAGGGAATTCAAGTCATAGAAAGCCACCTCACCAAGATGAGTTTTTCGCTATAAATTCCTGTTTCTCCATCTCTCAATTCTTTCGCTCTCTCAGTACTCGTTCTATAAGACATTTTGGTTATTTCACAATACGCCGGGCAAACTGGTGCGTGTGTGGTGGGAGAGAAGCAGAAAAAAGGGAAAAGGAGAAATAGAGTGTGGGCTGGTTTCTATTGTTAATATCTCCTCACTCATGATGGACCAATGGTCAGAATGAACAGCTCCGCGGTTAAATGACGGAAAGTTCCAAGTTTATAACAGACTCCGGCTTGCCTTTTAACATAAAAGCGTATAATTCGAGGGTCCATCAAGACTTTGGTGACGTAGTTTTGCCACGGACATCACATTTTTAAATTAATGCTTCCAAATGAAAATGAAAAAGACACTAAAAAAGAGTTCCCCCGCCAGGTGACAGTACTCTCACTTCTTGGACACGAGCAAAATCGCCCGGTGCTCAACTGACTTATGTAGTGAGGCTTGCAGGTCTTTGTAACACGCATTAAAATGCGTGTTAAAAGAACACAAAATGGTACTAATAGTATGACACATAAAAACAATCACAAAGCGACAATAAGCTTTGTAACAATCACAGATTAGTACAATCACGAAGTGACAATAAATACACGCTGTTGACACCAATTGGGCCAGCTGTGTGTGTTTAGAAAACGATGTTAGCCATTTAGTATACGATGTACTCGACTATGAGAGTGTACAAAACTTAACAATGCAGGAAAGAATTGATACTTTCCACCATTACAAGTGTTTAAAAAAGGGGGTAACAATTAAATGTACTAGTTACTCTACTAAGGGAGAGCAAAAGCCGTCCCGTGGACGTCACACTTGATGAGGCCCTGTTGACAAAACTTCTGTGTTTAGAAAATGATATTGTCGCAGACATCAATACCCTTTCAACACAACATTTTTTATTAGGCATTGATCTACGATGATGACGAAACAGACTTCATTTACATAACCATACATATAAGATGACGTGAAAGGAACTTGTACATTCGATGTTTCACACAAACTCAGCCACACAAAAATGTGTCACAAAAACACAGCTAAACATATGCAAATTGCAAGGTGAACAAGAGGCACAAATAAAACAACATATACAATCCGCGCATTCACATGTTGGCATGGCATATCTACCAATGCAGCGATACATGATCATACCAATACGAAGCCGGCCACCAGAAAAGTTTCACTCGTTCTTCACAGACCAACAAAGAAAGGCAAGAGCTGTGCCGTAGCATTTTATGTTTACCGAAGGAGAAGAGCTCTTCTGTAAAAACAAATAGCAGCTATTCAATATATACAGGGTCTTTCAACTATCAAGCTAGATCATTGAAAAAAGCAGCGCATTTTCGCCTTTCTTGAAATCATCGTTTACTACGTACAACAAGATTTAAGTGTGATAGTGTTACGGGAGTAAAATCTGCAACATATTGACCTCACTACATTGAACTAGTAATAGTGATTATTGCGTTAATAAGGTTGTCACTGATGCTTGTAATAAATTTGGTAATTTCGAAAGTACCCACCTATGTACTAAAATGTCCATCATGCAAGCTTAGCTCACATTTAACTGCCTGATTTCCAGCAACGCACTATCAGGGTGCTATTGTGTTATTTCTAAGTGCGATATAAATGCCGCGATTTGTGACTAATGGTGCACGACTCTGCCTACACCCGCCAAAGAAGCGCGTTAATAACCCTATAGTGCAAGGAATCATTTTGCCGGGTGCCCTATGCTGAATAAGGTGTTCCGTATCTCAAAATAGGGGAGGATTGTGTTGCATCATGTGTCACATGCTTAAAGGCATAATGTTTCCTCAACTCTACACCGGTCCAGTCTCGTTATTCTTTTCTCACGACTCATTGATTACGGTTCATAACACAGCCGATTCATTGCTGTTACCACGTCGTGGCATTGTACGGTAAAAGTGACATCGCTTCGCCGTGACCATCACAACTAAAGCACAAACACAGTAAACCTTAATGCAACAAGCTCCTAGTGGCTTAGATCCATCACGCCGAGGTTGGCAACCCGTGGCACAAAGCGACATTTGGTGGGTATACTGTGCAAGGGGCACGGCCACACATCTGTGAGGTTGACGGGGGGAAGTTCAACCGTACGTATGTTTGTCCGTGCGTTTGTATTTGTGCGTGTGAATATACACATATAACAATCAAAATTGCGGTTTTGTTTGAATACCCCCTTGCGTAAGTACCCAAGTATTGGGCTATAACATATATTTTTATCCATGACCGAACTTTAGTTGTGGCGCACGGGTTCCTGTTTACTGCTTCGGCGCTAGTGCCCACCTTTCACCAACGCTTGATTGTGGCACTGGTACCAAACTCAGGCTCAATAGCTCCGTGTCCAGTCCAGCTCACTGAAGCGGACGACCGCTCTATGTCGGCAGGCTCGGAAACACAACATGTGATGACTGAAAGCGTTCTTTTGATTCTGCTTGTCGTAAGCGTGCACAAAATGGGTCATTCCTTACTCTTTTCTCCAGAAATTCTTGGCGTGTGAGGCCGAACAGCACTACAATATATTTGACTTGCTTTGGGTTTTTAAGTCTGAAGTTTCCATTATCCGCGCAAGATATATTTCAGTGCAAATGATATCACGCTAATGATGCTACTTACCTTCAATAAGAGCTCCACAATTGATTAGGTACTTTATTTGTTTGTGAGGTTTCTGCGCAGTAGAAAATGTAGCCGTGAGGAGAATCGGGCATCGTACATTTACAGCACACTGCGACATTGCAAAATTCTGCGCATTGAAAAAACATTCCACGCAAATCAAAAGAAATCCATAGAATTATAAAATATGTACGATAATTGTAATGTTGAAGGGAAACGTGGTTGAAAATAACTGAAGATGAATAACATGAGCAAAAAATGTTCCTAAGTCTAATCACTCATTATCAGAACCAAACTTTTTTCAGGAGGCTAAGAATAATGGCTCGTGCTTACGTAATACCTGCCCGCAGTTAATTTAACTGGATTGCAGCAGTTCAAGAAGGAGTAAGCGTTGTACTTGCCAGATATATTATTTGGGACGAATGAGCCAACATCCGCGGGCACGCAAACAGCGATGAGAGCGAAAATACGAGACAACACGGAGGAAAAAAAAATTTGCCAGTAGTGCCACTTAGCGGCTTAAAGAAACACTACAAGTTAGAGTTGCTGCGCTTTCTACGAGAGAGCGCAACATGTTAATTACAGGCTCACGTAGGTCTTTGATTCATTGCATCATTTTTCAGTCGCGCTTGCCACTTAATCAAATAAGTGTCCCATTGGAAAAACAATTGAATGAACACCACTGTGAATAGTCCCATGCCTACATAGAAACGTTATGAAGTTGTACCAAAATTTGGGCACACTTTAACGCTGAGTACTTTAAGGGTTAGAAAAAAAATTGAATGGTTATATGAAAAACCTACGCAAAAACGTACCACTGTCATCCCCTCGGAGGACAGAGCTATCACGAGAATACAGTCAGTTACGGTAGTAATGACTTAATTCCGTGAACACTAACAAAATACAGCGCGGAAAACTCCAAACACTGAAAAAGTAAGCAGAAAACAGTTTCTCTTGAATAGCGAACAAGCCGAACAGTGTAATGTTCCGAAGACGTAAATTGGAATATTGACAGAATACGTAGTCTTACTTCTCGTCGCAAATAAGTTGTGAGTCTGTTCGAATTTAGTATTTTTTGTGTTTCCTTTTCTCTTTGTTTCCTTCAATGATTTGTGATCTGTGAGACTATTGCAGTGTTGTTAGTTGCATCGTGTCTATGTTCTCTTGCTTGTACGTGCAACTGAAGTCATCTTGCTTCAAGATGACTCTATCATATCGCATCAGGTGAGCAACACTGGCGACGAACACTGGCTGAACATTCCTCAACCTTAGAAAATCAGAAATATGTAAATCATAATGTTTGGTTGCATGATGTTGGCCAGCATATATATTATGTCGGCGTGATATTCTGGCACTGCCAATTACCAGAACATGAGACACACAATAGGGATATATGGATCTCTCCTTCTAGCGTGACTGAGCTTCTGAATGCTGGGGAGTGTAGAGCGCTGCTTGCTATACGAACCGCAGTCACGAATTAAACTTACATGAGCCTCCGTGGCAACAATATTTTGCCACAGCAGTCATTCATTTAGTTTTAATGATCTGCTTGTGTTTTCTTCTTTTGAGTTCCATTCTTTAGAGACAGCCGTTTACCTCAGAAAGCTATGTGCTTCAGCCGGAAGACACAGTATAGCAAATGTTCTTGGGGTAGTCTGATCAACTACACTTGTAATGAGCACACATTCAGCTGTTGCCTGGCCTCAAATACTGCTGGAATCCGGATTAGACAACTCCAAATCTGCGTAACTGTGCGCTTAAAAATGCAGAGGAACACTCCTCTCTCAGGGACTGTCTTGACATTGAGAATCGCGGTAGGCTTCTGTATGGGTATAAAATATTAATACATTATTGCGCCAACAAGAACTGCGTTCCCATGAAGCAATTTGACAATATGGTCTACTGTGTGGCGTTCACGAGTTGTCATTGTTTGAAGAGCTTGTTTTCAAATTCCACTGAAGAAAATGAATGACATGAATGACATAAGGGGAACTTATCGAAGGTAGGTTTCTTTGTTTAGCGCAAAGTAATAAAGTCCACACACATTGAAGCAAAAGAAGTTATACGGGACATTATTTGTATCTTTAACTGTGTTATAGTAGTCATGACATCATAACGGTAAAGAAAATGAAGCGGCTGAAACAACAACTCGCCGCTTGCTGGCACCCAACCTACAACCATTGGATGATGCTTCCGATACTCTATCGATTCAGCAACAGTGGCGGTGTCTGTGTCACATACTTTACTAAAGATTTGTGCTTTATGCAAACCTCCGACTGTTACATCCAGCCCTGCTTGCAGTCATGACAGTGGAACAATCTTATTCGTAGACACAAGCTTGTTTCTAATAGCTTGGAGAGAAATATTGAACGTCGCATCATCATTGTCCCAAACTTTAAAATTCTTTCTTAGCCAGCAATAGCCCATTTTCCCCAAAAATATGTTAAGGTCTTGTGCGAGTTGTATATACACCAGTGCAAATATTTCGGGCTTCCTTAACCTTTGTCTTTAGGAGTTGAAAGCGAGAGCAATATGCTGTCCCTAGTGCGTATACTTCAACTACTCAGTCACTGATACTTTCTCGAGAAGTTTAAATTGTAGATTACTACAATGTAATTGATAAAGTTGGAAGTGGCCTGTGCCTTTTAAGCTTTCCCATAGTGATGTAATGTAATGGGATGCATGCTATAACCTTCGATTGATTATTAACAAGAAATCTTTTCGAACTTGCTATGCCCTCCTCCCCCATACGTGGTCCTGAAATTAGGCACAGTAAAGTGTGTGCCTTTTGTAAAGGATCACCGGCTTTCAACCATGGCGTAGCTACAATATTGACATGTGACGCTCGATGGCTATGTACGCTAGTACCAAGCAATACCACTGCGATGTTACGTGCTTTATTTTGAAGCCTGCAATGAGGTCATGTGTGTTTGTAAAGCACGAACGTCATTTTCACTACATTTCTAAGCAGATGTACTTACGTTTACTCTATACTTCCTGGCAGCCACGTGGCTGTGTACCACTGCCCCTGCTGGCTACGCAAACGGCCTGGGTGATTCTTACTGGCATCCGGAAATTAATATTATTTTATATTAATATATTATTACTATTTATTTTATTTACATCCTTATCGATAAAAAAAAACGCCGAATGATTGACGACCTGACTGAAGCGCTGTGGTTACATCGGCTGCACAGTGTATGGATGTTTCTGACACGCAGTCGAACAAAACAGCAATGCCGTTTAACGTAGTGACTCTTACAATAGGTGTAATTTTTATTAGAAGCATATTAAAGGAAATGTTGCTGGTAGCCTGACCTGGGAACGCACAGCTAAAATACTACAGTAGAATTTAAATGCCAGATTTGTTTACTCTAATTTATTTTCTTGTTGTTTTCGTTCCTTTTTTTGTACTTCGTATTATTATTATTATTATTATTATTATTATTATTATTATTAATAGTAGTAGTAGTAGTAGTAGTAGTAATAGTGCGATAATTTTATTTTTAATAATTCCAGTTTAGTGTTAGTTGATATAGAAATTTTATGATGATGATAGTGGTGAGCCAAGTCTTTTCATAAGAGCGCAATGGAGAAAAATAGAAAAGTGTTCGAAACAGAATTCACCGGATACTCGCCAACAGCACGTGATGCTTGCTTACGTTTTTCTTTTGTGGCAGCATTGAATTGCACCAATACCAATTGTCTACAATAAATCTGCATTTAACACACAAATTTACCGCTCGTGCTTTCTCAGAAGATCTTATACGACGCCCTCAGAAGCTCTCTTGCTGGAATTTCATAGAATACGTGCACAAGTGAGCCATTGCAGCTTATTCGGGAAAACGTAAGTACTCTTGGGCACGCGTCTGTAGCAGCTGTGTAACATCATAGCAAGTCATAGAAATCAGCTTAGTAAATTCTGTGAAGAGTGTTTCGTTGGTATTACAACATTCCTACAGCAGCATGCACGCAGAGTTATAAATGTCTTCGGGTATGTTGTGGGTCGGTGTGCATTTGTTAATGTACTAAACTATCGCTTTTGTATGGAAAACATATTCATGTGTGATAACTGCAACTCTGTAAGTACTATTCATCATCTCTTTTACCACTGTTCTCAGTTTGAAATAAATTGTCGAAATCTCGAGCGCGCCTCGTAGAGACAACATAATCGACCCATTTCTGAAAGGAAAAACACGGGAGCTTGGTCTATCAGCACATCAGCCCAGAAGCCACACGAAGCCTCACGAAATAGCTGAAGGCAGGAGCATTTAATTACTACTTCTGCAACGCAGAAATGCGTGTGTGTGTGTTTGTGTGTGTGTTTGTGTATGTATGTATGTATGTATGTATGTATGTATGTATGTATGTATGTATGTATGTATGTATGTATGTATGTATGTATGTATGTATGTATGTATGTATGTATGTATGTATGTATGTATGTATGTATGTATGTATGTATGTATGTATGTATGTATGTATGTATGTATGTATGTATGTATGTATGTATGTAGTAATAGACTTTTATTCAGCCAAATTTACAGGCCGATCATTTCGACCACCTGTGCGATCAGTCGACGCTGTTCTTCTTCCCCTTCGGCGCCGATCCAGTCGAGCCAGGAGGTGATGGAAAGGGATGGGGTAGGGTAATAGCTGGATTGCTGAGCAGTTGGGCAGTAAAACAGGCAGTGTGACAGGTCAGCGTATGGGAAGGGACAATTAGGACAGCAGGAGTTAGACCTATATTTATAAAGGAAAAGGCGAGAGGGGGTTATCAGGCAGTTCATTTGGATGTGCCGTAGAGTTCGAGCCTCGAGCGCAGTGAGTGATGGATGAGGGGGAGGGTAAAGACGCTTGTCGAGCCGGAGCTGGAGATATACCTTCTTGATAGTGTGACGCAAGGAGATCTGCCCATCGTTATTCGCGGAGCTCTCACTGTCTTCCGAACGTGTGGGCCAGGGAATGAACGGTGCCCGGTGCAATATATCGCGGGCAAGCTGATGAGCTAGCTCTTTGCCGTTAATACCCGAATGCCCAGGAACCCAGCGGAGGAAGACAGTGGAGGGTTGAAGAGCAGAGGCCGCTCGCTCGACCTCCTGTTGAAGAGCAGGGGGCAACGTGTTGTTCTGTATGTGACGAATGGCGGAGTGAGAGTCGGAGTAAATCGTGTACTCGGGGAGAGAAGGGAGGGAGGAAAATGACTGCATGGCGTGGACCATGGAAAGGACCTCGAGCGAAAGTACATTTGGCGGGTGTAAGTATGGCCCGCTGGTGTGCGTGTCAGGTGCCGAAAGGTGTGGATGGTAGATAACGTAGCCACACGAGCCCCGAGGAGCCATGTATGAGGCATCCGTGCAGGCAACTCCCTGTGTAGAGAGAGGAGGAGAATGATGCTGTGCTGCCGCATGGCGCCGGCCGGCGTGAAGAACGGGAGACACATTGGATGGGAGGGGAACGAGGCGAAGGTTAGAAGCAGCGGTGCTAGCGGCAGAAGGCAAGGTGGGAACGAAAACAGGAATGTGAGGGATACCGGCTTGGGCTAATAGCCACTGGCCTTGACGAGTGAGAGAAAGACGGGCAATCTGAGAGTCGTGGTGCAGAGAAATAAGAGAACGTAATGGATGGAAGAGGCTTGTGGCAAAGAGCTTAGTGGTAGAGGTAGTGAGAGGGAGGTTTAGAGCTGCCTTGTAGAGGCCTAATGAACTCTTTCGAGTGTGTTGAGTTGCGTTTCGGTGAAATGAACGTATGGCACAAAGTACAAGAACTTGTTAAGGGCAAGCGCATGTGCAACCCGGCACGCATGAGCCTCGTGGAGCCCCGACTGCCGAGTTACAACGCGTCGCAGGAGGTGGGTCACCGAGTGGCAAGTCCTCACGGCGTGATGTAGGGCCTGCGCGTTCTTTGTCGCGTGCGAAGGGAAGCTAAGAACTTTGCATTGCTGAACAGTGGGGATGAGAGAGCTAGAAAGATGTAGGGAGATGAGGGTATTGTGGGAGCGGTGGTACGCAGACCAGTTTAGCAAAGGTAGTTCACATTTCTCCGGTGCGGGGGCAGGCCAGCAGTAGCGAGAAAAGAAGCGATAAGGTCCAGACCACGTTGCAAAGTATCCTGCACGTGGCCGGGACATCCAGACGTACACCAGAGAGTGATGTCATCTGCATAAAAATATGGTGGAGGTCAGGTATTCGGGACAGTTGGGAGGCAAGGGGGGCCATAGCCATAATAAATAGAGTAGGAGATAGTACGGTACCTTGAGGAGTGCCGCGGGTAAGAGAGTGTGGGTTAGACAAATGAGTATCGACTCTAAAGCGAGTAACTCGATTGGAAAGAAATGATCGGATGTAAGAATACATGCGGGAGCCACATGACAGGGAGGAGAGCTGAGCGAGTATGTGGTCATGACTCACGCCATCGAATGCCTTCCGTACATCGACGGTTACAAGCGCATGGATCTGACTACGAGAAGGTGAAAGAAAAGTATGCTGAAGAACAAGGAACATGTCCTGCGCACAAACGTGGCGTCGGAAGCCAATAAAAGAAGGAGGGGAAAACTCTTTCGCCTCAATAAAATCAGACAGTCGAGTCAAGACCATTCGCTCAAGAGTCTTGCCAACGCATGACGTCAAAGAGATAGGGCGAAGGTTAGAGAGAGATGGATATTTGCCCGGCTTCGGAATCATGCAAATTAGGGATGATGTCCAAGAGCTTGGAAGACAGCCGCTGTTCCATGCTTCGTTGAATGTGTGTAATAGAAATTCCTTCGCGTTGTCGGGGAGATTACGTAATGTAGTATATGTTATCTCATCCTCACCGGGTGCCGAGCGGGTAGATAGAGTGGCTAAGGCAGCTTCCAGTTCCCTGAGCGTGAATGGGCGGTCCAGGTCTGGGTTAGCTTCGCCACAGTAATTTGGGTAGGAATGTGTGAGGGGGGGCGGAAGATACAGAGATTTTAAATTTTCAGACACATCAGATGGAGTCCCTTGAGCGAGAGCGTTAGCTAGGGTGGGAGCAACGGCAGGCTTGGTACCTAAGAGAATGTATGTATGTATGTATGTATGTATGTATGTATGTATGTATGTATGTATGTATGTATGTATGTATGTATGTATGTATGTATGTATGTATGTATGTATGTATGTATGTATGTATGTATGTATGTATGTATGTATGTATGTATGTATGTATGTTTTGAAATGCGTCTCACCTTCTCTCTCTCTCTCTCTCTTTCACTTTATTCTTCTCCCCACTAGCTCATGCTGCAGGTCGGCAGACTGGATCCATTCTAGTCAGCCTTCATACGTCTCGTATATTTGTTCCTGTGTCGGTGCCGTTGTCAGTCGCAATGGGTGGCACATAGTAAAACTCCCGGAACTGGCCGTAGAAACGAGGTGTGGCTGAAGAGAGCGTGAGTAATGAAAAATATAAAACGAAAAATTCAGCGACACTCTCGATACTGCCTAATGGGATGTGTGAGCGCAGCTGTTAGGGTATTTTCTTATTAGAATGAGTTGAGCAAATGCGCATGCGTCAGTGCGACGTCGCGTGGAATGAGCGAGAAAAATGAATGCTCGGTTTTCGTGTCAACGTAACGTGGTGAACCGGAGGAGACTTAGAGTGTGTGTGCCTCCATCTTTCGAGCTTATGAAGGTCACCTACGTCAACCTGGTGTCACGAACTTCAGGCACTGTTGGCTGACGTGAATGATCTGTCCCATTATGAAAGTCTTTTAGGATTCTGGTAGAGATTTACACACACACACAGTATCCCTTCGACCAATCGACGGCTTGTTCTTGCAAGCCTCACAGGTTAACCCACTTTTTCTCTTGCCTCTGCACGAGAGACATGCGTTGCACTGTCATAAAAGGCTCGGGCAGCCACAAGCCATTGCAGAAGCAAATATAGCTGCTCGCTGGCTCTCACAGAAGAAGACTCCTTGGCGCAGTTTCTCGCTTTGTTTTGTCGTAGTTCACTCTCTCAGTTACACCGACAACGGGAACGTCGCCAAACGCCTGGTGGGTGCCAAACAGCTGCGCAATAAAAGTTGCCTTGGTGAGGCACGCTTGCAACCCAAGCCCTCACGAACCGAAGTCAAGTGTGTCCTGAGACAAGGTGAGATTATTGGAACCATAAAGGTATGAATGTTATACCACCTAGCGATGCTAGGTGTGCTGACGGTCCCGTTAGCGAGAGAAAAGAAGGAGGTCACGTGATCGACCACCGAGAAGGTGTGGGGCTGCAAAAGTAACGGGATAACCATAAAAAAGACGCTTCCGGAAAGAAGAGATCTGTCCAGGATTCAGCTAGACCACGCGTCTGCGTTGTAGACTCCGTACCAAGCGAATTTCTTGCGAAGTGGCTGCCTAGGCACTCGTTTTGTATAATTCTCTGTGGGTGTGACCTACGCCATGCTGCATTGTCAACTATCGCCACAGCATTACGCAGGTTGTGGCCGCACTGGAACGCTACCAGTGTGGCAATGAATTTCACGCAGAGCAGAAACTTTCGCAAGCCCTATTCTTCTCCAACTGAGACAAGGTGTAGAGTCCGTACTGGACAAGTGGGTGGGTGGAATCGGCCATGGCCACATTGGAAATCCAAGATAGTGTTGCAACGTGCCTGCACTTGAGCATATCATCGCGCTGTGCCTCCATGACATAACCATAGGAATAAAAAAATGGCAAACCAATTCTTAGCGAAAGCTTCAACGGGTCTCAGTAGGAATATGTATTGTTTGACGAAAGTCCAAGCTACAACCGTTCAGTAAGGCCGGTCAATCGCAAAAAGTGTAGTAGCGCTTTCAGGGCCCTCTTCTGTGAAGTCGCATCCTGACGATACTGCAGAATTCCCTGCTCCGACAGTGGTTGATCATCTAATTTGTTGAGTTTTTTTTTTCTCTATCTAACCCCTCTTTCTTGCCCTTACTTCCCCGCCCCCAGCGCTAGGTAGCAAACCAGATGCCAATATCTGGTTAACCTCCCGGCCTTTGCTTTCTCACTCTCTCTCTTGACGAAAGTAGATAGAGCTTCATGGTCCGACAGTTTTCATGGCACGGAATAAAATGCTGTTTCTAATCGTCACCGTGGAGTTGTGTTGTGATCCTCAGTGTGTTTGCGACCGCGTAAGTACGTATCGATAGAAAAACCATAATTCAAATAATCCGTACCGAGTAATTTTATTGCGGTCAATGTGACAGTCATTTGTTTTCCCAGAAGCAAACGAGGACAATCTTATTCCTCACATGTGGCATGCTTCAGGAAACCTCTTGTACCCGATGAAGAGTTTCTGTAAAAAGATAAACGGAAAGTATATCTGTGAGCTATGAACAGCTTTAATTACTGTCGTCTGAAAAAAATGTTTCCGTAAAAACAAAGTGCGAGCAAACGCCAAAGAAAGTTTCCCTTACACTTCTTGTGAAGAAGAGCACCATAGTGGAACGGAGTGCCAAGGCCATAGCCGAGAAGACCATGACCGAAGCCGTAGTAGCCAACACCGTAGCCTAACGTGCCGACACCGTATCCGTATACTGGGGCAGCGTGGTATGCGGCGTGGGCAACCGTAGCAACTGGAGCGTGATGGACGGTGGTGGTGGCCACAGCTGGTGCGGCGTGGACGGAAGCTACAGCAGGGGCAGCTGCGTAGGTGGCGACTGGCGCATGAGCAACGGCAGAAATAGCTGGGGCGTGGTAGGTTGTCGCAACCTTCGACACAGCGGGAGCAGTGGCAATCACTGGAGCAGCTGCGTAGCTCGCGATGGCAGGAGTGGCAAGCGCGGTGGCAACTGGAGCACGAGCAACGGTTGTGACAGCTGGAGCGGCGTGGTAAGTAGTTATAGCTGGGGCAGCAGCTACGCCAAGGCCGTACGTGTAGCCAGCAGTGCCGACAAAGCCAGCAAAAACGCTGGTGGCCAAAGCCAGCACGATTAAAACACGGATCTGAAATTAAAGTGGATGGCGGAAAATCAGGCACTGGAAGGTTCAGTGAAAAATCACTAAGGTTGTCCCTTTAACGGTGGGTAGTTTTACAACAAACTCAATTCTGGCACATTGATATGTATAGCTTTTAGCGGTGGATTTGTTCTCGTTGCTACAAAACATTGTTGCAGAACGCTATGCTATTCTAATTGTTTCTTGGCCTGATTGGTCTCTTATTTTCCTAGTTCTATATGAACAAATAAAGCTTTGTAAATTACCCTTCTGGCTGAAAGAAGTGCTTAAATATAGTCAAAAAATGAATTGCTGACTTTGCGTAGGTACAGAGATGAATACAGAGTAGCATTATTAGTGATGACACAAATTATTTTTATTTCGGCGAGTTCGTGCTGTTTTAATAGCGTGAGGTAGAAAGACCTCTTGGCCTGATTTGAGCATACGGCACATGTTTTAAATATTGGCTCCTAAAAAATATGGTGCTTCTAGGCAGGCTGTAATATACAGTACCAATACTACGTTTGTGCGCAAACAGCATGGTTTTGAATTGCGGGGTCATTTCGGGCCTCAGTAGCAGTGGGTTTTGTCTATATGGCACAGAGAGTAACGAATTGTAAGGCAGAAAAACTAAGCATTTTGACAAAGTCACTCGTAGTGAGGTGCTTGATAAAGGACTAAAAATGCATCCTGTTGGTTAAATAAGCTGCACTTACTCACCATTGTGATTTTCAGGCTGCTTCTGCGCGAACTGCTGGCCTACTTGAGGCTTTTGGCTTCTTATATATGGACTTACAAGCTCATAAATTGTTGTACAGCCATGTGCTGTAGAGACGAGGGAGATGCTTTCCAACAACTGACGTCGTAACGAGGATTATTCGTTATTTCAAGCGTAGCCATACACCAAAAGGTTTGTACGAGTAAAGAATAGTAATGAGTGGTAACAGAAGCGTGCCCGGTAGTGCTGATGTTTTGCCCCACGTCGTACAGCCCACGAGTAACGATATAATGCGACGACAAGGTTATAGCGCTGTACTGAACGCATTTGCATTCAATGGTTATCAGTATTAAAGAGCAGATTTCATTTATATGAGGTTCAAGTGCTGAAGTCCACTAACCCAAATGACCATACTTCACACAGAAACGATACGAGCTTAGGACACCGGTTATCATTAGAATCAGTAAATATTTGGCGTAAATGAGCAGGAGATCTCTATAAATTTTCTCCGCTTACTGAACAAAATTGTTACAAAATAAGTGCATAGTTAAACGTTCGTTGCACTTTAATTAGAACTTACGCACACCGAATTACTTCAACCGTTACCCCTTTGTAGGAACCAAGTGTCTTACGTGTATTCCAAGTACTGGAAGTAAGCGTTGTTAACCAATATAACCAAAAGATTATAAGTCAGAGGAAAAATTTTCAGGCTTAAGAGCACCAGAAATGTTGATAACGCGCCCACACACGAGCAATTCCTCTCGTGTCAAAAAATCGCGAATAGTCGCTTTTCATTGAAAATCATGTGTACTTATTCTTTCTCTTTGTACTGGATTTTGCAGTTGCTTTGCTACTTTGAAGAGGTATAATTCCTGCTGTTAAATTGGTGACGCAGCGCACTGAATAAATTATCTCTATAAAATTGTCAGCTGCTATTTCACGGCCAATTGAAGACAGCCTGTGCCACACATACCACGTGGTGTGCAGACCAGCGTGTGAAGTCAAAATATATTCCAGACATTATTGTCATAGGGCCTCCGTGTATAGCGACTAGAATATTCTACGCATTGTACTAGGTGTAAACGGAAAGACATGAACGGGCACTGCTGAAGAACGCACCGCTATTGTATTAAATGTCACCCAGCCATTCTTTAGAGACGCTTTTTAAATATTGCAGCTTAATATTTGCCATTTGTCGGGTTGAGAACCGCTTTAGAATTTGTTTCCCCGACGAAAAAGAGAAAGATGTCGAGCGAGTAAAATATACTTAAAAAAATGCCACCCGCAACTTCCCAAGAGTCAATACGTCGCGTGTAGGTGGGCATCGCGTGATAGTTGTGCAATTGGTCATAGTTTGAAAATGCTTAATTGTTCTCTTGTCTTTACTATTTTCATTCACTTAACAAATCAGAAGCATTGCTTCGACGAGTGGTGTGACGCTGATGTCCGATCCAATGCCTACATATATGGTGTGGCCTGTGAATGGTTGTGGAGCTCGAGCAGTTGGTTTTTACTAGAAGACGCTGCCTGCGTCGGCCTTGTGAGACGAGACGGGGGGAGCAAACAGTTGGCACGAGGTGCATGCAGCACGATGCGTGAGGCGTGAGCATGCGCAGTAGGATGTGGACTACGCCGACGCACGATGCGTGGCATCGTGCGACCAAGAATTGCATCCCATATAAAATATCCTTCAAATATGGAGTTCCGTGCTATACGGCAATTGTCAAGCCCTACGTTGTGATTTTGTGAGTCTTGTTCATTACGAATGATTTTTTACGATTCCGACCGTTTTCATGGATTCGCAAGAAATGGTTCAGTCCGTTTCACAGAATGAGCAAGTTCTCGTATGATTTGTGAGCATTGTCGCTAGGAGAATGTCTACCATTGAAGCAATTAAAAGATACATTGAATTTAACACATTTTGTGGTACACTTCTTTACACTAGCACTGTTTTCATCGTTCTTGTTAGAGATATTGTGTGAAACAATCAACTTTAGGACGTTTATATTAATACGCGCCTGCAACTAAAGTAATTAGTTCATAAGGCCGGGGTAGCATATGGGGTATAATTCTTCTTGTTTACTCTTTAAATATTGTTTATCTCTTCCGACGATCAGCTCACTCAGTACATGCTTGCTATCTGCTACAGAAGATGTTAAAAATAAATGTGTCAAATATAAAACGATACGGCTCAGAACTCTGATTCACTAGAATAGAAAAAAAAGACGACTTACAACCAACGTTGCTCTGTAAACTTGTCACTTCATGCGACAAACGCTAATTTATTATCGCATCAACACGGTCGAAACGCTACGTCACTTTAAAGCCGAAAAGCGAGCGACCAACAATAATAGGCTAGGTTTTTTATATGAAAACCGCTATGCAATTATCAAAGACGCCATAGTGGAAAACTTCAGAGGTTCGACAACCAGGGCTACTAAGATGCGTCTATATCTAAGGACATTATACTCCAGCATTATACATTTTTCAAAACATGATTGGCTGTATTTGTTTTATTAAACTCAATGGCTCTCAAATTGCACCCGTCAATCATTCGTTTTGTCGTGGGTGATTGTAGGAAGAAAATCTATAAGAAATTGCGGAATTCTAGCACATAGCGTTGAAACAAACAGGTGCCATATTTGCCAATTTTTTAAAACTAAAGAACGCTATTTCCTGAAAAGCAAGCTGTCTTTCCGATCAAGAAGGCCCTTGTATAAAATATATGTCTGGCATTAAAGCTTAACGTTTTGTTCTATTTGCTTTCGATGGTTCAAATGCAGCTTAGGCTCTCATTAACCGACTGCATGGCGTCTTGTAGTAATGGAACGCTTGAACGAGTTTTTGTCTGAGGAAGGCCCTCGTGGAAGCCAACAGGCTAAAAATATGCCAATTTTCTCCTCAACAATGACAACCTCAAGAAGGTGTCCCAGTTTATTCAGAGCCACACAGAGAATAAACAGCACTTCGAAATCTGAAGTATCTGCTTTCGTTCGCAAGGTAGAAACGTATGAATGATCGACCAGTGCCTGTTCGCTTTTGAGTAGTGCAGGATGAAAAGGTTGGCGTTAAACAAATAAATGCTTTTCCTTTTCAGTTCTTAACTGTAGTACACCAGAGATTAAGATGAATCAGTGATAGCTCATCTCTCATCATTACCAGATAGCTCATCTCTCATCAGCTCATCATGATGAAGATGAAGTAATCCTTTATTGTCCCGAAACATAGTTCCCGAACTCGTGAGATTGGGGCCACTCTAGGTGGGAGGGTCTCTCATTCCAGGAATTCTCAGGTTGCAATCACCTCCTGGGCCCTTTTAATCGTCTAGGTCTCCTGCGACGATCTTGGCCTCCCACGTCTTGGCTAGGTGATATAAACGTGCGGCTTTGCAACCGTAGTGTTGTCATCTTTGTGGTGCCCCGGGCACTCGAGTATTCAGTGCACCAGTGTAGTACCTTAGTAACCAGTGCTTCGCCGATGACATTGAAATGCAGATTAACTCAGGGGACGAATTGCAGCTCATGATTACGGAGTTAGACAAGGAGGGCAGAAAGTTGGGTCTTAAAATTATACTGCAGAAAATGAAAGTAATGTACAACAACCTCGGAAAAGAGCAGCGCTTCGAGATAGGTAATAGTGCACTTCGAATTGTAAAAGAATATGTCTACTTAGGGCAGGTAATAGCCGCGGAGCCGAACCACGAGAGGGAAGTAACTAGAAGAATAAGAATGGGGTGGAGCACATTTGGCAAGCACTCTTAAATTATGACAGGTAGATTGCCACTATCCCTCAAGAGGAAAGTATATAACAGCTGCATCTTGCCGGTACTTAGCTACAGAGCAGAAACATGAAGTCTTACAAAGAGGGTTCAGCTTAAATTGAGGACGACGCAGCGAGAAATGGAAAGAAAAGTGGTAGGTGTAACCTTAAGAGACAAGGAGAGAGCAGAGTGGATTCGGGAACAAACGGATGCTAAGGATATCATAGTTGAAACCAAGAAGAGGAAATGGACATGAGCCGGACATGTAGCGCGTAGACAGAATAAGCGCTGGTCATTAAGGGTAACTAACTGGATTCCCAGAGAAGACAAGTGGGCTAGGGGGAGACAGAAGGTTAGGTGGGCAAATGAGATTAACAAGTTTGCGGGTATAAATTGGCAGCAGCAAGCGCAGGACCGGGTTAACTGGCGGAACATGGGAGAGGCCTTTGTCCTGCAGCGGACGTTGTCAGGCTGATGATTATGATGATGATACCGGGCAGTTGTAGGCATATAGCGTCGGGTAGATTCTGTGCAGTAGGACGCCGTGCGTATACGTGTTAGTTTGCAGTCTTTTAAATGATGTGCCCTATTCTTTAGTCAGCTTCAGGTTAGGTGGCGGGTACCCTTGGCGATCTAAGTGATAGCGTTGTTGTATGGCATTGTAAGTTGTAGGTAGGCGGTACTGTTTCCACTCCTGCTGCAGCACTGGCTAACCGCAGGTCGAGCGAGGCACCAAAGGAGGCCTGGTTGGTGTGATCGCAGGGTACGGCGCGAGGCGCTTCATTTCCCTGGAGCCCCTTGCGGCCCGAAACACATCCCACGCAGATTTAGGGAAGCGGATTTTTGGTATTTCTCAGAATTTTGAGGGCTTCGGCGGAGATTCGGCCTCACGTGTGTTTGCGGATCGGGGACTGTGAATATGTGAAGATACGACCACGTCCTCACCACTCGTAGTGACAAGGGTGACTCGTAGTGACTGCTTCCTCCGCATCCTCGGAGCTTCGGATCCTCGTATTTAGCCGCGAGCATGTAGCCCCGTCGACGTAGCGAGTATCCAGATATGCTGGTGTCTGCGAATGATGTCGACTCGAATTATTCATCTTTGTCGATGGTACTAGGGATGTATAATATGTGGCACTGGGTGGTGCTGAATTATTCTCGGTGGTATGCAGGTATCTTTTTCACTCCTTATCTTGTATACCCCCCCCCCCCCCCCATAGCTGTACGACCAGTGAGAAAGTTTCGAACAAAGCCATAAATCTTGGAACCACAATAGGTGCTTTAGACATTTTGTAGTAAGGCTTTATGGCTAACATTACCGAAGGCGCTCTTTACATCGATGGCAAGAATGGACGATTTTCTGCTCTTGCTCAAGCGATCAGCTAGATATACCTCGACGAGTAAGAAGACGTCTAGCGTAGAAAGCAGTTGGCGGAATCCGAACATGCTGTCTGGGAAGTACCCGTTGTCCTCAAGGTGTGTCATGGGCAGGTCATGGCTCGTATGCAGAGATAGCTTGACAACGCACGAAGTGAGAGAAATTGGTCTTAGGTTGTTAACAGCTATAGCTTGTTGGGCTTAGGTATGATAACTTATGAATGCTTTTACGTGGGTGGAAGTTCTTTTTTGTCACAGAAATCATTTTATATATAGTATCATCGGAGAACAGTCTTAGTCTGAATAGATAACTGTCGGAGGCATTCGCAATCTCCAAAACGTTTTTTTCAGCTCAGATACTCTCACACAAAGAGCTTCCGAAGATTTTAGTCCTCTTCGTGCATCCCACAGCGCCAATTTCAACTCCAGAAGAAGCGGCTTGCTCTTCTATGTACATGCATACCACCATGCCAAACGTTTAGTGTCTATATATTTGAAATGAAAGGATATATTCATAACTAAACATGCCCATTGAATTTTGAAAAAGAACATTTCCTATACCTTATAATATATAAGTAATATTTCTGTTTCTTTACAGTGATTGCTAATAAGCCATTGCATTGTGATAGAAAGACAGTCCACATTATGAGTATTTATTTATTGCAATGGCTGAAATTTCTCATGATTATGGACGGTTTCGCTTGCGAAAGTAGAAAATGCTCGTGAAAGCAAAGTTTTAGACTAGGTTCTACTGTATCCTGACAGTTTCTATGAGATATATTTGTACGAGGGCTTATGCCACTCTCTTTTTTTTTCTTTGGTCGTTTTGAGCAGTAAGCTATGTTGTCCAACTTGACCAACTTTTTTATTTTTATTTGAGTTATAAGCACTCTCAAGCCTTAGCCATGTTGAAATCATCTCGCTCGTAAAGAGACCTATCTACCTACTTTATTAGCTTGAATAAAACTTGCTCCTGCAAGTTTGGACGAATACGGAAAGCCTTCAAGCTTATTACTTCCTGATTTTCAAAATATTCTGAAAAACACGCAAACGAATGAACAACGAGAATCGTTCTCAATGCTCCATGGTAGAGTTTTGTTAATTTTCCCCGCTCGTAAAGCGTTAGCGGTCACAGAACACAAGAAAGCCGGATACCTGTTACGATCTCAGCTGTGCGAGAGGGCTGTCCTTCATTCGTTACTACTTACGATTGCTCAATACGTTGTGAATTTCAGAGTTCCTATATAAGGGCCTGGTAACTACACAGGAGCCAGTAGTTGGCTAAGAAGCTCGCTCTAAAGTCGCCATGGTGAGTAGAAAAGCGTACTGCATGTCGATATGTGACTTTCCGCTGCCTCGTTTTAAGGAGCGAAGTGACTACTCTTGTGTTCCATGATTGAGGTGAATTGAAAGTTCCGACAAAAGCAACTTCATTTCAGTAAGTTTAGTTTTAGAATTAACTTCGCTGTAGGAAGCTGCATATGTGACTTTATCTCAAACTAACTACCATACAAAAAATAGCAAGAACCGTTCTTTGAACGGGGCACTCTTTTATATTATCAGCAACTCGTTTTCACGTAATGATCAAAGTGACTCTCTCTAATAGACCGAAACGGACTGTAAGAAGCACTTATATCTAATATTTTTCAAAATCGATGAACATATTAGACAAATGACTTTGCAATTTAAAATTACTTCATGGCGGAACATTTTATAATAGAATGTGGTGCCTTTTAAATCTGTAAAAAAATAACCCTACTGTGTAGGCTTGCTTCAACTAGTACTGTGCTGCCACATAGTCCTGAAAATTTTCATATATAGAAAAAATACGTAAAATATTCAAATTTGTATAATTAAGTGACTGAGGGGCCACAGAACTATACGAAAGACGTCCGCGTTACCTATTATAGCTTACATCTTCGATCAAAGGCAGCGATATTTAGAAAAAGATAAATCTTGTGACGCATCTTTACGGAAACATGTTTTTCTACTCCAAATATTCAAAGTTTTAATTTCGCCCTGATAACTGATTCATTAGGAGCATCATGGAGTAATTAACAGTTTTACCGCAAGGGCGAACCAATGAAATAACTAGGGACATATTGCAATGTTATGAAATGGGAGTCTTGCAGCTAACTTTTAGCATCTAAACTTAGGGAGGTCTACGAAACACTGGTGTAAAGGAACATGGCTGCTAGACAAGCCGTTTTCGTGTGGTCTGTCATGCGAACGGGACAAAAATTCTTAAAGCATATACTACGTACAAAAATATCGTCATCAGCATCATCATCATCAGCCTGACTACGTCCACTGCAGGACAAATGCCTCTCCCATGTCCCGCCAGTTAATCCGGTCCTGTGCTTGCTGCTGCCGATTTATACCCGCAAACTTCTTAATCTCATCTGCCCACCTAACCTTCTGTCCCCCCCTACCTCGCTTCCCTTCACTGGGAATCCAGTTAGTTACCCTTAATGACCAGAGGTTATCCTGTCTACGCGCTACATGCCCGGCCATGTCCATTTCCTCGTCTTTATTTCAACTATGATATCCTTAACCCCCGTTTGTCCTCTAATCCACTCTGCTCTCTTCTTGTCTCTTAAGGTTACACCTACCATTTTTCTTTCCATTTCTCGCTACGTCGTCCTCAATTTAAGCTGAACCCTCTTTGTAAGTCTCCAGGTTTCTGCTCCGTAGCTAAGTACCGGCAAGATACAGCTGTTATATACCTTCCTCTTGAGAAATAGTAGCAATCTATCTGTCATAATTTGCGAGTGCTTGCCGAATCTGCTCCACCCCATTCTTATTCTTCTAGTTACTTCAATCTCGTGGTTCGGCTCAGCGGTTATTACCTGACCTAAGTAGACATAGTCTTTTACAACTTCAAGTGCACTATTACCTATCTTGAAGCGTTGCTCCTTTCCGAGGTTGTTGTACATTACTTTTCTTTTCTGCAGAATAATTTTAAGACCCACTTTTCTGCCCTCCTTGTCTTACTTCGTAATCATGAGTTACTCAGCAATGCAATGTCTTCGGCGAAGCGCAGGTTTCTAAGGTATTCTTCATTAACTCTTATCCCTAACTGTTCCCATTCTAGGCTTTTGAAAACCTCCTGTAAGCACGCGGTAAATAGCATTGGGGAGATTGTGTTCCCCTGCCTTACACCCTTCTTGATTGGTATTCTGTTGCTTTCTTTATGAAGCACTATGGTAGCAGTTGATCCCCTGTAGATTTCTTCCAGAATGTTTATATATACTTCATCTACGCCCTGATTCCACAGTGTCTGCATGACGGCTGATATTTCGTCATGTCTTCATGACGGCTGATACAAAAATATACGAGCCACCTAATCAAGTCTGGCGTGATAGCACGTGTGCCAAGGCTCGCGACAGTGACTTTTCAGCCAAAGTTCGTAGTTGCTGCTCGAGTGCGCCCGAAGAAAGGAAAAGAAGCATATCCTTTCTGGCTGAGAGTCATGGACGGCAGGCCTGGCACGCAGCGAGATGGGAAAGCATGCTTAATTTTTGATACGATGATGGCGGGTTTGTTTCAAAACCCTTTAGCGGTGTTTGTCGGCAGCGCTTAGGCGCTATACCTTCATGCGCGTAGAACGTAGAATATGTAGGGTGTTGTTATTGATTTGGGCTCGATGCGCAAGACGACCGTGACAAACAACGGGGCGAAAGTCCCTGTCGAGCTGCATGCGCAGTAACATAAAGTCGGTGTTCGCAGAAATCTGAAAGTATTGACAACTCGTTATACAGCCTAAGCAATGTCTCCTGGTGGCACAAATGTATTTTCACCAAGTAGCTGTGCTTATAAATATTCATTCTATCAACGTGCTTGCAGATCCGTATCTGCATTGTTCTGGCTCTTGCCACCAGCGCTTTTGCTGGCTTCGTCGGCACCGCCGGCTACACCTACGGCCTTGGCGTGGCTGCCCCAGCTGTGGCTGCCTATCACGCTGCTCCCGCTATCGCCACCGTTGCCCACGCTCCAATTGCCACGGCTGTCGCTGCTCCAGCAATTGCAAGTTACGTGGCTGCTCCAGTTGTGACCACTGCTCCAGCTGTGAGAAAGATTGCCACGACCTACCACACTCCCGCTGTCGCCACTGTCGCCCATGCTCCAGTTATCGCCGCTGCCCCAGCTGTCACTTACGCTGCAGCCCCTGCTGTTGCTGCTGTTCACGCCGCTCCAGCAGTAGCCACTACCACAGTCCACCACGCTCCAGCGGCCACAGTTGCGCACGCAGCGTACCACGCTGCCCCAGTTTATGGCTACGGTATTGGCACCCTCGGCTATGGCGTTGGTCACTATGGTTTCGGCCATGGTCTTCTCGGCTACGGTCTGAACTATGGTTATGGTCTTGGCACTCCGATCCAATATGGTGCTCTCCTCCACAAGAAATGTAAGTATATATGAAATAATGGCTTGAAACATGCAACATTACCCCAATATTTCTTTGCTATTCATCTAACATATCAGAAAAATTGCTCATGGTATTGTCTTCATTCTTCTCTTTTGCAGAATTGTTTCACTCAACAATATAACGACCCTTCACAGATGTGAATATCAATATCACCATGGTTACCTTGTTTACTGGCAAAGAATTATATGCTCCAGGTTTACGTAAATAAAGTGTTCCGACTTTGTGAAGAGCCATCCGGAGATTCTGTTTTTTGTAATAATAGGATGATTTGTAATCTGAGACCAAACAATCCGAGCCCGAGGGCGCTTTCGGTATTTATTAGAAGGAAGACGAATGGGCTGATGGAGATCCACTATGCCTTTGTGTAATCCCTTGCACAACGTTTTTCTTGTTTAGGGCAGCCAAGAGAGGGGTAGCGGAGCTTAAAATGGGGTGCTTGATTCGACAGCGAGAGTGCTGAGTCGAGCTCTCGGGGTACTGAAGTTGAAAAACCCAAAAGTGTTAGAGGTACAGCGTCTCGCGTCAACATAAATGCATCATCAACAGCTGGCTCAAGTTTTGCGCTGGTGCTCGTGTGACCAAGCTCCTTGATCAATTCCCAAGTTTGAGGTTTCTGTAGTACTTGTAAAAAGCCCCGCCATGGTGGTTTAGTGGCTAAGGTACTCGGCTGCTGACCAGCAGGTCGCGGGTTCAAATGGCGGCTCCGGCAGCTTCATTTTCGAAGGAGGCGGAAATGCTTTAGGCCCGTGTGCTCAGATTCGGGTGCACGTTAAAGAACCCCAGAAGGTCGAAATTTCCGGAGTCCTCCACTACTGTGTCTCTCATAATCATATGGTTGTGTTGGGACGTTAAACCCCCCATATCAATCAATAGTACTTGTAAAAAGGGAAGCCTCATAGATCGGAAATCGCAAACAAGTGGCCCGCGGATTTGTCACCAGTGACCTGGCCCACGAAAGATTGCATTCATTCCATTACTCTTTTGTTTTATTTTCTTCGTATGCGCATTGCCTACACGGGCATGAATGACCTCAAGCATTTTTTTTCTCTAAGGCATAACATGCAACTGCATGAAGTTCAAACATACTTTTATAGAACAAGAACTTTACACTTCCTAATCGGTGAGCAGGTTTCAGGTGTTCATGACATTGATATCGATTTGTTTCAGAACACCTCACGTAAAACCTACTTCATGAATAACCCCTATATGAGATACGGGAAAACCCTTTTAAGCGTTGAATGGTGACGCGAAGGTGCAGAGTCGAACGCTGACCACGGAAGCCGCTCTTACATAAAGGTGAAATGATGGCATTCATTTAATTAATTTCTGAACCGCTGCCTCTATTTCTGGCTGGTGGATTGTCACCTGGCGGTGCCCTCCGACGAGCATGAGCCGTAACATCACATCTTACGAAGTACATGCAGGGTGCACATGTTCGTACTCGCCTCTCTTCTTTTTCTTCCAAATCCCCTCCCATGACGTCGTTGGTGCTTTACTTAAGCAGCGAGCATTTTTTTGCGGCCGGTGCTGTTCGTAGTACGTAGTGGATTCAGAACACGCAGTGGTACAGTGGTGGCGCGTGTCCACGGCGGGCCACTAAACGTGGCTGCTAGTGAAAACGCAGTAAATCCGTTATTTTTCTCTAGTTTGGGCCTTATGTGAGAGTTGTATTTTGATTTTAGCTTCCAATCTTTCAAACGGGCTAAAAGTCCTGGCGTAAATCATTTCCTCACTATTCCTTAATGTCGGAAAAAGGCAACACCAAGTTTATGCGACGAAAATAAAGAGATTTCTTGATGTAACCGATTCTACATTTGTCCAAGTTAATTTAAACGGATAATGGAAATAGGTCAGCACTGAATCGAAGTGTGGAAATCAATTACAGCAGCCTAATTAATGGGTGGCATTCGTGAAATTTTAGTGGTGAACACAATGCTGTTCACTTTCAGCGTCACTTTAAACTTACCGCACGATGCAATGCAAAAACACAATAAACGAAACGCATGACGACGACCACAAGCGGTGGAATTTCATTAACCCTCATTGAAAAATTGCAACTATGGTTATACTTGCAATACATAGGTACCCGGAATTCCAACCTGGGTGCTCACGTTCCAAAGGTCAGAGTTTTAGCTACTCGACGGTAGTGGCGCACCAGCAGAACAAGCATTTTTGGGAACCACGTGATTTTGTCGCTACAGGGCACAGAACGAGAAAGAGATCGAGCCATATGATTGCACAACTATTGGGGAGAGAAGGCGAAAATTGTAGAGAGGAAGAGAAAAATAGATAAAGAAATGAGAAGACAAGAAACATAATAAGTGTGACAAAGGTTATAAAAAGCTGATTGTACTGCAAAAAAGAGCCCTACGAGCACTTTAGGATTATCGTAGATCTTTACACAATTTTACAACGCAGCCTGTTGATGCAACGTAATAAACAAAGCAGGACACATTATATCACGGATGCACCCAGCAACCCACGTTACAGCTTTCGGTAACGCCATTTAAAAAACACCAAAAACTAAGAACGAATTCTGGGAAACAGTCACAAAGTTACCAAGCACCTTCACTACTCTATAGAATACACTCTATACTCTATAGAATATAGAATTCACGATGAGCTTATGAAAACGTCGAATGAATCATTCAAAAAATTACTCATTTCACATAATATTAAGTTTGTCTGACAAAGCTGCTGTGTGTATTTTGAATTTCCGTGTCTTAATTGCAATTTTTAGTTGTTGGCTGGGGCAAAATGAACTATCAGCGTATTATGTAACATTTGTTTTTTTTTTGCAGACATGACGTGTTTATGCTCGCTTTTCTACTTCATTGTACACATGTCTCTTATTTTCGTGACTATTCAGTGGAATATGTCCGTACAGTGTATTTTGTATTGACTTGTTCTACGTCTGGCCTGCGTGCCGAACTGTCGTAGGAGCAGGAGGCTTTGTCAAGCCTAAGGGCTTTTAGCCTCTACTTCCTTTCTGTTATAAACAGAAAAAATAAAGTTCAATTCAACCAGACAATTTTATGAAGGTTGGCAAAAAAGGGAGCCGGGAGACAGAGAAGGAAAACATGGTCTAGCTGTGTATGTATAGCGTAGTAGAGCAGGGGGTTATGACTGAGAATTGAGCGTGAAGAGGAAGAAGAGGGCTAAGCTTACGATAGCGACGTGTAGTATTGTACAGCAAGGAACACAAAAAGATGTGAATGTAAGGGGAGAAGAGAGAGAAAAAGAACGCCGCCAGCTTTTCTATTTAAAATATAGATGGCGCGAACCTACGGCACAGTCACACACAGAGGCACCAAACACGAAAGCACAAGAAAGGCAGCACGCGAAGTGTTAAAGGCGTTCTTCATAGCAAAGAATAAGCACCGATATGTAAGCGCACTTTCTTTATCTTTATTTCCTGGTGAAATTATATTTATTGACTCTAGGCTGTAAGTTAGAAATAAAAAAGGCCAAACGAAAATGTACGTCTTGACAACATGTTCTGCTCGCTTCTATGATATTTCTGCAAAGCATTCCTAGCATTCCTGCGATGAATAAACAGCTGGAAGTGAGCGCTGTTTATTTTTGGCGCCTGGATGTGTGCGTGTGTGAACGTTCCTGTGCTTGGGCTCTAAATACGTTTTTAAAAATGAGCGGCCAACTAGCCCAAGAAGTCTATTGACGAGTTCCTTTATTTGTTTATTGTTCCCAACCCTACTGTCCCGTTTATTTTTTACTTTTCACTAGCCACGAAATAGTGATTAGAGCTCATGTTCAGCGTCCAATCAGCGCCGATTTTTTTGCTGCAACACTGTTTTATCTTACGATCCTGTCCCTATGCCAATGGAATGACCTGAGCAACGTACTATTCTTGTATATAATCTTGTATGCCACGTTCAGACAAACACAAATCACTGGTCAACAAAGAGTGGCAAATACTCACCTATGCTCGCTAGTGAGTAATGCTTTCTGAGGCTAAAGCTTTAGACGTTTCGTTAAACGCATACATATATAGCTGGAATTCCACGAAGTCAGAGGCTTTCGTAGATAAAAATCACCGCGCGATGAAGTCGTACATTGTCAATATTTTTGACATCCTCATGACGTAACTTGAATGCCATGCAATACACTGTAACATGATGACGTCATGTGATGTATTTGAAGCTTGGTCAAAGCAAGGTGTACTCAAGGTGGCCCGACCATGGAGGTATAGTGGAAAAACATGTAAGGGGCAAAAAGCTTTCGGGGGGCACCGGGCAGGATCAGCATTATGCACTACGAAGAATGAAAAGGTAAAACGTTTTTCGCATTCCAGTCGTCTTAGTTGAATGCGTAGGGTAACCTAGGAGCTTTTATGGTAATGCTTATCGCTATTTTTTACATAGGCTACTTTTAGTTCCCTGGTGAATTTTTCGAACCCCACTGGTTTCAACAGCTCATGGGTGTCTCAAGCTATTTGCACAAAAATCTCTGTTTTGAGTTTTAGCACATGATTAGAAGTCCATTGCCTGCGTAGCTTTTGTTGTTGTTGTTTTCTTCGTGCATTTGTGTTTAGGCTTCTTCGATTTGATAGACGCTTTGTGATGTAACTGTAAAGATATGTCCTCCACATGTAGGTGAAAAGATTATGTGTCTTTGAAAAAGAGATGTCTTTAGATCAGCATTTGTACAGGAGCCTCAGCTGTTTTAGGCAATGACCACAATATATAGAGTATCGGCTACTATGAGTCCTACTATTATACTATTGAACCCAAGCAAGAACAGAATTATTGACACAAAGACAGTAACCTTGAAAATGAAAAAAAAATTTCCAGAATAAAATGTAAGTGGTCCTGCGTCATTCTTGCTTTTTTGTTTTCAATTGGAAAATCGGAGAAGGGGATTAACGACATATATTTGAAAAGAGGGTAAATTGTATCAGTTCTATACCGCCCTCTTCGTTGACACCACTCATAATCAAATTTTGCTCTAAAAAGTTTTGGGGAGGTATTGAAGTGCATTTATTTCATCAGAGGTAGACCTACGTCGTCGAACCAGTGGCGTTGTCAGCAGTGAGAAATAAATAAGGGCTTGATGATTTGAATGGTTCTTCGTTGTCAGGTGAATGATCGAGATTTCTGAAAAGAAAACGTCAAAATAAATAAATATTATGTCGAAATTTTCTTACAATGAAGACCTGATTTCAAAATCGCCAACATTTACTAAATGTGCGAAAAAAACGTGAAAATAAATTATTACCAGGTAACAATTTCCTTCCAATGACTACAGTGGTTCTAAATACCACACAACACTCACCTGATATGTATAAATCTCTTAATCTTTTAACCAAACCCATAGCGGTCAGAGAAATAGAATGATTTGCCATCATGTGACCACTAAGCCCCACAAATATCTTGTTCATGGTAAACGACGATAAAAACTAGACTCTAAAAACTCTAATATCTTGCCTTCAGCGTAGTGTAAGTATGCTCCACAATTCAGCACGCGTTGACTTTGTTTACTAGTTATTCCTCAACATCAGTTTTAAATAGGTTGACTGTTTTGTTGTGATAAAAAATTGTACGTACACTTCTTCTTGCGCACCAGAGCGTTGTATTCGAGTGGAGTGCCCAGACCGTAGCCGTAGTTGAGTCCGTAGCCGATTAGACCACGGCCATACTCGTAGCTACCAACACCATAACCAAGATCGGGAATGCCGTAGCCGTAGTAGGCGGGGGCAAAGACTGGAGGGCCTTGAGACAAGCTAGGATAAATTAAAACTGGGACAGGTTGCCCATTGGAGACACCTGGAGCAGCAAAGGGGGAAGCATAGACTGGCTCAACCAAAGGTTTCCCATGTGGGCCAGTACCGGCAAGCCGAGCGCCGATAACGTTGCTAGGAGCTTCAGTAGAGGTGGGTGGAGTATGCGAAGCACTTGCAAGTCCAAGAGCAGTGGTGGGGCTTGGAGTAAACTTGCTCACTGGTGAGGATCCAGTGAGACCAGAAGTATGGGTGCGGGCTGCCGCCGCAGCAGCCGCAGCCGCCGCAGCCGCTGGAGAAGTGGCGTAGCTGGTACGCGTGTCAAATTGCGCTACAGCTGGGGAATGGGCGTAGCTGGTATCAAAGTTCACCCCAGCTGGTGTGTTGGCATGGCTGGTGTCATACCTTGGTACAGACGCACCGTTGTCGTAGCTTGCTACGGCTGGGGCACCGGCGTAGCCACCATCAAACCTCGTCCCAGCCGGGGTAGCGGCATAGCCGGGAAAAGGCGCTGGAGGGACTACACCATAAGGTGAGGCAGGGTAGCCCCCAAAGAAGTCTGGCAAGCCTTGATCAGGGGCGTAGCCATTAACTGGCGTAGCGAATGTGCCGATAATTGGATGCCCGCCGTGGGCGCTTGCAGCCCTGGGGCCAGCTGAAGCACTGTTGTATGTTGAGGTGCCATTTTCGGCAGCTTGGGATGAACCATAGAGAGCTGTGACTTTTGCGGCAGCTGAAGAAGCAGGCCCACTAGGCGCAGTGGCGTAATTGGCTGAATACTTGCCGGTTCCAAGACGACCGGAGCTGTATGCGGGAGCTGAAGAAGCACGCGAAACACCAGAACTTGATTCGTAGTCTACACTGCCGATTGGGCCAGCGAGAGCTGACTTCACAAGGAGCAGAACAGTGAAAAGGCGGATCTGTAAAAGACGAGAAATTGATTTATGTGCATTCAAACTCAGTGATTTTACAACTCTGTGGTTGTATATTAAAATCGAGCACTGGTGAGTTCCCCTCGTGATTAGACAAGCTGCAGCTATATCCCCCCGTAACACTTGGGAAAAAGTAAAGAACAATCACAGTAGCCAAAAAGATAGCGAGTTTTCAGCCTGCTTCTGTGGCGGCATTGCATACGCAAGAATGCCATGTTCTAAGTCATTAGCTTACGCAAGATTTCTGCGCATGGGCACTATGAGAAACTTAGTGCCATTGCGCGTGCAACGCAATTACAAACTAAATTCATGCAGTCGTAAAGCCGGCTGTTTGTTTGTGTGACCAACAGCTCCTCTAATGGTGAGAAAAATCGCGTTTGTTTTCGGTTCACGTTTTTCAGCAAGCACAATAAAGAGAAACGCAGGGATGCAATGAAGATTGGTTTTACTTGTTAAACGCTACGTAATGGCGTAGAGAGAAATACAGAGAAAATATTTGTAGTATTTAGCGCAGGAAACTATACATAAGCAGAGAGAAATTAAAAAGGTTCAAAAACAGTTTGAGTATTGGTGAGCACTGAATATTTAAATAAAAGGTTTGATGCCTTACCATTTGAGGTATGACAATGCTAATTCTCTCGGCCACGTCAGACACCAGGTTTATACGCACATTCAGTGCGTGTAAATCTGTACGCACGTTCTATGCATCTAAACCTGGTTGCCTTGGCAAGCACCACTCGTTGCCTAGGCTGCTAGTTGGTAACATTGCCAGCATTCATCTAGTTGTGCGCGAACTGCTCTAGAGCTGGCATCTGACCAATAAACCCTTGCAAGTTATTACCAGGCGTGCCTGGACAAGACCTTCGCAATAAAATAAAAATCCAGTAGAAAAAAAAAAGGCCAAAAGCTCGTTTTCTTTGGTGGACACCGCCTCTTGAAGCTAACAGAAAGCGAAGCTAAAGAAGGGATAGGAGAAAAGTTGATTGATATGTGGGGTTTAACGTCCCAAAACCACTATATGATTATGAGAGACACCGTAGTGGAGGGCTCCGGAAATTTAGACCACCTGGGGTTCTTTAACGTGCACCCAAATCTGAGCACACGGGCCTACAACATTTCCGCCTCCATCGGAAATGCAGCCGCCGCAGCCGGGATCCGAACCCGCGCAGGAGAAAAGTTCGTACTGTTAACATTATTGTAGTAGGCATGACATATATAGAAATAAATTTATGCGGACACAAAAGCAAGACTGGTATATAATGTTTCGTGGAGACATTAGGCAAAATCTACTAATACCCTGATTACAAGCCTTAACAGAACAACGATCGTAAGTAGTAGGTAATCGAAGCCAAAACCGAGGAACTGTGTCTGCATGGTTTACGCCTGGTGTGACAGTAAAAAAAAATACGACTTAAAAGGCAGCAGCTGGTCGTCGAGCTGGGAGTGACCTAGATCTCCTAGCAAAGTGTGCAGGATACTTCCTGAAATGCTTGTAAATATCTACTTTTCAGTTTTCGCACACGCAAGGTTGGAAATACGTTATTTACTGAACAGTGAAGGAAACGTTACCATCCGATTGAGAATAAACGCATGGCCATATGGTATCAGTATGGTTGCTTGGGGACAAGTACAATTAAAATGGAAGGACCTGGTAAGATGTTTATAAAAACTGTGTGATTACGAGCTGCACAAAAAAGTATCTCATAAATAGAGTAATCACCACATTTGACTGGACCGGAAATACTTAGGACCACGGTTTCCTTGTTCTCAGAGACCATGTCGCATGCTCGACTATCACACTATTGCTGAGACAAGTACTTAAAGCAGCTCGAAGCAGCCACTGCTGTTACAGCAGTGACTATTTGAGTGATACACTAAAAAAAGCTTTAAAAGCATGGTATACATGAAAAACAATCAGTCAATACTCTGTTGAGTGAACGTAAACAACCGTTCACAAACGAAACAGCAGAGGCCACCTTGTTGAAAAGATGATGATAAATACACGTCACCTACATCAAAAAGGTATTTCTGCCGCGAAACTCTCGCCTTGAAAATACGCCTGTTTTAAGAGACAACAAAACAGTGCACCCATATGCTATATGAAAGATTACAACTAAATGCTTGTGGCGTCTCGCAAAGCATTGAAAAGAGCGTGTGTAGACAACATGAACATGGCGTGTTCATAATGCAGTCAATTCTGAAGCAGCCACCATCTTCGGTGCTTTGTGTTCAAAGACTTCCTAAAAGGGCAACTTCAATTCGGAATTTATATTACCGTGTATTTGTATAGCTACGAAACAGTTGTGAGTGTTCTGCCGAAGAAGAAAGAAAGAAAATAAACGGCTATCTGCAACACCTTCTCTTTCCACCGTACAAGCCTTGGTTTTTCTCTCATTAGCGCATGCAATTAGAAATATCTACAAATCAGATAACTAGAGACCAAGACCTCAGTAAAGTAAACGCACATATATCATCATTGAGCATTGACATTCAACACACACCCACACAAGCACACACACACAAACACACACACACACACACGCACGCACACAAACACACGCACGCACACGCACACACACACACACACGCACACACGCACGCACACACACACACACACACACACACACACACACACACACGCCCAAACGTGCGAGCGCTCTGTGAGCGTGAACCCTCAAAACAATCATACACATATACGCTCGCAAGAAAGTACCAAGCACTCATGCATGCAAGAAAATGAACACCCAAAATGAAAACCGACACCCTTCACGCATGAGCACACATACCCACACATGAAATCGCATGCACATTGACGAAAGAGTCTTTTTCCAGTTCGTCGGATGATGATTTTGCAAGAAATAATTGCCTAAACAGAACTGTTAAATTGTATATAGAAGTGTTTAGGATAATGAGGAGTGGGCTTCGGCAGCCTACTGTTTGCTTACTACACAGACTTTCGAGGCCCGCTGATGCCAGAATCAATCGTGCCTTCATAACAGTTTTTGTCCCTCTGTGGACAGTGCATTCGCCGCTCACATGCGTGTGTCGACGAGCCTTCATGCATTTGGCGGCAGAAACGACGGACCGAAGAGAGCTTATCGTGAGAGCTTGATTTAAATAGTCAATTTGCAGAGCAAAGAAAAGTTATACCTTACGTTGATAGTGATAATGTGTGATCGCATGAGTCATGCGGGCAGGCGTATTACAACCACAATAAAGTACCAGCTGATTCACCTAGTCTATACAATAGTCTGAATTATGCGTCAATTAAAAGTCCAACTAATTATATATCTACATTGTTTGCAGGCTCGAAAACGTGGTCATGCTTGATTTCTGGTTTTATCATGCGCATCGTCAACTTCTTTCACCTTCATCGCAACTGATGGGATTGTCTCTTCGCGCCAGCTTTGAAACACACCTGCATTACATTGCTGCATCACAATGCTTCTGAAAAGTATGGAATAGTCACATGTACTTCAACGTAAATCCTCTCAGACTTTTCTTCGTGTGAGGCTGCCCACTTGCTGGAGTAGCGTGCCAATAATGGAAGCCCCTACTTGACAGTTGACGCTGTGCCCCGAACTCTCTCAACAACGCTTGCATGTTAGCACTGCATGGTGCCACGCCAAGCTTGCTTGGTTGCGCTCCGGTTTGGTGAAGCCTCACCTCGACAAGTGGCCCGTCACGAACAGAAGGACAAACGTCTAATAAGTTTAAACGCAACTTAATCGCTGCACCACCAGCGAAACTGGTATAGTTTATTGGCGGCTGTGCCATGCCATCTTACGCTCTGCTGAAGCGGAACAGCTACAAGTGGAAATTCATTAGTATCGTTCTTGTGCTTCCACTGTGTTATTTCTAAATTTAGCAGTGGTATATATATATATATATATATATATATATATATATATATATATATATATATATATATATATATATATTGAATTCAGTTTCATCCATGATTCTAGCAGGCACCCTCTCTTACTTAGTCATCCGTATCAGTACTTACCATTTTGAATTTCGAGCACTTGATCGTTGGTTCAGTTGCACACGCGTTAGAGGCAGACCGCCCTTTATATACAGGGCATAGACTGCGCCAGAATAGACGCGCCTCGTGGTTTGAGATCACGACGACCCGATAGTATATATAAGACTTTACATAAATGAAAGAGAGAAAGGAAGTGGTGGGACAAGTGGTATCACGTAACGTTACGGGATGTGAACGCTAATGAGAGTACTCCTGCTGCCAACGGGGAGGGAGATGGGCTATCCTCTTCCGCCCTGAATCAAGCAGACATTCTTGAGACCCCTTATAACAAAGAAGTGTACTTTCCTCCTTCGAGGGTGGAGCTGCAGAATTAGAATGCAATGGTGCGACATCTGGTTTTTTCTGCTCCTACGACTGCTGAGATTTCCTTAGAAATGGAAGTGGTACTTCGATAACAAAAATGCGACTTGAATTTCAATATCAGGGGCGTAATTCAGCAGGGGAGAACGTTTCAGAGAATATGCACCACTTGGTAATAAGCAAGGAATCGAGAAACCGTAGCATTCTCTGAGCCGTTGCGGCATACATTTCATAAAACTGCTTTATGCGAGAGCAAGTCAAAAAGAACATAAATAGCAGAACGTAGCGTGATACATTATCTTCTCATTGTTATTTATGTCGTCAGAAGTCGAAAATACCTTGCTTGTTTTACAGCAACAAGTTGCCGCCCTTGGAGTTTTAACCAAGGACTGATGTATTGGAGAGACATGGCCCACCTTAATTTGAAAAGAAATGCCGTATCACCCATTTTGTTCTCAAAGACAGTTTCTAAGTTGGATACATAGCATATTCAATGAAATGTCAAAATAATGACGTATACTGTACCGCATAAAGTGGAGCTCTTATTAGTGTCTTCATAGAAGCACAGGAAATCTAATGACATCCGCGTAAAACCAAATCCCATGGCTGAACGCTAGACCCAAACGAGTGGAAGCTTGTGAATTCCACAATCAGTTTCACTGGAAGCACAAATGCTAAATGTGTGGTGTTTTAAATGTCAGAGTACCAATACGAGTAGGGACCACGCCGTAGTAGGGGTTCGAGATTCACGTTGCTTGAAGATTTCTTATTAGGAACCTAAGTATAAATATGTGGCCATTGCTACATTCTAAATATTACCGCTGTGGCCGCAAACCAAGTCAGTGTCATGAAGCTCACCAGCGTAAAGGCTTACCTCGCTCGTGACCACTTACCTCGCTCGATGACCTGTGAAGCTGCAATGGAGATTCAGTTGCGCTTCCACGCCATTAACCACAGAGCTCAAATAATGCCGTATTTAATTAGCCCATTGCCATAAAATATATAGTTTTATCTATAAACGAAAGTCTAAATCATTGTAACTGAACCATGTATACAAAACGCGTCAATGAAGCGCGTCTTCATGGAACTGAAAGCCTGCTTCCAGTCTTCCTTGTCATACTGCTATTTTCGCCAAACACAGAGAATGACACAATGAGGACTGAGCTTAAACTGTTGCATGGGTACACCCCACTCTTTCCACAACAGACAGCGTCCGTGACCTTCCTCCTTTAAACCCGGCCTGCTTATCAGAGTCGGCATCGAAAGTAGCGTCTGCAGCACTTAAAGCTGCTTAGGGATTCTGAGCAGCAACATCTTGCCGTTCACTTTCAGCTCCGATAACATACAAAGCATAATGTTGCGATAGCCACTTCCTGATTTAGACCTTGAATCTTTTTAGGTCGACTGCCACTGGCGAAACTTTATTATCACTAAACATACACCCAGACTTTTCAATGTAATTCTACCATGAGCGTTCTAAGAAGTTATCCAGAGCCGGTGCGCTATGGTGGATATACCGAGCTTGGCAAAAACTCGGAATCTTTCCGAGCTTTGGCGTCACCTCCATTTGCACGAGCCAACAGTGCGAAAAAAAATCAAATCCGCCATTAACCACGCTGCGTTTCATCGGTTACGATAGAACCCAGCATCGCGTCAAAGATGGCCGAGAAACTATATGGTGTTTCCAAACCAGAGGCATCTTCTTGGATTTATTTGTCGTTCCAATGAGTGCAAAAGGGCAGTCATGCGATAAAAGTGTCAGAAGCTTTTCCTGGTGGTATTTTTTTAAGGCAGGAGCTCTTTAAGCTTGTTCTGGAGCTTTTAATGACTGCACTAAGTCTGCTTTAAAATAATCAGCACGGTAGTCCCTTGGATTCGTTCTAGCTGACTGTTTCACAGCATCGCGTCCACAGCTAAAGCTGAGGCGACGTGTTAGTTATCATGATTACCCTGCACATTGTCGCACGCTGTTCGGCTGGTGTGCTTTTCTTGTCGCCTTCATCGTCCGCTAGCCCCTGAACCCATGCAGCCGGCTAATTAGCTATATGGCTGGGAGGTATGCTTGGCTAGTGAGGCCAGAACATGCTATGCCCAAAGTACTTAGGCGAAGCCAGGATAAGGATGAGGTAATTGTGCCATATCTTAGCTAGAGTATGGTAATGAAGTGATGTGAATCTACAACAATTCTAACTGAAGCATGCAAGTTCACGCACTAGTGAATTCATGCTAATTACTGGGGTGTTAATAAGGAGCCCCAAGTAAAACCTTGCTAAGTTCAGCTTACTAACGTGATTACCATTTGGATAATGCTAAAAACAATTACGTTGATTAGTTTTAGACTAATGATGGCTTTGCTAACTAAACCTGATTTAATTATTGTGATTTTAGTGGCAACCTCATCAATTAGGACAACACTGTTTAGTGTTATGCTCATGAAGCGTTAGATAGTTATAATAATCATAATTAAAACACAGCTGATGCTTCCTTCACTACGAAGTGGACGAAGCAGATGAGTAGACAACCGAATGAAAATATGGAAGAAGCTAGGTTATCACAAGCTCGTTTATGTATCCAGCCTTGCATATTACTGCGATACGACCCGGTTATTTCATATGCAAAGGAGTTGCTAATTAGCGTCCACCGCCCCAAACGCTTGGTAGTGCCGCAGTCACCATGGCAGTCACGACTTGAATTAGGCTCTTCGCAGAATGAACAACTTTGTGTCCGAGTTAACGCGCCAATCAATCCAATTGAGAGACACCCGCGGCGAAGATTGGGTACGCCCACCACTTTCGCTCTTGTCGAGGAGCAGTGCCCATGCCCCAAGGCCAGGGAGTGGCACGATTTATCTATCAGCTTTATATCCCGCTAAGTATGCAAGTTAAAGTTATATCATGACGTGGCTGCTACGTATCGCATTCGATTTCCCCGCAATCACGACAGATCCACTCACAGCCACGTTGCCGCCATTATGCGAGCGCCCCTGGTAAGAACCTGTCCTTATACATATGTACAATATTTAATAAAAAGCAGAAAAGTGCTATGTATGCACCCTTGCTGCCTTTGGGAGTTTATATGGTTATGCTGCAGTTGGAACGAAAGAACTTGGCCGAAAGAGAACAAACGCCCACGAGCATGACCATGGATGCCACCTAATGAGCTGGCGAAGAGATAGAGTGACAATACAGCTGAAGGTCCTGCACTGCTGAAATAATGACTGAGTGGCGGTGCTGACGTGTGCGCGCGGGGGGTTTCTTTGATAACCAGCACAAATGCCTAACACGCGTTTCTGACTTGACGCACGTTCTTGTAGTCACTCAGCGCGGCGATCACGCGCTCCGCACTGTGTTCGTGCCATGGACACCGCAGATTGAGCTCGAAGCATCTCGTGTTGCCGAGAAGCTCGGACTAGCCTGCATAACACCGAAAATTACAATTACAGATGTTGAAAATTACACTTATATAATTCTGAATAAACCAATATAAGCAGATCAAAACCACTAAAAAGTACTGCAAAAAATGGCTTGTTTCGTGTGGTGAACTTAAGTTTATTTTTGCAATGTACTTTTATTGTTTAGGGCTGGAACGGCAAATAGAGATGTTTCAAATGTCTATACTCGGGGATGCTCTATCTTACACCACAAAGCTTTGGTAAGTGAAGCAGTGCATTGCGATACATTTCATTTCCCACTTTCTTTATAAATCACCGGAGGGATCGCACGCTTCAAAGCAGTCGGCGAATTTCTTCGCGAAACAAATCATTTCAGTTTCGGAGACGTGCACGACGTGGAAAGAAAGAAACAAATTCATTGAGAGCACCTCACCTACAAACAAGAACCGTAACGGACTTGCTAACCATTGTTGCAGTACGTTTAAAAGAACATGCATGATTAAAAGACAACAGTGAAAAAGCAAGATACCCTATATATCATATATTATTATTAACGAAGACGTAACGTTCCAAAATGGGGCGGCAGCGAATCGATGGACCTAAAACATTTTCCATAAATTAGTATTATGACGTTGTAGTCACGACCATGGTTTCTGAAAGAGAAAAAACAAAGTGGTAAAAATAGGTTTTGATTTAGTAGCCGCACTTTGGTTCATTTGCATTGAGAAATCTTTCCTCTTGGTGACAAGCGTTTGGGGACATTTTCGGTAAGGTGCAGTTTAACGATCGCATGACGTCTCTGTTTACTGAAATCGCGTTGTATGAAAACTAAATGTCTCTGTCTTAGCATTAAGAAAAATTCACTAGCTTTCATTTGGTGTCGCCTTCTGGTCGATGCAGTGATAATCGCTTTGGAGAATGGTGCAATTAGTAGTTCTAAACATTTTTTGGCCTTCCATTAACATGGAAATTCGAGTCGTATACATCAGTCAACAAGATTGCAGGACATCCTTACGCAGTGAAAATTATTCGTTTCTTCCATGGGAGGAAAGCTGCTAGTGTGTTACTCAGCTGCAATTTGGGAGAAAGGCGACCGAAGAACTTCAGTTTCTAAAACAGTTAGTGCTATCACCAGCTGACAAATTAATTTCTGGTTAAGCCACGCGTTACGATTATATTGGCCTCAACATTTTGGTGTATTTGGCACTTAGTATCTCCAGCATTTGCATATTTTCTAGTTATCGGCCTATTTTTAACATTAACCGAATACCTCGTATAGTGAATTCATTACCTCAGACTGAATGAATTATCATGAAAGCTTGCGATAAGCAACCTAATCAAGTGAGGTTGGTCTTGCCACACGTTCTGATGAAATAATAATTGGGCTCGTGACGGAGCCCGCGGGAAACCAAAAGACGTCGTTGAGAACAGTTATTAGGTGGTTCTAGAAAAATTACAAGTGCGATATTTGTGTCATTTGGTGGTCCTACTTGAGCTTATAATGCAGGTACCCTATTATTCGGAGAGACATGCTGACTGCTTCAATATCCATACATAATACTCAGTGCTTTGTTAATGATCAGAATCAACCCTAGTTCATCGTCATCGTCACGTACATCCCAGACTTGAAATCAATACCACACACCACCCTGTCGTTTTTAAATAGATATACAATGTAGGAAGTATTTTGCCACTATCGGCAAACACTATAGCAATAACGTGCCACATGTCTCAATTGTTTACTTGGTTTCCAAGTTTCTATTTGTCCGCCTTTCAATATATGTTACCACCGCTTCACACTTTGTAGGATCATACACAACATCAGGAACGTTCTGAAAGAATCATTCGGGTTTTAATTGCTCTACGCAATCAGACAATATTGTCACGAATGACTGGGCTAGTTAGTATTGGTTATTCTTTTAGCTGAATATTGAGCGCTTATGTTATGGGAATCTTATTGTCTCTGTGCACGCCCTTAGTCTGTTAAAAGATGAATCAATATTGTCATTTTTACAAAAGCATGCCACTTATTACCACGTAATAAAAATAATTGAAGTGTAAGCCAAGTATAGAATAAAATATAGCAATATGAAAAATGAAGGTATGTGACTGAAATCATAAATTATAAATGGTTTTATTTTCCAATCAATCTGGTGGGGGTGCCTCAGGGGAAAAGCTGTACTTAGAGCTTTATTGTGCCTTAAGGCCCCCACAAGGCGTCAGTAACGCTAAACAGCAGCATTCATACACAGCCTCAGTATATATCCAAAGTCACATCATACACAATGTATTACCTGACTCCAACGCATATCTGAATGACTACACTCATATATGCATGAATACAGCAACAAGTTACGCAGAGTGGTTGGCTGTCCAATGTAAGTTAGTGTGAAATGAAATAACTTACCAGGGAGACTGAAGAGCTGCTTTTTTGTAGACTAATGATGTGCGTGAGTCTGTGGACCTTTTTATACTACCACTGGTTGCATTACTATGCACGGCATGTTAATGAAGCTAGGAAAGGGACTTGATTCGCTTGCATAACCAGCACTGCAGTCTAACCTAAGCTCCGGCTTTCGTAGCTTATGACGAGAAGGCTACGCGTGCCGAAGGTTAATAAGGCACGCCCTGAAGACCTTACAGAGAACAAGATGGCGGTAATATTAGTGATAAGTAACAGACAATGACGCACCATTATCTTTTACTTTACATTAGTATTGTGTGTAGTGAACAAAAATCGAGTCCTAAAATTTGCGCTTCTTTTTAAGATGAGGCTGAGCCTAACCCAATTCTGTGCATTACGATATCTGTTGTTCTGTTTTGTTGCAGAAGAAGTCATAAAAGCTAGAAAGGTTTTTAATCGCTGTCGTACTACATGAAAAGTTGTGCCCTGCTTCTTAACTTGCGTATGTCATAAATTCTGTTATTGCAAGCGCCGCCCACCCACCCAGACAGCGAAGGTGTTTTATGGTCGATATAACGACACGCAATTATTCTTGGCATCTCAAGAGAATAGAGCAGCCACCCTATTCATATTCAGATTCATATTCAGTTTTTAAAAGCTGCTATGTTGGCAGCTTCATGAGGCTTCTACCCCTTGTACTGGGCATCAAACAACCACAAAGCCCAAATACGAAAACAATTGGAAACCACGTTTTAGTTTCGTTTTTGCCACTGAATTTGAGTGAACGTAATTATTTCTTATTGAATACCGGACGCCTTTTCGATATCTGAAAGAGGTAATCAGTTATTTGCATAAATTACTTCAATGGTCCCATTTGACATGAATGCATAACTTCACAAATTAGAGAGGTCTTGAATTCGACTTGCGAATGTCAGCCCAAAATAATGTGTTGAGCTCTATTGCGGTGATTGTCGCTGCCGAAGTAGTAATTGTGAAAACAAGAAAGAAATGACGAACTTCTCTGATTTCTTAAGATTTCGGACACACTTCATGCAAGAGATAAATGCTTATTGCGGTCTATGCTCATCCATTCATCTAACTATACTTGCTGCTCTGGAAGGGCTGCGAAGTTTATTTTTCACTATTAAGTACTGAGGCGATCTCACAGAGTTTCAGTGAGGTGTAGGTTCAAACGCTGTGCTAAGGATGTGCTTCACTAACGGCAGGATTTTTCGTTGCCGATAATCAGAGAGTTTTGGACGTGGTACCGCAGGGAGTTTGTAGACCCAAGCAATTTGCGAGCTGTCGGGGCTCATACGCAAAACTCCAGCCACTCTTGGGCCTTTGCGCTCACGTTGACCAAAGACACACAAGTCAAAACTAGCGAAGCTCCCTGAGGCGGTGATACGACACAGATTAAGCGCTGCAAATGCCGTTAGATGGGCATATCACTTAATTTTAATTTTTGTTTCGTGGGGCTAACTGTATTGTCAAACTGTGCACATCCTCTGAACACAAGAAAAGCCTACGCAATGCCGCTTGGGGATACAGTGTTTTAGGCCATGAAGTCTAGAACTCTCTTTTAGTTCCCTTTGGATTGCAGTTTCTACATGTGGGAACATAGTCCTCACTCCGCATGCAGTTGTGTGAAATAACTAAACTGTGGCGTAAAGAATCGTACAAGTAGTGAAGCCTCAATGAGTGAATTCTCCTGAAAATAAAACTTGGACCAATGAGCCATGTGCTACATGACAACCACCACACTGTCGGACTCATGAAGGACCCAATGCAAGCTCTTCCTTTGGCACTCACGAGGAAGTCCTAATCTGAACATGTGGCTTGTTAGAGGCGCTCAAGAGTCGAACGAATATCCTGGAGAGATCTGTGGGAAGCTGAAGGCGAACATGCGGGCTAAATAGCTACGTGAGGATAAGTAGTGTTCAACAAACCTGCATATGTTTCTACTCAGATACGGTTCAATGATAATGGTTTAACAATTTCTCAGAACAAATAGATATTATTTTATTTGTCAAGCGACGTTTTTTTTTCCCAATGCCTATTTTCTGACGTACGGGATATTCTTATACACGTGGTGCTGCAATGTCCACAGCATGAAGTAAACTATCTATACGAAGCTTCAAGACACCCATGCCGAAAAAAAAGTTGGCCGCAATATTCACAGCACTCAACTTTGAAAACCAGTTCAGTTTCTTGAACCACGTACGAGACGCTGAATTAACCAACAACAGCTTTCTACCCTGAGTAATTCACCCATCTAGTAAAGTTTTTATAAAACTGAAAGCTTACTCTCTCTTCATTTCCAATATTTAGAAACTCGATTACTCCGTTCGTGTAGCGATTTTCTGAGACACGTCAATTCACAAGCAACAAAAAGCGGTTGGGAGCGTGTCAAGGTTCATGCAATGGCATAAGTCGTTCAATTTCTGTCACATTTCACTGCCCCAAAGCTACTTTTTACATGTGTCCAACGTTCGCCTCACTTATTCACCCCAACTTTCTGCTTGCCAGATTCTAAGGGGAGAAATATGGGAGGGACAGGACACCTTCGGCAGGTAATCGTGGCACTGCCATGCTGTTGTATAATTCTGCACTGTCTCACCCTTTTGGAACCTTTTGGAAGGTTTCGTCACCGTCATGCTGCTTTAGTATGAAGGTCGCCTATCATCATCGCGATAGTTCGGCTAAAGTGATCCTCATTACTATATTTACTATATGCCATGTACAGCCCTTACCAGAAAAATACTGCTGCGCAGCATCATCAGTTTCTTACAGAAAGGTCACAAATAGGCCCATAAGACTGGTGCGTTTGTAATAAATCATGCACTTAGTTCGAACTACAAATATATGTCCAGAATTATTCTCAGTTAGTATACTAGCTCGGATGACAAAAACGCAATAGACAGTTTTCCAATGGTTTTACACTCGCTGCATCTAACTTTAAATAAGAAATACGCACAGGTTCTATTTAATTCACGCAACTAGAAAGCAAGAGCAGTCGTCTTTTCCTTCTCGGACAATGTATGAGGGAGCAGCAAACACGAGCTGTGGCTTCAAGTGTCACTGCCATTTGCCGTATTGATTTTGGTCCCTTTAGGTGACGCTCGCTCCGGTTCTGTTCGCCGCCTAAATAAGGACACTACAAGAGCATCATGTGGCTTTACGTAACATGACGTCACTGCAGAATTTGTGATGTCACCAATTGTTGCGATTGGCGCCGTCATGTTGACGTCATGTGATGACGTGAACGCGTCTGGTTGATTTTTAGCAGCACTCAGCCTGGATACAGGGGAACCGTGACCACCAGAAGTCAAATTGTCCCTTTGACGAGGCATGATTTTCCCGTGAAAATCTTGCAACGCGAGCCTTTTAGGCAAAGCATAAAATTTAGCACGAAATTTCTATCCCAAACTTTGGAGGGTAGAAGCTGTCCGCATATCTTTTGTAGTTTGTACTGCATCTCTGGTAAATTATGTTTAAACCATTGTAAAGGCAGTGATCGCATTTGGAAATAATATGACTATAAAGCCTTAATTTCGCGTTCAACATAGTGTAGCGTCCTCATAAACCCATAATAACATGCAATGTTACCATTCCACATTATTGCAATAGTATTAGAACTAAACGAATTTAAAATTGCTTACCGCGATAAACAGGAGATGGTACCACAGCGTGAAATTGATGAAAAAGTTTTTGCCTGCACACACCTGAGTTATTGAGCATGATTTTGTCTACGCCTCGCATCTGCACGGCTGGCTGTATGTCCGTAAGCATTTGTTGCGTGCAAAGCAAGAACATGTTTCCGGTGCTTTCCAAAACACATATATCAGTGACTGCGTAAAACTTCTCTTGTGTAAGTACGTTTGCGTGTCATGGCAGTTATGGCACTCGTGTTCAAAATTGATGAACGTTGAAGCATACTGCCTCGGCGACAAAGTACAGATTTTTTTGGCTTCAATATTTCAATAAGAGGTAGTTTAGTTTTAAGGAAACCAGCTTGTAATGGTTGTACTTGAATGACAAGTACGCTACTCCCTGTTCTCTCTAATATACAATGTTTATACGTGCAGAATAATGTTGTATATGTAAATAGGCAATGCAACATCTGCACACAGCACAGGGCGTAACAAGTTTGCTAGAAATTGCGCATAATCAGTAAATTTTATTTTTGGCGATGTATGGTTGCATCGCCGCATTTTCGTGAAGGATGTCGAATAAGAATGATCGAGTCGTTGTTCTTGATGATGATTCTTGCTCTCTCGATAGCCGTTTCTGAAAATTTAGAAAAAAGATACGCCGTAAGAACACAATTTGTTTAGACGTCATTCAGTCATTTACAAGCATATATACAATAAGCACGAAAGACACTTTTTACACAAAGGAAATGTGTCGTGCTATGCCTCCCCAACTACACATGTGTGTCGTCTAAGCTATGCAGCTCAGTTTCTTCATGAAAAACTAAGAATCCAATATCGGCAAAAATATTGTAGTAATATAATTATCATACTTAATAAAAAGGTGGCTTTAATTTGCTGCTATTGAAAAAAAACGTAGAAATGAAAGCCTTTTTTTTGGATTTTTTCAACAGGTATCTGTATATCCACGGTTAAGGCTTTCGCAGTGTTCTATATATTTCTTTTTGCGATACCTGTGCGTATATGCATAAGAACAAACTCCTTCTATATTAACAAACAATACATACACTTCTTGCGGAGGAGAGCACCATAGTGGAATGGAGTGCCGAGACCGTAGCCGTAGTTGAGACCGTAGCCGAGGAGACCATGGCCGTAACCGTAGCTGCCAACACCGTAGCCGAGGGAGCCAACACCGTAGCCGTAGTAGGCTGGGGCGGCGTGGTAGGCGGCTACAGCTGGAGCAGCATGGGCAATGGTGGCCACAGCTGGGGCATGGTGGATGGTGGCAGTGGCGACAGCAGGAGCAGCGTGGATGGCAGCAACGGCTGGGGCAGCATGGACGGCGGTGACAGCTGGAGCAGCAGCGTAGGTGGCAACTGGGGCAGCAGCAATGGTGGCGACCGGAGCAGCGTGTGCGACGGTAGCGACAGCTGGGGCAGCATGGACGGCGGCGACTGCCGGGGCAGCGACGTAGCTAGCTACGGCATGGGTGGCGACAGCGGTGGCAACTGGAGCATGGGCAACGGTAGCGATGGCTGGAGCAGCGGCGTAAGTGGCGACTGGTGCAGCGTGGGCCACAGTGGCTACCGCTGGAGCGGCAGCCAGGCCAACGCCATAGCCGGCAGTGCCGACGAAACCAGCGAAAGCGCTGGTGGACAGGGCCAGGAGGATGCAGGCGCGGATCTAAGCAAAGAGCATTTGACATTATATCTCCTAAATGGGTTCTAAATAAATATATCTAATGCACTTGGTTTCTGGATTGCAGGCGCAAATTATTATACCTCTCGTAGACGACTCACAGAAGCCTATTTCTGCAAAGGTTCTAGTGGTCAAAAATATCAGTCACGCTACGTTATGTGCTGAAGGAAATGTATTGCTTGGAAGGCCACGTGGAAAGCTTTGTAGAATAGCAAAGGCAACAAAGATGACTTTTGTAGGGATGTTTTACAACACGTATATAAAATTAGCAAAAATTAGTACTGGCATTTACTTTCACTGAGTTCTCGTTCTAAAAGCAAACGTCCCTTGCTTCACAAAATAATTACGCCTAGATATTCACAATATTCACCACTGAGTCACTGTGTTTCTTTTTGTACAATAATAATAAAGAAACTTTGTTGTGTTTTTTACAATAAGTGGGTTCATTGAATGTGTTTAGTCTTGTTGCTGAAAACGTATCTTTTCTTACCTATGTTGCACTATTTTGTAATTTAACATTATTTTTGGACGCTTAATCGTTTGTCAGCTTGTCGATTAAAGGATAAAAATTGTGCGAGTAAAACCTATGGAAATTGACGTGCGTCATTTATTTTTCATCTACGCTTACCGAGTATTTGAATACAGGTTCAATCGTAGCCCAATTTAGCTATGCTAAAAAAGAAACGCGAGCGAAAACTCGTATATTTTAAAACTAACATTACCGTTATTCTTTTTTTTCTTCTCGCCAACATTCGCCAATCATATCAAATTTATAATACAATCAAAACAAAAACCAAGAAGGAGCTTCCGCAAAGAGATCTAAGACATATTTTTAAATGCGCTATATAGTGTACAGTCCCGATTTTTGGTATACAAGTCTATCGTAATTACAGCCTGCCATATACTGAGAAAATTTCGGCTTCACCTTTGAACAGTTCCATTGTACATTGACACTTTATTATACGCTTTTTAATAAGTTGACACAATGTGAACAAGAAGAAGAACAACGTAACCAAGAACGCGTCGCTATGTGTCAACAATGTACAACCAAAGAGCCCCTACACTGGCCCTTCTATTTATGATAAGTGTTCTATTAAGTTTGTTTCATCTTCATGGCGTTCCTTTTACCTTACTAAAGCAGATGCGCAAACTTAAAAGAAAGTACACAGACTTTTCAAAAATGTCCGAGAGTCGAGATTAACTCTAATGAAATCAAAGATCTCTTGCTTCACCAGTCTGCTTAGGCAAAAAATCCCCGCATCCGGACATAACTCTGTCGTTAATTAAAGAATCGAAGGTATCGCTCACCATGGTGACTTCAGAGATGATGTCTTACCAACTGCTGGTGCACCGCTGGTGTTCACAGGCTTTTATAGCAAGCCATACAATGCTTATTTTTATGCATGACATAAAGCTCAACAAATGTAAAGGAACGACGTGCTTCACCAAGAGGTATAACTACAATGTAACCTGGCAGACCTTTAATGCAGTGACAGGACTACGTGTTGCGATACCTAATTAGGTTACATCTCCTAACCTAACTACATTGTATTCGTGAAACAAGGAAAAAATTAAAATAAGCTTTTAAAGTCAGAAATTGATGACCCACCTCATTATTGTTTTAGCGTTTCAGAAAATCTTGCTTTGCATACTAAATTTATGCAAAACTTTTTCTACTGCTCAAATCTTAGAACGCGTTTTTTCATAACATAACTAATCCCTTTTATCTGCGAATTACTGCGGAGAATCTCTAAATTTGTGAAATCTGCGCTACTTTACTTTAACGTTCGTGATAGTGTATTACAAAAAAAATTGAGAGCTGTCAAGTAAATTTGTGCCTGTTCGTTAATACTGGCCCGCATATTACTACACTTGTCATGAGAGATGGAATTCTACTCTTAAAAACAGTCGGCAACGTTAGACCGGACCAGGTGAGCCGATAATGAAGCCAGTGGAGACTTGGGCTAAGGGCTCCACCCACGTAATTTCTACAGAAAACTTGCTAAATTAATTGTTATTCTCACTTTCTGTATCTTTCTGTGTTCATCTTAGCAACGGCGCAATTAAACATCTACAGATACTCAAATCCATCGTGCTCTGTTTGTGTACAAAAGTGAGTCCTTAGGCTCAAAATGTATGCCAAGCAGTTTGAATAGAAAAAGGGGTCCCTTTAAGGGCAAGTTTGTTTTTTGTTAGACACTGCTCTAGTTATAAACAATATACAAAAGGCCGACGAAAATAGGGGACGCTAATATCATAGCTTAGATAAAAATGTGAAGAGTGTAAAGAAAGTGAGAAAAATTGGAGGCCTAGAGTTTGCGAATATTTCTAAAAGCTACTCAGTAATCGCCAGCCCTCGATAGATTAATGATTGTATAAACACAAAAGACCGCACCGTAAAGAGAAACTCAAACTCATTGGTTAATCTGACCATCGTTAGTTGCTTAGTCATGGTGGCCTCCACGGGGCACCTTGAAATCGCACTAAAGGTGCAGACGACGCGTTCTCGTAAAAAAAAAATTTTTTTCAAAGAATATACGAACGCTGACAAAGGGGTGCATTGTTTTGCCTGTTGGGATCTCCCCCTCCCCCATGCGTATAATTTAGTGAGCTCGATTTTACAAGACTAGAAAACAAATCCCTAAAGCCTGGGATCAATCACTGTAACTCCTCTAGCACCTAAGTAATTATAATAATTTTTGCGGCAGTTGAATTTGCGGCAGTTAATAATTTTTGCGGCAGTTGATTGGACTCCTTCAAGCAATTCGTGTTTAGAGAAGTGTCACACGGTCAATCTAAAGTGAGTGTTGTGACAATTCCAATGATGTAATCGTGCTTACAAGTGCTCCCTTAGTGTTCGCTGCTCTTTATAGCAGTACTAGATTTCACAGTCGGCATAATAGTCACTATCAGTTGCAACAGGACGCCTATTGCCATGGATTTGAAATTAACAGACATAAAAATATAAAAAAGTAAGTAGCCTTACGAATAGAAACGAAGCAAGAACAACGTCAAAAATGTTTGCCTGATCAATTTGATCACCAAGTTCTAATGGTTGAAACAAAGGTTTATTGTTTCTACAACTGCTCCAAGAACAAAGAAATTGCATTGCTGTAGCTACAATACAGTAGTTATTAATTGCGTTATAGTTTGGTTTTTATACATGTCATGCTGCCCTTCTGTTTAGGGTACTTGAGTAGTGTCCTGAAGGTAATGGGATCTAATTCCGGTAGCAATGGTCATATTATTAGCCAACGCGAAAAATTTTCAGGAACGCGTACTTATTTTATATGCCGGTTAAAAATCTCCCTGTTGTCAGAATTACCGGATACCTCCACTACAATGTCTCTCGTAATTGATTGATTGATTAGTGGGTTTTAACGTCTCAAAATCGCCATATGATTATGAGAGACACTGTAGTGGAGGGCTTTGAAAATTTTGACCACCTGGGGTTCCTAGTAATCATAATAATGTTTAGGCACATAAAACCACAAATATTACCGCTAAACTTACAAAAGTGAGCCCCATGGAGACACCGTAAATATTCGTATCAATCGAAATTCGTATCGGTATACAATATGAAAAATGAGCGTGCCAAAATAAAAAAAAAACACCAAACCTCGCGATTTTCTTATGTTTATTCTGTTTCAGGGCCCAAGAAAAGTCACAACCCACTCCGAAGGACTGCTGGTGACATTTTTAAATGTCAACAATAATACGTGCACTCGTAAGTATACGGCATCTGCGTGCATGTGTGTAACGAGCCCGGTGTACTGTTACCCCAACAGCTAGTAGCCCCTTCCTTGTCTTTGTACGCTTTTTCACACGACAAGAAAGTACTGCGGCAAAAAAGACTTATGAAGTGCTTTGTAAGTGATAGATGACGGCCAGAAAATTTCACAAACTCTGTCTTTTTTGTGATTAGTATTTTGTCGCGAGGGTGCTGGGGAGTTTTCGCGGGATGTTTACAGCCTTGCCTGCAATATCGGGGAGTCGGCATGTGCGCGCGTCTCCCACAATCAAGCATGGCATTGTGAGGCCTAGCGTCTTGCCATGACCTCCCCCTTTCTATTTAGGTCCTCATCCACCTTTTGTAACATGCCTGATGTGTAATTAAATGGCTTGCATCAACGTCGCAGGCACTTCATAGTACAGTAAAATGACAGCAGAACTCATCGTTGTGTTAAAAGAAAAAAAGCGCTCGACGCCAATGCCATCTGTATTTTAATCTTACAGACTGATGAAGGCGAATTATGGCGTTCAAGATTCAAATACACAATCTAGGAGGCTACCTTGTGTCTCTTTAAGTTTCGACCCTTAGTTTGAGAAGGGATCATTTTACACAAGTGATTTCCACTAACTGGCGGCTCGGCACGCATGTCCACGCTTGATTGGCAACAGGTGGGCTTGCCACCGCTACTTTGAAGACAATGGTTTGGCTAAATGTCACCTTCCTAATTTATTGTGAACGGGGGTGGAGTGGGGTTTGCCCGATCCTTGTAGCACATACCCGCTCCTGATGATGATCGCTGAAGAATAAAGTTTCAATATGTTGGGGTTCAGCAAGTCTTGAGTGGCATATTTCTATCACAGAAAAGGGCATTCAAAAAATATGCATGATCAGAAAGCAAACAAACAAAAGTTTTGAGAATCGAACCCAAGACTCTCCGTCCACGACTGCAAAGACCGGGCACATTATCAATGGCACCAAAGCCTTTGAATTGCAAAGCATATCTTGGCGTTTTCTTTCCTTTTTACGAAGTATTTCTTCGCTTATTCTAAGCACTTTTGACGTCTATCTACGTATATAATTATCTATCTTACTAAGTCCGGGTGCTGCCGTGATCACCGCCTTAGGGTGACACAAAATTAGTCTGGGAAGGCAAGATGGTTCGATGTATATGATAAGCTGGCCATGACGTGAAGAATGTGACGATTCCGTCGCATACGTCGTCAAACTATTTGTGCCCAATGTGTGGCACATACCCGCCGGGGGGTATTTGTCACAGGTGATTGACAGTTTGTCTGCCTAGGAACGGCAAGAGCTGACATTGGTAATTTTAACGTGACAGCGTTAAGAAAAAAAGCTGACATACGTGGTGTTGAACCGACAAACGCCAAGAATAAATGTAAGGGCCCCAGCTGGAATCGAGCCCCCGAATTCCGCTTGGCAATAGAGTATTCCACCAGAGCTTCACCACGTCTCAGCACTGCTTTGGAAAAGTACATATCTCAGGCGTAATGTTGGTGAAGCTTAGAAGTGTGGCAGCTTGGGCTAGTTGGTATGGCATGACGATAGTTATAGCGCGAGAACAAAACGACGACAGTTCGTGTCTTTCGTGTCATTCTTGTCTCTGTGTCGTCGTTTTGTTCTCGCGCTATAACTATCGTTGGTGAAGCGTTATTTGTGGTTCCAATGCTGGCTACCTAAGTTTATACACATTACATATGTACTCATATGATACAGCCCTCTCTTCCGTCTAGCGTGAATTTTAAGTGACATCCACTAAAGTTGAATTGTTTAGCATTTGTGCAAGGCTACTATCCTCACAAGCACAAGCGTTACATATCAGCCCACTGCTTCTGGTGTCGCTAATACTGATGTAGCAGTTCGCATCGTTGCGCTGGGGTAAATAACTGCTTATATAAAAGATATGCGAATGTTGAACCTATGTTTGTACGTAATTTTTGTGCATATATTCAGTGCCATTTCGTAATTATTATTATTATTATTATTATTATTATTATTTCGTTTGAGTACATAGAGAATACAAAGACAAAAGAAATAGGGGGGGGGGGGCACAGGCTATCTTCCACCTGTAGGGACACAACGCCTGTCTGTTCCTTCGGGAAAGGAAGGCATAGAGGAAATAGGGGAAGAAAGAAGGATCGAGAAGAGGAAAGTTAAAAAAGGGGAACAAAAACACACACATGAAAAAAATTGTCACGTGAGAATTGTCTATAAACGTAATGATCTGACGTTCCACTGCAGTATGAAGGGGCGGGACTTTCGACTGTTCATACTGTTTTTAGTGCAGACCGTCGAGAACTGGGAAGAGCGGCTCCAAATGCTGTTCTGTGGCTATTGCTGCTGGTGTCTGGGGACCGGCAATCAGTGATCTAATGACATTGACAAGCATCTTAAGTTGGTTGATGAGCTGGGCATCGTCTTTGACAGAGTCCGTTTTGTTTGCGATCATTTCCACTGTAGGTAGGGCTTAGTAAAAGCAGGTTCCGACGCTTTGCGAGAAGTGATCTCTTCAGAGACTGTCTCAGACGTTTTCTATGGAAGCGCTAGTCACGATGTTACCGAAAGGGAGAAATTCTTGCTTCTGCTCTTCTCTCTAACGTACTTTTCAGTACTGTACTTTGAAAGTGTAGGTACATCAGTTTTGCCTTCTACAGCGGGTGCACGTGCACTGGGGTTGAGAGTCTCCTCTGCCGGGTCTTTTTGGGTCTTTTTCTCAGAACCTTCAATTTCTTTCTTCAGGGTGGGACATTCTTTGTCTGTTGCGAAGTGCTCGCCGTTACAGTCAAATCAATCAGATGTCCAGCTGCCCGAAAATTTTACGTTGTGCATTCCGCCACATTTGGCACAAGCCAAACCACTTGTGCAGAAACTCTTCACATGTCCAAGCTTCAGGCATTTACGACATTGTAAGAGCCTTGGTACGAAGGGTCGAACTGGGTATCGCACTAAACCAGCCTTTATGAGACTAAGAAGCTTTTCACATTTGAAAAGAATCTTCACATACTTTGATGAGCCTAGTCTGCAGACGCTAATAATTTTGCGTGGAAGCGTGCAAACAATAAGGCTCTTCAAAACGTCATCTTGAAGTTCTAAGTCGTCGTCAGATATAACACCAGCCATTACATTTGGGCCCTGGGGTAAAAAAAAGCCCACGTGTTGACACCACAAAGATGCGATAGACCAAGTAGGGTTTGCACCGTCTTCTGATCTGTTGTGTCAACAGCTATGATATTCTTCCGCGGGTTCATATGAACCTCTTAACAAAACCAGGGGCCAAGTTAAAAAAAAAAGTGGTGTAGCTTCTGCTTGGAGGTAGTAGCATTGAGGCTTTCCGTTCCGTCAACAGGCACGTTGGGCTACAGTCGTGACTTTGATGTTGTTGTATATGACAACATCCTCGCTTGAGGACGATGTCGAAGACTTCCGTCTCGGACGACGATGCTTAGCTGGTATGAAGGCTTCTGAGTCATCTAATGTAGCATCAGAAGCGGAATCAGGAGCTCCCAATGCCACTGAAGAACTGAGGCGCTTTCTTGCGGCGGTAGGTCAGTCCTTGCTACAAGACGCTTCCACTACCACGTTTTCCTTAGCACGCTTCACCAGAAAGGCATTTCAGCAAAGCAGAACTCTTGAGCGCTAGTAAAGACAGCTCTGGCTGTTGCTGATGTACAGATAAGCATAAAATACAAAAAAACGGGAGAATTGACAGAAATACCACCAATGAAAAAGTTAACAGCATATCTACTGAGTAAATGATGAGGAGCGGAGCGAAGCGTCCATCCATGCCTTCGTTCGTGCATTTGTTTTTCCGCCTGCCCATCCTTCCATACGTCTGTGTCTGTCTGTCTGTTTGTTTGTCTGTCTGTCTGTCTGTCTGTCTGTCTGTCTGTCTGTCTGTCTTTCTGGCGACGAGCACGAGTCGCTGCGCCCCTTCGTGCCTGCCGCTCCGTATCGTCCACGACGTTTTCAGATAGAAAAGAGACGCGGCGCCCGGAGGCGCTTTGTCTCAGAGCCTCACGTAGCTCATCAACCCATCATCATCCATACGACTGTCCCGACATGTCCTCCTCGCCAAGCTCATGTGAAGGGGAAGTTTCGTTTCGGGCAGGCTGCCTTTACCTTGTGTTACGAAAGACGGCGACGCCAACGCGGTCCGGAAGGCGCCACTCCTCCGATCTCCGCTGACACGATCACCCCCGTTTGGTATCGTAGGTTTCTCAGCTCGCGACTGCTTCTGCGCAGAATTGATAGACGAGCGGACGAGACGATGGTGAGTTAAACAAGGTTTATGTACAGCATATATTTACGAATTCGGCACTGGGGCCGACAGCTCAGAGACTCGGAGAGCCGAGCTCTGCTCTCTAACACATAGGTCTGCTGCTAACACATAGCTCAAGTGCTGGCGACGCGCCGCAGGGCTTCTATTATATGCACCGGGTGTATTCTTTGAGTAACCAAATGTCCAACCAGAAGCGCCGCTGGTCGTGAGGTCAGAATCCTCCAATGGGGTCGCCGCTGGGCCGCGTCATCGAATCTGAAGCCACTGCGTTGCACGTGGTTGCACCCAAGGACGAGTGACGTCGCCGCGCATTGCGTCAGACTCGCCCGAACGGAAGGCGCCAGCTCGCTGGCTGATGTGATTCACTGAACGTGCGCGGCAAAAAGGCGCCGTCGCGTGATGACGCTGTTGAGTTGTTCACCGCGCCAGGCGGGCTCGCGTGCTGGCCTTGACATAGATTGCCTTTTTCAGAGGCATGGACGTTCGTTGTGGACTCGCAGGCATAACAGCACCCCCGCCGTCAAACAATGCGCCGGAAAGACGAGCTGCTTCCACGTGGCTCGGATGTCAGGCGCGCTCGTTCGCCAAGTCCCTCCAGGTTCGCCTCCAAGACCATGGGGAGAACGCAGCTCCAGACTCTGTTCCGGGAACACATCCCATTCTTGAGGACGGATCCCAGCTCCACTAGCTTGTCGCCACAACTTGTCGACCAGCTTCGCTCGTCTCTTCTGACCATCTTTGGTTTCAGCACTTGTCGATGGTTCTGCAACTTGTCAAGAATGGTTCGACAACAGACAACACACGACACAAGCAAGTGCCCTCGGTCACCCGACAGAACACCAGACAAAGTATAATACAACATATACCTAGCTACGTGTCTATCTGAATTTCGTTCCCTCTTCATCAAGAGGCACATGTGGGACACAATACTCTTAAAATGACAACCAAATTTTTACACGTACAATAACTTAACGAAATAGAATATAACATAAAGTTGGCTCCTTGAGCTCACTCTGGACGAAAGCGCTCAGCTAAGGTCGTGATGAGGTGAAAATTTTGCCCCTAATCGCCAGCGAGGAACCGAAAGGTGGAGAAGGTACTAACTAAACGCACGGCTCAATGCGTCTGCATTAGCATTTAGCTTTCTTTTTTTGTAGCGAACGTCAAAGTTGTGCTGTTGGAGTATCATGCTCCACCTCAGTAACCAGCCACTTTTAGGCGCCATGTTATTTAACCAGGTTAGAGGAGAGTGGTCCGTTTCGACCACAAACCTCGAACCGGAGACATAACAAGCTAGCTTTTGAACGGCCCACACAAGGTAAGCGCATTCCTTTTCAGAGGTACTGTATGCCTCTTCCCTGCAGCTGAGTTTTCGACCTAAATACAAAACTGGCCTTTCGTTACCAGCACTGCCTTCCTGGCACAATACAGCTCCCATGCCGCGATCACTCGCGTCGCATTGAATCACAAATCTCTCAGAGAAATTGGGTGCCATGAGAACGGGCTTTTCGCTTAGGGCCTGTTTTAGTTGGCAAAACGCATTTTCCTTTTCTGAGTCCCATACCACTTTAACCGGCTCGGATTTTCGAAGTGCGTCAGTTAGAGGGCTGGCCATGCTAGAGTAGTTTTGCACGTAATGCTGATAGTATCCAGCCAGGCCCAAGAATGCCCTTATCTCAGATTTTGTGGTTGGTCGTGGATAGTTCACGACGGCGGCTACCCTAATTTCTGAAGGTCTACGCCGGCCACGCCCCACAACGTGCCCCAGGTAAGACACCTTGCCGCACCCTAGGTGACATTTAGTAGGTTTCACGGAAAGACCAGCTACTTTCAACCTGTTCCGCACGACGCGTAAATGCTCGACATGTTCTTCCCAGTAGTTTGAGAAGATGGCGACATCGTCAAAATACGGCAGAGCGAATTCAGAGAGGCCTTTAAGAACGCGGTCCATTAAGCCTGAAAAACAAAAGGGCGCATTTTTTAATCCAAAGCTCAGCTTAAGTGGACGATACGTTCCAAATGGAGAAACAAATGTGGCATAGCGGCTAGCACGCTTCGTAAGGGGGACTTGCCAATACCCTCGCACGAGGTCTAACGTGGAAATATAGCTGGACTGTGACACAGTTTCCACCTTCTCCTCTAGGTTTGGTATCGGGTAAGTTTGGTCTCGAGTTGTGGCGTTAAGACGCCGATAATCGATGCATGGCCTCGGATCTTTTCCTGGCACCTGAACCAATAATAGAGGGAATGTATAGTCACTCTCGCCCGGTACTATGACTCCCAACTCCAGCATTTTATCGATCTCCTCCTTCATTATCTGCTTTTGCACAGGAGAACAACGATACGGCTTGCTACGGATTGTCTCCTCACAAGTTAACTCGATATCGTGTTCGATCACCGTCATGTTTCCGCGACGGTCTGAAAACACGTCTTCAAACTCGGAAACAATCCTTCTCAGGTCCTCCTTTTGGACTTCACTTAACCTAGGCTCTAGGTTCAACTGCTCCAAGATTACCTCCAATCCCCTCTCGATTACATCATTAGAACTCAAAATTTCTGCTCCCTCTTCCTCTGAAGCATTCAACAGCAGATTTACGACCACTTGACGTTGAACGTATGGTTTCATCAAGTTACTGTGGTAAATTTTATTCGGCCGCCTTCTTAATTTCACTTCATAATTGGTATCAGAAAGCTTCAATATTACTTTGGCGGGCCCTTCCCAATGAACCTCAAGCTTGTTCTTTTTGGACGGCCGCCGCACATTACCTGACTACCAACGTCAAAAGCACGCTTCTTCGCCGATTTGTCGTAGTACTCTTTCGACAACACTTGTGCCGCCTTCATGTGGCTTTCCACTAGATCTTTCGTTTTTCCAAGCCTCTGAAGGAGGTCTAGAACATACGCAACTACATCAGGGTCCTCATCAAAACCCTCCCAGGACTCGCGCAGCATCCGCAATGGTGTTCTCAAACTCCTGCCATAGACAAGCTCTGCAGGGCTAAAACCAGTGCTCTCATGAGGAGCTGATCTCAAAGCGAACATAGCGGGAGGAATACACGCTTCCCAGTCGCATTTGTGCTCGTAGCAAAGAGCTCTCAGTATCCGTTTCAGAACGGAATGCATACCCTCTACCGGATTAGGTTGCGGGTGATGCATCGAGCTGTGCACTACTTTTATTCCGCATTTATCCATGAAGGTAGAGGTAAGGCAGCTGGTGAAGATACTATATTTGCCCGCGGAGGCGTGGGTTCAAATCCCACCGCTGCCACCACTGATACGAAAGACGGCGACGCCAACGCGGTCCCGAAGGCGCTACTGCTCCGATCTCCGCCGACACGGTCACCAGCCGTTTGGTAGCGTAGGTTTCTCAGCTCGCGACTGCTTCTGCGCAGAGCTGATAGACGAGCGGACGAGACGACGGTGAGTTGAACAAGGTTTATGTACAGCATATATACAAAGTCGTTACAAATTCGGCACTGGGACCGACAGCTCAGAGACTCGGAGAGCCGAGCTCTCCTTTCTAACACATAGGTCTGCTGCTGACAGATAGCTCAACTGCTCGCGACGCGCCGAAGGGCTTCTTTTATACGCACCGGGTGGATTCTTTGAGTAACCAAATGTCCAACCAGAAGCGCCGCTGGTCGTGAGGTCAGAATCCTCCAATGGGGTCGCCGCTGGGCCACGTCATCAAATCTGAAGCTGCTGCGTTGCACGTGGCTGCACCCAAGGACGAGTGACGTCGCCGCGCATTGCGTGAGACTCGCCAGATAGAAAGGCGTCGGCTCGCTGGCTGAGGTGACTCACTGCACGTGCGCGGCAGAAAGGCGCCGTCGCGTGATGACGCCGTTGAACTGTTCATCGCGTCAGGCGGGCTCGCGTGCTGGCCTTTACACAGATTGCCTTTTTCAGAGGCATGGACGTTCGCTGTGGACTCGCAGGCATAACACTTGGCAAGGGGGCCACCGCTCAGCACCAGGTGCCAAACAGACGCGGCCTCCCTCGCGGAATACAAGCGAGGGAGACCCAACTTCGGCGCGGTAATTTCGGTCACAACAAGCAAAGTGGACCTACCCTGACCAGGTAGGCTACCGCAGTGCGTGGGACATGCTGTGGTCATGGCCCGTCTCCTGACCGCTAGGCCCCAGCGAGACACTCCGTCCCTTCGGGACTACGAGACTACTGTTTGGTGTAGAAGTGAATGCCGCTGCACGCAAACCCAACGTACCCTGGTAAACCAGCACAGCTAAATGCCTGCTTCGCCTTTCACAAATAAGGGAGACACCCTCCGCCTCGACGGGTAGAGACGGCAAGCACGGAGACGGGGCCAACACGGGCTTAGCGGGTAAAGCCCGACAAGGCGACAAGATCAACGTAGTGCATGAAAAAACCAGGCGAACAACCACACAACCTACCTACTCAGGGGCAACCGGCTTGCTAGGCCACGTCATGAAAATTTAAAGAACTCCATCATTAAAAATTGATGGTAATCTGCCCTCCTGACTCACTGAAAATTGCAGCCGGACAGTGCCACATTTCGTAAAACTTTGCACCTAGGCGCTGCCAACCAATCATCATGGACGTTAGTCACTGGAATGGAGACGTATTGCAAAGTGTCATGACGGGCGTGTTCACGTGAAATGGTGCGATAGGTGTAAAGAGACAATGTGCAAGCTCTCTCACACCAATGTACAATACATTTTCAACAACTTCTATGGGGGCAAGTTTAAATTTCATGTTATTGTGATTTCTATGGCAGAGATATAAACTATGATTTTTTTATTGGCTGCATAGCACTTTTTTGTTAAGATACTGATCTTCTTTCGGTAGGCCGTACTAGCGCATATTCATTTTCTGATAGGCCATACATATTATCGCTTTAGCTTAGCAGCTACGAAGTTATTTAGTGACAAACAACACATAATGTAACCAAGGCTTAACAGTCAAACATGTTCAGCTGTAAAATATATTGGCAACCTAAATACCACAGCTGATACACTTCAGTAATCTGTGAGAACTGACGACATGTACTGGAACTGTATTTGTCAGTTTTCACTTTGGTTTATAGCCCCTAAGTGGTACTGTGGAGCTGAACACGCAATTCGACATAATGCCAGAGGGGAAAGCATGTGATCTGCAGTTTGTTGTAGATATCCTTCGTTCACTGAAGTCGTTCTTCGTCTACTGAGTCAAGTTGATTTAGCAACACAATTTATCGATAATGCTGACCAAACTGGGGCTTCCGACAGAACACTAATTTCCACCACACCTCAAAATGCATGAAGCATTAGAGAGATCGGACGCAGCATGCTCTTATCTTCAGGGTTGCGTACTGTGCACGAGGTGGTGAAACCGTGCCCTAACAGATGATTCTTGCGAAGGCTAACTATTACGAATTTTTAATCTAAAGAAAGAGAAAACGTTAAGGCGAATTGAGGTTCCTGGGCGGCGCTCACTAGTATAAAATGAACTGAGACTACTAGAAACTCAAGTCCTGGAACAGTGTGTGTATGCCGAGAATTTCCACTCATCATTGCAAAAAAGTAATGGCCCCATGTATGGTTCCATCTGCACAGCAATGGGCGCTCTAGTGTACTGCGAGTGTGCCGGGAAAGACAAGGCGATAAAATAGGATTAGTCAGCTAGCGTAACTAGGTCGACGGAATACGTAATTATTCTAGCGGTATATATTAGGGAGGCTGACTTGGCGTAAATGTCACATTAAAAAACCTACTCAGGCTAGCGTTGTAAAATTTAAAGGATGTCTAATAGCGGACGTGAATAGATAGCAGTTGCAAAGAAGTTTGGCGTATTCTCGAGCTTGGCAGTAATATACTGCCTTCACACGCTTGCTTCGTGCATAAAAATTATTCCCTTCAACAATTTATTCAGTAAGGCAGCGTGACGTTTACGCGGACTGAAGCTACATTAATCTAAAACACGTCAGAGTATGTAGGTTGTAATATAAAACATCACCAATGATTACACACTGTTAAATAAAAATTCAGAGCACAACTGTTTACGTGTTAAGGTTTTTGGGATAGGTCGAGGGAAACAATTTGACAGAGGAGCCTCTGTATGTACAGTTTCATACCATTCTGTGAGGAGTACCATGGCTGGCATGGCAATTGATGTGAAGAAGACCTTGTGACCATATACACATGCAGAATTATTGAAAGGGCACTAATACTGTACTGCACTTTGTTTAGACGAAACGCCAACAGTGCCTCATTGGCAGCCACAGACACCTATGACACCATTCAAAACTGTGCGCACATTTACCTATTCCTCCAGACTGATTTGAGCGGAAGTAGTTATTAGATAGTTTCAAACATCAAATTCTTGTATGTATTTCCAAGGACTTTTTCATTTATGCTCATTTTGTGTATGTGCCTTAACTTGGACGATGCATGTACTTATACGTGTTTGAAAAACGAAGATAATCAGTTTAACTATGTTATACATCTTACCAAAGACCTCTATGGAGTGCTCAGGCGTAGACGAATAAAAGATATCTGTGACATCATAAAGTTTTTGGTAGCCTTTATTACGTTGGAGGGTATTTCGACTACGGACAGCGTGGCGAAACCTTCTACCCAGCGCTTGACTGCAATTTTAAAACATATCTGTCGAATCAATAAGTTCAAGATGTACTTTGTAAATGTTAAAGGATATTTAGGCGGCCAACAAAGTGCAAAGGCCTTAAACACAGCACTCATCTTCAATCGCAATTGAACCTAAAGTTTTTTTTTGGTACCCAAAAAACTTGTTCTAATACAGTTTTTAAAGACGATAGCCTTTCCTGGGTGCCTTTGACGGAAGAAAATTTGGTCTGTCTCTGTCTGTCTGTCTGTCTGTCTGTCTGTCTGTCTGTCTGTCTGTCTGTCTGTCTGTCTGTCTGTCTGTCTGTCTGTCTGTCTTTCTGTCTGTACATATATCTGTTTGTCCGCTCTTAACGATACCTCAAATGGCACCAAACGGCCGATCCCATCCGCAGCGCCCACCAATATTGCACAAAAATCAGCATTCATAGCTGTGCGATTGTCATATAAAAACAATTATTGCGCATGTCTGATGCGCCATAACAACAAGTCGATGTTTTGTATGTGTGCCTTTATACTAGAAGAGGCACACACAAGTATCTCTAAGGACTGTAGCGTTTATTGCGCTGTGCTGACAGTGAGTGCAATGCGATGCTCAAAAAAGTAAGTGTTTCCAACGCTTTGCTAAGACGACACGGTAGTGGCACGTGCGCCACTTTTCGTTCTATACCTTGTCACCTCCGAGACAGGCGCACATCTTTCTCCGAGGGCGCGCAAGCCTTCGTCTTCGAAGATAACTGCCAGATGGCGCTCGTGTCTAACGTGCCTCGATGCGCTCGTTCTCCTCCGCTACACGCTCGAGGCACTCTAACGCAGGGCCTCCAGAATACCATTCACCAATTTTCTTGCGCAGAACAAGAAATAAACGTTTTGTTCAGTCTCTCCTGACACGAGATTATCGTCTTTTGATGACATTTGCAGTGTATTATGCAGATTTGGGGCATTTTTTTTGCTAAAGTAATCGAACACTGAAATGACCTATCTATTTCGGTGCTCAGGAGGTAGCGATATTTGTTCCTATTGGTGCAGTTATTGTGCTAACACTGTTTGAATTCTTTCATTTTGTACCTATATACAGCACTCTTTCAGTACCATTGCATCAGGCTGCATTATTCGGAAATCAATGAAGATAACATCAAAAAATTTTTCATGCAGTTATCGGTTCCACTTTTATGACAAAATTGGGCCCTGCAACACTTTTTCAACATGGTTAGAAAACGCTGCCGATTGGTAGTAGAAGCTCCAGACAACACGCGAGCCAAATATTATAGTACACCAGACAGGCGTGGACTTCGCAATAAATTACCAAAGTCAGCTTAAAAATGCTTTCTCTTCTCTCGACAAATCACAAAATATACCCAATAATAACACGTAGAAAACCCATCTATCAGCTATTAGCTGATTTGAACATGCCGTGCTCGCTCATTACAGAGATCGCCGCAAAAGGCTATTACTTCTCCACATGCACGCGCGATCACGCTGAAAAAGCCGCGCATTGGAAGAAAAAAAAAAGAAAGAAATCCTCAAGGTCACGAAGTGCGGGTGACCTTTTTTTGTGGCCCTGCCAACCCTACCTGCTTAGCTTCCAGCGCTTTCGTTGGGGCGAGAGAAGAGAGAATGCTATCGCAGCATGCGACAAACATTTATAACTCCACTCGTAGTGGATGGATTCTCAAATTTTTGCGGTGTTGAATTCGTGAGGCAATATGCTCTTCCAATGAATTCATTCCGTGGTTACCTGAAAAAGTGTTTCAGGGCACCTTTAAGGATACCCTCAATACAGACAACGTTAGACAAGCCTTCCATATGTAAGGCTAGGTTCCAATCCTGTGTCTTATATCTGGGGCTACCTTAGGTGCTGGGTGCGGTTTGTCTTTTTTGAGAATATTTAGACTACATAGAACGCACAAACGTATTCCATACAGGACTCAGTTACCGTCTTATGACGAATGTTTGTCACATCATGATGCGTCAGGCATGGTTAGTTGAGTTATATTGTACTTCGACTACACATGACGTTGAAAAGTCTTCCATACAGAGCTTTATTGCAATCTTATAACCGAGGGCTTTGCAGTTATGAAGTGTCTCATGCGGTTTGTTGCCCCAGAAAAAGATTCGACTACAGTCATCTCAAAGTCTTCCATGCAGGGTTTAGTTGCAATATTATGACCGGAATCGTTGACTTCATCAACTGTTATGTGCGGTTTGTCGCTATACAGAATACTTTGACAGACAATATAAAAAAGTATTCCTTACATGATTCAGTTACACTCCTTTGACGAATGTCTGTGATGTCATGAAGTTTCAGGAATGATTTATGTATTTATTAAGTGCTACAAAATATAAAATCTGAACATGTACCAGCATATTCACGACAATACGAATGAATTGGGAAGTGTATGTATAGGAATCTGCTGATTTCGTAACCTTGATGTTACTTCGATTTTCGCTCAATATATGTTTGAGAACACTCTTCTGGCAGTTGAAAACTTTTGCAACAGAAAATGACAAGAATACTCCATCAAGATTCACTTTCTGAGCCATTCTTAGCAATAAATACGTGCTCTGTAGACACCATTGTATCATTCATTTTATTTCATCGGAAGAAATTACTTTCGAACTCACTCTATATGAATGCTTTATAATTGGTTGTAATACAATCATCATTTTCTTTATAGACCTGATTTGCTTCCCCTAAACACTCAGCAAAAAACAATAAGCATATATATCTGATGGGCAGCCTGAAAATCAATAAAGCGTGAGAAAAGAATGTTTAATTGATATGTGCCTTTATTGTGCTGAACAGGGCATGTTCACCTATAAAAAAGAAAGTCTAGCACTATTTCAGTGCTATATTTACCGGCGTTTTGTGGTAGAGTGGCCATAAGTTAGAGTTTCCAGTAATGCTTGTTGCTTGTTTCGATGCTATGAAAAAAAAACAGATAATATGTATACTTTTTCTGGGAGTCAAACCTCTCAATGTTGACCCATGTAATACACTGCAATGCATATTACATAGAGCTAGCTGTCTTTTTGTTAATGCAAAAAAAATTGTTGATCTGCGAAGATATTTTTGGCCACCTCCCTCGGACTACGCAGAAAGTTATATCTCCTTTTCTGTCTTCATCTTTTTCTTCCTAACTAAAGTAGGTACTAAAAGACAATGTCAAGCCCATCAACAGAGCTTGCTACTCCCCTTAACGTTTCTCTAGCAACAACAACAGAAATAAATCGTTTTCATGAGCAGGACTGTTATGTTCCTGTTTGGCGCTAATAGCAAGGCAGTCAACAGGTGTAAACAAGATGATCGCACCAGCACTGGTAATCCCGCGAACATCGTTGGGTGTGTGCCATGATGCATAGATGTACAGTGTCTTAGAGGTGAACTTGCGTTCGTGGGAGCAGCCCACACACGTGTTGAACTCTGCTGCATACCGCGGTAAGTCAATGCAGTGTCAATTACTTCTAAATAGTCAAAACTGTGCCTGGTGAAGCATAATTATTATTTTACCGTGCTATTGAAAAATGTTTTTTGAACAGTGGATCTCTGGCAGCCTAGCCCCGGATACAAATTTTGGGCCAATAAAGTTTATTCTGCTCAACTCTAACTTCTTCAAAAACGTATCAACTAGCTCCAGTTGAAAACACGCTGTCTTGTGCGGAACTGGTATAGTTTTAAATGAAAATATCAAGCAACACCGTGCACGAGCCTTGGAAGCGTGAGCTTCGAGGCCAAACAGTGGTTCTGCTATAGTGCCTAGAATATACTTGTGTACCTATGTAGCATGAATCTACTGACCCGGTTATGGGTTTTACTGAAGTTCCGCGGAATCTACTGCGCCTGCACAGATAGGCACTATAGTCACGCGCCCTTTCCCTCCACCGGCACCACTAGAAGCTTTTGACGTGTAGGCGCGTGTGTACGCATGCCAGTAGTTAGCCCTCGATGCACACGAGCTCCGACCGAGGGGCCAGGTCTCGTGACGGAGAAAAAATGGGAGCTGAGAGCTGAGAGGCTCATAATATTGACTGACTCCGCATTGAATCTGTTTTGTCCTCGTTCGCTTTATCTGTTACGACGATGCCGACACCATTCAACGCAGGACTGGACGGGCACATGATAGCTGCGCTCTAAAATATTCAGCAACGTCCTTCAGAAACTGTGAAGCCGTATCATCACAGGCAATTTATTTCCTCCGCTTCCGTATTAATTCTTTGGTACAGTTATCTCGCAGACTCGCTTCTAGCTGAAAGTACAACTCCGTTCAAGAATTGGCTCAATACATTAAAAGATGCATATATATGGTGTGGAAATTGGGGCCGAATATCGCTAGGTTGCATTCACCGGTAACCAACTACCTCCCAATGTTCATTCTAATACTATAAAAAGTTTCAGGGGCGAAGCTCCTTGAGCTGTTGGTCGTACGTCCGCAATGTATGTCGTAGTAGCAATACTCCTAGTCGTAGTAGTAGTAGCAGGTCGCCATCTCTACGGCCGGGCTAGAGGAGTGGCACGCGTGCAGTCTTAAGAATTGAGGAGGAAACCCGTGCATGTTAATCTAATTAAAAAAATAGTTGTTTCTGAAGATTGACTGATATGTGAGGTTTAACGTAACAAAACCCGCATATTATTATGACTGACGCCATAGTGGAGGGCTCCGGAAATTTAGACCACTTGGAGTTCCTTAACGTGCACCCAAATCTGAGCACACCAGCATACAGCATTTTCGCCTCCATCGAAAATGCAGCCACCATAGCCTTGATTCTATCCCCCGACCTTGCGGGTCAGTAGCCGAGTACCTTAGTCACTAGACCACCTCGATGGGGCGTTGTTAAAGGGGCAGTATCGTCAAATAACAATCCACGTCAGAGTTAAATAGCAATGTACAACATCAAAAACGACAATAATATCATCAGCAGTGTAATACTTGCCAAGAAATCAAGTTAAATGCAGAAGACCGCATGCGCCGTTGTTGGTAATTTTCAAAATTATCCCGATGGTGTATGACGAAATGCCTACAATTAATCACAAGTAATCGATTTAGCTGCGCTAACCAAGGAACCTTCCTTGCATCAAGAGACGCAAGAAAAAGTTCCTTGTTCGTTTCTGTCTGATTCATGGAAAAAAGAACCGGTGGTTGTTTCTATGGGAAATGGAGCAACTGGTTCAAAAATTCAATTTTTGCTTGGTTAAACTGCACATGCCATGACATCTAGTGCGGCGCAGTTAAACCAAAACACGTCTGTCATCTCGCAGCCATTGGTAGGAAATTTATCAATGGCCGTTGTTGCTGCTGTGGCTCCCGCTGCTTTTGTTCTTCTGCTAATAGTGTCGGTGACCACGTAGGGAAGCCGGAGAACGTTGTGCACAGCAACAGTGACGTGGATGGTCCACTTCTTTCGGCGGGTAACTTGAAGTGTGCTAATTTGATAAGGACCACTAATGTGATTTTGTTTGAAAATAACCCCTTCCTTGGCACAAAAGTTACACAACGAGGAAGGTTGATATGTTACTTTAAAATTGGCACAACGTTACGAGGTGGAGATAAATTATGCCGTACATGACTTCCATGTCATTATTATCATGCTTGGACGTGTCATTTACCTTCGTCGTCTAATAACGTCCTGTGATGTCAAATTTGGTATATGTGGAGCTATCTAAATGGTCGCAAGCGCGTAATGAGCGTGGTATGTTGTCATGTTCTTACATAACACGCATGTGATGATTATCATGCTTGTACCAGTCATATACCTTCGCCATCCATTAATGTCATGTAACACCAAATTTTGTATATGTGTTGATAGCGAAACAGGTGTTAGCGCATCATGAAAGGCCCAATCACTCCGACGTAACGTTGACACGCCCGCACGCTGAGAGCAACGACGCTACGCTATCAGAACGTGAGCACTCTATAGTCGGATGCCAGGTGCGACTGGCGTCGGTCGGCGCCACCCGATGGTAACCGGCGCGAAATGCGACATGCTGCATTTCGTGCCAATGACGTTACCTAGACGGCACTGCGTCTGGCTCTCTTTGTGACGGAGGAATGCTGGGCGTGCTCAAACGCGCATGCGTCAAAGCAACGCAGTGCGGCATGCCCCTGCGAGTATTCGCAATGTCCACGGCCTATGGCGCACCATGCACTCCATGATGACTGCGGAAGGATGATCAACCGGTGAACTCGCATAGGGAAAGATAGGACGCGGAGCGTAATCCCCGTACCGCTTTCACCGGACGAACTCTTGATCGTCAAATGAATGTATATCAGACCAAAATACTTTCCCAACCAAGAGGAACTGCTGAGTGTTCGCTACCTCATTTCTCGCCGAAGTGCCAATGGTGGTAGTGTGAGCTGATTGACCGTGTATCCACTACCCTTTGCGTAATCCTGCGTGTGCTACAGAAAATTGCGTGAGCCAGAATTCACGTATGAACTGAACGACACTCCGAGATCGTTTACGCTGAGCCTTTCTGGCGGATTTGCCGCAGTAGTAATGATGATTTGTGGGGTTTAACGTCCAAAACCACCATATGAATATGAGAGACGCCGTAGTGGAGGGCTCCGGAAATTTCGATCGCCTGGGGTTCTTTAACGTGCACCCAAATCTGAGCACACGGGCCTACAACATTTCCGCCTCCATCAGAAATGCAGCCGCCGCAGCCGGGATTCGATCGCGCGACCTGCGGGTCAGCAGCCGAGTACCTTAGCCACTAGACCACTACGGCTGGGCTTGCCGCAGTAGTAGGCCACTAGCGAATAGCGTGGCGTCGCGGCTGCGCAGGAACGGATGTTCCTGCGGAGCGACGGTTTGCAAACATACTACGCCGTCGTTACTTGCACTGTAAGCATCATGCAGCTGCTTCTTCAACGCAACACAAGCATCTAACTTCCCATTAGGTAGCACTTGTGTCGCAGCCATGATTAGACTCTAACAACGTGCAATTTCATGCACTTCGATGTTGCAGGTTTCATCAGTGCGATCGAAAACAAAGAATAGCGAATCGAATACACGCGTACGCTTTTCGAAAGGTCAAAATTGCGAAAATTTGTCGCACAACATTGTCGTTCAGACGCCACCAGTAAGTGTAGGAGAAGTTAGCGTAGACTGCAGTCGTGACTGCATATTTCAATGCTGTAACCAATTCGCTTCGCTCGTCGAGCTCGAGCCGCGTTGGCGGCATGCGGCGTTGTGTAATATTCACTGTATTTAGACACATTCAAGGCACAAAAAAGTATGTTTTTATTTTGAGCTCGCTGAGGAATATTATGCAATAATTCCAATCAAAGTGACTTACGAGCGTGAAAAAAAAAAACATTTACACATGACGGAACGTGTAATGCAACTCTCGGCTCGTTAGCTAGCAGCTGATCGTTCATCGTCGCTGTGACTCTCAGCGCGTTGACAACCATCTACGTCCAGTGAAAAATCCTCGACGTCACGATGGTTTCTTTGAACATCACTGATGAAAGTAATCCGAGGAATTTTCTCCGCCGAGCGACTACGATAGCACCAACAACGCGTCATTGCACAACAACAACACGGCGTCACTCACCACGCTTACCTCGGGTTGTGGAGATCGTTTCGCTCCGATACCCGGCAAAAAGATAGAGAATAAAACATCTATTTGCGACCGAGGAAGGAGTGTCAGTGAGTGGGCTCCTTAGTGCAGGATCGCATTGGCACGGGCCGCTGTCACTCGTCTCACGAGGGCCTCTTGCGTCTTTGGATACAAGCTGGACAGAGCTGCCTCCCACCCTACAGTGTTGGGCTGTGCTCTTGCTTGTAGAGGTGGATTGTGTGGGCATTCCCATAGCATGTGGAACAGGGTGGCTGTTTTAGTGAAACAGAACCTGCACTGTGGTGCGTATGTCGCAGGATCTATCTTGGACAGTATGTATGGATTGGGGTGAGACAAGGTCTGCAGGCAACGCCACGCTACCTGAGATTCTTTACTGAGCTTTGGCGCCGGGGGCGGAAGTTTCCGTCTTTCGAATCTTTGATGTTATGGAACATCGGTGTATGTTAGGAACGGGTCCATGCGCATACACGAGGGTGGGTGTGATATGCCGGAGTCGGAGGCCCGGAAGGGTAACTCTCGGACTGAGGCATGGGCGAGCTCATTGCCTCTAACTCCGCAGTGGTCGGGTATCCATATCAGCTGTTAGATCCTTGCTTCTTCCATACTAGTTGTGTCTGGGTCCTGGGCTGATATACAATCAACCTGTTTTCCACAATGAATGACGCTTGCTTTATATTTGCCGTTCACTGGTCCAGCTGTATTGACAAAGAAGGCGCCCTCAGTATCTGTGTAGTTGTCTTGAACTTTTGCCCGTGCCCGACGTCGATGTTCGTGGAACTGAGGATGCATGTTGCCTGGAAGTGGTTTGATGATGAAGTCCTGCCTTCATTCATGTGCGATACGTTGTTTTCCTCTTCTCTCAAAGGTGGCTTCGATGCCAAGTTCTGATAGTGTTTTCCGTCCCGTGTTGGTGACGGCGAGGCGCAAGACTTGATTCATGTGGTGTGCATGGAATAGTTCTGATACAGTATTGTGGAGCCCCATTTGAAGCAGACCTTCCATGAGGGTGCACTGGGGAATGTTCAGAGCCTTTTTGAGAGTCACACGTATGAATCTGTCTATTTTGTGCTCGTCTGCTTTTAAGACCCTCAGGTAAGGAAAGCTATAGACTATGCGGCTGATAAGAAATGCCTGAATGAGTCGCATTATGTCGTGTTCTTTCATCCCTCGTCGTAGGTTACCTACCCGACTAATCATGCGAGATATTTGTAGGCAAGACGTTTTTACTTTACGTAAAGCAAATGAGTTGTTGCCCCGATTATTGAGGTGGGCCCCCACAATTCGGATGATTCCAACCTCTTTAATTTTCGTTCCATTGAGTTGTACGCTGAGGGATGTATTGTCAGATGCGTTATTTGGATATACTAGTATTTCTGATTTGGTGGGGGAGCACTCCAGACTACCTTTGCGTCCTATCTTTTCGGCGATGGAGGAAGCCTGTTGGAAGGCTTCTTGACATATGACCTAGGTTACCAGACCGGCTCCAGATTGCGACGTTATCCGCATATGTGGCGTGGCGTACTTGCAAAATTTCATTTAAGGCCTCCAGGAGGTGCATGAGGGCGATATTGAAGGAGAGCGGAGAAAGGACAGCCCCTTGGAGAGTACCGAAATCACCCAGGGTGATGGGGGACTGTAACTTGCCGGTCTGTAAGGAAGTCCCCCACGTATGCATATAATTTTGGACCGCACCTAAGTTCCCGTAAGCTAGCCAAGATAGTGAAGTGCTGAACATTGTCAAAGGCACACTTGAAATCAATTGCGAGAATGGCCCTTTCTGTTTGAGTGGTACCGCTAGGTAGGTTGACAATCTCGTGTTTTAGTCGGAGGAGGATGTCCTGCGTTGAAAAATGGGGACGAAAGCCGTACATAGTGTCAGGCAAGGGGTTCTGTTCTAGATATTCGTTTAGCTTTATTTGTATGGCCTTCTCTATCACCTTACCAGCGCATGATGTGAGGGATGTGGGACGGATGTTGTCAATATTGAGCGCTCTGCCGGATTCGGGATGAAAGTGAGCTCGACCAATTTCCACTCTAGGGGTAGCGTTCTAGGGTCCCAGTACTGGTTCATTTTATTCACTAGCAACTGAGTTATGTTATCGCATAGCTTAGAGAGCAGCCCTATCGATACATGAATAGTGTCCTAGGGCGGAACCTTTCCTCGTGCTTTGTATTGCCACTTTAATTTCGACGACCGCAAATGCTTTTGAAAGTTCTGGATTATCGGGGCCGTCATAAAGGGGTATGGATGCATGGTCCCGCGCAGTTTTGGCATGCTTCGACTGTAGGGCACCGAGTAAGTTCGCATTGTTGCCAGAGAAGCCATGTATAACCCTCTGAAGGCTTCTTCTGTTCGCGCCTCTGGTAAAGTTTGGGTCAATGAGGTGACGCAAAAGGTGCCAGGCAGACTTCGTATGGAGAGACTCTGTAAGGGAGTCAAATTTCGAAAACCAAGTTTATTTAGCGAGTGCTATTGAGTATTTCTCTGCCTTAGCAGTGAGGGTAGCAATACGTGTCTTGAGTCGGCGATTAAGCCTTTGTTGTTTCCAGCGTCTTGTGAGTTGTCTCCTGGCGTCCCATAAATGCAAGAGATGGCTATCGACCGCTGGAGCTTCAAATGTAGGTGTAACAGTTTTGTTAGCCTCGTCCTTAAGTTCCAGTAAGGTGCCGGCCCATTCCGAGTAAGATGTGGGAGTTTGATGAAAGGGAAAGTTTTCTGTTTTGCAGAAAGCTGGCCAATCTATTAGCTTGACTGTCTATTGATGTTTCTTGTGTGTGCTATACGATAAGGACGTGTGAGAGAAGAAATAATCGCTCCCGAAGTTATCTTGTGAGTTCCACCAGCGTGGCTGAGGAAGGTTGATATCCATCGTCAGATCGGGGCTTGTATCCTTCGAAACATTGTTATACGTGCGAGTCGGATAGGCTGGTTCGGTGAAGAGAGTGCTACCCTCGAGAGCCATGAGGTCGTACAATTTTCGTCCTTTGGTGTCCTCTTGCGTATAACTCCAGGAGGCGTGTCGGGCGAGAAAGCCGCCTACTATAAGCAGCGGAGCATTTAGAACTTCTTTCCTGGCTTTGCGGAAGACCTTTAAGAAGGTGTGGTTATCAGATTTGGGTCGACTGTACATCTCAAGCACCTACACAGGCTGCTGAGAGCGCTTGATAGGCAAAAGGCGTATGAAGACGTGCTCAAACTGCGTATCACGTGGGTCAAGATCTACCATGACCGCAGTGCAGGTGTTGTGAACGGAAGTGCAGACTGATGTGTTGTGTTTGTTGGCATGTGTTGTGTACGACGAAAATCTGATAACGGGGACTACAGTAGCCTGTAGCGCTATGATGCCGGGTTTGTGATCGAGCGTACCTATGTATTGTTGCAGTGATGCCACCTTACGGCGAAAGCTTCTGCAGTTCCACTGTATTGTGTTTAGGCTTCGAGGAAGCTATGCCATTAAGGGTTCGAAAATGTCTCCCCCGAATCACTGGTTTTATGCACTGTCGCGGAGATATCGTGGCACCCCGTGAGTAACTTAACAGGTGTTCTTCTGTGCTCCTGTTCCGGCTGTGAGACGCTGCGCTTGTATTTGCAGGTGAGGGCATTTAGTTCAAGTAGCTTAGGCTGCACGGCTCCCTTGATTGAGGCCAAGCTTTGTTCCTTGATCTTTTGTGATCAGGCTGAATGTTGGTCCCGTTTTTGTTGTAGCTCCTCGCTGATCTGTAGTTCTAGGGGTGGTGTGAGCACTTTGACAACAGTATTTATGATTTGTTCGATCTGGTCTTGGTGGGATTTTTCGCCTGCGTCAAGCGAGGGAGCCTGAGTATCTGTTTCAATGAATGCGGTTGTAGATTGAAGCGTGGTTGTGCTGGTTGGTGGTTGCCTAGATGTTTGTGACTTCACGAGTTGTTCTAACTGCAGCTCATGTCAACTAACCAGTTGTAAAGGCGCATATTCTCTCAAGTCAGCGCCTGTTGTGTCTGTCTTTTTTGTAAAAGCTTTCACAGTTTAGAGAAGGAAGTTTACAAAGCGGAATTCTTGCTGCGCTAAAACATGTCAAAGTAAAGCATCTCCTCGGTTTTAAAATAAATTCTCGGCTTCAGAGTTATAAAATTTTTTGCAATACGAAGAAGTGTATGCAAAAGCAACTAAAACGACAATATTGCAGAATACGTGTTTATTTCAAATAAACTCTCCATCGGTGGTCGTCGGAGCATTAATGAAACATGACAGTAATATCTGCATCCTTGTTCGTATATCTTCGCCTTGCAATTAGAAAAATAGATTCTGGAAAAAAGAGAATGCATAATTAAAAGAAGTCATGTGGATTCATTGTGCAGTGCAGACATTCAAATGCAAACTATTCAATTAGAACACTTCAGGTACCTTTTCAAAGCGTTTCTAATGCAACAGGATATTTTTGAAAACACTTCGCTTGCGACAATTGAAATAAGCAATATAAATATGAGAAGTAGGTCTTTTTCGTATGCTTTATGAAGTTTTGCACGTGATAAACAAGCGAAAAATAATTTTATACCAATTTTCATAAGTGCGTAACATTTTCCTGACTACATTTCTGCGGAAGCTTTAAGCAATAAACAGTCTTAGGCAGTAAGTGGTAATACGAATGTTGTAAAAACATTGCTTCAGCACAAAATGAACTTTTTTCCCTTACATGAGTCCTAAATAATCCTGAGCTTGCCGTCATATACAGAGAGTTTCCTCTTCTTGCGTATATAGAATCGCCCGCTGAACTGAAGACTTTTTAACTAGTTTATACTTACACTTCTTGCGGAGCAGAGCACCATATTGCAAAGGAGTGCCAAGACCATAGGCGTAGTTCAGGCCGTAGCTGAGAAGACCTTGGCCGAATCCGTATTGGCCAGTGCCGTAGCCGAGGCTGCCAACGCCATAGCCATACACTGGAGTGGCGTGGTAGGCAGCGACAGCTGGGGTAGCGTGGGCAATGGTGGCGACAGCTGGGGCAGCAGCGTAGGTGGCAACTGGAGCAGCAGCGACGGTGGCGACTGGAGTGGCATGGGCGACTGTGGCAACTCGGGTCACAGCGGGAGCAACGGCATATGAGGCAACTGGAGCAGCAGCCACGGTGGCAACTGGAGCAGCTGCAACAGTGGCGACTGGTGTGGCGTGGGCAAGAGTGGCGACACGGGTCACAGCTGGAGCAACAGCGTAAGAGGCAACTGGGGCAGCAGCCACTGTGGCAACGGGAGTAGCGTGGGCTACAGCGTAAGAAGCGACTGGGGCAGCAACAGCGGTGGCGACTGGGGCGGCAACCGTGGCGTAGGAGGCCACTGGGGCAGCGTGGGCAACAGTAGCCACAGCTGGAGCAGCAGCCAGGCCGACACCGTAGCCAGTGGTGCCGACGAAACCAGCAAAAGTGCTGGTGGCCAGAGCCAGAACAATGCAAGCACGGATCTGCAATTGTAGGTGAAATATAAAACAATGCGCATACGATAGAGTTGTTTTAGGGGTGTATGCGACTCTAAGATTGTCTTAACTGCAAATCCATCTAGCTGACCAATATTTCACACAGCAAATGTTTCAAAGTTATACATGATTCAGCACAACTTTACTCCACGTTATATAACTTCGCGCATAACTACTTCCGCCAAATATTCATCACAATATTTGCAATCATCTTTCGCACCGTCCATTTATTGTAATATCGTCGTGTTTTACTAAGCAGAACATTGCCAGAGAGCCCATTTTCTCGTCGTCTTACTGTAATGATGCCGTTTTGAAACGATCCTAGATTGCCGGGGTCGTGCGAGACCAGCAACACCAGCACACTTTAATTCAGGTTAAAAATTTGACGAGGTGGTGAAATGGTGGCATAACCTTCACAAAAAAAAAACGAGAGAATATGCTCGTATCTTACCATCTTGATCTTACAGCCACTGTTGTGTCAAGTGCTGATTTTGGCCCTTTTAGTGGTCGCTTTTATACCTCTGCACCCCAACTTTTTTCGTGCTCCTTACACCCTTGAGTAAAAAAAAAAAAGACAGTCCTGCGAAGCCGGTATTATCAGTTTACTGCCATGTGGTCACACATTTGGCATAAGAACAGATGAACGCGTGCCGAAGAAGAATGAGGTTCGACGCGGCAATCGGTTATCTCGAAATATTTTCTAGTTTGTATTTTCTACACATTTCTGAGGGCGTTGGTAGCGGAGTGGAAGAAAGATGGTTCAAGTTCAAGTTCCAAGGACCGAATTACAATTACTTTTGATGCATAATTTAGAATACATAAAACCTGAAAGAAAACTAGTTCAAGTAGGAGTATAAGACATGCGCGATGCAAATGTCACCTTGCAGGTGTTTCCAGTCTCCTCAAGCAGAATATTTTATTGCGACTGCATCCCCAGCCTAGGCTAAAATATACAGTAGCTCACAGTAGCACTATTTTAGACTGATGACAAGTGTAACGACTTTCATCAACTATCTTTTTAATACCTTCCTGGTCTTTTTTGAGGTATTGTATATGTTGCATGCTATAGGTAAAGAAGTCGTCTCGCCTCGAAATGAATCTTGCTAGTTTTTCACGAGACGTGAGGTATCTCATGTCAATGTTTAGGAACAAAAGCTGCTGCTTACGGCACTGCAATAATTCAGTACGGTAATACAATCTTGAATTCGTTACAAAGGTATATAAGGTGTACGTTTACTGAATTTCATTTTTTTATAAACTAAGCCGCTAACCCGCATGGAATACCTAAGTGAGGGAGATATGTCATAAATAAAGGCAGGGAGGTGAACCGGAAAGCAAGTATGCGGTTTGAAACCCTGCTTTGGGGAAGGGGAATGGGAGATAGAGGAAGTTTTTCTTCTTTTGGCGTGAGGTCCAGCAAGACATCAACCTAGGTCAACAACGGGCTATCAGAAAATACCTCCTGACGTTTGCAAAATAATATTCGAAGACGCGAACACGTTGTCTAAATTTTATACTTCATTGTACTTTAGACGGTGAATCGTAGATATCAGCAAGTTTGTCATTTCGAAAAACTTTGTAACGTTATTTATGATTCCGTGTTTTACATGAAGTGTAATAACTGCTGAGTGTTTCACCCTCTCACGTAATTCGTCTAAAGAAAAAAATATCTGTGGACGTACTCACTGCTTCATTTTATACTCGAACATATGCACTATTTTTGGTCATGGACTTACAGACCGCATTTGTAAAAGTTGCAGTGCTTTACGGGTTGTCGCGTTTTTTGCACGGTTATCAGGACAAGAGGACGATGGCAAAATGTTTTTCGCAAATAAAATCTTGCCAAATAAAGCGAGTTAGCAATGTGTGATTGTGAGATATCGTTCAACAAAAACATTCAAATGACAAAAGAGCAAGTATATAGAGCAACGTGTGGTTCTTATGAACAGAATACAAAACCACTCCTCATAGAACACCCCTTTCGATTTATGCGAGAGATGCGTAGGCGTGCTGTTTTATTGCATGTCTCGGACTGGACTTGTGGAAAACTGCGGCGGCTCTTCTACACAGTGTTGCGACTTCTAGAAGTCTCTTGGTGATGGCGCACGCAGATGCTTCGCAAAAAACTTTCCGGCATGTCAGACTTTCTGTGACGTTTGCAATCCTTCAATTTGTCTGGCCCAGAAAAAAAAACTTTATTGCGACATCCTAAAAGTTACTGTTATTTATAATATTAAATGTATCGCTTCTTTTGCGCCAGACATACGCACATTCATAATCGTTGTGCATATTGTAATTCTGAAAGTGTAACATTAGGCCAGTTCTTGAAATGCTCCCCTTAGGAGTGCGTCGGTGCCAGTTCGGAACACAGCACCACCAAAAAAATAAATTTTCTTTGACACAGTTGCTCAATATTGGCGACGATCGCTTTACGTGACAGGGTGACAGATGGACAGCAATCTCGTTTTGTCGAAATATAAGACCGTGGGCACTGAGAGTATCCGCGTCGACTCGATAATGACTTTTGTTCCTTCAGGAGAGAATTCCAAGAAATCATGAATGTATACGCTGTGCGTCATAGTCAAATGAGTTATAAAGAACTAAGCATACAATTGCACAGATTAGGAAGCCTCTTGTCTGCGTTTTCCTTGAGTGTTTTACAAGTAGTTATTTTGAATACTGGAGGTGGCGCAATTTCTTAGACACGCTGAAATACATACTGCAGCCTCACACAAGCATGAGATATAAGAACGTGAAATTAAATTACAAAAATACGAAGATCTGCCATTTCTTTTTATCTCCTAGTCTTTGAAAAAGACACGAGGCGCAAAAGTTTTTTCTTTAAAATAAAGCTTAGTGCCAGAGGTTTTACATACTATAGCAAACAATAAAAAAACTATTCACGTGATGTCAGAGAGCGTCCGTTTTATTTCATTTTATACAATTTCATTTATTATACCCCTCAGAGCAAGAGGTGTTGCAGAGAAGAAGTGGAATGAATACTTTTACAAAAAAAGAAAAAAGCAAGAACAAATCATCTACAGCAACAAAAACGTAACACGAAATGCATATAAAATAAAGCAGCAGATTCTGAACGCTCAGTGTATATAAAAAACTGATTATGCAATGTTAACTACAGAATACGGAACTGTTATTGACGAATAATGTTCACAGCGTCCGCGGGAAGGCCATTCCATTCACGAGAGGTGCGTGGTAGAAATTAGAGATAAAACTGCGCAGTATTATTATGAAGAGCTTGTTACCAGACGTCATCAAGAAGACTCCCTTGGCAGATCAGGCAAGCAACGAAAAGTGGAGTTGCCCTTAAGCCAAAATATTTACCTTTGTGGTCTCCGCAATGTCGCACCTGGAGAAAACTGTCTTTTCTAATAATATTTAGATGTCCGAATTCGGAGGACAACCAATGTCACCACAGTGTAAACCCTAGTGTGTTGCTTTATGTTCGGCTAGTTGAAGCTGTTCTTTCTTGACCTTACATGTAGGTGAGCATCTATGTACCTACCGCCATATAGTTTCCAAAATTTAACTAGAATAGACTGCCACTGCAATCATTCAGCCGCCATGAGAATGATGGTACTACACGCGCTTCTCTGGTCTGCGTACTTGCAACTTCGAAAACACTTGTAGCATTTGTAATGTAGATATATAGTGACATTCAGACATCGGTACGAGAGGGGAGGGGGGTATAGTAGAAGACGAGAAGTAAGAAGTGAGGATAAGCATAGCTAGCCTAGCATAAAAACGTTGTCTTACTTCTCTGGACACGGCACAGTCATGAAAATTGACACTGTCTTTGCCTTGTGCCTCTATCCCGCCAATCAAGAGAAGCCATCCACGCTTCTTCGGCCATAAAACCCAGCTTCCTGCCACTGCGCCAAGCATGGTTGGGGGACATTATTTATGTATTCTCATCACCTCACAAAGTCTCGGTGCGGTGAAGGGGCGATATATAATGAACTGGGCTCCACTATCCCGTCAGCCTCCAACGAATGTTGTGAGTACCGGGGCTGCTGATGACGGCCCTGGCTCTGCAGGGTTCTTAGCCGACAACGCTGTGGATTCCTTGCCTGCTCTTACGCAAGTTTCCCAAGAAGCCCAGCACTCTCGCTCGTTGCGCTGTGCTATTGGCCCAGGATTCTTATTAAATATCTAGTGCATATGAAACTACCGGTGTTTCGTGGCTTCCCTGAAGACACCGACACATGGCTCATGACTATAATTGCGCTCGGCATGCTTCCAGCCTTGACCTCAAGTGAAATATGAGTGATATCCATTAACCCCATTCACGGTAATGCTGTGTCGAGCAAAGTTCGTGTATAGAATGGAATGGGCAGCTCATGGCTGCTTTTGGTCGGATTGGTCACGACACCTGCACGTTAAACCTGATAATTGCTGAGAATGGTGCTCAGGGAAACCTCCTGGAAGCTACATCTGTACACTGCATCTCGCTTGCCGGCTCCTTGGCAGCCCATCCTCGCCCATACACCAGGCCCGGCTTGTCTTCTTCAAAATTTCAGAGGGATGACCTCCCACTTAGTTTCAGTGTCCAGGTTGGCATTGGTCAAAATGCTGTTGATTATGAATCGTTATGTACACTTTTATGTATGAGATTAATAATTATATGTGCACATTGTAGCGTAGACTGCTGATTTGGATTATGTATTTTTCGTACAAGTGCACCTTTCCACTACAGCATTGACTCTGAACTGAGCCTCCAGTTTTCAGTAAATAAATAAGGTAGTGTGACCAGATGGACACGCATCTGCGGGCTTCCAGTCAGCCATTGGCCGATGGTGCAAATGCTTTGTTCAAAGTAGCCACCAAGAAGACCAGTGATGCACCTCAGGTCGGAGGAGCTAGCTTTAGCCATTCCAGCACCCACACGTGCCAGTCTGCTGACATTGGCAAATGGTCTATTCCGACATTCGGTATACCACCAAGGAGCCAACACGAAGTGGCTCTCCCCCTCTTTGAATGCCCGGCGACTTACTTAACCGGTTGGACGGTCACCAATTCAAGCACGGTAGCGAGATACCTCTATGAAACTGCCTTCAGGAAAACTCAACGATTTCAGTGGGGGTGGGGGGGGGGGTGTACGATGGCGTTCACAGTTGCGAACGCGATACGGGGCCACGAGCGACTACCTTTGCGAGGACGGCAAAGTATATGCTCCCATGCAGAATTACGACTTTTCTTTGTAGCTTCTCCAAACTGGCGCGCCTTCTGCACTGTGCAACCATTTGCTTGCTCACCACGCAAACGTGGATGATGACTGGTGCCCCAAACTGCAGCAGCTGAATTATCTACTAAGCGCACTGCAGCATCGTCGATGCAGGCACTGCCGACCACCATAGTGTCAGACAACACAGCGAGGAAGTTGTTGCCATACACTCAAAGGACCCACAAGGCACAGCCAACACTGCCCGCCAGAGGCATTATCCCTAATTATTAAATTTCAGGGTTCAGGGCCTGTGGGTCTTCGATTACCTCTGCGGCACAGCCAATCTCATCTGCCTGAATGCATTTATAGAGCTCCCCTTAGAATTTCGCAGCGTGGCCGAGTGTAATGTACGTGTAGGGGTGCTCGGACATGTGCGTGTGGGGCGTGGTATAAAACGAGAAGAAGTGACAATAAAAACAGCCGGCCTAGCATACATCCGTTGTGTCTTCTTTCTCTCAAACTTTGTTCATTGTTGTGCTGTGTTTTGTTTTGAATTAAAAAATAAATGAACTGTTGTAAACTTGGTATCTCGATTGGAATTGGCGACCCTAAAAAGGTAGGGTTGTGAAGTGCAACTGCTGAACATTTGCCGACTGTCGTCTCGTGAACAAGCGGCTTCAGGTCACGCTAAGCCAAACGAACCCAAAATACTGAAGGGTAGATAACCTTTTGTAATATCCATCATCACGATGCTGACTGAAGCACCGTGCATCACAGCTCCCACAGACACAAGCGCCAGAGTTCCTTCTCATGTATTTATACAAAAGAATATGCCCACCGCTCTAACAGGATAGCACTACTTGACTTACACCTCGAGACATCATCAAACGTTATTACATTCGAGCCTTCAAAAATCCTTACACGGGGCAGTGTAACTACTCATGCAGATCCTGACGGGTTTTGTTTTGTTTCACAACCTATTACGGGTTTCATCATTCATATACAGCAAACATTTCAATTTCACACGCTCTTTTATTGCACAAAATGGCGATGGCTTTAAGAAGGTGTAGATAGAGTAACCATATGATAGTTATTTCGCGTAGTTGTTCATTCTGAGTGCTTGCATCAATCTACGAAAATGGCTGCAGATGCTAACAAAACGCTGACACCTAAGTCACCGCATCTTTTCTTGAGAAAGTTACAACAGTCGTCATGAACAATGCTTAGGATATTGCGAAAAAATTCTAACCACTGCAGCGCAGTACATTGCGATGGTAAATCGCGGTGGTACACATAATCATCACAGCCAAAAAAAACTGGTATGCAGGATTACTGGTCGAGAAAGTAGTGTATTCCGACGTCCTAATGACTCGTGTCAGATATTTGATACTATAAAAAAGCCGTCCCCAGTGCGGCCATCTCAGTAGGAATGACTTGACAGCGATGTTTGTGCAGTGCAGGTATACAGGATTTGAAGGAAGTGGTGTACACGCATCATCTGCTCTATAAAGAGGAGATGAACGTATGTTAACGAACCAGCAATGCAGATAAGGCTACTGTCTCGTAAGAGGTTATAACGTGCTCCCGGGCAAAGTATATGTACTGAGGCACACCGACACAAAAAGGCCGACAAAGCTGAATGAATTTGAGTGTCAGTTTACGTGGAATCAAAAGTCGCTGAAGTTTTGTCACGAGAAAAGCATTAATGTATATTCAATAAGTCAGGATATACTATAAGGTCTCTGGCTTAAAATTACTATAGTTGCGTTTTCCTCACTGAATCTGCAGAGGTCCTTACTTTAGGATCACTGTACGATAGAAAACTTCCACAAAAAGTCACAAACGTGCGTTGTGCACTCCAGAAGAACCCCTTTTCTTTTCTTGGTGTCATACGTAAGATATGCGCTATTGATTGAAGTTTTTGTAATGCTCATATAAAACATGACCAAGTCAGTGATCCATCAAATAAACCACTATTTATTGTTGCACTATCAACACTTTAGAAGATGTACCTTCGTGTTTTGATTATAGCAATAAACGTTAACACATTCAGATTATGTGTCCTTGGAGTTCCCCTCTTTGCGTTGAGCCAGGAAATATCACTGTAGTACTTATATTTATACATTCTGAAACAAAACAAAAAACAAAACCTTCACTGTCAATAAATAGTAGCTTCAAAAGTGAATAGTATGAGTAATATTTGATGAGGACCTTAATTTCCTTCAAGTCACGTACTTCTGCAAAGTAAACGAGTACAGGAATCACAAATCAAAACACCACTATTGACCTTTCCCGAATATTAGCGTCTATTTGAAAAGTACTTCTGACATCTGGCGCAACTCTGTGGTAGAATGCCTCATTGCCACGCAGAATTCTTTGGTTGGATTCTAGCTGAAACCCTGACATTTATTCTTTGCATTCGTCAGTACCACGACACTGATGTTGGCTACTTCTTAACGCTAGCGCGTAAAAATTGCCCATGTGTCTTCTCGTCGTTCCTTGGTGAATACTAACAGTCAACCCCTGTGGCATATACGCGCATACCATCGGCACATACCCGCCCTTGGGCATGCGCCGCTGTCTGGCGGGAAGTGTTTGATGACGTGTGCGACGGGATTGTGACACTATTCATGTCTAATCATCTTGCCCTCCCATGCTAATTTTGATTCACGCCAAGTTAAGGAGGTAACCACGAGAGCAGCCAAACGCAGCCGGCTAGATAGATAGATAGATAGATAGATAGATAGATAGATAGATAGATAGATAGATAGATAGATAGATAGATAGATAGATAGATAGATAGATAGATAGATAGATAGATAGATAGATAGATAGATAGATACGCTAATAGTCGCCAAAGTTCACTAAAAAAAGCTTCGCATCTAATACTCTGCCCTTGTTAGAACAAGATTAAGAGTAATTTCTAGCGAAACGATGGTCCAAATTCTCATGAATTTTGTCTCCGCTCGCTAAATGGCGTCACTGCCAGATTTAGCAATGCCATTCCAGATTACAAATGCATACTGAAGTTTAGAAAGACAATTAGTGGTGTAGAAATTGTGGAAGGATGCAGGAGAACTGAATTCTCGAGCGATTCTGAAAACACTGCTAAGACAACGAATGTCTCGCAAGGGGTCCCGTTTAGTGTGAACAAAAAAATTCAGCATGCTATCTCAAAAAACACAAAGATCACTGAATTTATAAACCTTCCCTATTGCAAAAAACGGCATCCCCAGCGTGATGCCAGTACGTTTTTTGACACTGGTACGAGCTGAAAACACTAGTACACGGTGGTATTTAGTGGTAATTCGCTGTGCGCACTGGGAAACAGCTGTCGCGCACTGTTAGGGGCGCTGGCTTAACGTACTGTGATATGGTGCACACTAGAAAGCGCTGGAAGCGCTGGAATTTTCACTGGAAAGCGCTGGTGAATACTGGAGCACACACTGTTTCTATCAGCGCAGCGTGCATCATCATGTAGCGTGTGCCGTGGTATGTTTTGGTGTCATTGATAATAAAACGCTTGATTCGATGACAAGGAGAGACGCTACCATAACAAATCCCTAGCACACGTAATTTTTGTGACGTACGTACGTATCGCGGCAATTAATGCACCTTTTTTTCGCATGCCCATGCGTATACTGGCCCTATTCGCATCAGCCGTGTGCTGCTGTAGCGATTCCACGTTGCAGCGTTTATAAGCCTAGTGCCGGTGGCGTCAGTGTACATGCTACAGGTGCTTTTTCCTTCATGTAAGCACAATTCAAATGTGTAAGAATGACAGTAAGGTACATTTTAGACATCCCTGAGCCAAAATCAACCATTCCTCTGCGTGTGCGGTGCCCGCAGAAGAAGCGACAACAATCGATGTGTCGTACTTTCAGCGATGCAGGCTGTGACGGAAAGCTTCCTTCCGAGAGCAGCAGCCGGTACTTGTATGACTTGTATGTATTAACACGCAATTTGGAGTTGGTATTTTGGTACGCCTTAGTAAACTAACAAACTAGCACACTTTTTCAGTGGATTGAATTAGTAATTTCTTCGGCGGTTTTTTTTTGTTGCATGTATCACTATAACTGCAAAGTATGTAATTTGGCACGCCAGATGTATACTGCCATACCGTCGCATGCGCGAAAAAAAAAACTCAATATTCATTTGTGTGCGTGCATATGTACCGAACAAGTCACTTTAAATCATCTGTACATGTTGACCAGTGGCAAGTGCGAGAAGCGACTATAAAGGAGTAAAATATCGGCAGCAAGCCGACAATTCGTGGCTGTTCCTCCAGTCAATTTGAGAGATTTAAGATGTGGATTCTTTAGTAAACTCTGTGCTCTTGCCAACATACGCACGTGGTGGGCGGAAGCCGTTCGTCACTGTCGAATTAAGATTCAATTGGTATTTGGAAAAGAAAATCGCGTCAATCTTGACTGTGTGACTTGTAAACATGTAAACGTATTCTTTGGATAAATAGTCATTTTACAACCCAGCAAACGTGTTGTGGCACGGTGTATAGGGTAGAGTACTGGGTTCGGAAGCAAGAGGTGGTAAGTTCAAATCCAGTCAGACGTTTTTTTAAAAAAATTTTTTCTAAAGTGAATGCGTGTTCCATGGCTTCTTTTACCTATATATTTTTTTATTTATGGCCAATGAGCATACCCCGTTTTAGCACTGTGAAGCCACTTTGCGCAGTGTACCCAGCGCCTCGCTGGTACTGTGACCCTGTCGCTAGGGCGTCCAGTACCAGTGCAATGCTGGGTCTTTAATCAGGCATGGTGCTGGACGCTGGTACCCAGTCGTGCTGGTTTTAGCAATAGGGTCACATTATGAAATGGCATTGACCGGCATGTAAATAACATGAAGAAGCCAGTAGCTTCATCTCGCTCTCTTATTTAACTTATTTATTTTATTCAGTATGGTATCCTTATACGGTGTGTGCATATGGTGGATTGTCTTCAGAGTGGCAGCTAGATATTAGTGAGTCAGTGTTTCACCACGAAACGAGTTTAAAATTGCCCCGGAGTGGTCCCGTGCCTCATACCTGACACAAGCCCGGGTATGCGGGACAACGAGTGGCTACTGGTGCCACGCAAAGCACCAATTATCTGTCAAGCTCAGCCTAAAATTGCTGCCAGCTCAGCAACGATAGCGACGTCCCTTTTAGTATAAAGCGAGGCCTCGCAGTGTAAGAGGTGTATAGAGGAGAATGAAGATGTTCGCAACGATGATGCCACATCAACATACTCTCCTAACTCCATCACAGAAGATATTGTCACAGTTCATTCTCTTCCTTGGGCCAGCAAATACTATTTTACATTTGATAAATATTCAGAAATAGCCACATATTTTCTCACAAGTTCAGTAGATGAAGACTCCTACCAAAGATCTTTGATGAAAAAAAAAAGCCCCGGTGTAACCCTGTTGTAGTGGCAACTGCAGTCTCATGATCTGAATTCCACAAATGAGATGCGGGTATATTCTGTGCACTCTCAATTTGTCACAGTAAGGAAAGGGCTTTACATCTTTGTGTTGGCAAAAGCATGCCCACATTCAAACCATCAAAAATGAAACAAAATGTTGACAAACTCAAGTAAACGAATTTATTTCTATTGATGTGGCTTCCAACGGTCGCTGATGCGCCAATCATGAGACAGCCGCAACAATTTAGTTCATCATTGTCCATCTTCTTGCAACAGGAGAAATTGTTTCTGCAAAAAACAACAGAAGGATATTACATATGTGCAAAAAAGAGAACAGCCAATTTAATCCACCATATGAATTCTGGCATACTCCATGAGGTTAAACGTTCAAAGAGTGGGGTCCCTATGCCTATAAAGCTCGCAGTCATTGCAAAATATCTGGTGTTACCAGCAGAAGTTGCATTAAAATTCATTAAAATGAAAGCAAGAAATCAAGATTAATAGTTGAAAAGTTCCTTCAAATGCAAATTTCTATTTCAAAATGAATGCCATCTGAGGACGCCGCCGTCTAAAGAACCACCCGATCGAAACAACTGGATTAGTAAACGCTGCTGCAATTAGAAAGTAACAAAGATCGTATGCTTACACTTCTTGCGGAGAAGTGCGCTGTAGTGGTAGGGAGTGCCTAGACCATAGGCGTAGTTTAGGCCATAGCCGAGAAGACCTTGGCCGAACCCGTAGTGGCCAGCGCCGTAACCGAGGCTGCCAACGCCATAGCCATATACTGGAGTGGCATGGTAGGCAGCGACCGCTGGGGTAGCGTGGGCAATCGTGGCGACAGCTGGGGCGTGGTGGACGGTGGTAGTGGCAACTGCTGGGGCGGCGTGGATGGCAGCGACAGCTGGTGCAGCAGCGTAGGTGGCAACGGGGGCAGCGGCGACGGTTGCGACTGGAGCGGCGTGGGCAACAGCGTAGGAGGCAACTGGGGCCGCAGCCACGGTAGCAACTGGAGCAGCATGGGCAACAGTGGCGACGCGGGTCACAGCTGGAGCAACAGCGTAGGAGGCAACTGGAGCAGCAGCCACGGTAGCAACTGGAGTAGCATGGGCAAGAGTTGCGACGCGGGTCACAGCTGGAGCAACAGCGTAGGAGGTAACTGGGGCAGCAGCCACGGTAGCAACTGGAGCAGCGTGGGCAACAGTGGCGTAGGAGGCAACTGGAGCAGCGTGAGCAATGGTGGCCACGGCTGGAGCAGCAGCCAAGCCAACACTGTAGCCGGTAGTGCCGACAAAACCAGCGATAGTGCTGGTGGCGAGAGCCAGAAGAATGCAGGCACGGATCTGTTAGGCAATAAAAGCGTCTTACAAGGATGACCACGGACATCAAAGTTGTATGCAAAAAAAATTGCACGTTTTTTTTGTTTTCACAATTTATCCGCTAAGAAACTGCTTCAGTGAGAATTTATGTGCAATCAAGGGGTTTTCTTTGCAATGCTATCCAAGTTCTATATATTTATGAAAAAAAAAACACCTGAGCTGCACCTGTAATCATAATTTTGCACTGTTTGACATTCACTAAGATTCTACGTAAAGTACCGGCAGGTGATTTTCATGAATCAGCTACAGCTCTAGCACAGAATGCACTACTTTGGCCTGAAAATAATATTGTGATGGTCTCGATTGCGAAAAATAGATAAGCATAAGAAAATAACCTCTGTAAGTTCTCAATGAGGCCACTGATAAATACCTGTGGCCTAGTGCACCAAGTAGGAGTTAGGATATCAGACTTTACTTACCATCTTGAGCTTACAGCTTCTTTTGTGTTAACTGCTGGTGTGTGCTTCCTCCACGGTCGCTTTTATACCCGAACGATCCATGCTTATTTATGCACCGAAGTAAGCTAAATAAAAAAAGTATGACCCTGCATATCCAGTATCTTATAGCGCCTCGACATGACCACTTGCCAAGATAAAAACGGAGGAACGCATTTCGAAAAATAATGAGGTTCGACGCAGATAACAGTCTACTTGGAACTATTCCTGCGTTTTTTTATTGTTTTACGTATTGATGCAGACGTCGACTCAGACAGATGTTCCATGTTAATTTTCGAGGCTAGAATAACAATGCTATGCAATTCATGCACTAAGGTTATAATAGCGCCAAGAGGATGAGTGTAAGGAAAACGCGGGCGTGGCTCCCTTTTCCTGGCAGATAATCACTACCAGTATTAGCATCTTTCCACGGGCTTTTCGCACATGGTGTGTCTTTAATTTAAGCGTAAAAGGGTAAGTAGGTTTATAACAGTACCTGTAATAATTCATAATTATGGCAGCAACACTCGCAGTATCATTGGTGCTGAAGTTCGAGAAATTTTTGTAGTGCAATTGTCTATAAACACGTCAAAACTTTAACAATGTTTTGCGATATCGACAGAGACCCAGTAAAGACAATTATCTCTGAATGCTGATTTGTTCAATTGTATTTCAGAAAAGCGATGATGCAATTATATTGTCTTATACAATCGTGAAAAAGTAATGGTGAGGATCACCACTGCACGCCCAGTTCCATACCTCATTTGTCCTGCTTGGGCACTTGCATCCGGGCAGGATCACCTTAACGAAAGTGAGTTTGAGCCAAGGCTAGCCAATATGGGCTTGCCAGAAATCATAAATGCTGAACATGAACAGAACAAAACTACTCTAATGTTCATAACTATCATGAGGCAATCACATAAGCGTTGTCCGTATCTGGTTTGTGCTTTGAGCTCTTGATACGTTGGACCGCAAATCACGCTATGGGTGTTTTCCTACTACTGCAACTGTCAGAAATTCGTCTTCCCTGCCTGTACTGCTTCCTTGTCTGCTGTGAAGACTGGGATAATATACGCATTAGATATTTATCATCTTTTAGTCTCTGTTTTGCTCACGTTTCCCGCAAGCTGGGGTTCCTATACCCTGAGGTAACTAACTGCCAGTGATATGTTTTTATTTATGCTATTGGACAAGTAGGTAATTTATTTTAGAAGTTTTTACTTTCACTCTGATGGTATTTGCCGACAAACTGCAAGATGACTCCACTAAGATTGTGGTGTGAAAAAGAACCACAGATACATAAAGCACATGCTTTCAGCTCTTTAATATCTCTAAAACGTGTCTTTTGAGCTTGAAAGCTATCTACTTGGTCCGAATCCGGCTGGAATGGCTACTAAGTGTTAGAACCAACCCTTTTTTTTGGTTATGCCCAGGTGTTTGTTAGCAAACTTGTTCTTCAATCTGTGGCGAAATGCTGACTGCAGTACTAAAATTTTTCTTTTAATGTAGCGAATGCGACTTGCAAATAATCAACAATAATTTGTCATGCTTACTAATTCGATAACATGAATTGGGCAGCAGTTCGTTATTTAGAGTAGCCTGCTGACTTTATCAAACTGTGTTGAAATGAATAATTGCCGACCAAGAGGAAGTAAGGAAATAGACATCAGCAAGTGAGTATTCCTGCAAAAAATTAACTTAGAAGCGTTTGTATTGTTGGGCTGCATAAAAGCACCGCCATCGACGATGCCAACAGCAGTCGTAGAGCCAGCGTATAGCGACCAAATGCGGTCTCCTAGGAGCCAGTAGAAAAATAGAGAGGCAAGGGAAATACATGTAGGTTAACAAGGCTGTAGTCTATTTCATACCCAGCGTTGTGCGAGAAATATGGGATTAAACAAATGTAGGAATGAACAAAAAAAAAACAGTGGACCACAACTACGCCATCATGCATAGCACGTTCATGACACACAGTAAGAACGCTTGAAGCTTTGATGTGTCGCAGAGTACGGTTTTATATCGACTCTCTTGGATGAAGTAAACTGCAACCAATGATAATAAACAAGACCTGAAAAGACTGGCCGTGCGCTTCGAGTCGGCAAATTGTCATTCCGGTGAAAACTGGGTGCATTCTTCATACAAAGATTTCAAAAAAACGGTGACACGTCAGTCTTCATTGCGAAGACAGGCTGTGGATTCATCTGAAACTCACATCAGTCGTTCCGATTTGCTTTTTGTTTTGGAATTTTACAGTGCTGCCTTTATTTTCCGTCAGTGGAGTCTGATAACCAACTTTCTATGAATACGAAACGGTGCTTATGATGGTTACAGAATTTCACCGGCGCTTTCATCGCTTCTGCTTCTTTTTGGTTCTTCTAGTGTAACGCGTTGGCTACAGGAGGTGAGGGTGACGACAGTAATAGAAGCTATTAGGCGAAGACAAGTCTGAGGATCCGATGAAGAAGCCGATTGTGGGTATGGTCAACATTGGGTGCTTGTAGGGCGGGGACGTCTCTTTCACTTTCCGACAATGCCACCGGCCTATCAATGTGTTGAGTCATCCTTTGCCATCTGTTTGAATATGGACTGGTCTATTTTATTATTGAACAGTTACTTGATTAAGCTTCATGTGATCCATGCCAGTATGGAGATGTCATGGCAGTTTTCGGCAATATTTGTCTTTGTGAGGCATTGTACATGAGAGCGAATCACCTGTTCCTGTTACGCCTGATCACAGTGAAGTGTGATGACCACGATTCCAGCTGCTGCTATTTCATACCATCGGCTTCGCAAGGTTTTAAAATGAAGTCAAAATAAAAGGAAATACCGGAGATCCGACACATTGCGGGTATTCGTTTTACATGAAGCAGCTCTCTTTGCTGTACGTTTCGGCTTTGAGTTTAAGCTTTACGAGTTCAATAGACGTGCCTTTGTAAATAAAGCTGTTTTGGGCACATCGTGCGTATGCACTAGGTGGGACGTCTACATTGACATTCATCATTAACATATCGTTCGTGGTATGTCAACACTGATGCCATTACGTGGATGTCAGTTTTAAGTTCGAAGTATTTTGGAGACCAGGCTGTCATGTGCCGCCAGATGCTGTCATCCTCGTGTTTTGTCACAGCTTGGTGTAATGCAGGAAGAGTGACCCATATTAATGGCACTTGCTCGCTCCAGGAAAGCCTTTTTTTTTCTTTTTCTTCGAGCACCTTCATGGTCGTACTCACACAAGTAAATGAAAAAAAGAAGTGATGAAAGAAACAACCTCAGAGAAACATGAAAGGCTGCCCAGCTCAGCGCTTTCATTCAGCTTGACACAGCCATTGAAAGCTGCTCAATATTTTTATTGCGATATTGCGATATATGAACAATCTCGGCGGGATTTCACCACTGCCTATGACGTCGACGTCGGTGTCATGCACCATATACGTATACGTATTTGTGTATAAGAAAACACAAGATAGTAAAAAAATCCAGAAAGAAGACTCCGGCACGCCGAATTGAACGTGGGACCTCCGCGTGGCGAATGCGAGGCGTTAAAAACTGAGCCACCAAGGGAATCTCCTTCAAAGTTAAAATGGCTATATATTTATATCTACCACTTTTACCGCTGTTGGCGGGCATCTCTGGAGGCAATTTTTGTGTTTCAAGCATTATCAGCGAGATGGCGAAATGAGTGTGTGGCGGCTGTCGTGTCTCATGCGTACTTTGGCCCGCTGAGAGAAGAAGAGGGGACGATTTCGCACGCACCCTTATCTCCCGGTGGGGACGATCATACGCCTTGGCTGGTGTAAGACTTGCGCTGGAAGGATTCTGTTGTAGTTACGGGGCACACGAAGGTCACTGCAATCGTTGCACAGCCTCCGTTTGCGAAAAGGGCGCGCTTTCCAGACACAGCAAAGTAACAACTGAGACGCAACTTATGTAACTGAGTAACAACTTATTCACGTTCATCTCTACCAGTGAGCACGTTTTCTGCGTCATTTGTGCGTGAGAAACGCGAAGAATGTTTCGATCTGCTTGTCATTATGCACGTGTCCTTCCAATTTGTTGCTCTCGCGTTCATTGCTTCACCTTTGCGGCAAAGGTGTGACTTTTTTTTGTCATTGAGGCATAACGTAGGCCACAGTTTGATTCCTATTTCACATGCGATTCTGATCCCGGCTGCGGCGGCTGCATTTCCGATGGAGGCGGAAATGTTGTAGGCCCATGTGCTCCGATTTGGGCGAAATTTCTCAGGTGGTCGAAATTCTCGGAACCCTCCACTACGGCGCCTCTCATAATCATATGGTGGTTTTGGGACGTGGAACCCCACATATCAATCAATCAATCAACATGTGATTCTGCACATATCATAAGCGGCATTCGTGAGGTTATCATTTTGCGATCAAGCAATGGTTTAATAGAGATTGCTCAGTCATAAAATAACTTATGTAATAATGTTTACTTAACTGCTATTAAAGTGGAGCAAGCACTGGAACCCCAATGAAGTTACACCAACCAAATAGCGTAAAGATTTCTTTCAAAAAAGTTCCAAGATATGGTACGGTTCGGTTGTAGAAAACTTTACTTCCATGTAAAATGCCTGGTTTAATTCGTGCTGGGCTCATCTTTTTTTATTATTCACTTTTGTTTGGTCAAGCTGACGCCGCATCTTTTTGATGCCATTCCATTTGATATTGAAGGTGTTCTCACCATTACTGGGTAGACGTAAAATGTGAAAGACCTGTGGCGCATACCCGCAAGCCGTGGGTCATAGTGTACAGGTATGTGCCACACGTCTCTGGAGAAAAAGTGTTTCGTCACGTACACACCGGTATTCCCGCGTTATTCAAGTGATTACCAGCAGTGAGCTCAGACCCTGAAGTGCAACTGGCACTCCTGGACCAGCCCGGCTGGCGGCGCATTTCATGCAGTGAAGCCTTGTACTTGAGGCACCACCCATCTAGCTCTTTAGCAAACTCCTTCCTTTTAAACCCAATAGATGTATTCAATCAATCATTCATTCATCCAATCATTTATTCAATCATTCATTCATGCATTTATTATTACCAGCAGTGAGGTTCCTCATACATATATACCGTTTTATCCCACTTTCGGTCAGTATACCTATTCGAGAAAGCGACCAAAAGAGCATTCAGACGTAGATAGATTGGTAGATTTGTAGGTAGAAACAATGAACGTGCTTCTGATTTGCGAAGAAAGGCTTTGCGTTTATTATATCAACGACATGCTGTGCTTGTGAACAACACATTAACTGCAGCATGCTTTTTTCGAAAGAATCTAGTCTCTTGGGTTCTGCCAGTACTGCTCTTACACAGTAAATGGAATTGAGTTTTCGCAGTGATAGGTCTTTTATGGAAAACTATTTCTTAACGTGAACATGTTTGTATGCCGCTTTGTCGTTTCCGTTGGGAAGACACATCTGTTGAAGAGCTCGTGGGCTTCTCAGGGAAAATTTTAGGAATAGCTAATCTGGTTCACACGATCAGTCAGTTTATCTATAGTGTCCACTATTTCAGAATATAGGAGCGCGATCCGATCACCACAACACCAATACCTCATGCCTGTTTGAGGGGGGGGGGGGCACGTCTTTTATACCCCTCAATTGCGCAGCTATGACGTCGTCTTGAAGAAGATGCACAGGGTGGTGTCATGCTGAAGAACTGCGCGATATTCTCGTCACAGGGCAGAGCAGTCTTACTTTTGTTGATTGTACGCACGTCTGCCAAATGGGCCAGAAGTGCACAATAGAAAAGCGCACACTTTCACACATTTGAGGCAAAAATAAGAAACTGCCTCTTGGATTTGAGAATCTCGGTGCTTTGTAACATAAAGAAATTCCGATGAAATTGCAGATCCGCATAAAAGCACTACAATATGTGGTGGTAGTGGCACATTAAGAAAAACACTCTACATAAAGAGATGAAAAAACTAAGTCGTCTGATTAGTAATGCGTCCGTACCAGCTCTACTAATTCTCAGTTCTACTTCGCAATGGCGTAGCAAGCGGGAGCTTTGGGGCTTCACCCCTCTCCTCTCCGATGCCATCACTCTTTCTTCCGTTGCCACAGATAGTTGTGCAGTTTTTAAAAATGTCCAGAGTTGGTGTTTTAATAACGATGAAGACGAATAAAATAAGAGCTCGAAAAGCGGGTTTGGCTTACAGAGGTTCTGCAAAGCCGCTGAATCCGACGTCTCCCCGACATTTCACAGCTGCAAGTTTTACAGAAGCATGAAATTGGTGTTTAATTTTAGATGAATTATCGAAAAAAAAGGCAGGGTGTTATGTATGAGGCGGCACCACAAGCGCCTGCAGTTGATGAAGAGATGATAAGCATGAAGGCTCTCTGAAAAGGTCTAGTTTATTATCGAGAGACGCGCTTTCTATGACCTTGACCAAAAACGCTGGTACAGAAGTATAGGAAACAGAGTGTCGGCGAGCGTCACAATTTTATCAACAGGTGGGAGCGTGGAAGAGAAAGGGACATACAGCAGACATAACAGAGGGCCTATGCCACACCACGGAATGCGGAATGACCTCCGCAAAAGTTTCGTCCTAAACCACGCTCTTCATAGGCCATTTCGAAATACGTCGGGGCCTCAACGATTACGTCGCAAAGCCAGACGGCATGGAGAAATCAGAATGGTTTCCCGTATTTCGTGATACGATATAAGCCTCCAGGGCATAGTTTGAAGTTCAAGGAAGAAGGGAGCTTGCAAAAAATGGAAGGATGAGGAAGGAGTGGGAAGGAATCAAATTGATAAGCGCTAGCGTACAGTGCGATTTGAAGCGATAACTGGTCCGCGTTTTAAATAAGCAAGAAAAGTGCAAAAAAAAAAACGCTAAAGAAGGTTGGTGTTATATACGGCGATATATATTTACTTAAGACAGAAAGACGACATGAGGATAGCCCTCTTAGGGTGATAGCCCTCCTGAGCTATAATAGATTCAATAACAACAAGAAGGTCTCTTCCCTTGAGTAATGCGGCGATTAAGCGCGGTCAAGTGGGCTCGCATATACTATGACGCCCCGCGCTTTAGCGTCTGTGCGTCAAAAGCCACGGTCGGCTAGTAAATGTGAGCATGACTGCTGAACTGTAGTTCTCGGGCTAATATCCTGGTCGTGGTGGAGGCATTTACTATGTAGGAGGAGAATGCTTCAGGCTAGTGCACTTCAGTTTAGGTGGATGTTAACGAGCACCACAAGCTCCAAATTTTAGAGGTGAAGCTCCTTAAGCCGTGGGTCTTGCATCCACGATGTATGTAGTAGTCGTAGTAGTAGTAGTAGTAGTAGTAGTAGTAGTAGTAGTAGTAGTAGTAGTAGTAGTAGTAGTAGTAGTAGTAGTAGTAGTAGTAGCAGCAGCAGCAGCAGCAGTAGTCGTAGTAGTACGCAGCCACTTTCACGGCCGGAGAAGTGGAGCAGCATGCGCGCACTCTTTTCAGTCGAAGAGGAAACCCACGCACGTTAATCCTAAGCAAAAAGATCGTTGTTTCTAATGAAGTAACTTACAGAAACGAGTACCCGTGACTAAATCTGAAATAAAATTTGCCTTGAACTTGATCTTTACTTAAAAAAAAACTAGCAACAGAAGGACGCACTTTGAGCACTATCTGACCATGAAAGGCACCGAAGGCACCCGCTGGCCGTAACCTCCTTGGTTTTAGCGAGGTTGGGCAGCAGTGCCATGAACTAGCGGCGGGGAAAGTTGGAAACAAAATACGACACGCAGGCCGTAAGAAAGTGCGCGTGTGCTGTTATTTTACTACGGCCGGGCCACCTCTCGTCTAGTTTTTTGAACGTCCGCTCGATGGCGGTATTTCTATATGGTGAATATATGATGCGAAGATGCCAGATGGACGGACGGATGGACAGATAGACGGAGGGACGGATGCACAGGCGGATAGACGCATGGATGGACGCATTATTGGACGCATGGATTGTCGCATGTACAGACGGAAGCAACAACTAATGGACGGACGATAGAGGTGCGGACGAACTGATAGACGCTTTACCCCTCTCATCACCATGCACTCCGTGGATGTGCTGCTATTCTTATGTAGCCCTCTACAATGGCGTACAATTTAGTCATATCGCTGCCCGCGACGTTAAATAAAACAAGCTATCATGTGGTGCGTTTTCCGCTTCTCATTTTCATCATTTCTATCTTTTATCACTCTTTACCCTTTCCTCAGTGTATAACAGCGAACCGGATAATTTTTTTTTCTATTCCACGATCTGCTTCGCACTCAACTTCTCCCTCTCTCTTTTTAATCACTAAGTAATCACTAGCCGTAAATGGTCCCCTGAGTTACTCATCAAGGCAATTTCATCAGCGAACAGCAGGTTACTAAGATGTTCTCCATCAACTCTTATCCCAAACTCTTCCCATTCTAGGGCCCTGAAGACCTCCCGTGAACACGCAATGAATAGCATCGGAGAGATTGCTTTCCCGGCTTCACATCCTTCTTTATTGGAATTCTGTCACTTTCGTTATGAAAAACTATGATGGCTGTGTATTCGCTGTAATTTTTTTCCATTACGTTTATGTAGAGTTCGTCGATGCCCCGATTCCATGGTGCCCGAATTACTGTTGATGTCTCAACTGAGTCAAATGCCTTCTCCTAATAATTGAAAGATAAAATATATATGTCGATTGTAATTAGCGCATTTCTCTATTCCCTGATTGATAGTATGAATTTGGTCTATTATGGAGTACCCTGTTTGAAATCCTGCTTGGTCTTTTGGTTGATTTAACTGTACTGTCCTGTTTATCCTAATAACTATTATTTTTGTATATAGTTGGTAGAGAATGAACAGTAAGCTCATCGGCCTGTAAATTTTCAACTCCTTGATGTCTCCTTTCTTGTGAATTAGGATGATGTTGGCGTTTTTCTAATATTCTGGTACCCTTCCCGTCAAGAGACACTTCGTATATAAGGTGGCTAATTCTTCAAGCACAATTTCTCCACCATAATTCAGGGGGCTCATGGTTACCTTATCCTCGCCAGCGGCTTTGCCTCTTTACAATACTTCTAGGGCTTTCTTTACTTCCCCTGACGTTACTAGTAGGATGCCAAAGTTTCTTGGAATATTACTGTTTCTCTCGATATCATCGTGATTGTTTTGGCTTCTGTACAGCTCTTTGTAAAACTCTTCCGCCACCTCGACTATCTTATCCATACTAGTTATGACATTGCCTTCCTTGTTTCTAATGCATACATCCAATTTTTGCATATGCGTAAGATTGCCTTCGCAGCTTTTAGGCTTCTGCCGCTTTTCGCAGCCTGCTCAATTCTCTCCATGTTATACCTTGTGATATCATATGCCTTTCACCTATTGATTAACTTCGAATTCTCGACTAGCTCTTTATTGTCGGTTGAATTCGAGGCTTTCATAATTCGTCATCTCTTATGAGATCTTTTGTCTCCTGAGAAATTTCTCCTGAGCGTCCTGTCTAGTGACCGCACAGACTTTTATTGCACAATATTTGATTATACTAGTAATATTATCGTTCATTGTGTCAACGATAACATCGATTAACTCATTAGAGCCTTGAATCTATTCTGAAACAAAACTCTGAGTTCCAATACTCTCCCTTTCATCGCTAGCTCAGTAATTGGCATCTAAGGCATAAATTTGTCTTTGCTAATTTAACGCTGGATGTATATCAAGCTCTTACCAATATTTTGTCATGCAACAGATCTTGCCAACTACATTTTGTACAATGCCTCGGTGCGCGCACTGAATGAAGTCTATTTTATTTTTAGTTTCACCATTAGGATTTCGCCACGTCCACTTGCGGTCAGTCTGTTTTTTGAGGAATGTATTCAAGATCTGCAAGTTCTTACAATCTGGGAACTCTACTAACCCTATCCTGGCATTTCTAGAGCAGATGCCATAATCCCCCATTGAATGATCTCCGGCCTGTTTTTGCCTTCTTTGGCAATAAATTGCCCATCAAAATGTTATACTGTGTTTTTTCTTTATTATTGGCTGAAACCACGTCTTCATATAAGCGTTCAACCAAATGATCATTAAGGCTCAATGTAAGCGTGCAGTCTTGTACAACCTTCATCTTGTACCTTTTAGTAAGCCTAATTATGATCCTTGCCACCCTCTCGCTGTGGCGGAAGTGTTTTCTATGTTGTCAGTGACATTCTTGTGTATAAGAAACCTCAAGCCTAGTTCTTTTCTGTCAAGTAATCTACGGTAGCATAGAACGTATTCGTTTTTCAGCACTGCATTAGCTTCACAAGTCTTCCCAACTTCGCTGAGTACTACTACAACATCGCATTTCACACCCTCCAATTTCTTGAATAGCACAGCGATGCCAGCCCCACTAGTTAGTGTTCTAGCGTTCATTGTAGTGACTTTGATATTTCAATGGCGGCCTGTTCGGACCCAGAGATACTTAGCACCCTGCGGTGCGTCCCAGATCTGACCACCGCCCTGGAGTGTCGCTTCACCACCGCAGGGGTATGAGGGCCACGGGTTAATTGCTGTATTCATTGAAAAATTTTTATATATATATATATATATATATATATATATATATATATATATATATACATATATATATATATATATATATATATATATATATATATATATATATATATATATATATATGTGTGTGTTTTCACACTCGTTGTTTGGCTTATAGATGGCGCTGACTGTCGCTCCCACTTCTAAATTCACAGATAAACCCAAAAAAGTGGATGGAGGGAGTGCCGCTGTAATAGCTCAGTGGTTAGAGCATCGAACGCGTAACTCGAAGGTCGTAGGTTCGATTCCTGCTTACAGTTGGTAATTTTTTCATCCACTTTTCTTTCTTCTTATTTACATTCCATTAATGTTAATAACTTCCCCTGTACATTCCTTGGCATTACTGTCTGTTATATCTCATTATTATTGTGTTAAAAACACGAAAAAACGAGCCCTTAGGTATACACTTCTTTCCCTTATATATATATATATATATATATATATATATATTTATATATATATATATGTATATATATATATATATATATATATGTATATGCCAAATTTGATCGGACTAATATTGTTTCTCTCGATATCATCGTGATTGTTTTGGCTTCTGTACAGCTCTCTGTAAAACTCTTCCGCCACCTCGACTATCTTATCCATACTGGTTATGACATTATTGTCTGTTAGATCTCATTAATATTGTAGTATTGGGTAAAAAAAGACGCAAAACGAGCCCTTAGGTATACATTTGTTTCCCATATATATATATATATATATATATATATATATATATATATATATATATATATATATATTATTCGAAGTTCTATATTGTTATGGTCTATATAACAACGGCAATCTGTGGGTGCTCGTGTTACGAACTTCCTTTGGTGTCACTATAGTGGAGCTTACCTTTTGCTTAGAATTTGAAACTCCACCAACCACTACGTTTTTTTTTTCGTTAGAGGAATACACACACAATGGTCTAAGTATTTTCCGATTGCTGTTCTAAATAGAAACACTGGTATCGACAACCCTAAAAAGAGTACGCAGTGCCCGAGAACGCATTGACTATATCCCTAGCGCCGCTAGTTCAGAAGAGGTTTCGTTTTGATACTGAAGGGATAAATTTTCAGTTGTTATTCATGTTAGTGTGTCGTCGAGGGGCGCCAGTAACTACTGTCGTTCTTGAGGTAGATTGTGCTATTTGCTCATGGTGGACTTATACAACAATGACTGCATTGTCATCCAGTGACCCAGATAGTGCATTCGGTGATTTAGGGTACATTCAGGGCATAGTGTTAGCCACTCAGTGGAACTGTGTTGACTCGTTCGTATACTGTCCGCTACGGTGAGGCTGGCTTAGTTACTCAGTGTCGGGAGCTTTGTTATCATATTAAAACACTTTAAATTTTTTCTCCGACTCTGATGGGTAGACAGCGTGAACAGGGCACACAAAATAAACTATAAATAGCCCTTTCCCGTTGTCTCAAAGCACTGCCTGTAATATTTGCAGAGCAGATCAAATGCAAATAGTCTGGGTTGCATATTGCAAAAAGCATCAATATTCAATACAGAGAGGTTATGTCGTGAAGGGCCACGAGGAAGAAGAAAACCTTCCTAAAATAATATTTGCAATGTTGAGCACCCTGAGAGCAGTTCCCGACTTTGTAAGGCACCTCACACAACATTTTCGCTTATAAATATTTGTTTTTCTTCTAATTATCATTTAGCATGTGGCCGAGATTGATATATGGTCTTCAACGTTCTAAAGCCATGAAATGATCAAGAGAGACACCGTAGTGAAAAGCTCTGAAAATTTCCACCACCTGAGGTTGTTTAACGTGCACCCAAATCTGAGCACACGGGCCTACAGCATTTGCCATTAGACCACCACGTCGGGCCGACGTAGTCTGGGGAATACTTTGTCAAATGATTGAATGTAAGATATTGCCTGATAAATAGAATAAAATAATTTTATTTGAGTAATTTTAGATGCATTTTGATGAACTCAGTATAAAAGAAGATATGTTGAAAGTTTAACCCATTCCCCTAAGAGAGCCACTATCATTCTAATCCTGGTAAGTATACATAGTGGTGCAATTATTTTACTAAATGTCCGGTTACAGACAACACTTCAAAAAGAAATAACGGAAGTCTCACAAGTTCATTTCCGCATATATGGTGCGGGAATCGTCTGCAGTATTTCTTATACAATGTTAGGAAAGTGTTTTACGCCTTCCTGGTACATATACGTGCTGAATAACCGAGAAACTAACAAATCAAAGCAAATGTAGACAAATGCAAAGAGAACAACTTTATTTCATTTGATGTAGTGTTCAAGCATCGTTGACGTATAAACCAAAGACAGCCGTAATAATTTAGTCCACGATTGCCTCTCTTCTTGCCACTACGAAAGTTGTTTCTGCAAACAAAACAAAAAAAATATTATGGAAGTACAAAGCCGGCATGTTCTTTCAGAATATAGATCGTAAAGCACATTGTGTGAACAAAAGTGTCACAAATCGTTATTCACCTTCGGGCATCAAACTCGCAATTATTAGAAATATTTCCTGTTAGCAGTCTCGCAAAGTGATGTTAAGTTGCACAAATGCGAAAGTTAGCGATGACAATTTGTCAGTGACAAATTTTTTTAAATACGTTTTATATCCAAATAGAAACGTTGCTTGAGAACATGACTGACTTAGGAATACACAAAACAAAAATAACTAAATGACCAAACAATGCGCCTCTTTAGAAGTAACATACCTCATATACTTACATTTTTTTCGGAGGAGGGTGGCGTAGTTCAGAGGAGAGCCAAGACCGTAGCCGTAGTTAAGGCCATAGCCAAGAAGACCATGGCCGAATTCATAGTGGCCAGCACCGTAGCCGAGGGTGCCCACACCATAGCCATACACTGGGGCGGCGTGGTAGGCAGCGACAGCTGGGGCAGCGTGGGCAACGGTGGCAACAGCTGGGGTGGCGTGAACGGCAGTGACAGCTGGGGCAGCAGCGTAGGTCGACACTGGAGTGGCGTGGGCAACAGTGGCAACAGGGGCCAGAGCTGGAGCAACAGCGTAAGAGGCGACTGGGGCAGCAGCCACGGTGGCAACTGGTGCAGCTTGGGCAACAGTGGCGACAGGTGTCACAGCTGGAGCAACAGCGTAAGAAGCGACTGGGGAAGCAACAGCGGTGGCCACTGGGGCGTGGGCAACAGTAGCGTAGGAGGCCACTGGGGCAGCGTGAGCAATGGTGGCCACGGCTGGAGCAGCAGCCAGGCCAACACCGTAGCTAGTGGTGCCAACAAAACCAGCGAAAGCGCTGGTGGCGAAAGCCAGAACAATGCAAGCACGGATCTGTAAAAGAAAACTTGAAGCTTTGGAATGATGGCGACGTACATAGCACCGACATCTTATTCGTAGAAAAGTTTAGAATATTTTTTGTTCCGAAAACTCACCCACTAAGCACACAGGTGAGAAATAATATACGCTGTTCACACTGAGGTGCTTTATTGGAGTGCTCTGAAGCTTACATATTTTATGAAAATATACCTGAGCTGCGCATAGTCAGCCCACCTCACTCTATGTTTTTTTTGAAATCATCTGGATAAGGTATCTTTATTGTTGAAGAAATTCACTTTATTAGCTCCCAAATAAAATTTAGAGTCTCTCCTGAATGCTAGTGTCATAAGTGGGACAACATATTCGTTGAAGGAAGTATATGGGCAAGTAATAAGTTGTTTTGTGCTAGTTCAGAAAGTAGAAAAAGGGGTATCAGAACTTTCTTACCATCTTGAACCTACAGCCACTTTTGTGCGAACTGCTGGTGTGTGCCTCGTCTGCGGTTGCATTTATACCAGCACGAGCTATGCTTATTTATGCACGTAAGTAAGCTAAATAAGAAAAAAAGTTGATGATCTTGCATAGCCGGTACCTTAGGGCACCGGGGCCTGACAGCATGCGAAGCATAAAAATGCAGAAACGCATTTCGAAAATTTATGAGCTTCGACACAATCATCAGTTCAGTAGAGACGTTTTTTGCGGCTTTCGTAGCCTTTTACGTATTGGAAGCCTTATTCTGGGAGGCTCGAAGAAAGATGTTCCGTGTTCATTTTCAAGGATAGAATTACAATGTGATGTGATTTATGCAGAATAGTTATAATAGCCGAGACCAGATGCGTTCACAGAAAACACCCTTGCGGCTGACATTTTATGAAAGATTGTTACTGTCCTTTTTGTCATTACTTGCATGAACGATTTGCATTTGGATGCCTTCATTCTAAGCATGAAACGGCTGGTAATGTATATAACAATGTAGTAATTACATGTAATGTAACTGGTGATAACCACGGAAACTGTATTTGTTCGTCATTAGTGCTACAGGCGAAAATATATATGCTATGGTAGGGATTCAGCATCAGGATGTGTGAAATTTATATTATTTTTGCGGCAGTTCTAGAGACCCAAAAGGCAAGTTCAGATCACTGTATGCTGCTTTATCGATTTTCATTGCACACATACCAACAAAAATAATGAATTACTTTATTGCAATATACGAAATCACCACTGTGGTAAGTTATGACACTGCACGCACATCTCCACCTCATCTGTCTTGAGGTCTTGCGTTGGAGCATGCTTGCCTAAACATAATTGGCTATCGGCCACAAAGGGCTTCTTTAGACTTGCCAGAATATATAAACGCTTGTTGAACATCCCACGAACGAAATGACGAAGGCACTGTGCTTTTCATATTGATCAGGAAGGGAAAAAAGATAAAAGGTTTATTGTCAGTATATAAGTCACTAGCGGTTAGACCTCCTGTCCGGAATACCATTGGCTCTGGCAGCTGCCCGGGCTCGGTGAAACATGGTCTACTTGATGCACTAAGTCTGAACCGGACAGGGCCGCCTCCCTCACGACGAACGTAGGATTGTCATTCGGCGGTACACTGGGAATATTTTGTCACTCTCAGACCATGTGAAATAAAGGGGCCATCTGGGAAAAGAGTTTGCACCGTGCGTGGTTTACCAGAGAGTATATCTTGGAAAACACAGAAGGATTTGGAAACGATGATGATTGTGATTGTCACCACGTGGCATTAGATGCCTTATGTAGTTTAGGATAAGCAGTGACATCATCGTCTCGGACACCTAAGTAGTGCTTCGAGCTTTACTCCGTGCCACAAATACATTAATGGACGTTGTCTCGCTGCTACAACTGCCAGAAATTAGTACTCACTGTCCATACACCTTTCTTGTCTACTGGGGCCACTTGGGCAATGTCATCACTAAAGATTTATTTGTTTTTTTTTCTCCGTAGCTCAAGCGTTCTTCGCAACCTGCCCTTCTATGTCGGGAATTGACTAGCAGTGAAGTATTATTTTTTTAAGACTGAATAGGCAGAATATTTTTCGGAGAAAATTCCTCGCAATGATATTATCTGTTACACTTAACTCCATAATTAAACGCTTGGTATTGCAATAATAAAAAGAATACTTCGAGACGTAAAGCTCTCACTCTGTTTAGCCTCTTTATTAACTTTACAATGATTGCGTTATGTTCAAATACCAGGCACCTTTTCAATTCCTCTTGCTGTCGCTGCTTAGTAGTATTGAAATACAACTTAATGTCTCATAACCACGGGTTACCATAAGTAAAGCTGTGCACTGCTTCTCTGTGGTAAGATATGAAAGAACTATATTCATAGACGGAAATAGGTCAGCAAGCTATTAAGGACTAGAATAGCCACATTTACGAGCAGATTAAGAAGACTTTCCTTGAAAGATAGAATTACCTGTGGCTAATTGACAATTATTGTCATTAAAATGTTAGAATAACTTGATGTTTACGATAACAAAACAAAACTGAGAAAATTAGGCAATATAAAACCGAAATTATGTTCCGGGCATCTCAAATCAAAAATAATATTTATTATCGAGTCTCAAACAGAGGTATGAATAACAGCCTTTTATAACTAATGGGTTTGTTTCGATTTCCCATTTACATTATAACTAAGAGCAATTATATGAAGGTAAGTTCAATAGAAGTTCCTGCTTGATGTGGCCCTATATATTGTACAATAATGCGTGTAGCATATCATAAGGTTGGATGGGGGTGGGGTTTCTACCAAGTGAAGAAAGCGGAGCAGGTAACACTACTGTGTGATTCAAAGAAGATTCCTGCTTAGTAAAAGAGCGAATGTAGAAAGAAATTTCCAAAGATATGACAGAAGGACAACCGAATAATGGAAATGTTACACTAGCTACACCGCATATAGCTTGCGATTCCCTTAAAAAAGCATTTTGTACGCTTTCTGAGAAGATTTCACAAGTTACGGTATTGTACTATTTAAATTATTTTGCGGGTGTCATCAAAGTGCGTGCAAGTGAATAATTTCATATCCAGGGAAGGCCGAGGAATCAATCAAGGGCGTGTCAGCTATTCGAGAAGATTGGAGATAGCTGCGTTCCTTTCCCTGTGTTGCAGCTAAGCACCTCTATCTATGACATCAACGACACTTCTACAGCCAGCGTAAAGATCAAATGCGCCCTTTGAGGCGAATTTGAAAGAAGAGAGGGAGAGGCAAAGTCAAGGGCCGACATGTCAAAGACGCGGTTCGCGGGCCTCATGCAGCCCATGACTCGCACACGACTGTCTTGGTATCATCATTTATTTTTGTTAATATGTGTGTACATAAGTTACAGGGGCATGACTAGTCTTAAGCGCTGTTTTGGTAAGACACATGGTGTGTCCATTCTGTGCTGACGCTAAAAAGTGCAATACATTTTTTTTATTTTCGAGAACCAGCGTCTAGATTTTACCTATTTTTTAGGCTGGTATCAAGAAATGGCGCATATCCTGGGGGCCAAATTGTCTTCCAAATTGACTCGTATTTAATATTTATGAAGCTTTTTTTTTCAAAGGTAGAATTTTTTGACCCTTCGTAGAGGCTATTCACTCTACTCCCCCACTCTCACTTTCTTCCCTGCCCTAGCCCATGTAAGACCATATCCCATGAATGCTCCCCGCTTGCTGCGGTGAGTTTGAGACTCCCGGTATAAGGTGTCCAAGGTCAATGAATTTGTACCCTGTTTGGTACACCAGCACTGGAGGAAACGTAAACAGTGAAAGAAATAGAAAAATTTAAAGAAACAAATAGAGGACAACCAGTACGCTCATATGCATAGCAACATTCATGACGTAAGCCCTGAATATTTTTAGCTGCGAACTGTCGCAGAGCATTCTTCCACATCGACTGACTCAGATATAGTAGTCTGCAACCCAAGGTGTTATTGAATGCTTCCAAGGACTTGTTGTTAATGGCCGTGGAAGGCATCCACGGCCATTAGTACACTTCGGGAGCAAGTGTAGATATTTTTCATATAAAAAACTTCGAAAATGTAACCAATAACGCGAGTTTGTTGCAGTCATAGTCAGTGGAATGGGCAATAGTGCAATGCGCCATCGCGTTCATAGTCTCTGCGTCTTTTCGGTTCTCTAACTGTGAACTGTTGATTGATTGCAAAGGGTATGGCGATGGTGGTAGCACCTGGCAGCAAATAAAATTTCAGTTATCTTATGGCGTCGAAAATTGCGATGATGGTACAGGTTGGGCAGTTGTATTTTAACGCCTCCCTTTTGATAGAAACGTCATTGTCACTTTCTGACAGGCAAAAAACAGACGCTTTTTTCAGTGTTTAGCTGTTCTTTATACCATCTTTTTCATTACGTGTGACAATTTTTCTTCAATTGACAGCGCAATGATGATGCTTCTTACAAGCCATGTTAGTTGGTACATTGAGGCAGAATTTTTCATGGCGGCGCTCTACACAACAGCTCCAAACCACTATGTACCAGCAAACTCGGCTAACACGATCAATCTTCTGACATTGACTGCACTTGAGTAAATAACACAATGGTGACCAGGTTTTCAAAAATTGCTTCTTTATACCAGCTACATCGTAAGGTTTCAAAATAAGCTAGAATATTGTATTTACAAGTTTAAAATCAACACACCATGTGGAGTTGGTTTTGTCGCAAACTTCGAATTGTTCTTAAGTTTTGTTATTTCTCCTTTTAAAGGGTAAATGGAATTTACTTTTCGGGGTGATATATAGTTGATTGGCACGTGTTATTTACACGAAGCTTATTTTGAGTCACTTCACGTCAATGCTTAGCGCTGGTCATTACCGTCACAAAACTGGCGCCTATGAGTGTGTTCGTGGGAAGCTCAGAAATAAATGAAGGCTAGCCTAGTTTACCCGACTTCAATATCCACCCCCTTCTCCGCCCTCCCGGCCACTCAATCCACTATATTCAAAAGATAGACGTTCCTTTATTTATAACAATAGAACACCACAAATGCAAGGGTGCATGCTTGAAGGCAGAATCGCGCCATGTATACATCGCTTCTGTAGCCATCGTGGTGCCCCGTAGAAGCGGTGCTGCAAGATGCTACGCCAAAAAGCTGTTGGAAATTCTCGTCGCCAGGCAGAGCAGTCCTGCCCCTGTGGGATCCCTTAAGAAATGAGCCTGACGTGCGCAAGTAAAAAGCACAGACTTTAACGTGTTCTAAACTCACGTTACAAATTCTGCTCTTCGCATTCGGTGATCTACCATGATGCCAGAGACTTAACGAATTCGGATGAAGATCCTTTCAAGATCTGGCAACAGTGGCGTCTTATAAAAATGGCACAACGAAAAACCTCAGAAAGACTTTATTCATTTTTTTTTCTTTCAAAACTAACTAATCCGTACAAGCTTGCTGAATTCCCATTTTTACTTAGCGGTGGAGTAGCCAGCGGGAAATCAGGGGCCCTTCACGTCCCCTCCTGATCGCCACCTTTCTTACACCGCAACAGACAGTCGTGCAGTGCCTAAAAAGGCGGGAAATTAGTTTCATTTATGCTGTAGATGAAGGCGAAGCGAATCAAAAGGTATTGATGGTTTTTTTTTTTCATTCTACATTCTCTATTCCTACATATGCCCACTTTGCTCAGAGGCTTTACAACAGGGGATTCAAAAACATGAAATAATGCATCTTCATTGTCAGACAGCAGACTATACCATTGATTATTAGTTTTCGAAAAAAAATTGAGCACAGGTTTATCTTGGGCCGGCATTGCCTTATTTTGTGTATGTGAACTATACGTTCAAATATTTGATGTGACAGTTTTTAGTAATTGTATATGTCGATTGCTGTTTTATTATAAAATATCTCCTATATAAAATAATTTCCCTTGTATTTTTCATATTGGCATGATGGTAACTCCCAGATTAATTCGTTTCTTATTTTCGTACAATTAATTTTTTTCCATACCGATTCAAGACTAATCCGGCTGCTATGTTTCGAGTTTTCGCTAATTTGTCATTCAAACCTATTTGTGGCGGATCCCGAAGAGTACAAGCATATTATAAAATTGGATGAACACAAGGTTGGTAAGCTGGGCTTATAAGGTGAGAATATGGACATTTCAAATTCTTTCGAACATGCCACCGCAGCTTTGGCAACCACATAATCCACATGCGCATTCTAGGAACAATCGCCAGATGGAGTCATCTCAATCTGAAGTAGCCCGTGTATCTTAATGGAACAAGCTTCAGGATATAGACTTCAAAGTGCAATAGAAAAAGTATAAAATTTACCTTCAATGGTAGGCCAGTACGAATATCGAAATAAATCGGGTTTTACGTATCCGGACACGCAGAACTGCTGGCCTTCGAGCAAAGAACAAGCAAGCACGGAGGCCGGCAACGCAGATGGTTTATTATCGAGAAACATGCTTTCATTGCACTTCTTGGCCAACCATTCTGGGGAAAAATTAAGAAAGGCTAGTGTCAGCAAGCGTCACAATCTAAGGTCTAGGTGTGAGCGCGAAAGAAAAAGGGACACGAAGAAGACGTAACAGAGGGCCCACACCACACCAAGGAAAGCAGGATGCTATCTGGAAGAGTGGTCGCAAAGCGCTTTTCATTGGTATTTCGAAATATCTTGATGGCTCCGCAAATGCGGGGCGAAGCAAGATGAAATCTTCCGATAAGACATAACGCTCCGAAGCATAGCCACAATTTCAATGAAGCAGGAAGGGTGGGGGGAGCCTGTAAAACGTGGCGGGAAGGAGAGGGGGGTGTCAAATTCAGAAACGCTCGCAATGGCATAAGTTATTGGAAAACCAGTCATCGCCTGAAACGGGAAAGAAAAGAGCTAAATAAAAGAAACAATAAAGACGGTTGCCACCATATACGATGACATCGCCTTTATCGAAGAAAAACGACGGAAGCGTGATAGCCATAATTCCGAGCTATAAGGGATGCAAAAAAAAAGGCAAAAAACTCTCCCCATCGAGTAACATCGCCAGTTGAAGGCGATCAACCGGATTCGCTAAAGCAATGTCACTCCCAGGCCAGAACCAATTTTTATGGTGCCATTTTTTTTATTGGAACGGAAAGCTTATCACTCCGTGAGCCTTATAATGAAATGACAACGCCGCGAAACGTTCGCAATCGGGATTTTTCTATCTACAGCGAATATGAACTCGCATACTCGCATGCTGCAGACAGTTAGCAGGAGAGTGTTTACGACGCATGTGTGCACCTCGCATTCATGCGCCACGGCTTGACTTGGTCAACTAGCGGCGGTGACGGCAACGTGGCATTTCAACGTGCAGCACCTCTTACGTCGTAAGCAGCACAGAGTTGAGTGCGGCTGGATAATATTAATATACATATTCCAATTTCGAAAACTGGCACGGACGACAACATCAGACTACGCTGCCACGTGATCAACTCCATGTTTTAGGAGCGAAGCTCTGCTGTCGAACGTTGTATCACGTCATACGTAACTGGTAGTGTCTCCCAAAGAGTATAATAGGTGGTGCTGTCACACAGAAGTACACGCAAGATTGGAAATTAAACAAGGTGGCATAGGTAGACGTGCTTTGGGAGAACGCGGAAGTACCCCTAACCAGGGGGTACTGGGTGACATGGAATGGACATCGTTCGAGTGCAAGCAAACTAGCCTCAAGATAGAATTTAAGGAGCAAATAAGAATAATGAGGGAGGAGCGTTCCGCTAGGAGAGTTTTCAGCCACTTGTATATGAACAATGTTGATACTAAATGGAGCAAGCGAACAAGCAAGTATTTAGACAACAACACAATACCAAGCCAAAAGGAAACATTGGTTAAGAAAAAGGTGAAGGAAACTGAGGGACACGTGGAAGATCGGAATGCTTAAGGAATTATCTCTGGACACCTACCGAACTTTGAAGCAGAAAATTGTAAAAGATTTATTATAATTCTCGAGGTAGTCCTTGCTGCTCGAGGCCAGACGGAAATATTGTGGACCAAAACGTACCGAGCCAGATACGGGGGCACAGACACGTTATGTATTGCATGTGGAGCAAAGGAGGAAACGTCTGAACATTTGATAATGTTCTGTAAAAGACTCCATTCTATAGTCAAGGATAATGGCGGGGAATTTTTTAAAGCGTTAGGATTTAGGCATAGTGGAGGCAAAATAGACTTAAAATGGGTAGAAACAACTAAAAGGAGGCCAACTCATTAGTAGCTACAATTAAAGCGTGAGGGAAATGCAATTCTGAATTACATACTGATAGTACTTAACTTTATGGCTAAGTGGCGTACGCCACCGCCCTATCTAAAGGGCACAGCCGGATAAGTCCATCCATCCATCCATCCATCCATCCATCCATCCATCCATCCATCCATCCATCCATTCATTCATCCATCCATTCATCCATCCATCCATCCATCCATCCATCCATCCATTCATCCATCCATCCATCCATCCATCCATCCATCCATCCATCCATCCATCCATCCATCCATCCATCCATCCATCCATCCATCCATCCATCTATTCATTCATTCAAACTTCAGTTGAGTGAGGACGTTGAGTTTCATACAATAGTACCTGGAGGAAAATCTGGCGCTAGTGTCTACGTGGGCTCCTTCAGCGGCGCTAATGCCACCACGGAAATGTCGAGAAATGCAGGATTCGGTTGTATCACGTTCTTGAGATTCGAGACACTCATTTGTCCATTGTAAAACAAACGTATAATAAAATACATCCAATAGAAACTTGCTTCATTTTTTGTACGTGACACCTAATGCAAAAGACTTCCGCAAACATAGCGTAGAAGTTCAACCTGTGCAAATATAACCATCAGGGTATGCATTGCTCTGCCATCGCGGTCAAATTCGGCATCAAAATATAATGAATTATTTTTGCAACACTTCAAAATAAACATCCTCGTTTTGCCCTTGAAAGTGCTCGTTATCTATTTATGAAAATAACAGTAGAGTATAAAGTGAGGAACACTTAACGCTTGGTCTGTTGCGATGTCAGGTGCGTCTCTGCCCTCAACACATCTCTCGTTTTGTTCTGAAGTCAAATCAGAGGAGCGTGAATGTGCGTCTAGTTAGCTTCGTCGTCGTTTTACAGCCAATGTAATAGGTTTTGGCAAGACTCACTATTAAAACTAACGTGAAATTCATTAATATCCTGCACTGGCGTAGGACGCTACATCCATGGACAGTGGTGAGTGGACAACACTTCGCCAAAACTATAAAATACAACGTGTAATGCTCCAACGCTGAAGCAAGTCAAGAGACCAAGCTGTCTTGAGCCTCTTTCAACAACAAAGCACTGCTTCACTGCTTTTTACCACAGTCCACTACCCACGCTACGCAAAGAATGAGACTGAAACAGTACAAAAATGTTTGTACACGGTGCGCTAGCTAACGCAATCCAATTCGAAGCCAGTATGTTCCATAATTCCCATGAGGGTACATGATCGCAGTGACAGATTCCTCTTTAGGTAATATTGTGTGAAACACCAAGAGTCTGGATACTCTAGGTGGCGCAGTACAGCTACTCTGTGATTGGCGGCCACGTGGGCTGTGCCTGGGTGTGCAGAGAACGAGTGGCTCTCCTAGTCTCCTGGATCGGTGCCGTACGTTTCAGATCATTGGTGGGGTATAGATGAAGCATAGTGGCGGGCGCGGAGGGCCGTGGAGGGTCGTGCTCGTCACCAGGCAGGCAGACAGACCGACAGACTGACAGACAGACAGACAGACGTACTCGCGAACGGGCGAGCACATGGCCGGACGTGCAAATGGACGCACAAATCGACGGATAGGCGGACGGAGGCATGAATGGACGAATGAATGGATGCATGGATGCACGGATTAGCGCACGGATGGATGGGCGGGCGGATGCATGAGTGGCAGGATGCACACTTCCCTCCACTCATCATCATTCACTCAGTCGATATGTTGCAAATTTTTTCATAATCCAGCTTCAGTTCTCTTCCGCTAGGCTGCTGTACATGACGGTTTTTAATAAATTTGGGTATGATATTGCCACGTTCCATTTCCCAAGCTTTTGTTATCGTCCCAAAACAATACACGATTCTCAGCGCAAACCGCGCCTGCAGTTTTCGAGAAGGTTCCGGACTGTAGTAGATCGTTTCGATAAGATCACGCCCACTATGTGAACGGTACAGATTGTTCTGGAACCTACGCCACCGCCAGCGATAACGCTAGAACATTCGACGGCAAGAGTATAAATGCCGAAGAGCTTCGCCGCTTGTCAGTTATTGATCGAAGGCCGACGCTCCGTTCGCCGCTATCAGTCCGAGACTGCTATCTGTGCGAGACTGCTGTTGTAATTGGACTTTCCTTTTACCGGGCACAGGTTCGCCCAAATAAACAGTTAAATCCCAACACGAAGTCTCCTGTCTTCAGCCACGTCACGACCCCGTGACATCTGGTGGAGGTGCTGCTTCGTTCGTTTTCCGGACGCCCCCGTCAAGCCGTGAACCCAGCCCACGTCGTGGAGAAGACACCGACGCCAACCAGGAGCAGCGAACAAGCCGCCGACAGCAAGGGCTACCACCGGAGTACGGGCTTCTATTAGACAAGGTGCGGAAGACCAAGGCCATGACCGCGACTGCAGCGACAATGACAACCGCAGCGTCCCAGCCCACGATGGTCATGCATCAACCCAGAGAACCACCAATTTTCCATGGGTCACCGTTCGAAGACCCGTAGTCCTGGCTAGAAACATACGACCGTGTGGCCGCCCTCAACCACTGGGACCATCACGAAAAGCTGCGTCGTGTGTTCTTCTATTTGGAAGACACCGCAAGAACCTGGCTCGAAAATCGAGAGTCCACGCTCCGAACGTGGGATGTTTTCTGCAGCGCATTCTTGCAAACGTTCGCGAGCGTCGCTCGCAAGGAGAGGGCCGCTGCTTTATTAGAGACCCGGGTTCAGCTACCAAATGAAAATGTCGCCATTTTCACAGAAGAAATGACCCGACTATTCCGTCACGCTGACCCAGACATGCCTGAGGAGGAAAAAGTTCGTTTCCTCATGCGAGGGGTGAAACAGGAGCTCTTCGCGGGACTGATGAGAAACCCACCGAAAACCGTCCAAGAATTTGTAGCCGAAGCGACCACTATCGAAAACACCCTGGACATGCGCACCAGACAGTATAATCGTCGCCTGACTGCAGACTGCGCTGCTGCTCAAGCCAGTAACTCCGGAGACCTGCGTGAAACGATCCGAGCGATCGTGCGGGAAGAGCTGCGCAAGCTGTTCCCTTCGGTGCAGCCTCAAGTGGATTCAATCGCCGACATTGTGCGAAAAGAAGTTCGGCAATCGCTTCAAATTCCCCACGCACCGCTGCCCGAGCCGGAAGCTACGAGCTACGCCGCTGCACTGCGCCACAGCGCTCCTCACCGTCCCCGCCAAAACGCCGCCCCATCGCACTTCCGTCGACAAACGCCACCGCCGCCACCACCCCCACTGACGTCGTACCATTCGCGAGCGGCCCAGTGCAGTGCACCGAGGAAGATTGACGTCTGGCGCACCCCTGACCATCGCCCGCTCTGCTACCACTGCGGCGAGGCCGGACACACATACCACCGTTGCCAGTACCGACAGATGGGACTGCTTGGCTTCGCCGTCAATGCACCACGTCCACAGCCAGGACAACGACCACGTGACATCGCCGACTACCTGACAGGAACTCGGTGGACACCACGAAGCCCCTCGCATTCGCCGTCGCCCAGCCGCCGCACGTCACCGCACCACCGGCAGTACTCTGGCCCAACGCGGGGCCGGTCTCCTAGCCCGTATCCGGGAAACTAAGGGCAGCAACCGGTGGAGGTGCGGTTGCTGTGCGACGAACTACCGGAGATCCTCCGACGACGACGACGCCGCGACGGAGCTTTCCGAACACAACGCCAACCAGGCAAATCCCTGACGGCAAAAGCTCACTTACCGAAGGTGGCCTGACGACGCAACATGGAAGCAGCGGAACAAGCCGACGCAGCCGTGACCCGACGCCATGCCCTAACTGTAATGCGAGACGGCGAACTAGCGACCTCGACGTTCTTATCGACGGCCACAGTGTGACCGCTCTCGTCGATACTGGAGCCGACTATTCTGTCATCAGTGGGTCGTTCGCCGCGAAGTTAAAGAAAGTTAGGACAGCTTGGAAAGGCCCTGAAATCCGCACAGCTGGAAGTCATCTCGTAACGCCTGCAGGAATCTGCACAGCGAGAGTCACCATTAACGGCCGTCTTTATCCTACAGACTTCGTAGTCCTGCAGCGTTGCTCGAGAGATGTCATCCTTGGCATGGACTTCTTATGCCTCCATGGTGCTGTCATCAACCTAAAAACGAAGTCGATAACGTTATCACCAGAAGGAGCACTACCGCTGCGCACGCCGTCAGAACACCTTGCCTTGAATGTGCTGGAAGAACAAGTCACCATTCCGCCTCGATCAAGCGTCATTATTTCAGTCGGCGCTCCTAAATCACCTGACTTGGAAGGCGTCGTTGAAGGCAGTCAGCATCTGTTGGTCACCCGAAATATTTGCGTCGCAAGAGGAATTGCAGAGCTGCGGGGAGGAAAAGCAACGGTTATGCTCACGAATTTCAGCAATGAGTACAAACACGTGAACAAAGGAGCAACGGTCGCATACATCGAAGAAATTGTCGAAGCCACCAGTGCATTCGCCCTCGCTGATTCTGCGGAACCTGCTCAGAGGAACCAAGCCCCTCCCATAGCTGTCGACGTCAATCCCAGACTTCCGAACGATAAGCAAGAACAGCTCAAGGCCCTGCTCCTTCAATACGAAGATTGCTTTTCGTCGTCATCGAAAATTCGGCAGACCCCAATCACGAAACATCGCATCATAACCGAAAAAAATGCCAGACCACTCCGTCAGAGTCCGTACAGGGTTTCGACGCGAGAACGTGAGGCCATGAAGAGACAGGTTGATGAAATGCTGCGGGATGACATTATCCAGCCGTCCAAGAGTCCATGGGCATCCCCCGTGGTGTTAGTGAAGAAAAAGAATGGGACCCTACGTTTCTGCGTCGATTATCGCCACCTGAACAAAATCACAAGAAAGGACGTGTATCCACTCCCACGAATAGACGACGCACTTGATCGGCTCCATAACGCCAAGTACTTTTCGTCAATGGACCTTGAAACTGGCTATTGGCAAATCAAAGTCGACGAAAGAGACCTAGAGAAGACGGCGTTTATAACACCGGACGGCCTCTTCGAGTTTAAAGTGATGCCCTTCGGCCTTTGCTCAGCGCCTGCAACTTTTCAACGCGTTATGGATACAGTACTGGCAGGATTGAAGTGGCAGACTTGCCTTGTGTACTTGGACGACGTCGTCGTGTTTTCCTCGAGTTTCGACGAGCATCTTCGGCGCCTTGAAGCTGTACTTCAAGCCATCAAGAGTTCCGGGCTCACACTGAAGCCAGAAAAGTGCAGATTTGCGTATGAGGAGCTCTTGCTTCTGGGGCACGTTATCTGCAAGTCTGGAGTTCGTCCCAATCCACGGAAAACAGCCACCATCGCCGACTTCCCGCGGCCCACTGACCAGAAAGCCGTGCGCCAATTTTCGGGCCTGTGCGCCTATTATAGGCGATTCGTGAAAAACTTCACCCGCATCGCCGATCCTCTTACTAACCTTACCAAGGCCGACATGGAGTTCAAGTGGGAAACGCCACAGGAACACGCTTTCCAGGAGCTTAAACATCGCCTCCAGATGCCTCCGCTACTTGCCCATTTCGACGAATTCGCCGAGACAGAAATACATACTGACGCAAGCAGCGTAGGTTTTGGCACCGTTCTTGTGCAGAGGACTGACGGACTTGAAAGGGTTATTAGTTACGCCAGCCGATCGCTATCCCAAGCAGAAGCAAATTATTCCACAACAGAAAAGGAGTGCCTCGCCATCATCTGGGCTACGTCGAAATTTCGCCCCTACCTCTACGGCAGGCCCTTCGAAGTTGTGAGCGACCACCACGCCTTGTGTTGGCTAGCCACCTTGAAGGAACCTTCAGGTCGCCTCGCACGATGGAGCCTGAGACTTCAAGAATATGACATTACTGTCATTTACAAGTCCGGCAAAAAACACTCCGACGCCGAATGTCTCTCTCGTGCGCCTGTCGACCAACCGCTACGCGACGACCCGGATGACGACTACTTCTTGGGAACGATAATTACCGACGACTTCGCTGAACGACAGCGGGCCGACCCGGAACTTAAGGCCCTAATAGAATACCTCGAAGGCAGGACCGCCGAAGTCCCGAAGGTATTCAAGCGCGCACTTGCGTCGTACTTTCTACGAAACGGTCTTCTACAAAAGAAAAACTTTTCACCGCTTCGAGCTAAGTACCTCCTTGTGGTGCCTTCAGCTCTGCGACCAGAACTCCTGCAGGCCCTGCACGACGATCCGACGGCAGGGCACTTCGGTGTTTCTCGCACGCTCGCGAGGATACAAGAAAGGTACTACTGGCCACGTCTTACCACTGACGTCACTCGTTATGTGAGAACATGCCGGGACTGTCAGCGACGCAAGACACCACTGACAAGGCCAGCAGGACTTCCGCAGCCAATTGATCCACCTTGCCGACCTTTCCAGCAGATTGGTATGGACCTACTGGGGCCGTTCCCGACGTCGGCTTTCGGAAACAAGTGGATCGGGGTAGCTACTGACTACCTCACCCGCTACGCCGAGACAAAAGCCCTGCCAAAAGGCAGTGCATTCGAGGTAGCTAAGTTCTTCGTCGAAAATATCGTCCTACGTCACGGCGCCCCGGAGGTCCTTATCACCGACAGAGGAACGGCATTCACTGCCGACTTAACTCAAGCGATCTTGGCATACAGCCAAACAAACCACCGCCGGACGACAGCGTACCACCCACAGACCAACGGCCTAACCGAGCGGCTTAAGAAGACGATCGCCGACATGCTGTCAATGTACGTCGATGTCGAGCACAAGACGTGGGACGCCATTCTTCCGTATGTGACCTTCGTATACAACACGGTGGTGCAGGAGACGACGCAGATATCTCCATACAAATTGGTCTACGGAAGGAGCCCGGCAACGACGCTCGATGCCATGTTACCCAACGTCCCCGACGAAGAAAACCTCGATGTGAGCGAGTACCTTCAACGCGCCGAAGAAGCCCGACAACTTGCGCGTCTCCGTATCAAGAATCAACAGACGACCGACAGCCACCGTTACAACCTTCGACGACGCTTCGTGAAATACCAGCCCGGTGAACGTGTTTGGGTGTGGACGCCGAAACGCCGACGTGGGCTAAGTGAAAAGTTTCTGCGACGGTACTTCGGACCGTACAGGGTGGTTCGACGTCTCGGCCCACTTGATTACGAGGTTGTCCCCGATGGCATCACGAACTCTCAACGACGCCGATCGCGACCTGAAGTCGTCCATGTCGCGCGCCTCAAGCCGTTTCATGCGCGTTAACAAACTAAAACAGTGTTTTTTTTGTATTATTGTTGTATCGTAATTTATTCATTGTACTTTCTTGCATCGTGATTGTACCTTCATCTTTAGTTAAAGCATCGGGACGATGCCTTTTTTCAGAGGGGGGCACTGCCACGTTCCATTTCCCAAGCTTTTGTTATCGTCCCAAAACAATACACGATTCTCAGCGCAAACCGCGCCTGCAGTTTTCGAGAAGGTTCCGGACTGTAGTAGATCGTTTCGATAAGATCACGCCCACTATGTGAACGGTACAGATTGTTCTGGAACCTACGCCACCGCCAGCGATAACGCTAGAACATTCGACGGCAAGAGTATAAATGCCGACGCGCTTCGCCGCTTGTCAGTTGTTGATCGAAGGCCGACGCTCCGTTCGCCGCTATCAGTCCGAGACTGCTATCTGTGCAAGACTGCTGTTGTAATTGGACTTTCCTTTTACCGGGCACAGGTTCGCCCAAATAAACAGTTAAATCCCAACACGAAGTCTCCTGTCTTCGGCCACGACTCCGTGACAATATGATAATATGAATCTTCGTCAAAATGCGAAAAAATGCTGGAATCTCTGACTCTATTTGGTGGCCGTTGTATTTCTACTAGCATCTAATCACGTCTTCTGGCCAGTTGTCTGTCCCTTTAAGTGTGCTAGTAGTTGCATTTACTGTAATTTTACTCTTTGTTTTTTTTTGTCCTTTACGTCTTCCTTACCGAAGGGCAGCAAACTGGATAAGCATCTTTTGGTCAGCATCGCTTGATGAGCATGCCAACAAACTCATGTCATTTCTCATCGGCAAAACATAAACACATCTTGTCATTGATAATTGCGTTAAGAAATTAAAAACAACTATTCTCCTGACATCACTTATTTAGGACAGCCACAGATGCTTGCTAAACTGGTATATCATGCTAAATGGGACTTTATTTGCGTGTAAAAAAAGACAAGTTTTCTTCTCAGCTTTCGTTACTGTAAAAATGTTAGTTAGAGGAAGGTTCCAACGTACCCACATTTCCGCTTCCACTTCGAGGCCGTAATCGCAACACAAAACTACATCCAGAGACGGATGAATAGTCAACTCGAGACTACACAGCATGGTGCCACACTGTTCTTTCACAAGCGGTCGTGAAGTCTGGTGGTCCTTAAGAAGTGCAAGAGAGCTTTCGTGGCTCTGCGTGTATGGGAGACCGTCGGCCATGGTCCCAGGATCTTCTCTTCAGTAAGCGGCCGTGAATCCAGCTGACGGAGCTTGGCTTCCACAATACGTCGTTCAGACTGGTACGCTGGGCAATGACATAGAATGTGCTCAAGCGTTTCCTCGCTAGCGCTGGCGCTGGGCTCTTTCCTTTCTATTATTCTCTCTTTACCCAACGCCATGGGTAGGGTAGTCAACCGAGCCTAGCTTGGTTGAGCTCCCTGCCTTTCCTCTCTATTTATCCATCTTTCTCTACATCCAGAGACAGTCACTGGCGTCCGTTTTTGCGCGCATCGACAACAGCCAAATGTCTGTGGACACTATTCTGTGAAGTGCCCGAGAGAAGACATTGCAACAGAAGGCGACAAAAGCTCTGTTGAAATTCCTATGCGACACGGACTTGAACAAGTGGCTGTAACTGCAATGTCACACACCGAGGAAGAAAAGACTGGACTATGACTGAGTGTGCGCGCGTGGGCTGCCGAATGTGCTGTGTTTATATCTCTTCCCTCTCTGTTCTCTATCTTTCATCTCCCCCATCCCTCTCCCATGCGCAGGGTAGCAAACCGGCTGCCTATAGACTGGTTAACCTCCCTGCCGTTCTTTTCTTCCCATTTTCCTTTTCCTTCCTTCAAAAGTTACATACTATTCCTACTTGTTACTCTATTGGGTGAGAAAATGACAATTTAAGGCACCGAAGGCAAAGTTACCTGAGCGTATAGAAAAGAACCATCTTGGAAAACTTTAACAAATGTTGAGGTCAAGTGTACGCAGTGCCATTCATGCCCATGGCAGATTGCGCATATTGTTGAGCTACATTGCGAAAAACATCCAACCCATATTGTCACCATATTTTTGCCCGGTTTATTTTTCCCAGAGTTCCCACCAGCCAAAAAAAGAAAAAAAACTGTGAGAACCCATTTTCTTTTTTCTGTTTTGAGAAAAAAAGAATAAACTTTATTCCGTTGGGTGAGCCGATGCCAGAGTCCTTGAAGCTCGGCAGCTTGGAGGTAGTAGAAGTTTCGCATCTGTAGAAATGAAACTCTAGATTCTGGAATGAAAGCCTTCGTGAAAGGAGGGTCTTTTTTGTCTTCAAAAGAAAACTTCACTTTATAAGTCGGGGCTTTGGAAACAGGCCCAAAAAATAAAATGGCTTTTTCTTGTGAGAATGTAGAACTAACTTATGTAAACAAGCTCACTAGCATTGCTCATTCTCTTCGAAGCTTCATTGTATGCTGTAAGGCAAAAACTGCTCGACAAATTTGCAATGTACAAGTTTCGATGCACCGGCATGAATATAGCAGTGGAAATATTTTCGAATGGCTTCCGCTAATTGAAAAAACCAGAGATTGGTGCCTGTTTTTGCGAGAGGCTAGTAGGCTTTGCCTCGCTGAATGTATATGCGTAGTGAATCGAATGTAACACCATGTATCATAGCCATATTTGTGGGTCTCAAAAAGTTGGACAATTTGCTACCGGCTTTAATTGTAATGTATTTACTTGTGCTTAAGGTACATACACAAAGTTTGCAGTTTGCTTCCAAGCGACGCATTGATGTTAGTGAAATAGCCATAGAAGACGGAAACGGTCCCTCGATAACACTACGCGGCCGGGCTACGGAGGTACCACTCACCTGGGAAACAGTTGTAACCCATGCTGTATCTCAAGCGAGATGCACATGCAGTACTTGTCTCTTGTATTACCCCGTTTACTACATGTTGTGTCTACAATTCCGTCTCAGGCGCAACCATGCTGCGCAGCCGTCTCTTATTAAATGCGAATCTATCTATCTATCTATCTATCTATCTATCTATCTATCTATCTATCTATCTATCTATCTATCTATCTATCTATCTATCTATCTATCTATCTATCTATGTCGAGGTGCTGTCGTCATGACCCCTTTATCTTGGTGTAAACCAAAATTGGTATGGGAGGTAAAATGGTTTGACCAATACGACTTGCTGGTCATGACATAAATATTGTCAAAATTACGTCCCGTACGTCGTCAAACCTTTATCCCCAAACGTGTGGCACATACCCGATGGTGTGTCTTTGCGAAAGGCGTGCAAGTAAGAGCCAAAGGTAATTGACAGTTCGTATCTACCCAGGAACGTCGTTAACATGCATGAGTAATTTCAACGCGTGAGCCTGAAAAAAAAATTGGCTCTGTATCTGCAAGTAATCTGCAAATTTCGTCGAAAGACGATAGTCTTGCGTGTGGAGAGAGTGAACAAGACATTTATTTGACGTTCTGTGCAAGAAAATTGGTGAAGGGTATTCGGGAGGCGCTGCATTAGGTGTCTCGAACGTGCAGCGGAGGCAAACGAGCGCATCAAGTCACGTCATGGATGGATAGATGGATGGATGGATGGATGGATTCATGGATGGATGGATGGATAGATGAATGGATGGATGGATATGGCTGTACCCTTTGAATCGGGCGGTGGCTAGTGTAATTAGCCACCGCCCGATCAGTAAATAGTGCCATATCTATTGTAATTCCACAGTACCCTGTTTTTCATTACCGCTGCACTCCTGTTACCTTTAGTCGACACGTTTATTTCGTGTTCCCTTAGGTACTCGGCTTCATTGCTTATCCATACGCCCAAATATTTCTATTTATCTGTTATGTCTAGCGTGACCTCCTGTATTCTAAGCTCACAGCCTTCATTGATATTAAAAATCATGACTGCTGATTTTTCCTTACTGAATCTGAAATCTAACCTATCTCCCTCATTACCGCAGACGTCCACCAATCTCTGCAAATCTTCCTTGTTGTCGGCTATTAGCACTATATAATCTGCGTACATGAATGCTGGTAGTGCCTGTTCAATGAGTTTTTCTTGTTTGACGAAAGAGAGGTTGAAGCCAAGTCCACTTCCCTCTAATTTGGCCTTTATACATATCTTTATACATATCTTTAAAGACTACATCAAAGATTAGTGACTACATCTTTCATGCCTAGTGTGTCTAGTATTCCCCACAATTCCTCTTGAACCACGCTATTGTACGCTCCCTTGATATACAAAAATGCTAGCCACGGGGGCCTGTGTTCCTTTTCTGCTATTTCGATGCGCTGCGTCAGTGAGAACAGATTGTCTTCCAACCTCCTGCGTTTCCGAAACCCATTCTGCAGTTCCGCCGGCACCCCCTCATCCTCTATTTATGCCAGCATACTTTCCTTTATGATCAGCATCGCCAGCCTGTCGACCACTGATGTCACTGCTATAGGGCGGTAGTTGTTCATGTCAGCTTTATCCCCCTTTCCTTTACAGATCATGCTCATCCTGCCAAGTTTCCGTCCATCGGGAACTTCTCCATTGATTATTATTTTGCTCACTGCCTCTCTCAAAGCCTTCTTAGACTTCGAACCTAAGGTCTTTATCAGCGTAATTGGAATGCCATCTGGGCATGTTGATGTACTACTAGGAACCCTTTTCTCAGTACTTTCCCACTCTTGTTGTGAAAATGGAGCCATTGCGCCACTTGATTCATCCTTGTCTATTTTGGTGCATAAAGCACTTCTTTGTTTAAATTTTTCTGTCCCCCTTGTTCTTATATATTCAATAGCTGCGTGCCCTTCTAGCCTAGCACCTTGAGTTGTAGTTATAAACCTCTGCTCTAGACTCGTCTCATTTCTTAGGGAGTTTAGATGGTTCTAAAATTTCGCAGCTGCCTTTCTATCTTTTTATGTACTTCTGCCAGCCACTGGGCTCCTTTTCTTCTAATTTTTTTATTGATCAGAAGGGATGCATTCCTTCTACAGCTTAAAAAGATTTCCCATGTTCTTTCAACATCATCTGTCGGTTGACCCCGCGGCTCAGCATGTCTGTGTTCCCTAGAGGCTTCCTGACGTTTTGCTATGGCTCTCTTAACTTCCTCAACCCACCAAATTTTGAGTTTGTGTCTTCTTTTCCGGGGTGACTTTTCACGTGCCTTAGCAAGCTCTAGCTCAAACAATCTAATAATATTCGTGTATGTCCACATTGTTTTATTATCCTCAGTGATTAATTTCTCAATTTGTTTAGTGGCTATTTAAATTTGCCTTTCTGAATAAAAATTTTCCGGCAGTTGCTCATCTTGTCTCCTTCTCACTTTCACTGCTCTTCCAAAACTTAGCTTGATACGTTTCTGATCACTACCCAGACTTCTGGAGCCACCTTCATCTATGTGCATTCCCCTGAGCTTATCCTAGATCCTATGTGACATCAGTGCGTAATCTATCGTCGACTGCTGCCTTCCTACCTCCCATGTTATTTGCCCTTCACAGTTCTCGGTACTGTTGCAAACGATCAAATCAAGCCTTTCACACATATCCATGATCATTTGGCCTGTCGGGTCGGTATACCCATCTATATCTTCTATGTGTGCATTCATATCTCCTAGTATAGTTATCTCGCACTCTCCTCCTAACTCATAAATGTCCTTTGATATACACTCAGCCATTGCCTGGTTTTCCTCTCTGGCCTTTGCTCCCGTCCACAAATAAACGAAATCAAGGAGTGTCATTTGCCCTGCCACTTTCCCTTTTAGCCACAAATGTTCTTTGCACTCCTGCTTGACCCTTTGCCGGTCTGTACTTTCATGAATGAACGCCCAAATGCCACCCCCTTTCTGCTGCCTTCTGTTCTATTACAATATTCCCATGCGTTGTCCTCATCGTTAGGAGGTTGTTCCATGTCCCTGAGATGTGTTTCTACAAAACCGTATACCAGCGGCCTCTCCTCCCTTAGCTGTTTTTCTATCTCTTCCCACTTCAGCCTGATCCTACCACCCTGCATGTTAATATACCCGATGTCTGAATTTGGCTCGGCGCTCGTGGCTACGTCTATTTTCACCCCGGACTCTACCTATCATAGATACTGGTGCCACTTTGGAGTCGTATCTGTCCATACCACCTGTCAAAGAGTCTCCCTGGTTGTTTTCCTCTATACTAGCCATCCTGCACACCGAGGGGCACGTGTGCCCCGAAAAAAGAACTACTGCGTGTCCTGCAAGTCGCCAACCCATCTCATGACCTAGCCGCCCGTCGAAGTGAATTCTGTCTCGTTGAACCCCCCCCCCCCCATGCACCTCTTTGTTTATTTCCACCACCTAAAAGCCTTCCTCTCGACTCATCCGCCATATCTCTTGGTCTGCATTGACAACCACTCCTTTCAGATTGCCGTCACGCTCCGGTACCTCCGGTATCAGGCATATCACTACCTGTACATAAGAAGTGGCGCGCATGTCATTGACCCCTTTCGCCAGTGTGGTCGCTGGTCCTACCGTATCCTGAATTAAGAGATCGTTTAAACCGCCTGAAATTATCACGAGGTTTCGTCTATCAGCTGTAGCTTTGAGTTTTGCATTTGCTTGCCTCATGACGATTTCCAGCTTGCATCCTGGGAACGTCCCTACTGCAACCCTCTTGTGATCTTTTACCCTCTCTTTGATTGCTTCTGCGCATCAATTTGAATTCGAGTCCCCGGCGATTATCACATGCTGTGACTTTTCAGCTGGAGGGTCATGCACCTGGGGGTTACTTGCACCTGTGACGCCGGCTGCTTTGTCCCCTCCCGGCCTCACCACTACTTCGCTGAAGCTGGGCCTTGCGGCAAATGAACCAGCTGAACCTGTTTTTTTTTTTCAAACTTGCTTGCTCTTTCTTCTCCGCAGTTCTGGTTGCCAGTTTTCTACTGTTCTCTCCGTAGGCCGCTTCTCAGTTTACCTTGGCTAGTGCTTCCTCGGCGGTCTTCAGCTTTTCTCCCATAGCCCTCGTTTTCCCTTGCTCTGTCACCAACGCTGTCTCGAGCTCGGTGATTCTTATCAGCAGGTCACTCTGGGTAACCATCATTTTCTCCATTTTTTCCTCGACTTCACATTGCCTACACTTCGCGTCAGCCTCTTCTCCTTCCGTTTCTACACTTGGGTCCACTTTCAAACTAACGCCACATTCTGAACACTTCACAGCCTTTCTAACCATGTCTTTCCGACACCAATTGTCCCTATGACTTGTCTCACTCGATAAGTACAAAACTCGAGTCCTGCCGTACGAAAAAGACAAAATCTAAACTCTACTACAAAAATTTGAGTGTTCAATGTACGTACACATCTCCACGGAATGGCATAAAGAAAAAGAAAAACAACAAAAAACAAAAAAACCAAACACACACACGCACAAACTAATAAATACCTGGTGACTGACCCCCGAAAAAGCCGTACATTAAAATTGGTGCTACAGAGATTTTAACTGCTGCCCTATAATTATAAAGACAAGCTCAACACATGCAAAACAACTTATCTGCACAGTTGATCCGGAGCGTTCAAAAAACACGTCCATCCACCGTGACAGTCCGAACCGAACTCCGCTTGTGTCTCACACGTGATACATAAGCGGCATCTGGCAGTTGTCTTAGAAAAAAAACGCGTTGCTCTAAGACGGGTGTGCGCGCCCATCTCAGAGGTGATAAGGTGTATAACGCAAGGCGACGGGTAGGTGCGACCACCGTTTCGTTTTAGAAAAGCGTTGGAAACACTTGCCTTTCCGTGCAAGCGTTGCATGGTCGGCACTGCGTGATAAGCGCTACGGTCCTTAAAATTACTTATGTATGCCTTTTATAGTAAGAGGCGCACATGCAGAATATATACGTGTTGTTATGGTGCCCCAGACATGCGCAATAATTGTATTTTTAAGTTACAATTGCACAAGCATGAACGCTCAACCTTGAGCAACATAGGTTGGCGCTGCGGATGGGGTTGGCCATTTCAAGTGGGCACGGTGGCACGGTGGGCACGGTGGCACCGCAGAAGCCATGGGACCTGTAACTCGTCTTCTGTTCCTTGAACAGGTGCTGTTGATCTTCGCATCCCGCCACAACGTATCCAACACGTGTATCGCCGGACCGGATCCTGATAGGACCATCTTCGACTGGGAAGTGCCTGTTAGCGACGGCATCGCCGCCAGATACTACGGAAGGATGACGAGAACGTCGTCCAGTCTTCTAAAGGCAGTGGGCTCACCAGCCTGCATCAGTGGGCACGGTGGCACCGCAGAAGCCATGTCACCTGTAACTCGTCTTCTGTTCCTTGAACAGGTTGGTTTCTATTCGCACTATGTTTACAAGAACGATAATCGCTTCATTGTAGTGCTGCCATGCCCGACAGTGCTTTATTTGTCATTCACTTCTTTGTGTACATTGCTATCTGGGGACATCGAAATGATTCCAGGTCCTAACACGGCCGATGGCTTGGCCTAACGGTCCCGACGTGGGAGTCGCCCGCTGCGCGCTGACGCGCGCCTTGCAGGACCTCAATAAAGTTTCACAACCAACCAACCTAACACGCCAGCGCTCTTGAAAGAACTACTTGAAGGGCAACAGGCCATCAAAACTGATTTAGCCGCGTTGGGCGAAAAAATAAAACAAGTTGAGAATGTGGTACAGGTTGTCAAGGGCCAAGGCAAATTGATAGCCTAGTTGAATAACACAAACAAAACCCTGAACGCGACTGTAAAAACGATGCACAATAGGCTTGGTTCACTTGAAGACAGAAGCCGACGAAATAACCTTCTGGGTTTTGGAATTCCAGAGGGCGAAAAAGAAACAACGGAGGAACTAACTACAAAGGTGCTCAGCGATTTATTTGATAAACAGCTGAACGTAACCCTGCACACAGTTGAACGAATACACAGGATTGGGAGGCGGCAGACCAAGCCGCGTCCTGTTATTCTGAAACTTTATTATTCCAGAAAAAAATCAAAAGTATATAAAAACTGTAAGAAACTGAAGGAAACTGGTATATCTATTGCTGATGACTACAGCAGGGTAACAGTTGCCAAACGCAAGCTTCTCTGGAATGCTGCGGAGGATGAACAAAAACGAGGACAGCGTGTACGTCTTGATTATGATAAACTGTTCATTGATGCTGATATGTTCAATTGGGACGACGAAAAGAATCGTCGAGTCAAAATCAGGCGTGATAACAACGCGCTGTCAGCGGCAAGCCAGGATTGAACAAAATGGAGAGAGCAACAGAAATTCCGTATAGTCAACTTTAATGCTAGAAGTATTGTCAAGAAGACGGCAGACTTAGAATACATTTTAGTCAAATATGATCCTCATGTAGTTACAATCAAGGAGACGTGGTTACATTCAAAGATTCAAGATAATGAGATTGTACCTCCCGGATACAAGATAATGCGTTGGGATCGACAGTCTCGAAAAGGCGGCGTTGCAAAAATAATGAAGGAAGATATTGAATTCAAAACACTAGGCGGTATTGCAGGCCACGAAAGTGTTTGGTGTGAAATGCATATTGGAACGTCACTAGTCTTTCTCGGTACCGTTCACCGACCGCCAAACTACCCTCTTTCCTTCTTGAAGTCGATACAGAGTTACATAGAATCAAACAAAAAACGCAACTGTCGGCTGCTTCTAACCGGCGATTTTAATTTACCTGCAATTAACTGGGGCACGTTCACAGCAGAGTGTCGGGAACAGGCACACTGCAATTTACTCCAAGGCATTGCATTCACCTATGACCTTTCACAAGTTGTTCACCAAAGTACGCGGAAATCGGGGCAAAGTTCGTCTATTTTGGATCTGGTATTCCTTGACGGGCGCTTCGAGCTGTTCAAAGTGTCAGTTTATATGGGTATCTCAGACCATGAAGCTGTCTTTGTCGAAATAACACATAATGAAAGAATGTCAAAACATAAAGAAGCGATCACCAATGTTCCCAACTTTTTTGAGGCTGATGACACAAGTATCATTGACTACTTGTCATTTGCACTGGACAGGTTTGATTCTCAAGGTGACGTCAATGCCATGTGGGAATCTTTTAAAGATATTATCTTCCATTGTATCAGAAATTTTTTACCGTTTCAGAAAAGAAGGAAAGCTAAGCGGAACCCTTGGATAAGCAGAGAAATAATCCAACTGAAGCGTAGAATAAGCCGCTAGAGACGCAAAGTAACAAAAGACCGCGCAAAAATAACTGAATTGTCTGCACAACTGTGTTCCATGATGACAGAAGCCAAAAATAGATATTACAAAGAAACACTGACAGAGTTTATGACAAAGTCTCCTGATAAATTTTGGCGTCACATGTCGAAAAAAGATAACGAGTCACTTAGCATTGTAGTGGATAACACAGTGGTTACTGATCCTGCAGTAGTCGCTTCTTCTTACAACGAATTTTTTCCGTCGGTGTTTTCTACTCCGTCACAATCCGGTGTCGAATCCGCTCCCTCTCCATTGCTTCGCTCGGCAAAAATGCCAGATGTAGAAGTCTCTTATGAGGGAATTGTGGTCCAACTACTGAATATTGACGTAAAAAGTCAGTAGGCCCTGATGAAATACAGAATGCGTTTCTGCACAGGTATGCGGAATGGGTTGCTCATTACTTAAAGATTATATTTGACACATCACTCGCAGATTGCCCAATCCCTGAGGATTGGCTTACGGTGAAGGTTATACCTGTGCACAAATCTGGTGATAAGCAATTCATTGAAAACTGTCGTCCAATATCGATGACCTGCGTTTGCTGCAAGCTCCTAGAACGCATTGTAGCCAAGTCAATTTTCACGTATATTGAAAATGACAACAAATTTTTTCCCAACCAACATGGATTCCGACAGCGCCTTTCCACAGCAACACAGCTTCTTGAAACAATTATTGACTTTGCCATGACGTTAAACAAAAAGAAACAGATAGATGCCATCTGTCTTGATCTGTCGAAAGCATTCGACAGAGTGCTACAAGCAGAACTGCTTCTGAAACTGGCAGTTATGGGAATAAACGAACCAATAGTAAAATGGATAACCGCATACCTTCGGGGCAGAACGCAGTACGTAGAAGTAGACCACATTAAATAAAAACCGTTGAACGTGACGTCAGGTGTTCCCCAGGTGTCTGTGTTAAGCCCAGTGCTATTCCTAGTCTATATTAATGATATCGCCTCTGAAATTGACGAAAGGATCACTGTCCAGCTTTTCGCTGATGATTGTCTATTGTACAAAGAAATTTATAGCCCGGTTGATCAGGAGTTACTCAGTGACGCTCTTAGGACAGTAGAAGAATGGTGCGACAAATGGAAAATGAAAATAAATGAGAATAAAACTGTTTTATTGCGCGTAACAAATAAAGTAAATAACATCTTCTACTTTAATTACACAGTGAATTCCTGGGTGCTTTCTACGGTTGACGCGCTGAAATACTTAGGCGTAAATATATCCACGAATTTAAGCTGGTCTTACCATGTTGGCAAAATATGCGAAACTGCGGAAAAGAAGCTCTGGCTCTTGCGACGGAAACTGCAATTAGCCTCACAGTCAGTAAAACTAACAGCTTATTTGACGTACGTTCAGCCCACGCTAGAGTATGCCAGTATAAACTGGGACCCTCATCAGTCAGGGTTAATTCAGAGACTGGAAAGAGTTCAACGACGAGCAGCAAGGTTTATTCTAGCGCGATACTCTCGTACAGATTCCGTCGCCGAAATGCTCGGTTTGCTAAACTTGCCCACGCTTGCTGAACGCAGGCGCATAGCAAGACTAAAGTTTTTTACCTTCTCTCTAAAACAAATTCAACATCAATAGCAGTCAGTACTTGATAGCACGACAAGGTAGAGCATTGCGAAGAATCAAAGATGGTACTTTCGAAATACCTCAAATGCACATTAACAGTTACGCGTTTTCTTTCTTCCCAAGAATGGAATCAATTGCCACTACAAACGCGAGAAAGTAATAGTGTAGAACAGTTTGAAAATAACCTAGTAGGTCATTAATGACACACGCCTTTACGAATACTGTCTATTTAGTGGTTGTCCGAGTTCAGTTGTTGCATTGTGTTGTTAGCTTTGTATTGATTGATTGGTGTATGTACAGATTATTTCGCATGTACTGCTGTGTGTTTTTGTGCGGTAATGATCGGTTATATTTTCTAGCATCGCTTGTTAACTGTGCATTTATGATGTCATGTAATTTGATCATGTATACAGGAACTATTTCGCCTATGTACGCCTATGTTTTCTTGTGTGTGGTATCTTATGTATGGTTTCTTATGTAGTATGATTTCTTTCTTTTTTATGTTCGCTTGTGTATTTTTCTTATCTAATATGGATACTTATTTTCTCTCTTTTCCAATCACACAATGTTGACCATGCAAATGTCCCGCTTTGACCCACCCTGTAATGGCCGACAGGCCAACAGTATGAGTAAATAAAAAAATAAAAAAGTACCCGATGCCGTTAAGACTGGACAAACATACAAATGTACAGACAGACGGAGAGACTAAAATTTTCGCGTCGAAGCTTCCTAAGAAAGAATATCGTCTTTAAAAGCTTGAATCAGTGGCGTTGACCCCGACGAATGCAAAGAATAAATCTCAGGGTCCCAGCAGGAATTAAAACCCAACATTCTGCGTTGCAAAGAAGTGTTCTATCACAGAGCCACACCAGACCTCGAAACTGCTCTTCAAATAGACCGTAATGTTCGTGAAGAATTTATTGTGGTTGCAGCGCTGCCTATCTAATTTTATAAACATCACATAAGTTCTCCCATGATACAGCCGTCACGTCGGGTGAATGTCAATTGCTGTTAAGCTCCATCTGCTGAAGCTGGTTTATGTAGGGCCACCATCCTCGCAAGAATCAACGCTACATATATGCTTAGCGCTTCTGGTGTTACTAATGTGTATGTTGCAGTTATCATCGTTCGCAGCTATGAACAACTGCCTATATAAAACACGTGCAGCTGTAACCTGTGTCTATGTGTGCATTTGTGCATATCCTTAGCGCCACCTCGTCATGTTTCGCGCAATAAAAACTCGCTTACGCATAAAGAAACAGTTTTCAAATGGTGTTATGAACTCTCACTGGAAAATCGATTATCATAAGGCTTATACTAATATATATATATTTTTATTGAGTAAGAGGTTTCCTTTCGGTAGTGCCTCGTATTCGTCGAGTGCCCAGATAGGTTCTCTTTTTTAATAATGTTCCTATAGGCCAATTTAGTATACAAGCATCCTTGTACGCACCTTACATAGCAGTGACTTTTTTTTGCAAAGTTGTTCTGACACGTTGTGCTCAGAACGGCCTCTAAAACTAAATTTGTATGCTGATCTATGTTTCATCGTTATTCTATGTCCTGTGTTTAAGTGGTTGTTGGTTGCAGAGACTCATTGCTTACACCTTCAGCATCTCCCTTGTCAAAAAAATTTTTTTAGTCTGTGGATGCTTATGTCTGGAAAACTCAGTTATTTCTTTTTCGGCCTCGTACTCAATCACTGCATTGCTTGTGCTGCAGATTGTGAGGCCACAATTGAGCGTACACATATCGAATGGGTTGTGTAATGTGTGTGGCGCTTTCCTGTCGCACTGTAGGTTTTGGACAGGCTTTTCGGCAGTGTTGAATAAATTACTCATACTAGAGATTGTAGAGTGAGATTTCTTGGCCTGTTCTTTGATGAGTGATTCGCCTTCTTTACTGTTTACTCATTCAGAAAGATTTTCAGTTTCCAGATCAAATATTATATTGCTACTAGGTTGGTTGGCCATTAAATCACGTTGATTTGTGTCAAGTTGTTTTGAAATATCCAATATTGAAAAAGAGGCACTTTATAAAGTGCAGTTCTGTTATACCAAAAGAAATTTTCTTATCTCCAAGGTAGCTTGAATATTTTATTTATTACCTTCTCGCCTTTGTTTTAGGCAGGTTTACAATATTAAAAAAAGGAACAAGAAATTCACTTGTCTGTGCTTTTATAGTGGTTTGTTTGCGATTTTGGTTTCAGTGTTGCAGAGTTCTCGAGCAACAGCGCTGTCAAGTTAGCAGGAAGGCCTGACCCGAAATGTGTTCGTGAATAGGTTTGTTTGCTAGTGTTAACAAAGACTAACGGGTCTGTGATGAAAGAAATAATACTTTTTTTCTTTTCCGACGTAGGAGCCGCCCGGTACGTGCTTGAACGAGCTGCGGAGGACTTTACTGAAGGTCTTTTGGCCATCCAGACCGAAACAACCAGTTTGTAAATTACTTTCCTCTACTGCATGCTTATTTCTATTTAAATTAACTTATGCGTGCACACCCTTACCTTAGTTATTGTTTTTATATAGTGAAGTGTCGATATAATAGAAAGAACGAGCTTCGGCGAGCCAGAATGCGACATTTGGACAGAGCTTATGAATATTGTAGCTCCACCGCTACGCCATAAATTTAACTACCGACTGGTAGTACGTGTAAAGAAAAGTAGATGGCGCCGTTAGTCTTTATTTATCTGAATGACAACTTGATTTTGGTTTTTTCGAGCTCAAAATAAGCACGTCAGAAAAGCGCAAACACCGCGCATAGTCTAGATGACGAAAACACACACAAAATAGCTATTTCAACATCCTTAGTCTCGTATCCTTGTTGCCACTTGAATAATTATCTCCCTATAGAACTTTTTGAATTGTATATTGGCTTTGATAGTTCTTATCCATAAGCACGATTCACTGCGTGCCTGTGTGTTACATATACGAGCTGTTCTTAATTCGTAAGCCCACGTACAGATTACATACATGTCTTAGCAGACATTAATTTTACGGCAGCGATTCATCTCTGGGATCTGCCTACAACTAACCAATGAGCTTAGAATGATCCACGAGCATACAGCGGGTGCCCCGCCGCGGCGGTCTAGTGGCTAAGGTACTCGGCTGCTGACCCGCAGGTCGCGGGTTCGAATCCCGGCTGCGGCGGCTGCATTTCCGATGGAGGCGGAAATGTTGTAGGCCCGTGTGCTCAGATTTGGGTGCACGTTAAAGAACCCCAGGTGGTCGAAATTTCCGGAGCCCTCCACTACGGCGTCTCTCATAATCATATGGTGGTTTTGGGACGTTAAACCCCACATATCAATCATCGAGCATACAGCGGGTACCTTGAAGGAAAACCTAAGCTAATGTCGCTACATTCGTAATGTGTTATGTAAAGTCACCCACAGTGCATATCTTCGAATGGTCATGGCCAAATTTCAATTCTGCGGCCGTGAGGACTCCATCTAGGAGACTTCCTATTTAAAATTAAACTCAACGACTCACCTGAGGACCTATCACAGGAAACACGCTGATTGGTTAACCGTCGGTGTTCTATGGCGTGATTAAAATCATAGACATCTTACTTACCTTCAAGGTTGCATACCATTCTGAAACATGGTTTCAGAAAGGTATATGCATACCATTCTGAAACAGTGTGGCAAATTTCAGAATTGTTATGAATAACATGAAATTGAAAAAAAAAACATGCAAATTCATCGCAATCTCTTGAGGAACCCAAGATAGTCTCCCAGTAATGCGGATTTTCCGGTCATCGAATAATGACTTAGCACTGTGCATCAGAGGCGTAGCCAGAGGGTGGCCCACTGAGCAAGTGCTCCTCCACGTCCAATTTTTTTTTTCTGCATCGCACACAGAGCGAGAAACGACACTTTCAAGGAGTTGTCCCTCTCGTAATGAAGGAGGTGCCCCCCACCCTCCCCCGAGAAAAGTTCTGGCTACACGCCGGTCGTGCTTGTAATAACCCGACGCGGAAAACCTATTTTGCTAGGCATGCATTTGCTGCCGGGCTACTTCAAGTCAGACTGTTCGACTGATAAGAAGGTAAAAAGACTTTTATTATTTACGTTTTTCATACATGTGAGCCCCACGTGAATCTTTTTTCGCAATATCAGAAGCACGTTGTTCTTATCTCGGTGACAAGCCAAATTCAAGCAACACAAAAGTGATGTGCCAGTTTCATATCTTCCGACGACAACAACACAGCAGCTATGGACCACTCGTGAATCAAAAATTGATTGTACCAAGGCTGGCTACATACCGACAGTTATCAGGCCTCCGTTCGCTCCACAACAAATTTCATCGTTATATTTTAAAACACGTTTGAGGAATTTTTGTTCAGGCCTTATTCATTCATCTCGCCGTAGTATCCACGCTCCTTTTGAAGCAAATGACAGTGTCAAAATAGAACGCCATGCGTGCGTCTCCTATTGCACGAGAGGGCACCCTGGGACATCGTTTCTACGCTAGCAAAGCGCAAGCTCCGGCGCGAGACATAACCTACGCGACCAGTGTTCGTTGGCGCGCCCATAGTGGCATGGCACGAAGCGCTTGCGACTTCCGGTCAAATCCACCAATTGTTGCGCAATAAGAAGGGGGTGCGCTGTGACGAACCTGCGCTATAATATATAACTATATTATCAATAATTGTTTGGGTTTAACATAATAAAATCTTCGCGGCCCCTGGGACACGTATTGGTATGATGGTCGAGGGGATTCGCGGTTTACTAGAAATAAACTTCGGAGCAAGTCCCTTCAGTGTCAATCACTTCGTGGGTATGGTGCCATTTTTCTGTACATGTCACCATGTGTCAACCATGTACGGACTGTATATGTGCACTTTCAAGATAGTAAATGAAAACAAATGTTGCTGTATGAAATATATAACGCTCCTGAAACTTCTATAAGCTTAACGTCCTTCACGTCAAATGACGATGCTTTGAATAGTGCATATTGAGTGCCTGTGTCTATATTGTTTTGTTGATGCCACGATACAATATGATGCACCAAGGTGTATGTTAACTCATTAGACTACCACAAAGATTAACTTATCATCCTGGGCATTATTTCTTGAAATTTAAATGTGTCTCCAAGCACCCCATGTGCTCATCCACGTGAAGCTGTGCTAGCACTGCCACACACTGCAAGCTCGGATACTTCAATGTACCATAAACAATGAGCTACTCCTGCGAACAGATGATTCACTTTAGTGTTATAGCAATTGTTATGATGGAAGGATCAGTCGTGCTCCTTTGTTAGTGCTGCCTGGGATGTTCAGGTTCGAAATTCTGCCCTTTTATTACTTCAGGTAAGTTTATTTGCGGGGCTTCCTAAGGGCTTTAAAAGGTCTATATACAGTCACATTTTATCGTCTTCGTTTGGTATTTTGCTTTCTAAACATTGGTATGGTTTCTATACTCACCAAACTGGTGGGCCCAACTGACAGAAACTTACAGGTTCCCTTAGGCACACTCTTAATTCAGCCTGAAGGTGAAGTTCATCTTTTTGTTCTTCTCACTCATAGTATTCACGCAGCCTCGCCTCCCTTTGAAAGCTGTGTGCATGTAGAACGGTTTACCACCGCCTCTGAGGTCAGAGTCAGTCTTCTGATTTCGCATTGCCTCTGCGATTGAACCCCCTTTGATAAAACTGTTTTACCATGTGATGGCGTTATCGTGCGTTGTCATAATCACGTCATAACGATCTCAATACTTCTGGCAATACGCGTAACACTTCGATACGTCATATGTTGAAGTGTTCAAGTAATGACGGTTTCCTGCATCTCTCGTCTTTGACGCCGTGGGACAATGATGCCGATGATCAAATTTCACTTTGAGGGGGGCGTCTAAGGATTCCGCCTGAAGATTTAGTGCCACAGTTACCGGGTCATTGAAAGAGGTAAACTTGCAGGTAGGTGGGGGTTAACCCAATGTTCCCTAGCGCTTCTACTTTAAAAAACGCAATTCTCAATCATATATACCGACCATATATGACAGCAATTTGGCGTCATAATTTCAGAAACATGTTCGTACTGCTCTCAAAAATCACTCGAACAATAATAATGATTCCTAAATATGGAAATTTTATTCAGCGCTTACTTCTGAATACACGATGATGATATGGTGTTCAAAAAAATGGTGGCGTATCTGTTTGCATCTTTGGCAAATGTCCTCGAAAGACGGTAGTGTTTGTTCTGGAGAGGAAATACAGCGCTTATTTGAAGTTTTGTGCGAGAAAATTGGTGAGTAGGCGCTGCCAGAGACACGGGTGCCATCTAGGGGTGGTTTGAAAAAACGAATTTGTTTTAGAAAGCAAGGTGACCGGTAGTTGGCAGCGCCGTGTAGTTTCAATGAAGCGTTCAAAACACTCGTCTTTTCGTTGCAAGCGTCAGCTTGACAACGCCACGTAAAGGGTCTTTAAAATTACGTATATATGCATTTTAAAAATAACATAACACAATGCCCAATAAGCCCTAGTAGAGAAGAAATTAGGAGGTCAAGATGAGTGGTTGCTGAGCAAGGGGTTGAACTTTCGCTCCGGTTGGTTAATCGAGTGACAGACACAGAAAGACAGACACGCTGATGTGCAGACAGACCAAAGTAACGGCGTTGAAGTATTCCAAAGAAATATACTTTCATTAAAATGCTGGGGACAAATCATTCATTCATGCCTTATCCGAAAAAAACTATTATTTATTGCAACAGACGAGTGAATAATAAGAGCGTAATTTAAGAAGGTCACAACCATAATAATGGTTGCCAAGACACGGGTTGCCAGTGAGACGTCAGCGGCTCCCGTCTTTGAAAACAATGGGTTAAGGAAATTGTAAATAAAATAAATGAAGCAATTTACTTACATTCCACACAGTTTTATTCCTGCGTATCAGTAGATACACCACTGCACTCTCCGTGCCTAGGAGCTTCCACCATCATTATGGTTGAACTCCATTATACCTGACCTCACAAACCAAAGCAGGGCTTATAGTTAATAATCTGCATTCGGTTTCTGGTGCTCATTCTGAGTGTCATTTATTCTTTTTATAAGGAATCCCACAATCGAAGAGTAGCCGTGATTTAGAAAAAAGACAAAAAACATGTTTATTACCACCGTTATATGAATCTGTAAAATAAGAAAGTTAAACGTGCCCATACAAAAGTAGTTTTGATACTTAGGGTACATTGATATTGAACATTCCAGCTACTATAGGCAGCACAACTGTACGTCGAAATGGCGGATGAGATGTCAATGTCGCGAGCGTGCACGTCAGCGTCGCAGAGCGTGAAGATGCGTTCATTGGTTCATGACTACTGAGAGACCGAACTGTGTCACTGACTGCGTCGCAGATCATCACCATGTGACAGCTTCGGTGTATGGCTGCATGGCGCCGCCTGCGTCACTGGAATGACCGATGTCTATTGGCAACGTGGATGCATACATATCCATGCCAACTACTAACATCAATTATTAATTATTAAACAAACCTTGTGGTCATAGGTGAGTGCGGTATCATGCAGAGAATGCGATGTGACCGCCAAAAGAACGCGTCTGATCGGACACCAAATTTGGGCTGAAGTCACCTATACTCGCGGCATGTTGGAGCTACAAGGCCGCGCAGAGGGGAACGCATTGCACTTTGTGTCTCGTGTGTTGGCCTATGTTGGCCGGCCACAATCTGTCGCAGGGGCGAGTGTAAGTGGCGAACACAAAGTTAGTACATCAAGACTAAGCAGGTGCGTTGCTCGATGTGTTCTGCACAGCTATAATTTGGTATGAAAGGATCCTACTTGTAGCCCCGACGCTTGGGGTATAAGATCACCACCTGGAGGTGTGTTTGGCGTTGACAAAACTGTGCATACTCCTATTGGAAATGCGTTGCTCTATGCGTTTGTGAGCTCATTTCGGTATGGATGAATCCTGAGTGGCGCCAGCGCTTGGGGTAAAATTGCCACCTGGAGGTATGTTTGTCGTCGATAAAATTGCACATACACTTGTCAGAAACGCGCCGATTCAGAGAACGCTTAGGAACGACGTGTTGAAGAAACTACTTATGAATTTTGCCGTAATGATGCATTACAGATGACGATATGGGGGGCTTGACGTCCTAAAACACCCACATGATTATGAGAGACGCCGTAGTGGAGGACTCTGGAAGTTTCGACCACCTAGGGTTTTTTAACGTGCACCGAAATCTGTGCACACGGGCTTACAACATTTCTGCCTCCATCGGAAACGCAACCTCCACCGCCGGGATTCAATCTCATGACCTGTGGGTCAGCAGCCGAGTATCTTAGCCACTAGATCAGCGTGGTGGGGCATGATGCATTGGAGAACTTTATCAAGAACGCTTATAGGGCAGTGGTAGATATAAAAGGCGCATATCTTTAAGGGTTCAAATTATGTTACGAATGTCAAAATATTGATCAATAGTATGCTTAGAGGTGACGATTCTTTATTATATTTCATGGGTGTGTTTTGTGATATCCCTGTATTTTGTCGAATTTGTGAAATGTGAACAGTCTTATATGCAAGGCAATAAAGAAGGAAATAAACATGCTGCAGCGGATAGCGTGTCCGTCATCTATTACCGTTGACTCAGAATTACGGGTTCGACTCCAAATAACGGCGGTTTTTTTCTTTGTGTTCTGATCGTGCCTATTTCACGACGTCACTTCCGTAACAGAAAGTCGTCACTGAAGTTTTGTTGGGCCTTGACATGCAACGCTTTCAAGTTGAAAAGTTGTGCTCGCACTAGAGCTGGTTTTCACGGGACAATAATGAGAAATTGAAGCCGGATTGATAAAGTTCACTGTAAGAACTGTAATGCTATAAGTTTCACCTTCAGTTCATTTTGAGCAGAGAGCGTCAAGGTTGAAGCTTCATTTTTAAAATTGTTGGGCTTAAATCTCTGCGTCTGATGGAACAAGTTTTGAAAAATATATATTGCAGCGAAAGCTGTTATGAGATCGCAACACGGGTTTCATTATCGCACCGAATAAGAAAAAAATTAGAACGTAAAAAACCTTAGGACAAAGAGGGACTCAAACCCGGGTCCTCTCCGTGCCAGCCCAGTATTCCATCTGTCATCCAGGCCAGTTTTCTTTTCTCTAATGCACGAAATCATCGCCAGAGTACTAGTTATGTACGCACAACATGCTTCTTCAGGAGTCATGCAAACAAATAAATGCGTCAAGAAGGGGAAGCCACTCCGACACGGGGTCAAAAGTCCCAACAACACTGCGCACTTCAGCAGCTGCTTCTCGGAAGACGGATCTAGTCGACCGTGGTGGCTCGGAGTGTCTATCAATCATGCGACTTTTCCTTAGTGAATAAGTCCCAACAAAACAGGTCATTAGGAGTAGTATCAGTCAGACTCTTTTTGAATAAGAGAAACTTAATACCATGAGCTGTGATTGGAAGTTCTTTCCTTATTGTTTTTTTAGAATGGTCCAAAAATAAAAAGCGTCACTACAATGAATAAAGCAATGCTTTATTGTCTCAGGTTGGTTGCAGATTCTACAATTCACTGTCCAGGGCACGTATATTTATTTCCATTCAGCCAGGTTGTCACTGGCAGCGTGGAAGTGTGCAGTTTAAAAAATGGCCCCGTATGTGCATGTTAACATGCAAGTGTCGTCAAAAGACAATAGTCTTGCGTGTGGAGAGAGTGAACAAAACAATTATTTGATGTTCTGCGCAAGAAAATCGGTGAATGGTATTTTGGAGGCTCTACGTTAGAGTACCTTGAGCGTGCAGCAGAGGCGAACAAACGCATCAAGTCACGTAACGCGTGAGACATGAGCGCCATCTGGCCGTTTTCTTGGAAAATGAAGCGCGTGGCTCTGAGACGGGTGTGCGCACTCGTCTCAGAAGTGATAAGGTGTAGAACGCAAGGCGACGGGCAGGTGCCACCACCAGCTCGTCTTAGCAAAGCGTTCGAAACACTCGCCTTTTCGTGCAAGCGTTGCATGGTCAGCGCATCGTGATAAGCGCTACGGTCCATAAAATTACTTATGTACGCCTTTTCTAGTAAAAAATGCGCACGCAGAATATATACGTGCTGATATGGTGCCCTGACATGTGCAATAATTGCCTTTTCATTGACAATTTCACAAGTGTGAACGCTAAAGCTTGAGCAACATTGGCGGGCGCTGCGGATGGGGTCGGCCGTTTCAAGTACCCAGTGCCGTTAAGAGTAAACAGACAGACAGACAGACAGACAGACAGACAGACAGACAGACAGACAGACAGACAGACAGACAGACAGACAGACAGACAGACAGACAGACAGACAGACAGACAGACAGACAGACAGACAGACAGACAGATGAAAATTCTTGCGTCGAAGGTCCCCAAGAAAGACTATCGTCTTTGAAAAAATGTTTTCTCTGAAGGAGATATCCACTTTCTATGTACACGAAATAATACATCGTGACCAGACAAAAGCAAATATGGCTTTAGATAAACGTGTGAGGGAAAATGTTATTCAAAAATGCAGTGATTATTTTTTTTTCTATCAATAGTATACAAATACTCTTAGCTACACCTGGCTTTCGAAATATTGGTAGTATCAACAATTTCTTTTAGGAATCTTCACAACGGGTAATTCCTTAGCAACGCTTGTCATGACATGAATAAATGGAAATTGGTAACATAGACGTTTACGAAGAACTGCTAATTGAAAGGGGTGGCACACATCCTTGAGGTATAAAAATCGCAACGCCAAATGTCGCACGAACAAATGCACAAGGCCAAGCCACCCTTTTTAAGCGGAAGAAAAATATTGCCTCTTCTAATGGGTTCCCAGAAAGAGCACTAAATAAAGCAGAGAAATATCCTATGAAAGGCTTGAATGTGCACACAAGAGCAGTGCAACACCTGCAGAACATAAATAAGCTTTGATGCAGGGATTATATTGCACGCTTTCCCTCTGGCAAAAATGGGAAGCTGCCGTCCATGCCATGTTACCACCTTTCGGCGGATCGTAGTTATCGCAGAGGTCCTGTGTGGGCTCCTGTTACAATAGTTATCGAGAGGCACACCAAGGTACTTCATGGGAGTCGCATTCCAATTGATATTTGTGAAGATCAACGAGGTTTGGTACCACATGCCTAGCCAGAATCCACTACTTTTATCAAAATTTATGCTGGCGCCAGCGACTTCACAGAAACGTAGAGTAGTGTTGACTGCTTCTTGAATGCCATGGGTTTATCAGCGCAAAGAAATGGCAATGTCATCGGCATAAGCTAGAACTTTAACTTCCTCAGCATCGTAATGGTAGCCTCTTATGCTAAACTTTAGAAGCACACTTAAACATAATGGTTTCAAAGAAATTGCAAAAAGCAAAGGCGAGAGCGGATATCCCTGGAGTACAGATGAACTTACCTCTATTATATTGGATGGTGTGTGGTTAACAATTAGCCTGGTTGTGCACTTCTTATAACAGAGTGAAATACCATTTTAAAGTACATCACCCAACTGCAGGTGTCTTAGGAGCCGGAACAAAAAAGCATGCTGTACCTTATCAAATGCTTTAGCAAGGTTTACTTGAAGGAAGGCTACTTGGACCATCAATACACTCAAGAACTGAACGTGCAATATGAATGTTAGTTGGTATGGAGCAACCACCAATTGCACATGTTTGATGGTCAGTTACACAATTAGTAATCACCGTCTGTAGGCGATTTGTCAACAATTTAGCTAATATTTTGTAGTCAACGTTTCATAACGATATAGGCCTACATCCGTTAACTCTGTATAATGCGTCAGGATAACCATTTTTTGGAATTAATGTTTCATGGCCCTGGTAGGAAAAAGGAGGAATTTCACCACGCTTATAAGCCTTTTTAGAAAGTACCTCAAGGAACGGTATCAGCAGTTCCTGAAAAGGTATATAAAATTCACCACTAAGGCCATCTGGGACAGGAGTTTATTCTTCTGCAACGTTGTTAATGCAAAGCTTATCTATTCTCTACTCATGCACCCATTTACAGTAAGTCTATCATCAACTTGTAGATGAGGCACAAGGGCAATGAAGTGGTCAGCTTCTTCCTCAAAATTCTCCTGAAGCTCAGTGCGGTGAAAAATCTTTTGTAATAATCTTCAAATGCGGCTCTTATTTCACATGTCTCTGTGCAAAGAGAACCCCACGACTCAATTTGCAGTATCTGTTCAGAAAGTGCATATCTCTTTTCATGCCCAAGAGATTTTTTAGTGGGTTCCTCTTCATTGAAATGGGTAACACGGGAACGAATCTTTGCTCCTCTACATAAGTCTGTATCGTGTTTTTGTATCTGTGCTGAAATCCCATTTATCTCATCCACGTACGATCCCGGCTGTTGACTTTCAGAAGCATGGAGCTTATGAAGTAAATCATAAAGATAGCGTTGTTCAGCTTTTTTTTTCTTTGTGTCATTTCATATGGAATACTAATCACCTGATACTTAACTCTGTTTTTGAACCTTTCCCATTGAGCGAAAATTGGCAGCTGTTGACCCTGTGTTACTTCTTGTACCGATTCTTTTACTATTTTAAGGAAACAATCTTCGTGCAACAGCTGTACGTTAAGCTTCCATAGGTCCAAGTTTAGAGGGGTTTTACGAAAATTTTAAGGACCCTGAGAAATGGTGACCAAGCAATGGTCTGTAAAAAATATGGGCTTAACTGCATAAATATGGGTGTGAGACCTTACGCTTAGAGATACATACACGTGGTCACGCCAGCATGAGAGATGCCTTGAAAGTGCCTGAACCTCACTGAGGAAGGTGCATGTGCTCCCACATCTATAAATTGTGGTCATACAATAATTTCTGCAGTAAATCTGCACTTGAAATATAACAATTTGTTGTATATGAATGATCTCTCGCGTCACAAACACAATTAAAGTCTCCGAAAACTTCGAACGTGGTTGCAAAGTTGCCTTAGGCAGGCTTGATTTCGGGAAAGGAATCGCGTTAATATGAGTAATTAAGTGTTGTAAACGGCAAAAAATACAACAATGCGTCTCACTTTGCGAATAGCGTAACAAGTGGATCGTCCGATGCTTGAACACGTTACAAAAGCTTGTTTTTGGTCAACTATTACCTGTGGCGATGACCAACTTCCGATCCAACTATTCATCATCGTCAGGTACTTCATAAAAATTGACACAAGATATCTTGCAATTGTGTAGCGGATACCACGCTTCTTCGAAGAATGACGAAGAAGTGCATAGTGAATGCCGGCTTCAATTTCATATCCTTAATACTTTCATATCCTTCTTAACTCCCCTCTTATGTGAAGGTGGGGTACCTCAGACATGCTGTGCGGCCTTTCATTCTAAAGCCTCTCCAGTGCCGTAAATGCATAAATTTTGGACATGTGAGCAGCGTCTGCGAGAATTCGGTGGTATGCCACTGCTGCGCCGAGCACCATGAAGCGGATAAGTGCGTCGCAACTGTCAAGAAATGCTCTAATTGCAATGGATTCCATGAAGCCACATCGAAGGACTGCCCGCGGATTCAGAAGGAAATTGCCATCTTGAAGAATACGGTGCGCGATCACTCATCTCATCGAGAAGCCGAAGCTAAAGTCAGAAGGCGTCGTTCACGTCGACGTCGGTCTTCGAGGACGCCCGTTACTTCCTCGACACGTTTGCCGGATCCCTCATCAGTACCGCCTCCTTTGCCTCCCAGACCACATGCCGTGGGAAAGGCTGTAAAGCAAAATGCCAGTGAGCATACCCTAACTGCAACAGAGTGGCCTGCACTTCAAAGGGAAGCAGCATCAAGCGAACCGAAGGAGTTTCATGACGGCCAGTCCACGATCCCGGTTCGAGATACTTCCAACCAAGACAGGCAAGTGACTGCAATCGTGCAATCATTAATTGCCACGATTCGCACGCTACTGAGCAGCATACAATCTCCATCTGCTAAGAGTGCACTGCAAATACTGGATGCACTGAATCTAGTTCTTGCTAACTTCGTATAAGCACAATGGCTCAACAAAATTTCATCTGCCGCACTGAAGTTAAAAGTGCGCCGATTTTTCAGTGGAATGCCAGAGGCATGAAGTCCCGTATTTTGGACTTTCGCCAATTTGTTCGGGCCAATCGATTCCCTATGCTTGTCTTATGTGAAACAAACGTATCAAGGCCTTATAGATTGTCCGGTTATGAAGCTTTTTGTTCAGCCGCTTGCTTAAAACGAAGCAAAGTAATTGTTTACATTCGCACAGACTTGACTTATCTTTCGCACCCAATAAGTTCAAATGACGACAATCAGTACGTGTGTCTTCGTGTAAAGAAGAATGCAGTTTCGTTCACGCTTATTGGTGAATATATATCTCCGTCATCGCGATTTGACTGCGACAGATTAAAAGACATCCTGATGAGGACCTATGGGCCTTGGATCATCCTTAGTGACTTCAACGCCCATCACATGCTTTGGGGAAGCACTAGGATGAATGCCAGGGGCCGGAACATTGTTACATTCGCTTCCCATTACGACCTTTCAATCATGAACGATGGTACCCCCACATATCGGCGGGATCTCACGTATGGCAGTTGCCTTGACCTGACATTGGTTTCACGGTGCTTCTCTCACAAAGTTAAGTGGTTTTGCGATATTGAGACTCATGGGAATGATCACATACCCACCTACGTGACGATCGATGGTATCATAAAAAATTTCTCTTCCGGTGTTGCAATTGGCACTGACTGGTCGATGTTTACAACGCGTGTTGAGAACGCTTGCCAAGAAGGCCTCGCCTGCAGCCTGGAAAATACCATAGCGGAAGCTATGCAAGCGTCCAAATGTAAATTACCATTTTCGTCTAAAATAACACAGTATGACATCGAACTTGAAAAATTACGAGCTATACGAAGGCGTGCTGAACGACGATACAGACGGACAAGATCAATTTACGATCTCATGGAAGCAAGGCGGCTCCAGAAAAAGATTCAACGACACATTTACAAGCTGGAGAGCGAACGCTGGAAAGCATTCTGCGAATCCCCACACCCTAATAAGCCGCTGTCATATATCTGGAGAACAGTTCGTGGTCTTCGCTCCTCTCCGCAACAACGGCACCCTTTTAAAGCTTTGGCACTCCATCATGGAAAAACAGAACTCGAGGTGGGTGAAGAATTTTGCACGAGAGTTGCCGGGAATACTATGAACGAGAGCATCGACGCCGTGATCGTTCCTGAGACGCGATTACCAGAAATGGACATTCCATTCACCATGGAAGAACTGGAAGGTGCGTTAGTCGCTTCTAAGCGCATGTCATCGCCAGGTCCGGATGGTATTACTTATAGTGCGTTGGGACACCTTGGACAAAAAGCCAGAAAAGAACTTTTAACATGCTTCAAAACTCCTGGCTTAGCGGCAGTGTTCCCCGAGAATGGAAAATAAGTCGATTAATACGACATTTCAAATCGGGAAAATCCCCATTGGACTTGACAGTGTGTCGCCCTATTGCCCTCACAAGCTGCCTCGGATAAGTGATGGAAAGAATGGTTCTATTTCGTCTCGAGTGGTACTTGGAACGATACACCAAATACACTTCTTGCATGGCAGGCTTTCGTCTAGGCCGCTTCTCCATTGACTGTGTCCTTGACTTATCGACATTTGTTCAACAAGAAAAAAGTGGCAGGCGCATATCAGTGGCACTCTTTCTTGACGTGAAGGGTGCATAGGATAATGTAGCTCATGATGTCATCCTCACTGCTCTCGCAGCAATAGGCATTGGTGGACGAATGTTTCAATGGATAAAAGATTATATAACTGGCAGGGGTTTCTTTGTACAAACATATGAGGGTACAACTGCTCAACATGACACCTACTGCGGAGTACCTCAGGGAGTTGTTTTAAGCCCCACATTATTCAACGTTGCCCTCATTGGTCTGGTGAAGGTTCTGCCAAAGTCGGTGTGCCTATCCATATACACCGATGATATTTGCCTCTGGATCGAGTGCCGCAGTTACTCGCCCTCAGGTGCGGGCACGAATACAGCCGGCAGCAACCCTCACAACAGCCTACCTTCAGAAACAAGGCCTAAATATATCAACTGTGAAGTGCGCGTTGATGGCGCTTACACGCAAACCAATGACGCCATACCCTGTTCACATCAATGGGCAGAGTGTCAAATATGCACGGATGCATCGTTTCCTGGGCATAATAATCGACAGAAGTCTTCCGTGGAGCCCACATTGTGCGTACTTGAAGAAGAGACTGCAATCTATTGTGCATATAATGAAACTCTTTTGCGGGAAAGCATGGGGAACTTCTGTGGCCTCCATGCTGTACAGGGCCCTATTTCTGGGTCTATTGCGCTACAGCTTGCCGGTACTGACTAACACTTGCAAATCGAATGCTCATTCATTGGAGAGTTTGCAGGGTCAGGCACTGCGTATCTGCCTAGGACTGCCCCGATGCGCTTCTACTTATGCCACAATCATGCTTGCCAAAGACCATCCGGTCAGGACATATAGAGTTGTGTATTGCCTCAGAGCGCACATTCGACATGCTAGCCGTGTCCCCGACCACCACTTGGCCCTTCTACCTTCCGGAAGACCACGTGCTACGTTTTCAGACGTCATAGCAAAGCACCTAAACAGCATTCCATCAGGATATATGCCAGCTGCGAGAATGGCATGTCTTTTGTGGTGCCTCGACCAGCCACAAGTACGTCTAGAAATTCCGGGAATCAAAAAGAAAAGCAATCACTCCAGAGTAGCATTGAAGCAAGCAACACTGCTATTATTACATGAGTTGTACTTAGACCGAACGCAGATATACACTGATGGGTCCGTCTCGTCCAGCAGCTCATCTGTAATTTCGGCTACAGCAATGACACTCAAGTTTAAGTTGTCGCATATGACTACATCTACGGCATCAGAGCTTGCTGCTATAAGGGCTGCTTTACAATATCTCGTTCTAGAACGTCCAGGAAAATGGGTCATATTCTGTGGTTCGAAGGCAGTGCTTCAGAGTTTGCAGTCTGCCATGCGTAGGAGGAATCATGAACAATTGGGACATGAAATGAGACATTCCCTTCATGAAGCTCTAGCACGAGGGCATGATATTATATAATAATGGCTGCCTGGACATATCGGTATTACCGGAAATCAATTAGCCGATGATGCGGCCCGCTCATCCCAGGAAGGAACCCGTGTAGTCCCCATTCCTCTATCAAGGAATGATGCAGCAAGACAACTTTACCTCCTGGCTCGAGATCTCACACGCACGTTCTGGTCGTCTACCAGCTTCCAAAGGTGTCAATTTTATGAACTGGATCCTTCGCTCAAGCTAAAGCTACCATCACACGTTTCCCGCTCCGATGCGACACTGTTATGCCGCCTTTGGTTGGGTGTTGCATTTAAAAAATTGTACACCTTTCGCATTGGTATGGCAGACACTCCTACATGCGACTACTGCGGAGCTGAAGAGACCATCGAACACGTCCTGTGCAGCTGCGCTTGCTACGACACACAGCGATGCCAGCTCCGGATGGTTTTGAATCAACTTGACCCCGGACCATTTTGTGTGCAGAAGATACTAGGACCCTGGGCATCTGCCTCAGTTGCGCAGAAAGCAACTAAAGCACTGCTACTTTACCTAAAGTCAACAAACCTTAGCGACCGCCTATAGACTGTGATTGTGTGTACCTTCTCATCTTTCTGCAACCTCTTTTCTCCCCTTTATTTCTTCCCCAGTGTAGTGTAGCAAACCGGATGTGCGTCTGGTTAACCTCCTTGCCTTTCCTTGCATCTTTATCTCTCTCTCTCTCTCTTTATTTCTTGGCAGTCCCCCTAAGGGGGAAGAGCCATAGTGGAAGAATCATCATCATCATCTATATACCAGACTTAAATACAGAAATTATGATTATTTACGATGTAGTAGGCACCGACCAAGCCTGCTTATAGCAGTTACCCAAAGAGCGTTCAGAAGAAGCTCTGAAAGGCCGCTTTTAGAGCTTTCACTGTGAGTGTGTTGCAGTTTAACGCAGGCCTGGCTGTTTTTTATTATTTTGGTTAAATTTACTATATCAACCTTTATCAAACTTTGTATACTAGGTCTATTGAATACACAGATGTCTATGTACTTCATTTTTATCAAGTAGAAGTTATGCAGGACCAAGCAAACACCTTCAATGATTACTCCGTCACGGAATTTGGTGCGGGAACCTCAGAGGGGCATCTCCACTTGCTTTTTTGTTCGTTTTATGCTTGCCAAGCGTCGTGTCGCGTAAAATGTGGTGTTTTCTTGACTGTGAAATTGCGCTTTACTAATACGTGAAAAATGTTTTGCTTCTCAGTGTGCCTTCAGACCTCATAAAATGCAAGAATTGACTTCGTCCCACGTCTACGTCTTCTGTCGGCATCAACTTCAGTAACGAAGAAAACTGTTAACTTGACTAACTTCCCAAGTGACTTTGCTATGACGTCACATTGTCAAAATTTGTGTCGTAATCGTGGGTTCACAAAAAATTCATGTCACATGGGGACGTCTTCACGTGATATTCTAGCTTGTTTAAAGGTGGGAAGATCTCGAAGAGACTGCAAAACCACGTGACATGCCTCCGATCCTGGAGGCAATCGGGATTGGCAGTAGGTTCTGAAAGCTTTGGAAAAGTGGCAAGGAAGGATGTGTCCTTCGACTGCAAAAATAAGTTTGTTTTCGGCTTGCAGTCGTCTTACTTAGGTGAATAAAGAACCTTTAGTATTTTTATTATATCCTTTTGCAACAATTATCGGGTATGTGAAGCTGGTCACAGCGCAACTTCATTGAGGTCTGACTCTCTACCCAGAAATCTTGGTTAGATTGTCGAGCGCACATGTGACAAGTGGTCAAACATTTCCACTATTTTAGGTGGTACATAAAGCCAGAACGTGTCACCGCCGAAGTTTATAAGAATTTGTAATGGCATCCCACTTACCTCACTCCAGCCTACCCTATAGTGGTAAACCCAGTAGTAATGTTCTTGTTTTATTATCGTGTACTCCATCAGGGCTGCCAGTGTTATTTATTCTGTGCTTCTCGCTACGTAGCCATTACCATAAGATTACCAGCCGAAATACGTATAAACACAGCGATAAAGTTATTAAAAAGACTAGATAACGCCTAAATCTACTTAAAATAGATGCGCATTCCCGTTGCAGTTGCTTGACCGAATTTTCTTTATGGGTAGCAGAAGCATGCGTCATACTTCAAAGCGTTAGCTGTCCGATGTTCCTGTAAATAGAAAAAATAAAATGAGTGAATATGTCACGTGGTCTATCAAATCAATCACATCTAGTGTGATGCAAGGCATTTACATTATTTCAAGCATGAAGCCATTCCTAGAGTGCTTGCTGTGCGTCTGGTTCTTTTTACGTGACTAAATTTCTAAACGCGGGCACAATTATTAAGAGCGAATAATTGTAATATTCAAAAACTAAAACAAAAAGAGATCGTGAGTGATGCTCTAAACATTTCAGCGGCAAGTAAAAACACTATACGTAGTTTGACTGATAGTGATGTGTCGTGAAGATCAGGAGTGATATGGTGATTTATAGGCACCATGTGATAGATTTTTGATGTACCATAGCTGCTGGAGAACCCACAGCCTAGAGGGAGAAAATGCCAACCAGCTCGGCCCGCCCTCTGTTGGAAACGAACACGACTCGCTTGTCCCTCTTCGTCAAGACCAGACATGTTCAACAGTGTCATCAGTACAGGACTGGCGTGGAGAACGCATCCTACGTAATGCACTCCTTATTACCGCTCTGCTGGTCGCGCGAACTGCACATGGCTGCTGTAGGCGAAGTTTATGAGCAAGTAGAGCACTTACGAACTTCCTTTCTTACGTTTTACGAAGAAAGTTTTTATGCGGTGGTCCACTGCGACGCCGTGGCATATTTCCCTCGCGGATGTGACGTAAAATATTCACTAACATATTCTAGAGAAAAAAAAACGCGAAGGAAAAGATCCGTAGCAGGTCGTCGAGCAAGCGAACTCCTCAGTGCGCAGCGCTAACCATCAAGCCACCGAGTATGCTAACGGCGAGCCCTTCATATATACCATGTACCACTGGCCATCCTTAGAGCTCGGCTCCTCATCCCGTCTTCGTCAACAGTAGCGAGATGGCACGACAAGCATGTGTTGTGCGCACGTGTTCTAAAGGTCGTTGTGCCGCACCAGCGAGCGCGTAGTTGTGGTCACGTGCCCCCACATGGTTCGGTCTATAAAGGTATATTGATATATAGCTTGATAGCTCCCTCACGCGTGCGCTTATCTTGGGATTTGGGTGCTCTGTACTTCTTGCACTTGCACGACAAGATCGCATTGAATGTACACTAGTTAAAGAGACCATGAACGTTACTTCGCTCGCTGCCACGGCCGCGTTTACAAAAAGAGCGCGCTGCTCCCACACAAAGAATTGTGACCACTGTTGAAGCTTGTCCATGTGTACACTTGTGCGTTCGGTTCGTACGTCTTTGTGTTTGAGCCGTATTCTATACGTGTCAAGCTGCGACTTTCGCTTAAAGTTTCCAGCTGCTTGCCATTCATCGCGTGACATTGCAAATTGTTGCTGCAGCATTCATTCCTTCGCCCTTGTGGCGAAACAATGCACAATGAATCCTAAACTACCTCTGCAAAGACACTTTCACTTCCGTGTTATATCGATTCCTATAAAGCAGGATGAAGTCTTTTTTTTTCTCTCACACCAATCTGGAACCAGTGGACGTGCTGTTTATTTGCTAACATACTCTATAATAAGAAAGTGTATTATGCCAAGGTTCATCAAACTTCATTGACATTCTCTGTCAAGGAAATGACCTAAGCAATGTGCAAACGAATGAATGATGAACAACTACAAGGGAAGGATTGGATGACAGGAATAATCATCTCGGAGATAAACCCACAACTGGTTCAAGACGAAAGGGGACCAGGTGCTCTCTGTTTTGCGTTATTGACATTTTTTTTCATGCTATTGATTCAAAAGAGACACACTTGGATGAAATTGAATAAAGACCGAGGAACACGTTCATCCTGCTCATGCCGCGACGCAGTAATCCATAGTACTGAAGCAATTATAATTATAGTAATAATATTTGATTTGCATACACAGATACACAAGGACGCAGAGGAAAGAGGGAGAGAGCAAGCTGGCAACTGCCACTTGGAGGGGCACAACGCCTGCTCACTCTTTCGGGAGTAGGGAAGAAATAGAGGAAACAAAGGTTAGAGGAGAGAAAGAGGAAAGAAGATGAGGAAGGAAAAAAATGACGAAATCTTCGACGAGTATCAGTATAAGAAACATAAATAAAAAATAATAAAAAAGACCATCTATAAACGGGTGGCCAGGTCTGTTTGGTTCATAAATTTAAAGAGAGCTTGGTGGGCCTGGTCGCGTCGGGAAGCACTACCACTCGGAAAGAGGTAGTCGTCTACGGTCGCGCACTTAAGTCCTAGGAATATATATTCCTTAATCAGCAAAGACGGCTGAGTAGCAAATGTAGGACAGTGCACTACGAGATTCTCTAGTGTTTCACAGGAGCACAAGCTGCGCACAACAGACTGTCCACACGCCCTTGACGGCCTAATTGTTCACGCGCCAGCATTGAACCCACTTCCTAGTTTGTACGACAGCGCTCGGGAACTACGAGGCAAGCCACGGTCACGAAAACGCGGAGAGAACGATCCATTCGCCACACGGTGGTCTGGGTGCTGCTATATTAGGTGTCGGCGTATAAGCAGACGAGCGTTCTCCATCGTACATAGAATTTCCGGGCAGTCACGGCCATCATGGTTGCATGACGAAGCAAGGCGATCCGCTTCTTCATTACCCGAAATATCCACGTGCGAAGGTACCCACTGTGCAGCTAGGTATACCCCACGTGACAGAATATTGTTAATAGATTCCATGATGCTGCTCGGAATAGGGCTGTTGGTCTCCTTGCTGGTGAGTCTGCTAAGGGCACCACAAGAGTTGGTCAGGATGAGAATCTTCGAAGCTGGTAACCCTTCTTGTACGTACTTAAGGGCGCCATCAATCGCTGCTAGCTCGGCTGTCACCGACGATGAGGGGTGCGGTATTTTAAACATTCGCCTGGTATCGGTTGAAGGGCAGAAGAAAGCGGTGACACGCGTCGCGAAAACGAAATACTGTTATAAATAAGTTTACATTTGCTCACATATATTTTATGTTCGCCGACAATTGAAGTCACCTGTTGAGGAATCATAAGTTGTGAAAATTTGACTTCATCATGCGCGCCATCAACAGCCTAAGCACTCGAATTTAGGATAAAAGATGTCAAATGCTCTGTTATAACAGCTAGCTCGCAAGAGATAAAAGCAGGAGTTTTGAATACAACACAGTCTTTTTGGAGAGTTTGTTGTAGCACTTTTTAAAATAACATCGCAACTCTTCCGCCTATCAAAGAAGGTTCACTTGTATCCGGCTCGTGACAAACACGTAGCGGATGACTTGAATGTGTATCTAAAACTTAACCCACTTTTCATAAGCAAGGTGACCAAAGCCAATTTCTAAAATAGCGTTTTTATCAATTGTGGCAGCGAAACTTTAGGCGGAGAATAACAGAAAATGAGGTAGTTGAAACTATGAAATGGTATAACGAGAAAGTGTGGCGTGTCTTCACCAAGGTAGTTGAACTTTAATGGTGGATCGTTTCTCCACAAGGTTGAGGAAAAGAATGTTGGTATAGCTAGAAATTGTCAAATCATACGAAGAATAGCGAGCGGCTCGAACCTTAGAGTTTCATACAACAGAACTTAGAGAGAATTCTGGCACTGCTATCGTCTACCCCCATGGGAATTATGGGAAGTACAGGCTTCGGAACGGATAGTATTAGCTGGCAAACTGCCTACAGAACTTTTTCTACAGTTTCACTTTCGTTCTTCGCGCAGCGCGGGTAGTGAGGTGCAGTGAAAAACACTGAATCAGTGCCTTTGTTGTTCTAAGAGGCTAGAGACAACTAGGTTTCTTGAATTGCTTTGACATTGGAGCTTTACGAGTCGTATTAGAGAGTTTAAACAAAGCGCCATTCACTCACCGGTGCACATAGATGTGGCGTTTCATGCCAGTGCAGGATAATCCATCTAGTTCATATTTTTGCACGAGGGCGTCTGGCATAAACTCATTTGAAACAACTGCTAAATGACGGTGAAACGAAGTGAACACACCGTCACACTCTTTTGACATGACTTCACAACTAAACGAGAGATACGTTTGGTGCTGAGTCCCGGCCGGCCACTTGGACAGTCGCACCTAGCACCGCAGCAGACGAAACGTCAAGTGTTTGCCACTTAATACTGTATTATTTCCATAAATAGATAAAGCGTACTTTCGACGCAAGACAAGTACGCTTTCTTAAAGTTGTGAAAATAATTCACTATATCTTGAAGCTATAAGAATCGAACTCCTACCTTTTCGTTCGCATATGTCCCCTTTTATTAAAAAAACAGTGACTGCTAGTCATTATTATCATCCAATATAAAAAATTAGCATTGATCATATATTGTGAAGTTAAATATAATTGAATTGAATTTTTTGAGCAAGTTTAACGAGCGTGACTACAGTCATAATTTGCTACACAACAGCTTCAGGAAAGACACGCTTCGTACAATTTACGGTACACATAGACCAAATTACCTAATTCCCCACTTCCATAATCAACAACCCACTGTAACGACCTTAATTGAACAAATTTCCTCCATTTATGCCTTCAAAAAGATACACACATTCCTTCTAAAAACTTTTTCTAATACCTTTTCCGATCCATCTTCTTATTTTATGTAACTTGCATATGCTGCTGCATTTAAATGCGTCTAATAATTATTTTTATTTTGTCTGCCATCGTTGTGCACAAATAGTTTCTCATTATTTCTTTTTGTGCTAATCCGCCATTACGTTCATTTTTTTCAAATGGCTTGATGTCAAAAAAAAAATTGTAAATGTTTGGTGGTATTGTATGCATTTCAATTTTGTACTGCTATATATAACCGCCTATCTATGTGTGTACACAAGGGCCGGTTGGCTTTTTGTCAGACTTTTTTTGCCTTTACGCCAATCCCCTGGGCAAACTGTGTATACGGGTTGTCTGAAATAAAATAAAAAAAGAAATAAATAATTTTAGAACGCAATGGCAGAGCAATGCATACCCTGTTGGCCAAACTTGTTCAGGTTTCACTTATGTCTCGTGGTCACGGAAACATTTAGCAAGAAGATTTACATACAAAAGAGTGAAGCGATTTTCATAAATATAGCTTCATCAGAATTTGTTTTACATTCGGCAAAACGCGTCGCGAATCTCAAGAACGTAGTCCATTCAAAGCAGACCTGAAGCCTGTACTTCCCATAATTCCCATGGGAGTACACGTGCTGCTGAAGGAGCCCACGTAGATACTAGCACCTGATTCCCCTCTAAGTGTTATTGTATGAAACTCTATGGCTCGAACCTTGCAGCATATTCCTCAAGCATAAACGACGCACGAAAAGAACACACAGACAATGAGCGTGAACTGTCATAGCTCGACACTAAAACCAATCTGCTCAAACGCGAAAGAGAACGCACTTAATGAACACACAAGTATGCAAATGACAAGCGCTAGCAACTTTTAGAACCTTGGGGGCGATGCTTTTTAAGTCACATTTAGTGCGTTTCCTACCTATGTAGTCGTATTAGTGGGTAGCCACCACTAGTTTAGGCCTTGGAATGTTCGCTCGATGGCAGTACTTGTAAATGATAAATATATGATGAAAAATTACGAAACGGTGGTACTTGAAGTTTTCACTAGATGGACGCACGGGCGGACAGACAGACAAGCACCAGTAGGCGGGCGAACGGACGTAAGCGCGGATGAATGGTCGGATGGACGAAGAGACGCAGGGACGCACGAACCGACGCTTGGGCAGAGGGACACGCAGACGGATGGATGGACGAATGAATGGACGCATGAACAGATGTACGGACGGGCGCACAAATGCTTTGACGGATGGAAGCACGGACGAACGTATGGACGGACGGAAACAAGAACGAAAGGACGGACGGAAGCATGGACACTCAGGCAAATATTTTCCCTTACTCATTATCGTTCCCTCCATGGACATGCTGTGATTTTTTTACACCTTTGGAATCAGTCATCATCATCATCATCATCATCATCATCATCATCATCATCAACAACAACAACAACAACAACAACAACAACAACAACCTGACTACGTCCACTGCAGGACAAAGGCCTCTCCCTTGTTCCGCCAGTCAACGAGGTCCTGTGCTTGCTGCTGCCACTTTATACCCGCAAACTTCTTAATCTCATCAGCCCACCTATCTGTCTCCCCCTTACACGCTTGCCTTCTCTGGGTATCCAGACAGTTACTTTTAATGACCGGCAGTTATCCTGCCAACGCGCTACATGCCCGGCCCATGTCCGTTTCCTCTTCTTGATTTCAGCTATGATATCCTAATATTCGGTTTGTTCCCTGATCTGCTCTGCTCTCGTCTTGTGTCTTAAGGTTATGCCTATTATTTTCATTTCCATCACTCGCTGCGTCGTCTCAACTGAAGCTTAACCCTCTTTCTAAGTCTCTATGTTTCTGCTCCATTGCTAAGTACCGGCAAGTTGCAGCTGTTATATACCTTCCTCTTGAGGGATAGTGACAATCTACCAGTCATGTTTGAGAGTGCTTGCGAAATGTGCTCCACCCCATTTTTATTCTTATAGTTACTTCAATCTCGTCGTTCAGCTCCGTGGTTATTACCTGTTCTAAGTAGACAGTCTTTTACAACTTCAAGTGCACTAACACCTATCTCGAAGCGCTGTTGTCTTCCGAGGTTGTTGTACATTACTTTCGTTTTCTGCAGAATAATTTTAAGACCTACCTTTTTGCTCTCCTCCTCTAACTCTAATCATGAGTTGCAATTTGTCCACTTGGTTATTCTGCAATGCAATGTCATCGGCAAAGCGCAGGTTATGTACTCTCCATTAAGCCTTATCCCTAAATCTTCCCCACTCTAAGCCTCTGAACACCTCCTGTAAGCACGCGGTAAATAGAATTGGTGATATTGTATCCCCCGGCCTAACACCCTTTTTGATTGGAATTTTGTTGTTTTTTTATGGAACGCTATGGTGGCAGCTGATCCCCTGTATATTTCTTCCTGGATGTTTATATATGCTTCGTCGACGCCCTGATTTCGCAGTGTCTTCATTACTGCTGATATTTCTACTGAATTAAACGCCCTCTCGTAATCTATGAAGGCTATGTATAGTGCTCAGTTGTATTCTTAGCATTTTTCTATTGCCAGATTGATATTATGAATGTGGTAGATTGTTGAGTAGCCTGTTCAGAATCCTCCTTGTTCCTTTGGTTGATTGAATTCTAATGCTGTGTTAATTCAGTTAGCAATTACCTTCGTAAATAGCTTGTATACGACGGAGAGCAAGCTGATCAGCCTGTAATTCTTGAAGTCATTGTCATCTCCATTCTTATGTATTAAGATGGTGCTTTTTATGTATTAAGAAGCAGTGTGCTCCTTTAACTTCAAAGCACACTCGTGGAAAAGCCCGAGACGTACAAACGCCCGTGATCATGAGATAACTGCTGGCGTACAAGCGGCCACGCCTTGCTGAGGCGCACACGGTCACTTCACGCCATCTCTCCAGTGATAACCACAACACGTGGAAGTCGGAGACTTTTGAGTTGGGCCAGTGGCAAATGGCGTATAGAAGAAGGCTCACCGTTATGCAGTATTAAGAACGCACGCTTCATGTCCAAGTCGTTTCACGCGGCGCGCTTGGGGGCGAAAGTCGTAGGCACGACGCATGATGACCGAACGTTTCCTTCAAAATGTTTTTTGCAATATGGTATTGTGTATTTTACAAGGTTATATACGTGACGAAAATACGTCAGTGGAGCCGCGATGAACCCCGGTAAAAATCATTTTCTCGTTAAAAATTCATTCAAACGAAAATAAATGGGTTTAATAAGCATCTGGAGGGACGCCTACTCTGGGGCGCCAGCTTAGCTGTTTGGAGAAAGTGAAAATGAAAAGACTGAAGACCAGGCGTGCGAACATGGGCTCAAATGAGTAGTAAACACTGTACACGGCCAATTTAACGCACACAATCAAAGACATCGGCGACAAACATTTTGCCGGATACACTGGTGTCAAAAAGAACATGGATATTATATCTTCGTACAGGTTATTGGGTGGCACACAGCGGAAATATCTCTTTAGAAACATACCTTCAAGAAGAGAACAAAAAAAATAAATACACTTGGTGCATAAATCCACAATGACGTGGTTGTCAAGAAAAATTACGTAAAGCTCTTGGGTTAGGCAGCGCATTATCGAGGTTCCCCTGCAAGGACACTTGCAGGCCCAAAACGGCAGCAGCTTGGGCTAGTTAGTTTGTCATGACGAATGTTATAGCTCGAATCAAACCTGAGGATACAAAGCTATAAGCGAGTGCTAGCTTACAATTGAGTTTGTTCAGCAGAAATAGAGTTTATACATGCACCAAAACCACAAAGAACTGCTACGTGTGACAAATGATGACTTATATATGTACTGCATTGCTATGCGATGGAAAGCCATGTTGAACTACGTAATGTTTAAGAGAGAGATGAAGCATAATATATACCAGGCCTTTTATGTATGCTGCGGCATATCTGCAAAACATGCAGATCCAGACCCGACAGCATGCTTTGAGTAAACTGAGAACTGTTTACACAATAAGCAAGGTTAACGAAAGCAGTGCATTCTTCAAGCATCTCAACTTTCGCTAGCCGCCTAATTAGTTTTATATCGTCTACCCAATGAACCTGACAGATTCGTCTGATATGCTCGAGTGGTAATGGATTTGTCGACATTTTCACCACACTTGTTTCAGAGGCTTTCATGTGGGCTTTGCTGCACGCAGCCTAATGAATAACTTGGCAGTGAACTTTCGCAACTTCAGTGTTTATAAGTTATCTAGAATACTTACACTTTCGCCGACGCAGCAGGATCAGATACTGCACAGGTGTACCAAGGCCGTAGCCATAGTTGAGGCCGTATGACCCTAGACCGTATCCGAAGTCGTAGTTTCCTGTTCCGTACCCGAGGCTGCCGATCTTGTGCCCATAGACCGGAGCCAGGTGTACATCCGAACCAACCACAGAACTGTGATACGTTGTCACCTTCGTTAGTGTGGCTGGCACTGTAGTGACGGTAGTAATGGTTGCTGGTACATGATGAGTCGTTGTGACCGTGCTCACGCCTTCAGGAACAACCACTGCTGGCACAGCTACGTGTGCCGGAACCAGGGGCACGACAGGAGCATGTGCTGGGCCTTCAGGAATGACAGAGTATTTGTGCGGCGAAGCGTAGCCAATACTGTGGGCAAATCCCGTAACAGTAGAGTATCCAAAGCCTCTAGACACGCCGAAGTGGCTGACACCATATCCGAGGCCGTAGCCAGCGCCGATATAGCCGGCAAAGCTTCCCGTGACCAATGACAACACTACAAATGCTGTTGCAGTCTAAAAAGAGAAAAAAAGTGTGTAGTTATGTAACTCAGAGTCAAATCATGATGAAGTGCTAGCCTGTCGACTATCAAAAACACAAATATGTTGAATGCGCATATATTTAAGTGCAGCCATTTGCGGCTAAGTCAGCGAAGGTGTTGTGTTGGTTCTGACATCTTCAGTTTGGGCAAGATTGGTTAAATGTCTGCGATTTTAATCAGCACCCTTAGATTAGAGTCGACTGCCAGCCTAGCGGCCACATTTGCAGCCACGTGGCAGGGTCATCTCGAAAAACTGCCTGTTGCATTCGTTGTGTGAAAACCTGTGATGTAGCGTATCAATGCGTAAGCATTGTCTACCTCTCAACAACTAATTCTGGCTGCACTGCCATTGCTATGACAGTGGAGCTTCTGCACATGTATTAATTAGCGAAGTAGTCCGTGTACAGGCGATTTCGCTATCAGTTTCCCAAGGGCATAAAGCGTGCACGTTTTCGCAAGAGCATTTAAAGTTTATGATGGTATTCTGAAGCAGTGCTCTAAAAGCTTTCGGGAAATCATAGATGCACCAGTGCCGGAAAAACATACATAAAATATTTGGTGCGCTCGTCAGCGAATTCTACTAACATGCATGGTAATCTGCCAGTAGTTGAGGCCCACTTGCGCACTGAGCGTCATGCAATAATGCTTGCATTTTGAAGCTACTGCGAAATTCTAGATTAAAAAAAAAACAACACAGTTGATCCCACCGCCTTAGGAATTGGTATAGCACGAAAATAAACCATTTTATCCCAGAAGTAGTTTAGTGTTGATATAAGAGAGTTCATACAATGTCTGTTGGTGTTTGACAGTTGAATTTACGTACGGTTTTTTGTTAATGCTTCAACGCTGAAGCTTAGTCATACATCTCCCTCCCGACGACTAAGGCTCATGATAAATGATTGATTGATGAGCCCTTGTGATCATGGATACATGTGCTAGCTTTAGTAGTTACCGTATTAGCGAAACCGAATGATGCGATGTGAGAGCCAGAAGAGCTTGTCCGATTCTACGCTAAGCTTGAGCTGAGGTCACATTACGGTTTACTAGAGTATTGAGCGCCACTGCCCTACCGAAAAAAACACAACGCGTGTTGCGTATTCTGTGCTGGCCAGCCACAAGTTTTGGTGTGGCGAGCGCAAGCGGGAAAAGCGGGGTTACAACCAGGTAAAACAGGCGCCTTGCTCAATGCCATGCAGAACTATTTTAGGAGCCGAGCTTCTTAGGTTGTGGGTCATTTCGTCGTAATATGTTGTAGTATCCACTTATATTTAGTTTCAAGAATTGTTCATGAGATGGTATTGTGTTTACATGTGCTTTGAAATATTGCTATGCGATGGAAAACTGTTTCAGGGGTAAACCTAAGGTTACGGAAATTTCGTAGTAGTATGCTTCTGTACCCACTTCTAGTTAGTTTCGAGAATCGTTCACCTGGTGGTGTTGTGTGTGCATGTGCTTGTAAATATCACTAGATGGCATTAGTGGTATTGTATAGTTGACGAATAAACAGGATAGATGGCGCTGTTATAATAAAAAACTCACGGCCTGTCCACTGAGTGAATGATGTTGGGTGGGACGAAGTGGGGCTTCGGACGGACAGACAGACAGACAGAGAAACGGACGAAGAGATAGAAAGACAGATCTACAGGCAGACGGACGGACGGATGGTTGAACGCTTAGCTCCCCTCATCATCATACACTCCGTGAATATGCTGTTAACCTTTTTAGTATGGGTGGAGGCTATGAGCCATGCCGATGCTTTGGCTGGTCGCCCCCTGCCAGCGTTTTGAGGTGTTGACAAACATGCACTTCCATTGAAGACGCCCTAAATAGGACAAACGCGTAAAAACGACGCGTTCAAGGAACTAAATGTGGAAAATCGCTCATGGTGCGTTATGACATATTTACAAGGGTACAGTGAGAGGGCGTTGGTAGATTCAAAAGGCACGTTTTCAAAACATGCAATGTATGGAATCATGGCGCAGTAGATGGCGCACCCGGCAGCTAATGTCACTGGTTGAGAGCTCATAGCTTCGACTTCCATTGACAGAATATCTTTGTGATATATTCTAGAAGTCATTTCAGTGATGGAAATACATTACTGAAATCTTCATGGACCCCTGCATAAAAGGCTTTCGAGTTAAAAACATATGACGCAGCTTTACGGAAGTGTTATGATTTATTTTAAAAAAAAGAGGGCATGGTCTAGCGGGAACAGTGGGATAGAAATATACCGCAACGAACAAACAAGGGATGTCCTACATTGTCAATTCGGTTTCCTTGTCACCGTGTTCCATTGGATATGACAGAACCTGCTAAGGACGCTCGGGCTTTTTTGTTTGTGGACAGGAAAGCATCCACGTTGTAGCCACATAGTATGCCGTAGTCACGAGATTTCGTCCCGCAAGAGGCGAGCGAGATAGAATTACCAAAAGTAAAGAGGAGGTAGGGAGGGGAGAGGTTGTTTGTAGAAAATGGCAGATGATGCTGTCATTTAAAACCAGGATTTCTTTCTATTTTACACTATATGCATCATTTTATGGAGAGTATTTAGCACCAAGATTCTGAACATCACGTGGAAACCGACCTCCACAATGACTAAAACATAGAGACGAGAGCGAGAAAGAGTTTATTATCATAAGGTTGCATATTTACCAGTTACTGCTAGAATGTGCTTCTAGCTGCACAGTTTCGCTCGTTCAATAAAAAAATATTGCATGGGTGGTTCAAGGTACATAGGAAAAGGCTGATGTGCTTGAGAGACATGACAAGCAATTATTTTGGTTTGTCATAATACCTACCAAAAATGAGTGGCAAGAACAAAGGAGAATATAAAGCTGACAAGTTAGGAATCCTGTACTTTCAGGTTAGCCAGGCCAGGTAGCACCACAAAAAACACCATTTTAATTATGCCGATTTCTCTCCCTCAAAAATAGGGTAACACTGCGATCTACCAAAGTTCATGAAAGGGGTGAGCTCCCGCACAATTCTTGACTTTAGTGTGCATGACGTGGACAAGTTTCATGTACTTCTGAACTAGCGCGTTCATGACAGGCACTGTAAAGTTGCTTTCTGATGGAGGCATTGAGTCGCAGGTACTTTAAAGTGAACATAAGCACAAGCCCAAATTTTAGCTGCCCACGCACAATCGCCCTTGGTAATGCTTACTACAAAGTTTTCTGCTGAAGGATAAAGTTGCTGTATGAGGCCTTTAGGTAGTTGTTATACAAGCTATCTGGTGTCTCATATTTTTAATGCGCTCAGTAATCATGGGCGTTATTTGATGCTTTGAAAGTTTCAGTATAAAATACGGTTGTGTAATGCAGTATGATGTCAAGCGCAAAATCTTTGTAGCAAGATGTTTACTTGAGCGAACATATGTTGTTAGTTTTCTTCGTTCCTCTTGATCATTATTTATACAAGCCAACAGGTCTGATAACACGACAAAGTTCCACATTCATTTTCATACAGAATGTCTAGTCTTGTCCTGTGGCTGCTACCCTAACAGCAGTCATCTCATGAGCGGTTGCACTATATCAATATCTTCTGATCTCCGGTCAAGCTCCCTCAAATAAATAAGGTGGCTAGTTGAAGTGCTTATTCTTAAAGACCAATTTGTGTCACATATCGTCATAAATTAATTTTCGTTGACATACACTTCTATCATAATTATTTCGCTAGTAAGGGGCCAATCTTATTGTTCTCATATATGTTGAAAGCTTGCGTGATGTCAGTAATTCTTTTCGTCGATCGAAGTAGACTAAAAAACTGCACTTGAACGCTTTTCATTCAAAACATCAACGTGTCCACATTCAGTACTTTTGCTAGCACACTGGCAGTCTTGGACTATCTTTGGCGTACAGTTTTATCCTAATACTCAGTACAATGTCTGAGCAGCCAACAGGCATAGCTGGGCAGAGAAGTTCAAAATATATGTGGCATCTTAATTTTTTGCTGAAGTTTTAGAGATCCAAGTTTTAGAGAACTAGATATTTCGCGGAGACTATAAACTTGTACCTTAAAACAGAAGGCACTAAGGCAGATACCTCTACGAGACAGCAGTTATTATCGGCAGCAAATGAAGAAATTGGAAGTGGTTTCCTCATGCCATATCATAGCTTCTCTATGAAATATACTTGACCTGGAACATTATGCAATGTTTCTTGGGTCTGAGAGATATTGTTCGCATCGCCCAACTAGTCTTGTGATATCAAGAAACAATATATTTTCTGCTAACAGTATTTAGAAGTTTGTCATATGGCCTGGTTCAGCTACTCCTACGGGAGCTGCTGTCCCAGAATAGTGTACTAGTCGACTTCCAACGAGCCTTGATAGTTAAAACCTGCAACCACTAGAAAGGCCAGGTTACGACACAAGAGTAGGAGCAGATATAAATAGTAATTGTTTTTTGTTCATAGCTGTTAATAGTACTTTTGTGCATGAATAGTAGAATATGTCAAGACGGCAATCACATCAGGTTACACCAAAATGCAAAATACTGTAAATTTCTCACCATAATTTTTGTGCGGCCCCACTTCGGCTTATCTCAATGTTTTATCCGGCTGTTCGCACTCCCTGTGCACTTGAAAGGTAATGAATCACAAAGATCTTCCGCACCGGATACTGAAGTTTTCACCGACGACGCGGTTACCTTGGTGCGTTGTTACGGACTGGCACAGACAGGACCTAGACGCGCTGCTCTATTTCAAATGCGCTACGATAGAAATCAGGAAAGTTCTAAGCTCACTACAAGAGAGCAAAATAAGAGCACCTCTTTTTCAGCGAGTCACGTTTAAGTTGGTTTTGCTTTACCTAATGCGGCACGGTGCCAGCTAGAAGGTATTGCACTGAAGTAACCAACCTTTGGTTATAGCGTAGTGAAATATGGCTTTCGGAAAAAAAAAAGAAAGTACAAGAAGCAGTAAAGCAAGTAATCAAAGCATGAAAATGAAGTCTGTCAGCTTGACCAGGTTGGAAAAAAACGTGTCCCGTACATGTAGTCGCAATCCAGCGTTTTGAATGCGCCACGCGTTCTCGTTCAGCGCGAATGAAAATACCATAGAAGGTGCATGTATTCAATATTTGCAAAGATTCGCGGGTTACGCAAATGCATGCACTGTCTGCGGCTGGCGATGAGCTCTGCTCCGGCATGCAGTCAGGGCGTTGAAGCAACTGGTATCGAATCTGTGACCTTATCTGTCGTTCGGCCAACTGGTTCTTCACGTGCAGATGGGCTGGTCACTTAGGTAATATAATGCGTTTTTTTGTCGTTTAATTCTTACTGCATTTATTGTCAGAGCCCTGGGTGCTCTACACCAGAGTGTAATTTGACTGCCAAAAAGATTCAAACAAAATTGAGGTGAAAAAAATTAAGTTTTCGGCCATTGAACTTGGAACCACCATTTTTCCGGGGTGCTATTAGTAGACTTTGAGCGACTAGAAATAATTCTTTTTTGAAAATCCGCACGTATTTAATTGTGGATAACTGCTTTCTTTCTTAACCCTTTTTCCACATCGCGGCATTCCGCAGAACTAATTTGCAGGGTTTTGTGTGCATGCGGCTTAAGTTGTCGATTGATATACCATCACGCTACCAATTGCTAGCCCCATGTTAGCTCTATCAATAGAAACGGCCGATCAAGAAAGGCGTTTGTCATGGGTTCAGTCCCTGAACAGGACAAATTTTGCGCCAAATAAAACGCGTTTGTACTGAAAAATGTGTGTAGATTATATTATTGCTGCGTGTTACATATGGGTAATTATAAGTTGTCTTTTCCTTATACTAAGAACTATTGAATGCTTCGCGCCCTTGCTGCACTGAAGTGGATAATATTATTTTTAGACCGAAGGCATCAAACATTCGGGCCGCATGCAACCAGCTGACGCTTCCTTTGTGGTGCAGCCCACACATAACTGTTTTATGCCCACACTTCTTTTATGACTTCATGACTGCTTGTGACTTCGCTAAAGGTGCTCACATAATTTTCGCCCCTATGTAATAGTCATGCATTGCTTCAACAACTTTTATTTACCAATACTGCCCAGAGGAGCATATCGCAGGGGATAAATACACCATGATAATTGTAAAAAAATTCAGGCCGCATAGCGAAAAAGTGTAACAAATATTGCTTCCAAAAATAATTGATTCAAATTCATAGGTTATGAGAAAAAACACATTCTTTGTCCTACTGGACATACAAATGCAACAGTCATACGAAACATCAACTACATAAAAATGGCAAGAAAGAAATACATATGGAGCGAGGTCATGTTGCAGATTGGAAAGTAATGAACAGATAATTACAGTGAATGAAGGCATTGAGGGTTGAGTAACTTGGGGGCTTGTCAGTTAATTCCGTTCAGTCACAGTGCTTGAAAACAGGAATACTTGAAACAGTTGTTTTTTTTGCGGGCGATGAAGCTACTGTTAGTTGATGGTTATGTCTTGTTGCATACCCAGAAGAAAAGGTAAATATAAAAGAACTAATATTAGTCTATAGTTTGTATATAAGCGGAAATAAAAATTTTTGTCGGGAAACACGATGGCGTTCCGTAACTGTAGGCAAATAGGCTTGTTTTAGGAATTCTGCTGCAGAGGTACGGGTGTAGTTATTGTACTCGAAGCGGACTGCTTTCCGTAACACTTGTTCGAACATTTTTATGTTAGTATGTGTAAAGGGGTCCTAAATATTTGCGGCATAGTTAAGCACTGGTGGTATGACTGCTTAGTTTGCTTACGAGCGTACGAAACGTGTTGACGGTTGGTTCCCTCATAAGAAAAACATATTACGGTAGGCATTAGCCATTACTTCATTGCGATAGCACTTGTATGCACGCTGTCAGCTGAATTTCGCCGCCGGTATCGGCGTCACCGTCGCTTACCGTATATATATATATATAAATGTGTATAAGAAAATGCAAGAACAAAAAAATCCAGAAACTGACTCCGGCATGCGGAGAAATTTGGTCCTCTGAATCGTGGGTGCCAAACGTTAACCACGAAGCCACCAAGGAGCACGTCATTCAACGTTCAAACAGCAAACTATTTCTTTCGACTACTTACTGCTGCTGACGGGCATCTCGGAGCGAAGTATCGTGTTTTGAGCATTATCAGCAAGATGGCGCAATGAGTGCGCGTCGCCACATCGCACGGTGGCGCACACTCTTATCTCCCACGCGTACTTTGACCCACTATCAGGAGGGAGGGCAATGCTTCCTCGCGCGCCATTTTCTCGCGCTGAAGAGTATCGTGCATCTTGGCTGGCCTCGGGCTCTACCTGGAACGATTCTGTTGTAGTTACCAGGCCCACAAACGTCACTGCAATTATTTCAATCTCTGTTTGCGAAAAACACGTGCTTTTATGCACAGTGACGAAACAGCCGTGACGCTTATTTGCGTGCATCTGTACCTGTGAGAACGTTCTGTGCGTCATTTGTGCGTGAGAAACGCGGATCACGTTCCCATCTGCTTGCAATTTTGCGCGTGATCTTCAGATTTGTTGCTATCGCATTCGTTGGTTCGCCTTACCGGCAAACATGACTTTTTTTATGTGTCGATTGCATTTTAGGTTGATAGTTATGAACAGGCCAAAGTACTTATATTCCGTTACCTCAGAATGAATGCGCAAACTTTATTTCAAGTTTGGCAGTTTCCTCGGGGTGAGGTGGGGCATGAGAAGATCAGACCCTGTCTCTTTCTATTCTCCATCAATAATGATGGCGGTGACTCTGGTGACCGTTTGAAGTCTTTGGACCCGGGGGGCCTCTTCGGCTTCCCGGACGGCCCAAAGTTGGTCGGCGAATTCGTAGCCCGTCAGTGCCGCCTCTCAGCGGCAGGTAGGCTGGCGCATGCAGTTCATACGCAGCAGTGACCACAGCCATGGCGGTGGCCAGCCCTGCCGCCACCGCCGAGTATTTTAAACTTAGCTTCTTCTTTTTGTTAGTGTATGCACATCAATACAGTTCTCAACATCAAGCAACTTTTGCCAATCTTTACAGCAGGCCTTCGAGCAAGCTACACAGATGTGACAAGTTTTTTGAAGTTTTTCTTTGTCCGGAGGCGCCTCACGTAGTCACTGTGTGCTCAGACAGAATGGTGGGACAAAAACATTACTTTTCACAAACGGCGACAAGGTTTAAGTAATGCGGGAGATGAGAATGGCCAGTTTCTTAGAATGTTGACGCCAAATCTGCTTCATAACTGACCCGTATTTGATACGTTGGCAACAGCTTCTTTCGATTGGACTTCAGCTAATATTTCGTTCAATGGGCCAAATGTCAGAGATTCTATGTCTGGAGTTGGACGTTAGTCTTGGTGTCGAATCATGACTTCGGCTATTGCTACAAGAGTGGTAGGGGCGTGTCGTCAGGCTCATTGCTATCTGTCGTCGTAGCAACCCAGGTGTCTACACCGGGACACCGTCATCGTATGGTGTGGTCAGTGGAGGTTCTACGTCCTTTCGCTGGTAAGCAACCTCGCCTCCAAATGCTGCTTTTCTAAGTTTCCTCGATGAAGGCGCAGGGAATTTCCTCGCGCTGTGGCCACGTAGCTAGGGCTTGGCGATGAGAAGCGGGGCTGTGCAACGGTGATGGTGATCGTGATGAACTAGTGGCCAGTACTCGACACGACTCAAGTAGTATTCGACTTCACCGGGTTGTTTTCCGGGTCGCGGTCGTTGGGCGTTAAGGGCGAAAACACAAAGTTCCAGGCGTTTGTGTGGGCAGTATCTGAGAATGCGGCTGGGCTCATCGTAGTGAAAGCACAGTGACCGCTGTTCATCGGGGGTTCTCCAGAGGTCTGCTTTTTGCAGGACTTCCAAAGAAGCGGGGGAGTGCAGGGGGTGAATGTGATCGTTGGGGTGGTTCGTAACGCTCACGGCACGCGTTGGCAGGATCTCTGAGCGTGAGTGCTAACGCTGCGTAGCTCATGACGTAGCTTTCTTGACTTTGAGTCACCGGCAGAGAAACGCCCGAAGCACTTTGAGTTTCTTCACGTATGACATTTTTCACTGACGCTTCTGGAGGCTGCGAGGGTGATGGTGTCAGTAGCCGCAGCTCTTCGTGCACGACTTCACGTGTTATTTTTTGCAAGTTGCTAGGGCTTCCGAATGTCACTTGGGGGTCCACAGAAGCTATGAACGCTGTACGGTTGTACTGGCGGTTCTGAGGATCTAAAGAACCGCCAGTTCCTTAGATCTTCGGATGGTTGATGGTTGATGCCTCTTGCGTGAAAGCAGTAGCCAGTCTTTGGTGGGTTGCGAACTAAGCCAGCGAAAAGGAACTTTCTTACGCCTCGCATTGAAAGCCCTTCGTGTTTTTCATCTGCTACGTTTCGATCCGTACGCCGAATGAGAAGCCTCATTTCCTCGACGTATACGGGCACAGTTTTGTAGGGCATTTTTCTCCTCGAGTATAGCATAATTTTAGCTCTTTCATTAGGTATAATGTTGGTGAACGTATGTAAGAAATCAGTCTTGAGCACTCCTAGTTGTCAAAGAGGCCTCCTGGTTTTCAAACCACGTTTTATCGGGGCCTTCGAGGGCGAAGAAAACGTGACGCCACTTCGTTTCGCCATCCCAACTGTTTGTAGAAGCCACCTGAGGGAACTGGTCGATAGATATACGGGGATTAACGTCCCAAAACCACCATACGATAATGAGAGACGCCGTAGTGGAGGACTCCGGAAATTTCGACCAACTGGTGTTCTTTAACGTGCACCCAAATCTGAGCACATTGGCCTACAGCATTTCAACATGCATCGAAAATGCAGCCGCCGAAGCCGAGACTGGATCCCGCGACCTGCGGGTAAGCAGCCGAGCACATTAGCCATAGGACCACCGAGGCGGGGCCCGAGTGAACTGGTCAAGTCAATCTTCCGCGTCTTATACAGGCGAAGCGTAGAAGTCGGGGACGCTCGCAGCTCGTGCAACATTACGGTGACGGGTGCGGCTGGTTGGCTCATGGCTGACGCCGGGGCTTTTTTTATGTGTGTGTGCTCCGGTAGTGCATCGGCTTCTGGTGGTGGCCCTTGTAGACGGCGGCTACTGCGAGTCGCTTCGGTGCTTGGGGGGGGGGGGGGTCGTTTTTTTTGCAGCAGTCGGATTAGAAAGCTGGTGCATACACAGCACCTCCACCAGTTATCACAACATAGCCGCAGCGATGAAGGGACGTGCAAGGTAGGATGATGGGCAAACAACAGCAACTCTTTATTTTAATCGGCTGAACTGCGCCTGAAAGACACAACACAGCAGCAGTGCTTATGGCAGAAAAGCTACTCTGGTTCTCACTGATACGCTTAGTTTGTAGGTGAGGGGCGTTTACTGTAAGACGTGGCGCTAAGCTAATCACCAATGCTTTAGTGATGAAGTGTCTATACACGCGTCACAAGTGAAGCGATGAAGTTTTTGCTGCAATATAATTCATACAAAGGCGTCTGTCCAGACCTTGCAGGGCACACGGCGCAGGAAGAAGGTTTTACAAATTCGAGGAGAAAGAAACAGCTTCAGCGGGTGCTTCCATGTTTTTTTAGTAGCCCTCATTTAAAAAAATTACATGGGTAAGCCCCCTTTCTCATGCATACCCCTATAATCATCAGCATAGCGGTGCTCTTGAATTACCCAAATCAGGGTTCTCGCCAGCCGACTGCTTGCACTTGAACACGCAGACCACCATTGTTGCATGTCCTCAGTCGGGACGGCTTATTGTGAGGTCGACTCTGTTGTGACCAAGAAACCATACATTAGATGTCTTTTGAGATTAGATTGAATAAAGACACTGATGCATCTATTAGTTAGTATATAACAAGTAAATTCATTTATTTGGTCAAAATTGACGAGAATACCACCAGGTTAAGACGGGCCATGGCAGCTCACGGGTCTTCAGCAAGGTGGAAGTATTTACACAACGAACGCAGGTACACTCTGCAAAAGAAATCAAAATATGTGTCTAATTTTCAGTGCGTAAGAGAGAGAGAGAGAGAGAACTCTTTATTGAAATGCAGAGAATTTAGCTGGCATATAAAATTCGCTGACTTGCTACTCTGCGTAGGCAAGGGGATTGAGGATCAAAAGTACGAATAGGAAGAGAAGAGAGAGAAAAATACAAAAAATGCATATCTTTACTTTGGATAGGCAAGTTGACGGCAGATAATTTGAAATCATGTTGCGTAGAGCAAAAAAAGTGGATTCCTACTAAAGGGAGTGAAAAAGACAAAGGTCATTTCTTCCCTGCTCCACAGGTTACATCACACCTTGAGTTCCACATACGTTTGCGGCAATTTCGACCAATCAGTTGGGAAATGCGGATGAAGCTTGAACATGATACAGCATTTGCAACTGTAACGTCATAGGCACTCGGTAGCCGAATGATCATAAGATCTCCCCCCCCCCCAAAGAACAACAAAAAACATAGTACTCTCTCTTCGTGCTCAAGGATTGAAGAAATTTGGAAATTAACGTTTTCGTTTTTTTTCTGAAGTTCCAGTATGAACCAAATAGTCCAGCTGGTATGATCACTCTTATTGACCTCTAGAGGAAATACTTTTGGCATGAACAAATCAGCATTTTTTTGCTTTTACTACATGAAGTGAACTATGTACCTAATATGTTTAGTTCCTCATTCAACGTGTTTATTTTATGGGGAGTAATTATTTCCTCCATGAATTTAGAGCTTTTTCTTCCTCTGTAGCATAATATATATATATATATATATATCCTGGCACTTTCGTGAAAGATTTTTTACCTTGTATTTACCATCGTATTTAGTATTTGTTGTCTCCAAATTTTTTGGTTTGCAGTAGACGCGGTAAAAAAAATGAAAAATATGAAGCTCACATTTCTTCTTCCTGAGAAGGGCGTTGTAATCCAAGGACGTGCCAAGACCATAGCCGTAGTTCAGGCCATACGCGCCGAGTCCGTGACCATAGCCTAGGTTTCCGACACCGTATCCGAGGGCACCGATGCCGTAGCCGTAGCTTGGTGTAGCGTGTGTGACGGTGGTGACAGCTGGGGCAGTGGGGTGGACTGCTGCTACCGCTGGGGGGGCTGCAACAACTGGAGTGGCAACTGCAGCTACATGTGGTACGGCGTGATATGTCGCGGCCACCTTGGTCACTGCATCTGGAGCAGTGGCCACGACTGGAGCTGCGGCAACCGAAGTGATGGCAGTTGGAGCGGCAGGGATGGCGGCAACACGAGTAACGACAGGTGCCGCGGCCACCACTGGGGCGGCGGCGTAAGTAGCCACAGGTACGGTGACAGGGAGCGCTGGAATAAGCGAGTAGCCAGATGCTATCACTGGTGCATATCCGATACTGTGGGCAAAGCCTGTTAGGCCGGAGTATCCGATGCCGTGCTGGACACCGAAATGACTGATGCCATAGCCGAGACCATAACCCCGGCCGATGTAGCCAGCTAGCGCAGAGCCAGCCAAAGCTAGAAGTACGCACGTTCGCAGCTGAAAAGAATCCACAACTAAATAAGAACGCCAACTAGAACACGCTTATCTGAACGATTGGACCAAACAATTCAAGCCCTAGGTTATCTGAGTTTGTGTTAGTCAGAAAATATTGCCACCATGCAAAGCTTGTTTCATGTTGACAACAAATAAAAGGTTAATTAAGTAAACAGGAAAATCATCAACTATTATGAATAAGACATTTTAGCGTACAGATTCTGTGCAACGTTGTGCGTCATGTAGGTAATCTTGCCTGCATTACTTGTTTTATGCGCCGTAAAGCATGTAAAATGCGAGTAACGCCACCGCTTACCATGTCTGCTTTCGAGATCCTATTTGTCTAACTGGCGTGCGTCCTTGGTCTATACCTGATTTTATACGAAGCGCCTTACATGTCCAGAGTCGTTAGGAGTTCAACTCTAAATAAAAAAGAGCTAAAGTGGATCCGCCTCGGTGTAGCGACAATCTGAGGGCGCAGTCCTTCTTCGCACTGAGCGTGCAGTGGCGCGCAAGCCACAGTTGAATGAGATGCAACGAGAATCATAAAGAAGTGCCTATGGGGAAACTAAGTTGACCCCAGCGTTGCTGATGAGGATGCACTGCACCGATGAAAACCAGTCCGCCGCCTAGCAAGCTCCGCTTTATAGGCAGAGTTTGGAACCTATTCGCTGCATTTGCGTGCTACTAAGATGAATGCCGCATTAGGATTCGGATAGCTCGAAAATATTTCTTTCTAAGGTAAAAAAACACTGGACAAAATACATCACGTGCTTCCACTAAGATGGGTCTTAGGTATATGGCCGTCTTATTTTTATGCTGACTAGTTACTTCTGACGCCGAGACGACACCGTTTGCGCAGTCGCGCAAAAAAGCGTGCCTGGAATGCCTGCCGTGCACACGTTCTTTCAAATGAACGGCAATGAATTAGAAATCCTCTTTAGAACACTCACAAGTAAATATTGGTAATACTCGAAAAGCATAAGGCAAAAAAGTTACCAGTTGCACTTTCACTGAGAGTTTATGAAGGCATTGCACTGAGCTAGCATTTATGCAAGGGGCATGCAAGCTTTCATTGCGACTGCTCTAAAGCTGTAGCAGTAGTTTAAGATAACGGTGTTTTTTTACGGCGCAGAAACTTCACTCTGATAATTGCAGCGTTCCTGCTTATGATTTGCATAAGCTAAAGCTCGAAACATAGCGCCTACCACCGTATTCAGTGAGATCATGTGATAAGTACTTGAAAATATTTGTGATAAACAGTGATTACAACACAATGCAGAGTTTTAAAAATTCCAAAACCTTCCAGGCATTTTACCTTTTTCTTAAACTGGAAGTTCAATTTATTCTCTTGCTCGTGTCTTGCTTGAATGAGCTGCTACTGAATTGAAAACCAAGCACGCCGAGCACCTGCTGTATCAAACGTCGGTGATTGTAGGCAAGTTCACATGAATATGATAAGTTTTTTTTCTTTTTATTAGCATAACTAGTGATAAAATAACGTTCAGTCATGAATCATGATCCCATCTTTTATTTTTCTGCCTTGTGCATCCTTTACAGAGACATAGATTGTGTTGATGGCAAGAAAATGCGGCAATAAAACTGACACAAACGCTTCTTATGGTCTGATATTCAGTGGGAGTGGGAAATATGCATTTTAGGGTACGCAAATATATAATGGAGTAGAGAAATTTGTTTCCTTTTTTGGCAATCAGTATATCACAAATTTCCTACTCTCCGGCTGCGCAACTTTTTTGTGCCGGATTATCAGGGCAAACTACAGCCATCAGCAGCTCAACACTTTCGAGCAGTTTTCCGCCACCACGTGATTCGTATATGGATTTCCCGTTCACAATTCAGGAGCTCAAAGCAGCACTCGCTTCATGCAAACGTACCTCCGCACCAGGACCTGACGGAATCTCCTACAGAGCCCTGTGTCATGTGGGTGAGCGCGCGAGAGTAGCTCTACTTCAGCTATATAATGATTGTTGGCTAGAGGGCACTGTCCCCTTAAGTTGGAAAACTAGTCGTCTAGTACCATTACTAAAACCTGGCAAATCACCATTGGAACTCTCCTGCTATCGCCCGATCACATTGGCTAGTTGCGTGGGTAAAGTGATGGAGAGAATGATTCTCGGCCGACTCGAGTGGTACTTGGAGTATCATGCGATCTACCCAAATGCCATGGCTGGCTTTCGACGTGGTCGATCATCGATCGATAGCATCATCGACCTAATCACGTACGTTGAACACTAGAAAGGCCATAAGCGTCTTTGCGCCTCTCTGTTTCTTTACGTCCAAGGAGCCTATGATAATGTTACACATGAAGCCGTCCTTACCGCACTAGAAGAGATTGGAGTGGGTGGCCGAATGTTTAAGTGGATACGCCGTTATCTCCAAATGTGATCCTATTTTGTTAGTACAGAGACCGGGAACACGTCTGCACATTTCAGTTGTCGTGGCGTCCCTCAGGGTGGTGTACTGAGCCCCGTGCTATTCAATATAACAATAATCCCTCTCCATACGCACCTACCAAACAATATTTATCTATCAACATACGCTGATGACATCTGCATCTGGACATCTGCGGTAACTCGCCTGAAGTTACGAGCGAGAATACAGAGAGCTGCTACTGCAACTGCTTTGTATCTACGCAATCGAGGCCTGGAAGTTTCCTCCGGAAAGTGCGCTCTTCTGGCATTTACGCGCAAACCCATGTCAAACTATAGAGTGTCAATTAACGGTCAAAATATACCATATCGTCGATCTCACAAATTTCTGGGTGTCATAGTCGACAGAGACATATTGTTACGCCTACGAGGGGTTTATTCGAAGCAGACGTAACGGTCGACTCGACGGTATACCGCAGTGAACGCGAAGCAGCGAGCTCTTGCCACAAACCGAACGTCCTCTTCTTCTGTTACCACCATGTTCCCCGCTACACAGGTGCACATACCTAAATTATACATGTAACACTTCCCTCCGCGCAGACGAAGCCCACTGGGCGAGTCAAACAGTCTCTCGAGGAATAAAGCGCTTCAAACGTGCAACATGGACAAGTTCAGTTTTTGCAGAACGTCGGCCGTTTGAATGGAGACGCGCTATGCGGTAAACTAAATCACTGATACGGTCTGCAACAAGATAAGGTCCCGCATAGTGCGCTAGCAGTTTCTCGCTCAAACCGCGTTTTCTAGTTGGTGTCCACAGCAACACTAGGTCGCCGCGATTGTACGTCACGTGTCGGCGTCGGCGGTCAAAATGTGCCTTCGAGCGATCTTGCGAAGCAAGAGTGCGCAAATAAGCAAGGCGTCTAGCTTCTTCTGCCCGACAGATGATCTCGGATATGCAGGGATCACGGTGGTCCAAACACGGGAAGATGGTATTCAGGGTATGACGAGGTGATCGAGCATATAGAAGAAAGAAAGGACTGTAGCCAGTAGTTTCATGCTGAGCGGTGTTGAATGCATATGTGATAAAGGGTAGAATACTGTCCCAGTCCTTATGATCGGATGCAACATACATAGACAGCATGTTCGAGAGAGTTCTGTTCGTTCGTTCAGTTAGACCGTTCGTTTGGGGATGGTATGGCGTAGAGTGCCGAAACCTTGAAGCACAGACACGAAGCATCTCTTCCATCACGTCTGCTGTGAATTGTCGGCCACGGTCACTGATTACAATTTTGGGAGGTCCATGTCGAAGAATTACAAAACGTAGCATGAAGGAAGACACATCGGCTGCAGTTGCCGATGGTATGGCAGCTGTCTCGCAGTACCGTGTTAAATGGTCGGTGCAAACGACTATCCAGCGATTTCCATCAGACGACCGGGGAAAGGGTCCAAGGAGGTCAATCCCGACTTGTTCAAATGGAGCTCTAGGGGGCGGCACCGGATGTAATCGCCCTAAAGGAGCACTTGTTGGGCGCTTATGACGTTGACACTCGTTACAGCTAGACACGTATTGTTCCGTCGTCTGGCGCATTTTGGGCCAGTAGAATCTTTCTTGAAGACGGCACAGAGTTTTCGCTGTGCCTAGATGACCGGATGTTGGGTCATCATGCATAGCCTGCAAAACATAAACGCGAAGACTCTTCGGAACAACCAGAAGATATCGTGAGCCGGTGTTGGTGTAGCTCTTTTTGTACACTAGCCCGTCTCGGATGCAGAAGCGCGTAGGCGATGATTTTGGTTTGGTAGCAAGAAGCTGTTGTACGGTGCTGTCCCTTTGTTGCTGATCCTTAAAGGTCTTGTTATCGGGAAATGGGTGGTCGAGTGATGCAATGTAGGTATCGAAGGTGTCCGCGTCACATTCAATCGTTGGAAGCGGCCGTCGCGAAAGACAATCTGCGTCAGCGTGACGTCGGCCGCTTTTATAGGAAACCGTGAAGTCATATTCTTGTAGACGAAGTGCCCAGCGCGCCAGCCGACCAGATGGGTCACGCAGGTTGACCAACCAGCAGAGAGAATGATGGTCTGTCACGACGGTAAAGGGGCGTCCGTACAGGTAGGACCGGAAGCGCTGCACTGCAAAGACTACTGCAAGGCATTCTTGCTCTGTGACAGTGTAGTTACGCTCGGACTTGCTGAGCGAGCGACTTGCATACGCTACGACGTGTTCTTGATTATCCAAGCGTTGAACCAGGACAGCACCTACACCAATACCACTGGCGTCTGTGTGAATCTCAGTGGGAGCGAGAGGATTGAAGTGGCGAAGAATCGGATGGGACGTCAAAAGAAACTTCAGCTCCGAAAAAGCAGACTCGCATTCCGGGGTCCAGTCAAACTGCGCACCTTTCTGAAGCAGACACGTGAGCGGGTATGCGATATTGGCAAAGCCAGGAATGAATCGGCGAAAGTATGAACAAAGCCCCAAAAAGCTTCGCAGTTCTTTCACCGAGCTTGGCTGCTTAAATGCCTCCACTGCGGCCGTCTTGGCGGGATCCGGTCTTATGCCTTCTTTGTTTACTAAGTGTCCAAGGACGAGTGTTTGGCGCTCTCCAAAACGACATTTCTTTGAGTTCAGCACCAAGCGTGCTTTGCTTAGACAGTCCAGTACGAGACCAAGGCGTGTGTTGTGCTCACAAAAGGTGCGCCCAAAAATTACAACGTCGTCCAAGTAACACATACACACTTCCCACTTCAATCCGCGTAGAATGTTGTCCATAAATCGCTCAAAAGTTGCGGGGGCGTTGCAGAGTCCGAACGGCATCACATTGAATTCAAATAGTCCGTCTGTTGTAACAAATGCCGTCTTCTCCTTGTCTTCCTCGTGCATTGGAATCTGCCAGTAGCCTGACCTCAGATCCACAGACGAAAAGTAAGAGGCCGATGATAGACAGTCGATAGCATCATCAATCCGCGGGAGTGGGTATACGTCTTTTTTAGTGATGGCGTTGAGACGGCGGTAATCAACACAAAATCGCCATGTCCCATCTTTCTTCTTCACTAGAATTACTGGAGCGGCCCACGGACTACATGATTCTTGAATTACATTTTGCTTGAGCATCTCGCAAACCTGTTCATTGATCACTGCGCGTTCGGAAGGTGATACACGATATGGTTTCTGTCGGAGAGGTCTGTGAGATGTCGTGTCGATTCGGTGCTTTATACGAGAAGCAGGGAATGACGGTGAATCTTGCTGTGCGAAATCAAAAATACCAGCATGTTTGCGCAGAATACTCGCCAGTTCATTACGTTCCTTGGTGCTGAGTGACTTATCAATCATAGCCATAATGGTGGCGTCCCTGGCGTGCAGATTATCGCAACGGGTCTTATCCGGGGAATCATTGCTTTCTGCGAGGGTGGCAAGCGACAATACTTGGTGTTCACGAATCTCTGCAAGTTTCAGACCCTTCGGCAGCACTGTAGGTTCATTAGAGCAGTTAATCGCCCATAAACCAGTATGCCCTTGCGCAACCGATAATGTACAGTAGGGTATTAAAACTGTCTTCTTTATGCAACTGAGATGCACGGGCTCCACAGTTGCGTCAAATGTTTTCTCGCTTGCAGGTGAACAGGCAACAGGGACACATTTTGCAGACAACGGCGGCACAGTTGTGTCCACAGACACGCAAAGAGCACTTTCTTGAAAGGGCGAGTTTTCCATAAACGAAACTGGGATATCAGAATCTACTGTAATTTGTCCTGTGCGGCAATCAACAGTAGCACCACATAGCTTCAAGAAATCGAGTCCCAGAATGACGTCGTGCGTAGTATGAGGGAGAACAGCAAACTCCGCGACAAAGTTCTGGCATGCCAAACTAACAGTCACAGTGCAGACACCAACAGGTTGTAACACCTCTCCGCTCACTCCACGAAACGTATCAGGACGATCCCAACGAAACATAACCTTTCGTCCAAGAAGGCGGGTGAAAACTAAAGTCATCACTGACACGCTTGCACCTGTGTCCACCAACGCCATCGTCGGTACACCATCGATAAGCACTCGAACCTTATTTCTAAGCATGGAAGCTAACGGAGGTATATCTGTTGAAATCGAGGAATGTCCGGCGACCTCACCTCCAACGGCCGCGCCGGCTAGTTTTCCGTAAGAGGCGAGGAGTGGCGGCGCCGAGGAGACGGTGATCGGTTGGCACGAGGGGCAGGTGGTGGTGTCACACTGCGGTCAGAGGCCGGAGATTGGTTTCGTAGCGGTCCTGGGATCTCGTAAGACGCGCTTCCCGGGAATGTCGGTGCTCGGGTAAGGCCAGAACGGTTAAATCTCGGTGATCGGTCGTACCTTGGCGGCTGCCGGTAGTTGCAATACCTGGCAATGTGTCCTTCGAAGCCACAGTTGTAGCAGACTGGTACGGGACGCCCGATGAACCAATGCTGAGACCGCTCAGCTGTGAAGGGTCGGTGACGAGCTTGCTGAGCGGGGGCTGCCCACCTCTGTGTGGCGGGGCCGTGCCGAAGGCGTTGGCCATATCGCTGGTCGGCCGTGAATGAGTCACGACGTGGCCTCGGATTTCCAATTTCGCTGATGTCTGCCACACATACCGATGGTGGCAAAGTAGCTGATGGTGGCGCCGTGTAGTAGGGTGGATTGGTAGGTGGATGAGGAATGGTTTCATCGACCCTACCACCTTGTCGCTGCAGCTCTTCACGCACAATTGCCCGAATAGTAGCCGCAAGGTCGGTGGGCGGGCTCACGTCGACGCTGGCAACCGTTGTCACATTTGCCAGCCTACCAAATTTCAGGGCGATGCGACGAGTCTTCAATTTTTCAAACGTGCGGCATTGGCGTTGGACGTCGGAGGCAGAGGTGAGGTCATCCCTGCCTATCAGAAAATTGTAAACGTCTTCCGCTATGCCTTTCAATAGGTGTCCGACCCTGTCTTCTTCGGACATCTGCGGGTTTATAATCTTGCAAAGCTTAAGGACGTCCTCTATATAAGCAGTGCAGGTTTCTCCAGGAGTCTGGGCTCTTCCAGCAAGAGTCCGCTCCGCGCTTTTCTTTTTTGAGTCGGAGTCACCAAAACACTTCTTGAGTTCTTGAGCAAAAAGAGCCCATGTTGTCAAGGACTCTTCGTGGTTTTCATACCACATCAGTGCAGTGTCCGTGAGAAACAGCGCGACGTTTTCCAGCTGATCGATAGAGTTCCAGTGATTGTACCGGCTCACCCTTTTGTAGTGCGTTAGCCACGCGTCCACATCTTCTCCTGCCATTCCCGCGAACGGGCGGGGTTCCATGTAGTGATGCCGAGGTGTAGTCAGTGTAGATTGACGCGAAGTCGAGGCGGTTGATTCCTGACCTTCGCTCTGGGTCATGACGACTGTTGTCGGCGGCAGACCGGCAAGACGACGGCTCCGGCGAACTCCGAACAGCTGTGGCTCCGTGGTACGTCGACGTGTCGTACCCCGCACCTCCACCACTCTGTTACGCCTACGAGGGGTTTATTCGAAGCAGACGTAACAGTCGACTCGACGGTATACCGCAGTGAACGCGAAGCAGCGAGCTCTTGCCACAAACCGAACGTCCTCTTCTTCTGTTACCACCATGTTCCCCGCTACACAGGTGCACATACCTAAATTACACATGTAACAATATCATAGAGCCATCATGTGTCGTATTTGAAAAAGCGATTGACAGGCATATGCTATCTTTTCAAGTTTCTCGCTGGAAAGACTTGGGGAATGCAGCCTAATGCTATGTTACGACTGTACAGGGTGCTTTTTCTTGGCTTTTTACGATACAGCCTGCCTGCATTATCAAACGCCAGCAAAACAAGTCGACGCATGATACAAAGAGTTCAGGCACAGTCGCTTCGAATATGTCTAGGTCTGCCTCAGGGTGCCTCAACAATGGCGACTATAGCTATAGGTACAGACCACCTCGTGCAGACCCATATTGAAATTGAAGCTTTGAGGACACACATAAGGCATGTTTGCCGGACTCCCCATCGCCAACTAGCCTCTCTACCAGTGGATAGACCTCATACTTCCTTTTGTCGAACAATAACTACACAAGGTGACTCCCTACCTACTGGTTTTACGCCCACGGCGAGACCTTCAATTCCTCCATGGTGCCTCAAACAGCCAGTCATCAACCTGACAATACCAGGCATCCAGAAAAAAACGAGGTTTCTCAATACCAGCCATCAAGCAGCTCGCCTTACTTCAGCTGTACGAGAAGTACCAAGACTGCACCCACGTTACACAGACGGCTCCGTCCTGCCAAACAGCTCAACTGCGGCGGTCGTTATTCCAACGCACGCCACAACCATCAAATTCAGGACAGCTCATGCAACCACAACAACGACAGCAGAGCTTGCAGCGCTTCGCGCCGCGCGGCGTTTCATTAACGACCAAAGCACGCAACGGTGGACAATTTTCTGCGACAGCAAGGCGGGACTGCAGTCACTTCTGTCAAATCTACGCCGTGGTCCACACGAGCAGTTGGTATTTAAAACAGCCGAAATGCTACACCATATAACAGAGAAAGGGCACCACGTTATATTTCAGTGGTTGCCAAGCCACTGTGGAATTATCTGTAACGAACGAGCTGATCAAGCTGCCCGTTCAGCCCATACAGAAGACAACAACCAATCAATTCCTTTCTCAAGAACGGACGCTGCTAGGAGGCTCCGCATGCTTGCTCGCCAACGCTCCGTGACTCTTTGAAATGAGCCTCTCTTTACGCATGCAAGATTACGATCCCCTGATCCATCGTTAAGCATGCAGCTTCCAACAAAAATTCGACGAGGCGACGCTACTGCTCTGTGCAGACTATGGTTGGGAGTCGCGTTTACCCGTGCGTACGCGTTCCGCATAGGTATGGCTGACACCACCGACTGTGCACACTGCGGAGATGAAGAAACAATTCGACATATTCTGTGTAACTTCCCAAAATACAACCTGGAAAGACAACACCTTTCTAATAAACTAAACAGGTTAGATGACCAGCCGCTGTCAGAAGAAAGTATACTGTGCCATCGTCATGACTCATCGTCACAGAAGAAAGCCGTGCAAGCGCTACTGTGCTTCTTACGAACTACTGGCCTATCGGAACGCCTCTGAGTGGACTGATTTTGTGTGTGCGTGTGTGTCGGAGTTTTTCTCTTATTTATTTTTTAACTCTCCCTTTCTCTTTCAACTCCTATTCCCCAACCCCAGTGTAGGGTAGCATACCGAATACTAGCATCTGGTTAACCTCCCCGCCTTCCTTTTTTCTCGTTTCTCTCTCTCTCTCTTTCTACTCTCAATAATAAATAACGTTTCCTATAGAGGGATAACTTGTTCTGCCACAGCACTCGTTGTAGAACAAAAGCTGAAAGTAGGTCAATGAGATCGAAGCGGACCACGTAGAAACCTGCATCAGGGTTGTTCTAACGACTTCAGTGTTATCTGACAATCAGTGCAAAAGGCTTTGCAATGCGAAACCGGAAATAAACGCCTATTTTGGAATTTCGGGACAATTTGGGCTCATCCTAGCGACTATCATATAATTTAGAGTGCTTATAAAAAGTTGCATGTGGCTAGAGAATCTTTCTTTTTTTAGTTGAGGTAGTTGACGTGCATATTGCTACTGATCCAATTGTCGGGACAACACCAGACTTTTGACAATGAAGGCTCCTAAAAACGAATCTCACTACGTCTTCAAATATCTTCTTTTTTTGGAAGCTACAGCCTCGTATTCTTGCTGACTCACAAGCGCCCATTTTGACGAAGTATTCATCGTGGAATATTTTACAGCGCAACGAATTAGATACGGACAAAGAAGGGACACAGCGCTCTGTCCATGTATAACCCGTTGCGCTGTAAAATGTTTCATGATGAACATCCACCAACTCTCCCAACTCGTGGTTTTGCCGAAGTATTGTTTGTATAAAGGGCAAGACTTCCCGTGAACCACCTTCAAGGCATGATGGAAATAAAGATGCGAGGATGCCACTTAGTCAAAAGTTTTGACATCGGGTGCGCAAGCGATCAATTAAAGATGGGGCTGTTAAGGTCAACCATGATTCCTTGCAGATCGAGTGAACAGAAATCTTCATCGTGAACCTAAATGCAATGTCTTTGTGATCCGCTACTCTTTGTCGTCTTCATATTCCGAATAGCTAGAAAACATTGGCCCTTTTGTGCAGCGTGGAATCCAATAACTCTAATGGGTGAGAGAAATAGTACTTAAAGAAAGAGAGTGAAAGAAATAAAATTGGGAGAAAGAAAGAGCATAAAGAAATAAGGAAGACAGACGAAGAAGTACACAGGGAGACAAAGATATATAAATCACTAAACACAAAATTAGCTAGAAAAGAGGATTGAGCGAAGCAGATAGGGAAAGAAAAGAACAAAGAGAAGAAAAACTAGAGAAGATTCGCTGCCCAAGCGCTCGGTACAAACGGGTAACCAGCGAAAGCGGAAACGTGCGGCCCCGGTGTTTAGCAGTGGGCTCAACTCGACCTGGCACTGAAGCCTTTTGCAATTATTGGTTACATGTTCATGCTTCTTAATGAGGTTAGACCCACGTTTCGCTTGGGTTCACCACAGTGATTATTTCACATGCCGCATAATTAGCCTCGCATGAACACGGCCATGGAGGAGCGCAATGAGCGTGTAAATGCGTCTCGCAATGCGTTAATTAAAGTGGTTGTTCTCGCATCTTTGGCGATCATAGACGTCGCAGCCGAGGTGAATGTACCGATGGAGAAACTCCAACCAAAGCGGGCTTTCGCCCCGGTGAACTTGCTGTCTTGATCATCATGTTGACGCAGAAACGCCACTTGTTTCGCGTAGGCACTGCGCCGTGTCACCTCGAGGCAGAATCCATTTAGATGCTTTTTTCTTCTTCAACAACCCCACATTCGTTGTTCAGCGCGAGGTTTTCGCAAGTGTTTGACATCGGGAGCAAACTCAGCAGCATGGTTTGCAGGATCTGCCCTCTGCCGGCGTTGCATTGCCGTTCGTGATTTAGCATGGCTCGAAAGGCTGCCGGGTCATCGGCATGCAGTTGTGGCCGCCACTCGGCCTCCTGGGCCTCTTTTTGTGCTAGGACATTGCCATAGGCTTGATGAATGTGAGCTCTCTTATGTTTCCACAGTCAGCGCTCGTCTAGAGTTCTCCGTGGCTTACCCATGTGGAAGGTTTCAAGACAAACTAATGCATCGACGAGATGGACGACATCCCTTACAGCGCAGCCAATGACACTCGTAGTTGGGCACGACGATGAGAATGGCATAAATGATAGTACAGAAAATAAAGACCACCTCTAACACCACTGCTGGACAGTATTTCGTTTCTACTAGCCATATACAGCTTTCGCTGTAATGTTGAGAAACAGAAAGAAATATGGAGAGAGACACAGGGAAGAATAGAAAAATACGGAGGTAAAAAGAGATAGAAACAATAGAGAGAACAAGAAAGGAAGAAAGCAAGCGAAAAGAGAAAATTGAAAGACAGAAGACCGACCGTCCAACTATAAAAATATTTTAGGTTTGGTACCATTGGTGTCCAGATGCCTTAGTTTTTTAACAGGAATGTTTAGCAACCTTTATTTTACTATCTAATAACCTGGGTGATAACGTCGTAATAAGAACAATTGGTCGAATAGAAGCAGTACATTTCAAAGAGAAAAGAAAGAGTAGCGCTTCCACCCACTTTATAGAGTGTAACTATCATTTAAAGATTGGCAGTGTTAATCAATCCAGCAGGTGAACCCACTGTGACTATCAATGTTATGAGAACAAGTCAGTTAAAAAAAGCGTCATAAGCGTGTGGGGAGTAAAGATGAGCAATGCTATATATATTATGGAGTCCTAGGGCTGATGCACCCGCTAGCAATATGTATCGCAACGCTCTAACTCCGCATAGCCAACACTTCGTGACTGTATTCAAGACAACACAAGAATTCAACAACGTTACCCAGTGTTATCAATCATTACATGGCACCCACTCGTAATACCTGCAAGATAGCGGATGCCATTCACTTCTAGCTGACGGTACAGAATAGTAGCCACTAGTTAGCGAGCATCAATTGCAAACTATAGCTCCCATTATTGGAAATTAAAAGACGATAACCGACCGCTTGTCAACAATATCGAGCAGTAAGTGGCCGCAAGCAGACAAGAGAAAGTTCCGCCAAGCAGGACCAAAGAATTGACAAAATTATTCAACGTCTATCAACAACGTTAAAAAACTTAGCCAGCGCTATAGCCAACACTTACTGACAGTTACTAATAGTTACTTACCATGGCCAATAGTCAGTCAATTAGATCTACCTTTACCAAAATGAGCGTACCAGAGCCAATAATAGCCGGCCGCCAACTAACATCGTAGCACTCAGCTATCCCTAGCCAAGCTCAGGAGGCCCTTATCGCCATCTGTGAGCCCATGTTCTTTATTTACAAGCCAAAAACCATAAAGTGGTACGTATACTAGCCAAATAATGGCAGTTACTCTCACCAAATTTAGAGAGAACTTGCCATCAGTAGCTCACGATTAAGAAACAATATGAAGTGTGTGAAAGTTCTACCACCAATCAGGAACAGTCACCGAAATTAGCGTACACTAGTTGCCGAAGCCAACATTCAGCCACCACAATGAAGCATCAACAAGCTAGAGTCTACACTAACTGGTACGAACAATAAACTAATGTTATTCAGATGTTCGCCGACACAATGGAATCACACATCAGCCACCAGCTTGAGGCCAACAAATTCTTGTTTATACTAATAAATATAGTACCTGGCAATGAATGTGATGTCTGTTTTGATTCGTGAAACCTAATTCCTGTGGAGAGAGTAATCTTTTTATAAAATACGATGCTCACTAAGAAAGTCGGCGCTGAACGTGTTGCACCGTCATGGCGAATGCTGTAAGAACGGCCTTTTTAAACACTGATTGGGCAACCATGACAACCAACTTTTATAGTATCTATGCCATAAACATAGTTTGGTGGGGGTGGGGGAAGGGCGTTCAATGCTATTAGTAGTCATTCTTCGGAAAAGCATGGTCCTCGTTACACACTATAGGCATTTTGTTCAATTTGTTGATACTACGTGTGGCTGACAACCATAAACAACTATGCCTGAAATTTCGTAGCTGCTTGAAGCATTGAATGACCTCCTCGCTACGCAGTTCGCATTATTTGACACCTGGTTGTTAAATTACTGTTATAAAACGCAGTATTACCCATGTGAACGCGATTACGTGCTTAGCATGAAGCCTGCGTGTGATCAGTTTGCAACAGAGTTCTATGAAGGTAATATTTTGTAGAGGGACAGTACAGTACTGCAATAAAGAGGGTTTTGATTCAAATGCCGTCTTGAAAGTTCTTCACTCTTCTGATGTATTTAAACACGGAACGACTGCTTCTTTTGATTGACTTTTTTGTGCGACTTTTTGTGGATTGTCACGCAGTTTATTCATGTACAGACCTACTGGAAGGCCGAGGAACGCCAGAAGAGCGAGGAACGCCAACAGGCCGAAAATACAAAACAAACGCAAGCTCGGGTCCCGCGTGCACCAACGCTGTGGCTTGCTGTTTCAGGCTGCTTCGTCGTCGTTCGCATAGTTCCCAACATTGGCCCCCGGTGAATAGCGTAGCCAACCTGGCGACTTAAGGCGTAGTCACTATAGCGGGGTCGTAATACGGCTTCAGGCGACTCACATGCACAATTTCTCGGCCTCGACGGCGTAAGTCATGAGACTGTGTCAATGGCTCAATCTCATAATTGACGGGTGACGTACGGGCGAGAATGCGGTAGGGCCCGTGGTATCGTGCCAGTAATTTCGACGAAAGGCCAGGAGTGCTCGGTGGAACCCAGAGCCAAACGAGAGCACCAGTCGTGAAAGTAGAGAGATGTCGGCCGGTGTCAAGCCGTAGCTTCTGGTGGCCTTGGTCCTCGGTTGTCAGAGAACGGGCCAATCGTCTGCAATCTTCTGCGTACCTGGCAACATCAGAAATTGCAGTGTACTCAGAGGAGTCGGGCGTGTATGGGAGGATAGTGTCCAGCGTGCACGATGGTTCGCGTCCGTACAACAGAAAGAAAGGGGAGAATCCTGTTGTCGCGTGCGTGGCGGTGTTATACGCATACGTGACGAATGGAAGGACAGTGTCCCAATTAGTCTGGTCTGAAGCTGTGTACATCGTCAACATATCACCGAGAGTGCGATTAAATCGTTCTGTGAGGCCATTCGTCTGCGGGTGATATGCTGTCGTCAGGCGATGAACCATGTTGCACTGAGTGAGCAACGCTTGAATGGCGTCAGACAAGAAAACACGCCCCCGGTCGCTCAAAAGTTCGCGGGGAGCACCATGGCGAAGAACAAAGTTGCGCAAGATGAAAAACGCAACTTCCCTCGCGGTTGCTGCGGGTAGTGCTGCTGTCTCCGCGTAACGCGTGAGGTGGTCCACGCCGACAATTATCCACCTATTTCCAGAAGACGACGTGGGAAGTGGTCCGTATAAGTCGATACCGACGCGGTCAAACGGACGCGCTGGACAAGGTAGAGGCTGAAGTGTACCGGCAGGGCGTTGAGGTGGGACTTTACGTCGCTGGCATGCAGTACAAGCACGTACGTACTTGCGAACAAATGTGTACATGCCGCGCCAGTAGTACCGCTGACGTAGACGGTTGTACGTTTTGAGAGCGCCAGCGTGAGCGCTTTGCGGGTCGTTGTGGAAAGCAGTACAGATTTCCGAGCGCATGTGGTTGGGTATCACTAACAGCCACTTCCTACCTTCAGACGTGTAATTCCGCCAATAGAGTAGGTCGTCTCGAATAGCGAAATGTGTGGCTTGACGGCGGATAGTTCTTGACACTACATTAGCTAACGAATCAGTCAAAAAGGCGAGGAGTTGGGAAATCCACACATCTTTGCGTTGTTCCGATGCCATGTCTGTGAAATCGATTGGTGTTATGACAGCTGAAGAAGGTGACGAGGAGGCTGGGTCAGCCGGTAGCGGCGAGCGGGATAGCGCATCAGCGTCGGGGTGCTTGCGGCCGGATCGGTATACAACACGAATGTCGTATTCCTGTAGGCGAAGCGCCCAACGACGAAGACGCCCCGACGGGTCTTTGAGCGATGATAGCCAGCATAGAGCGTGGTGGTCCGTGACGACTTCGAAAGGGCGGCCATAAAGGTATGGGCGGAACTTCGTCAAAGCCCAGACAATTGCGAGGCACTCTTTCTCCGTGACGGAATAATTACACTCGGCTTTCTTGAGGGTTCGACTCGCGTAAGCGACCACGTATTCTTGGTACCCTGGTTTTCGTTGAGCCAATACAGCACCAAGACCGACACCACTGGCGTCGGTGTGGACCTCCGTAGGCGCATCAGGGTCAAAATGACGTAGTATTGGAGGTGATAATAATAACCGCCGAAGCGCGGTGACGGATTCGTCGCACTCTTTTGACCAAGCAGAAATGCCTTTAGAAGTTGTCAACAGGTTAGTAAGAGGCGCGATGATGGAAGAGAAGTTGCGCACAAATCGACGAAAGTATGAGCACAGGCCGATAAAACTTCGAAGCGTCTTGATGGAATTGGGCTTCGGATAGTCGGCCACGGCGCGGAGTTTCGCCGGATCTGAGAGAACACCCTCTTTGCAGACGACGTGACCCAGTATGGTGAGCAGACGTGCGGCAAAATGGCACTTCTTGATGTTAAGTTGAAGGCCAGCAGAGGTGAGACACGTGAGAATAGCACGAAGACGAACAAGGTGAGTGGAAAAGTCGCGAGAAAAAACGACGATATCGTCTAGGTAGAAAAGGCACCTGTTCCACTTGTAGCCGCGAAGGATGGTGTCCATCATCCGTTCGAAGGTAGCTGGGGCGTTGCAGAGTCCAAACGGCATGACGTTAAACTCATACAGCCCATCAGGTGTTACAAATGCAGTCTTCGATCGGTCAGGATCAGCCATTGGAACTTGCCAATATCCTGACCGTAAATCTAAGGAGGAGAAATATTCTGCCCCTTGCAAGCAATCGAGAGCGTCGTCGATGCGTGGCAACGGGTACACATCCTTCCGAGTTATCTTATTGAGCCGGCGGTAGTCGACACAGAATCGGATAGACTCATCCTTTTTGCGCACAAGTACAACAGGGGACGACCAAGGGCTCTGCGATGGCTGGATGACACCACGCTTGAGCATATCGTCGACTTGTTCGTTGATAATACGGCGCTCTTCCGCTGAAAATCGATATGGTCGTTGGCGTAAGGGAACATGAGTACCGGTGTCAATGTGGTGCGTGATGTTCGCTGTGCGACCCAAAGATGGTTGAGCGCAATCGAAGATAGAACGGAACTCTCGAAGAAGGGACAAGAGTTCTCTTGTTTGTGTCGGCGATAGCTCAGTGGCAACAGAGGGCTGGAATGAGTCTGGCGCGGGCACTGTGGCCACAGGTGGCGTCATAGCATTGAGCTGGAGGTGAGGTGCGTGTTCGGCGAACTCTAGAGGGCGCAAGAGGTCAACGTCTTGTATGTTACCCAAACATTCTCCGCGAAGTAAGGTAACTGGCGACGATAGCGAGTTCGCGACGAGCATGGCGGTAGCACCGGATTCCACGGTGAGTACGGCAAAGGGCAGGTGTAGGCTACGGCGGCGGGTAAATACGCCAGACGGAGTGAACAAAACAGTTCCGGCAGGAGCGGCCGTACAGGTCAGCGCTACAAGGGCGGATGTTCTCGGTCCTATTTCCGTGTCTGCAACAACGACAAGTTTGTAAGGTTCAGGAAGAGAATCCACAAAACAAGAGGTTGGCAGCGGTGTAAGGGCAACTTCTGCACGTGAGCAATCTATGATGGCCCGATGACGCGAAAGAAAGTCCCATCCAAGAATGACTTCGTGGGAGCAGGATGCCAGCACAAAAAATTCCATGGCATAAAGTTCACCTTTGATAATGACACGTGCAGTGCACACAGCTGTAGGTTCTATGCACTGCGAGTTGGCCGTGTGGAGCATCAGGCCCGAAAGAGGTGTCGTCACCTTTTTCAACTTGCGGCATAAGGGCTCACAGATTATGGAAACGGCGGCCCCTTTGTCGATAAGCGCTTGTGCGGCGGTCCCCTCAACATTGACGTCAATAACGTTTTGCGGTGAGAAAGATGGAGGCCTTAAGCAGTTCGAATTGTATGCAGCTGTTGCCTCCGGAGCTGCAGCGATCCGTTTCCCTCTTCCGTAGCAGGTCGGCGACGCATAGGTGACAGGGAGCGTCGTCGTGGCGATAGTGACCGATGGTTTGCGTAGGGTCGAGGACCGTCAGTGGTGTACCTTGATGGCGTCCTAGACGGCGACGCCATTGGCCGGCCCACGGCGTCGACTGGAGGGGGTCTGGGCGACAGTGGCGGGCGACGTGTCCAGCGATACCACAGGCGAAACAGATGGGCCTATTATCTGGCGTCCTCCAAGCGTCTGAGCGACGGTAAAATGGAGCTGAAGATCTCGCGTAGGGATACGGCGCCGCAATCGGGGTTGTAGGCACGACATAGGGTGGCGTGGCAGGTTGAGCATACGGCATACGCTGTTGCGTAGGCCGAGCAGCGACGGCGGCGTACGTGAGAGGCGTAGTGACAGGTGGTTGCTGATGCACCGGCGGAAGGGCTTCAGCGACTTGGGTCCGAATGACGTGTTGGAGGTCCGGTGCCAAAGCTTGCGTGGGCTCATGTGTCAGTGGCAGCAGCGACAGCTGGCGCGCTACCTCTTCGCGGACGAAGTCCTTGATTGTCGAAAGCAGCAGCTGCTGGTCGGTAGGATGGGCAGCTAGGTGCAAGCTTGCGAGCGTGTCTGGCGTCGTGAGGGCTTGACGAGCAATTGCGCGCTGCCTACGCAATTCATCGAAGCTTTGACAGAGGGAAACGAGAACAGCAATGGTGGGGGCATTTCTCGCGAGCAACATCTGAAAGGCGCCGTCGTCAATGCCTTTCAATATGTGCCTGATTTTTTCTTCCTCAGGCATTGTAGAGTTGATGCGGTTGCATAGATGCAACACATCCTCAATGTAGCCCGTGTAGGTCTCGCCTGGTTGCTGCGCACGGTGACGCAAATGGTGCTCGGCTTGAAGCTTGCGTGCCGCAGGTCGTCCAAAGACGTCCGTAATAGCCGTCTTGAATGCAGACCACGTAGTAATGTCAGCTGCGTGGTTATTAAACCACAGTTGCGCGGTGTCCGCAAGGTAGAATGTGACGTAGCCAAGCTTACTTGGGTCTTCCCATTTGTTACTTGCGCCGACTTTGTCGTACCTCGCCAACCAATCTTCGACGTCCGACTCAGTGGAGCCCGTGAAGATAGGAGGGTCTCGTTGAGGATACACGGCACCGCAAGTGACATGGACGGTCGAAGGTCCCACCTGGAGAGGCGTCTCGGTGGCCATGTTCGTGTCACGTAGAGGGGGAAGCTTACGGGAGCGAAGTTCCAGGTTTGTACGGGAGTCCACACACCTCCACCAGATGTCACGCAGTTTATTCACGTACAGACCTACTGGAAGGCCGAAGAACGCCAGAAGAGCGAGGAACGCCAACAGGCCGAAAATACAAAACAAACGGAAGCTCGGGTCGCGCGTGCACCAACGCTGTGGCTTGCCGTTTCATGCTGCTTCGTCGTCGTTCGCATAGTTCCCTACATTATGAACACTGGATTCAGTGGCATGAGACAACTACGGCGCCCAAATCAAGCTTTGTCGCGATTTTATAACTGAGTTCGCTGTATTATCTAAATTAGACGCTTGCCTATCACAACCGGTAGTTTATGTCATGAAAGTCATGACATGTAGAACTTTTCATGCTATGCATGACATGCCATGTGGTTCATCAACGACTGACTCAGAGGCTGGCATAAAAATTCTGATGTTTATCATTCTTATCAGACGACAGTCTCATTACGGTGTTCGAACTGTACAATTCACGCCTTTGACATGAATAATCATGCCAAGACTTGCAGGTTATGCTTGTCATACACTGATGTCACGTGATGAGCATATTTTGCAATGGCAAAACGAGAAAACGACTGCCATGAAATTACGACGGCACATTGCCAGGTGTGTCATGGAGTACATCAGATGTCTGTCAAGGTAATCTTGTCATGACCTATTTCTTTTCTTCGTCATATACTAATGCCATGCCACGCCTATTTAGGTATATAAACGAAGTCGGTTGCCTTTCTTAGTAAATAATGACGTTTGTGACATCCACCTTTGAATATTGATGTCATGACCTACTTTTCATGTTTGTCCTTACAATATTTTAGTGGCCTAGTACACACAGAAACGTGACGTGCATTTCATACGTAACAACACTTGCCAAACTGTCCCGCCAAATTTTTTTCGCGGTTGTTCGAAAGTTTGCCAGTTTTTAAACGGAGACACGTGTCCACTTTTTCTTTATACTCCACAAACCTGTATTTGTAGTAAACACATCTCTATACAATTGTCGTTCAGTGATGCCAATAATGCTGATAACGCGTATGCTGTATCCTTCCTAGTTTCATCATAATGGCTTACGAGCACTCCTAATTACAGGTTCTAACAGCAACATAAATACGAAAACTCATACATATCAGAGTTTCATTACGTATACAGTACAACATTCGCGCAGCGCCTTTCAGTATGAAAAGAGGAGAGACGGCGCTACCAGGAACAAGCGTCCTGCCAACTAAAGCGTAGCGTTGTGTGAAGCAATGACGCAACAGCAACCTTGGCGAAACGGCGACATGATTCACACTTGGGTGTTTCTTCTAAGATGATACTGAAGCTCTGACAAGGTTTTGGTTCCTTTTATTTTTAGTCCCAGACCTACTTTCTCTTTCAACTAACTCGAGGTTAGAAAACACCTGAAAGGAAGTGATGGTTTGCTGTTTCAATGAAGGACATTTTGTGCAAGAAAAATTAACCCTGATCACGCGCATTGACCGCAGAATTTTAAATGTGAGAATGAGGTTCACCTTATTAGAGTGCTTTTCTTTTTTGAAGCTACGAGGGCCTGTACCATGACGCACCTCATAAAAGGCCGATGGACTCTTGAACGACTGACGACTCTTGGAGAGAAATGTCCTCTCCCGGATATCGAAAGGTCGACGAGGAGCGCGATGTGATCTGCAGCTCTGCTGAAGTATGACGTTGTAACGGGTGCAATGTGACAGCGGGCCACACTCTATCCGCCACTTTCTCCACTTATTTGTCGGGCTGAGCTTAGCAGGCGTGGAGTCGTGCCCCTGGACGAGGGTCCGGTTCAGCACCGCAAAAGCCGCATTGCAATGATGGCGTAATGAAAAAAAAACATCAGTGTTCCCCTACTTATATGTCTGTTCACACCGAAGATATCCAGGTGGTCAAAATTGTTCCCGAGTTTAAATACACGACGTGCTTATAATAAATACATGCTGGTTTAAATGCATATTACTGACAACTTATTTGATTCATTCTTATAGGGGAGCTTCGAAATACCAACAAAGGCCTCTCTGGAGAACTGCATTGGCATCCTTTTCGCTTGTGCCGCGTTGCCTACTAAAGAACTTTATGCTCGATCTCAAGATTTACTGGGTCTGAGTGGGCGAATTCTTAGCGGAGCAAAGAAACTTCGACTATTTATTTATTTATTTATTTATTTATTTATTTATTTATTTTTTTATTTATTTATCTATAGGTTCTTTTTTGTGCCATGTTGCCTACTAAAGAACTTTATGCTCAATCTCAAGATTCACTGGGTCTGAGTGGGCGAATTTTCGGAGAAGCAAAGGAACCTCAACTATTTCTTTCTTTATTTCTATCCTTCTATCTCTCTTTCTTTCTTCTTTCTTTCTTTCTAGGTAACTCCTTGTAAAACGTTGCCTACTAAAGAACTTTATGCTCGATTTCAAGCTTCACTGGCTCTGAGTGGGCGAATTCTTAGCGAAGCAAAATAACTTCGACTCTTTCTCTCTTTCTTTCTTTCTTTCTTTCTTCCTTTCTTCCTTCATTTCTTCCTTTCTTTCTTTCTTTCTCTCTCTTTCTTTCTTTTTTCTCTCTTTCTGTGTGTCTGCCTGTCTGTCTGTCTGTCTGTCTGTCCGCCCGTCCGTCCATCCGTCTTTCTGTCTGTCTGTCTGTCTGTCTGTCTGTCTGTCTGTCTGTCTGTCTGTCTGTCTGTCTGTCTAGCCATCTATGTTTGGGCCTTCTTGTCATGGAGTTTCCTAGAATTAACAAGAGGGGACTCTGTCGCTGCGATCGTTCAGCGACAAAGGTAAGGATGAGTAGTGCGCACATTTGCCTTGTTTTCGTACTTGCGGGCGGCGAATCATACTTGCAGCTTCGTTTACTGCTGTGTTTCGGTTTTTTTTTTCGAAGAAAGATTCACCCGTTTTGAACTTTGTGAGCCGATTTGGAAAAGTAAGTCTAAAAGAATGAAGTGGTGAAGCGCAACCACTGAACATTTGCTGATTTTTGTTTCGAGAGAAAACAGCTCCAAGCCACACGAACCCACACGGAGCCAAAAGCAGGCCAAAAGTAGGAGGATTAGACAAATCTGTGTACTACCCATAATTCCGATGCTCGCTGAAGTGTCCTGCATTGAAGCTCTCTTAGACACTAGTGCCAGAGTTCTTTATACTGTATGTTAGGAAACTCCATGCTTCTTATCACAGTCTCTTTACTTTCTTATTTATCAAGCTGGACATATGAGGGTACAATTTTATGACCAGCGTGGTTCGTCGGTCTTGGCAACTATCACGCAGTTTACCAGTCACCTGCGTCTTCAAACCCTTTTCACCTGTCACATGGAACACATAGGCTCATTCCATGGGTCATAGTAAGTGTAACAAACAACCGGCCCACAGACGTTCGGCGGATACGACCCGTCTATTCGTCGTTGCGCCCAAGGTGTCCATTTATAGAGCGTTCCTGTCCCTACTTCGTCCTCTTCTATAGTCTGGCGCACTCCAAGAGAATATTCTGGAACATTCTCCCAGGGGGGCCAAGATGACTCGCACGCGTCGATGAAGTCTGGACCGCTCCAGGGTGCTCCGACCCATATTATTCAACACCATCCCAGGGGGGGGGCGAGGAGAATCTTACCAACCGAGAACGCAGTTTGTGTTGAAACGCACTTGCTTTGCTACCAGGAGTGCCGTTGCACTACGGCCGCTAATTCTTGGCTGTCGCACCACTTGCTCTCTCCGGAACCGATGCTGAGGAGACGGAGGGGGCTCTTGACGTGCGTTAGGCTGACGTCCTTGGCATGCAGATTTGCGAAGACGAGATGCCTGCCGTGGTGGTCGCCCAAAATGTGGCTGGTCTGAGACGAGTTGTTCAAGTACGGCGCCACCATGGACACGGTGGCACTGACGACGCCGAAGCACATGGCAGTGACAAGCATCGTAATGCTTGTTCGGCGGCTCTACGTCTTCCAAGATCCTGCCGCCAGCAACCGCGTAGTCAGGCTGATGGCACTTCTTTCCCGAGGAGATACCTTGCTCCCATACAGATAGATCGTGGTGCTTGTTTGAGGTTCGTGAAGACACTTTATCGCTCCTGATGGCACCAAAATGCCACATCGAAGATATGTCTGTGTGCGTTGTAGAAAAATTCCGGCTCAATACAAACAGTACGCTAGACGGACGCTGAATGCTGTCAGATGGCAAGGGTCCTTGTACCATCCAGCCAAACATTGCCTCTATCGCTGTTAGTGTTTTGGTTACGCGGTTAATTTTGCCGGTGGTGACCTTCCAATAGGCATCCGATTCTATTTTGACACTGATCTCACCCGGTTGCCAATTATTTGGTTGAAGGTTGTCAGCTGCATTGTACCCCAGTTTGTCGAACTGGTGAAAAATGTGGACTCGATTGGTGGGCTTGTGACAGAGCGAATTTCAGGAATAGTTAACGCTTCTAAGGTAATCGCTGAATCATCGAACTGGCTTCGAAGCCGCACGTTGACATACTCAGTGCAGAGTTCCCTTCGTGACTTGGATTCTCTAAATGTGACAAGGGAAAGCTTTTTTCCCACGACGGAGCACTGAAGCATCCTTGCCAGGTCCGCACGAATGTAGGTGCGGTGACTGCCGCTGTCCAGCAGTACCCGCACGAGGAGTTGGTGGTCTCCAGACTCAGCCCAAATTTGACCTGTCTGTAACAGTATATGAGTGGACTCAACTCGACTCTGGGCGGTAGTGACCGTTCGCATGGTTCATGACGGTGATTGAGAAAAGGCTGGGGATCCTGCATTGGGGTGCGGATGTTCCACTGGGCGTGATAACTTGCAGAGGATGGTCAGGTGGTGTCGCTGGCAGGTACCACACCTAGGATTGGAGGACTTCCTGCTCATTCTAGCAATGCGATTTCGTGTTCCACAGTGGAAGCAACAATTGGTGTACTGTAGCCTTGCCCACTTCTCTTCAGCTGATAGGTTGGCATTGCAAGCAGCGATCATATGATCCTTGCTGTGGCAGACTCAAACGAAAGGCACTAGAAACAGGATGTCATCTACACCACATACATGAATCACAGCCACAGCTGACGTCCGCTCAGAAGCCAGGGGGTAGATCAGAGCTCGTGCACTATCCTCCGGTTTATTGTGCAAAAGCACACACGAGGAAAACTTTCTGCGCACTAAAATGTTGCACAATTATACACCTTTAAGAGAAACTTACGAACCTGTGAACCCTCACAGCAAGTAGAAATTTGTACGTTAGAAGTGCAATAATGTACATAATATTATCCAGTAGCATTTATTAGGATACCTATGATAAAATTCTTCTTCTATCAGTTATTGGGTAGTGGCATTTTGGAATAGATAGTACGCAAGCAACATTCTACTACGCCCTGTGTAGTAACGTTGTATGCATACCAACCTGGGCTTTTCTATACGAGGTGCCCTTGTGCGACACAACACTTAATCACCCATATATTTCTCACTAACGTGATTGTTATGGCTTTGCTTTGATTGGTCGCTCATATTTTGATAATAAACCTTCGAATGGATGAAATATTCGCGCACGATAGCGTAGTCGTAGAACACAGCATAGTCGTACTGTAAAGCACGAAAATAAGAAAGGAGGAGGTATATTATAAAATATAATGTGCCGGTGTGCAGTATAGTATAACAAAGGGTCAGAAATGAAAGTGAGTGTGTAGAGGGGAAAGGATGGTTAGCGTTGCCATGTTGAAGGTAAAGTTTATAGTGGCATCATAAAAAACCCATAGGCTTTTACTTCAACAGCTGAAGGCGATTGTGATATCCTGTCCCTAGTGCATACTGAGGTCAAAATGGCTTGTGACGCTGAAGCTTTCGCATACGGTTCAATCATATGTAATGAGTAGTATGCGTTAAAAGGAAGCTGCAGCACTTTTCTAAAATTGATTTAGAAGCGTGTAAGGACATTTTGATCACTGCTGATTTCGGAAAGCGAAATGGGAGTCCTGAAAAGTGAACGCAAATAGCCCTTTTCGGTGAAGAAACAGTGCATGTGGCCACCGTGCTTCATGAGACAGCCAGCAAACACGGTGACTTCATTTTCGGTATGCCGCGCCATTTGCAACAGCAGCATTGCTGAAGTGTGACCTCTTCCATTAGTTCCGGCAACGGCACGTCATGGTTTAGTCCCGGAGGCCGAGGTTGAAGATAAAAAAGAACACCTGCTCCAGGCCAGAGGAAATGAAGATTACGTATGTTACCACGCCCACACTTTCAGCGCGCAAGCGTGGGCGGAGCAAGACAAGTTTTATTTCGCCTGTTCTAGATCTCCTGCTGCTACAACCACGAAAACAATTATGACATCGTCAGCATTAATGTCGGTCATTCCAAAACATGAAGTTTCATTGAATTCTAAAGTTCCTTCAGTTTCCCTTTAAACCGCTTGCTATAATATTGTACGCGTGATGTCTTTTCGACCTTGTTATGAACCCACTACGAAAAGAAAAAGGTGCAAAAACGCGTGTGCCTTTTGTTGTGGGTTGCTCGCTTCAAACAACGAAGTCCTGATAATCACATGTTCTGACGCCCGATCACAGTGTACGCTTATAACTGCAATATTACATGTTGCACTGTGAAGCATGTATACAGGAAGCATGCGATTGCAAAGCATGCAAGTTACCTTCACTGCAGTTCCAAGAAGATGAAGTTATTTTTATTGTACCCTCTGGCAGATGCATGACTCGGTAGTAGAGCGCCTGCTTGCCACGCCAACAACCCGGGTTCGATACTTCCTCAGACCCAGAATTTTCGATTATATATTTTATTTGCATCTGTATCGACTTTGCGCTCACGCGCAAGATGGTGATTTCTCTGAAACGAGCTCATTCACGCTGTCGCGTTAAAGAAGTGACAAGGTTCACATGTGTTACTGAAAAGGGTTCCATTAGTATTACAAGAGGTGTATTACATCTACAAAACCATGGAATAAAAGAGACCTTATTCTGAGTAGTAGAGGTGTGAGGGGGATGTAGGAAAGGCGGAGGAGCAGGGCAAAGGATATTGTATTCGTGTAAAGTATATCAAGGGGGGTAGAAAGGGCAGTGATGAAGAGGAGAAGGGAAATCACAAGGCAAGAGGGTGCCATAGCGTCACAAATACAGTGTGTGCATTGCATATCACTTCTAAGCCAATTGTTACTCGGCTTAAGCTGACACCCTTACCACTTATAGCTGTTACTTAACTATAATTCGTCAATTTACGCACATATGAGCAGATATTTATTAGTCTCACGAATTCATAATCGTAGTGGAGCATCACACACCTTGTAATGAGAGAGTGGACCCGCATATATTAAAGTGCTAGCAGAGCGATATGCTGCATTTATCTTTATTAGGTAGAATTCAGGTAATGTTCAGCATTGTTTTTGCGGCCTTAACTGTGACCAGCAACATGGTTAACAGGAACTACAACCGAAAAAGAAAAACAAAGTGTGATGGCTATAACTATGCAATGGCTTAATAATCACCTAGAAGTGTATTCACAAATGTAAATAATAGATAAAAACAAGCTTTATATTGCAAAAAAAAAAGATATACTGCAGGAGTTCCGGTTGGCATGCCGCAAAACACAAAGAAGTGTATACCTAAGGGCTCGGTTTTCCGTTTTTTTTTTGACACAATAATAATGAGATCTAATAGACAATAATGCCAAGGAATGTTTAGGGGAAGTTATTAGAACCAATGTGATGTAAATAAGAAAAAGAAAAGTGGGGAAAAAATAACCTGTTTTGAGCAGGAAACGAACCTACGACCTTCGAATAATGCGTTCGATGCTCTAACTACTGAGCTATCATGGCGGCTTCCCCGTCTCCTTTTTTGGGGGTTTATATGTGAATTTAAACGTGGGAGTGCCAGTCAGCGCGATCTGTAGCCAAGCGGCGAGAGTGGAACACCCTTTTACGAGCCTGTGTGGCGTCACGTAGCTCGTGAACTTATTGCGAGTGGGCAGCTGACCAATAGTCCCTCGTATACGAACTAACGGCACCAAGTCTACCATACGAGACCCTAGGTAATGAATTAGGGAAAAAAGTGTATACCTAAGGGCTCGTTTTTCCGTGTATTTTCACACAATAATAATGAGATCTAACAGACAATCATGCCAAGGAATGTATAGGAGAAGTTATTTGAACCAATTTAGTGTATATAAGAAGAAAGAAAAGTGGGTGAAAAAAAATAAGCTGCCACGAGCAGCATTCGAACCTACGACCTTCGAATAACACGTTCTATGCTCTATATATAGACGCCTACCCATCATCATTCCTTGTTGAGTAGCCCATTCAGCTGTCATTCTGTTCCAGTTGGTGTGCTGTCAGTTAACTACTCGAGAGAAACACATGCAACTCACATTACAACAGATAATTCTTAATAAAATTTTCTGAAAAGCTCTTCTTAAGGTTATCAAGGAAACGAGCGAAAGGTGTGCTTTTAACTACGAAAGTTATGTTTGATGTACAAGCTATTTCTTGTCTCGCTGCACCAAAGAAACTTGAAGTCTATATACGAATATCAATCATGCGACGCAGTTTTTTATTTATTCTTTGCGCCACTGTCGCTTTATTATATCGCAAGGACCTTGAATGGCGGGTGCTTCCTCTCTGATTCACCGTTTTCTTAGTCATCCGTGGACTGAAGAAAAAGCGATTGGTTTAATATTTGTCACTCGTAGGATCTATGCTGTGTCTACTATCAAAAGTACTGGACATCTTTTGCTACGACACGTTTTGAATGTGACCATTTTTTTAAGGGTGGAGCTCAATTATTCTAGGCAATTCGTGCCAATTTGGCTGTAGTTCGGACGCCCGGAACGAAGATGAAGCCGTGCTTTTTTTTGCAATGCAAATAACAATACCTCCTCGCCACTGTCCTCTTACTTTTTGATTATGAATAGTATAAGGGCGTTGGTGACTGCCAATATATAAGGTGAGCCAATACTGGCCGAAATCAGCAGTTGGCTCGGCAGAAGCTCTGAATTCAAAATGGTGAGTTCTACAGTAGGCTACACTGCTTCAACAGCACTTTGACTTGGGCGAATTCGTACACACTTGGATCCGCTTCAGTGCAATTTAGAAGGAGACCAATAAGCCACACAGAACATAGCACTAGTCTGTGTTCTGTATGTCTTTTTGGTCTTCGTCTAAATCACGCTGAAGTACATCCGAGTACATTGTCTCAGTCGCGAAGCTTTCTCCATAGTAAAATACAAGAGCAAAGGGTGGCGTCTATTGCTACATTGCTGCCGTAGATCCAGTACGAAGCAAGACAACACTCGCAATGGGCGCAAAACAAAAAATAATTTCTCCTCGTTCCCACTTTTTAGGACAAAACAGTGAATGTTTTACTGACTTTGATTATCTCGCTACAAGCAATGTGGCTGCAAGCCTATTTCGGAAAGCACAGCCGTTACATTCAGTCACAAAAATTTAGTTATCCTATATGATCTGAGGCCTTCCTCATTCGGGAGCAGCTTGCCTTGTCCACGAGGTAACCTTTGATGCACCTCTTTGGCTAATATCATATCTTTAACACCTGTTAGGATTGTAACGTAGCTACCATATCTGATAGCAATGGTTCCACAACTCGTTGACTATTAAGCTTTTGTTTACATTTTTTACCTGTTACGGTTGTATAGTGGTTATTACTTTCGCTTGACTGCTCGTTGCGGCACCGCATCCCGGCTGCTGCGGCCGCATTTTCGATGAACGCTGATATGACTGACGCCCGTGTTTCTATATTTAGGTGCAAGTCAGCGAAATCCACGCGATAAAAAGTTTCGGAGCCCTCTCCTGCAGCGTATATCATAATGATGACGTGGTTTTGGGATGCTATACCATTTAAAAAATTTCTAAAATAGTAATAATCCTTGCTTTCTTTTACTGTTTAATGAACTGATTTATATAAGCATCTGTGCTGTTTGTTTACTTGTTGAAGGTAATAGCATTCTGCAGCCTTTTATATAATGGATATGTCCAATATTTAGATCAGCACATTATACATCGCTTACCTGCTTCCTATTGAGCATTGGTTTGAAATAGGCGCCTGTTACGTTTGCATCTTTTTTTTTGTCCCCACCCTTTGTCGGCTTCGTTCTAAGCTTATTTGTTCTCATACAGATCCGCACGTGTGTCGTCCTCGCTCTGGCCACCAGCGCCTTCGCTGGCTATGTCAGCACCCCTGCATATGGCGTTGGCCTGGCTGCTGCCCCAGCCATCGCCACAGTAGCCGCTGCCCCACTCACCACCTATGCTGCTGCGCCAGTTGTTGCTGCTGCTCAAGCTATCACCGCTGTTTCCCCTACATACGCCGCCACTGTGACCCACGCTCCTGTCACTACCGCTGTTGCTGCTCAAGCTGTCGCCACTTACGCTGCTGTTCCAATCGTTGCCACTAGGCCGGCTGTAACTCGTGTTGCCACTGTTTCCCACGTGTCCCCAGTCGCCACCTACGCCGTTGCCCCAGCTGTCGCTACTGTAGCTCATGCCCCAGTCGCCACTGCTGTGGCCGCACCAATCACCGCCTACGCCGCTGCACCTGCCATCACTACCGTCCACGCTGCTCCCGCCGTCGCTACCGTCCAGGCGGCCCCAGCGGTTGCTGCCACCACTGTTCACCATGCCCCAGCTTTGGCTACTGTTGCCCACGCTGCTCCAGTGTACGGCTATGGCATTGGTAGTCTTGGCTACGGTGTTGGCAACTACGGTTTCGGTCACGGCCTGCTCGGATATGGCCTGAACTACGGTTATGGTCTTGGCTCTGCCTACGACTACAACACCCTCCTTCGCCGAAAGAAGTGTGAGTTTTCTGATCTCCTAAACGGCTCAATCGCTGATTTCTGCGCCATCACAGTCTGATATTTTGGTGGCTTCTTGAGAATCCTTCAAATCGCGTATGGTAACCGAGTTTTAACAAACATGTGTCATTTTATTTGGTTTCCCAAAACAAGCCTTTTACCTAAGATTCGGTGGTATGGAAATTCTGATAACTGTGAGTTGACGTGGTCACAAGCATAATTGTTTTATTTTCCCGGAATTTCACTTGTTTGGCATTTGCTTCATTATGCTATATTACCGTAATCAGTCTGTGGAGGATCCACAAAACGTATGTGCGTTATTTGGACCAATTTCTTTTATTTTTCTATCATTCTTTTACAGAGTTGCCTGGGGTACCCGCAATGGATTTAGTTGGTGTCATCAAGGCAAAGGTGACTGCGCTTCATTTGTCGAGCAATACTTTAGGATCATAATGGTGGGAATAAATAGTATAACTAATTTCTGTGCCTTGTTTTCACTAGTGCTTGACAAAGCACTCTCCTTATCACCAAAAAAGTTATAAATTCACTAGCCGAATAACCTCAGAAGATATACCATGATGAAATCAGCGTGCGTGAGTGAGTGAAACAACTTTATTGACGGTCTGGCATACAGGAGAAAGAGGTAGGGGGATTCACGCGAGACACTAGCGTGCTTGGACGTCCCGGAGCAGCAACCTACTCGCGTCAGATCAGCGTGAAATATTCCACAATTCAGTGGTTAACACACAGAGTGCGGTGTTTTCGCTTGTTGCTGGCCTAGTCTATGCACTCTCTTAGCACAAGAAAATGTTGCACAAACTAGTTCCGGCTGGAACTGTTGAGACACAACAATGAGATAATGAAGGTACGCGGCTCTCCTAATCGTAGTTTTGTTGTATTGCAAAAGTAGAAGACATGGCCAGTCATTGCAATAGTCACAAAGCTCACCATAACACTAAATTTCTTAAGTATATTTTTTGTGTGTTCAGTTTCTATGGCGATAAGAGTGATGAGTCCGAGGTGTTTTGATAGCAAATAGCACTATTACTACCTAAAAAGTGTTTTAGGGGAACCATTCATCTTCATACTAATTCAAAGGCTACTTGAAGAAGCACAGATTTTTCATATCGTCACTTAACAAAATATTATTAGGCATAACGGTGCCTCTATTACTACAAATCATATTAAGCGTTCCAAGTGATTTACAGTGTACACTTTGTCAGAAAAAGACCTATTCACCTCCTACATCCGCCGCCATTGTATGTAAATAACAGAAAGAACAACAAAAAACGACCAAAAACAACCATGCCTACGCAGCGCTGTCGCACAAAATGATGGAGAAGCGGCATTTTTAGAGCTTGTAGTAAACTTTATTTTTTGGGATGATCGGCTAGTTTTTGTACTGCCTATCCCTTTTTGTGCACATTAAAGACACTATCATGACAAATACAACTGCAAAGAACCCTTTACCCAATGAATCATCATTAGTTTGTGATGTAGATGAACATCCAAAACGCAATTTTAACAATCTAAGAAGAAGCAAATTTACCGCTTCAGATATGCAAGGCATTATGTGAATTTTCGTTGATGCAGTGGCTGAAGATGATGTATTATGGCCCGGCCCTTTGTAATAAATATAAACCATTATACCAGGCACTTCTCAAGCTATTTGTGTTCTGCGTCGTTTAGTTGATATTTCAGTGAGGCAGCTTTGAATAGCTTGTTCATAGAGAGAGAAGAACAGGAGGGAAAAGAAAGGCAGGGATGTTAACCAGTATAGAACTACCAGTACGCTACTTAACACTAGGGACAGGGATGAGGGAGTTTAAAAGATTGAGAAAGGAGAGAGAAAAGAGCATGCACATGCCTTGGGTTCACAATAGATGATGACTGGGAACATGTTGCCACACACTAACTGACGAAAGTCTGAAAGACCCGATGCTAGTCTTCTGGTGTTCCACTGAATGACGTATGCTGCCTTGACTTCTCGGAAATGATGGGGATCGTTAATCAGATTTCTGTTCGAGCGATTCAAGTACTGGGCTTAAAGTGTCTTGTACTTTGAGAGCGCTTCAAGCAGACGTTGTCCCCCAAGTTCAACAAGATCTATCGGATGGCGTCCATGACAGAACGAAGCATAGTAATGACTTTGCGATCTGCAGCCTTATGTGTGTCAACAGTGGTCGGTGAATCGATGAAGACCCCAGAGTTAGCGTGGTCTTCTGAGGCTTTATGGTTAGAGGACGACTTGATAGAATCAGTCACTCCTGTATAGAGATATTTCTCTCCGCAGACTTCTCTGAATAAGTCGGTCCTATTGTGCTTGACTTAGTGGTGCAGTAAAAGATGTGATGCGGTCGTTTCGAGCTTGCGCAGTCTCTGGCGACGAACGATGGCACCGACGCCACTGCCAACGCCAGACTGTTCCGGCAGCCTCCCCGTGGGTGGAGTTGACACTGACCATATGCCTAAGCACCACACGCTCTTTCCTAATTAGAGGGAAGTCTTTCGATGAGGCAGCGTGCGAGCCATTACTAGTTGCCACATTTAAGAAATGTGGATTGACAGGTGTGTTCCGAATGCAGTTTTGCGAACCAGGGGCACCGTAGCGAGTTCGGGCACAGACCCGTGACGTGACCTAGCTTAACGGACTGGTGGCGCTGAAGTGGCTTTTGCACAGATGTCGAAAATGTCGGGCTTCTGACATGATATGGTGTGGAATCGCCATTAAACACCAGTTTCACAAAGCATGACTTCCCTAGGCGGTGCACGTGATTGATGACAGTACCCTCGTTTGCCAGTTTAATGTAGGCGGGCAGATCAGCGTTGGTAATCGCAATGTCTACGTCGTATATCACACTGGCCATGGATGCGTTGTCAGTAGGTATAACGGGGTGCACTTTGATGCCGCCTAGCTCAGTCACTTGTTTGAGTGTTTCCAGCGAATGCATGTGGGATGAGTCTATGGCAAGAATGTTTTCTCGGGTATTTACTCTGGTTTCCTTGATTTTGTTAGGCTCCACACGTTTCAAAAAAGCAGAGAGTGCTTGTTGGTTCATCAGTTGAAAGTTTCCTGGGGACTCTTCCGGCACGAAGATGATGATACGTGGCCAATGCTCATGCCTTGACTTCTTAGTCGCTGTACTCGCAGGAGTGGGTGAGGCTGCGTGGACGATATTTCTCTTTACCCTCTTGCTCTGGACAGGAATGGAATCATTGTCGGATGAGACATCTTCCGAAGCGGCAGAGTACAGGTCTGTGTCCTTGGTGTCACTGAACGATGTTGCTCCCTTCCTCGTGGTGCTCGGCTGAGATGACTGCTGACCAAGTGGTCCTCCGGAACGCCCCGCGTCCATAGCTTCAAAACACGGAGCCGAGGCACCAAAAAAAAAAATCTGAAGGTTTCACTGAAACATTCAGAGAGCATGAAGCGAAGCGCTTGAACGATGATGAACATGCCTCGACTTCGACTATGCCTCTTGCCCACTCAGGGGGATTGCCAAGAATTGGTGATATGAACTTTTAGTCCTTTCAAGTGATTTACCGAACACTGCGTCTTCGTCTATCTTGTTCGCAGAAATTCCTGCATCGGTGTCGGCATTCTTCATTGTGTGGGCAAAAACCATCACTTTGTCGAAGAAGTAAAAGAAAAAATGAAACAAAATGACAAACAGCTTGAGCCCAATTGAAAATCAAATTTTAGCTGTCTGCGTGGCAAGTAGGTGTTTCACTATGGCGCCACGCTATTGCTAAAAAAATAATTGGAAGAGAATGCATTATGAATGTTTCATAAAGTTCGTTTACTGACTGACCGATAGTCGTGTAGTGAAGGAGCCTCGATAGCACTGGTAATATTGAATGGCAGAAGCATATAATCGCGCTACGAGTGAAAACACTGAACTGTGCAACGAGTGGTTGCCTTAAAAGCCCACTTGTTACAATGCCCTCAAACAATTGTTCTCTTGTGGCCTTACGGACGTGTAGTACGCCCTTCGCTTACTGGAGAAACGTACATTTTTGACGTAGTGCGCACTGAGCAGCTGTACTTAAAATTGGCGTTCTAGGATAGACTGAAATAGCCCATGCTAAGCGGGCAGCCATTCGTTTTCTTACAGCTCAGTAGTGTCATGCCTCTTGAACCAATGCTAGTACAGCAGTTAGGAAGGCTATGTGCATGGGGTCTAATAATGCTTCATATTTGATTCTTGTCGGTGAAGCTAAAGCACGTTCTCAGTTGTTTTCATTCCTGAACATACCAGCAGCTGTCGATGCTAAGTGACGACAATAAAAAACGAAAAATTGGATATTCTTAGCATTCTTCCTGTACAATGCATTAACTTTTTATATACTCTCTACAAACTTTTTGTACATTGCCCTACAAGAATAGTAATTTTTCGCGTAAGGTTGGCGAAAAAATTTATATATAAATTGCTGTACTCTATATTCAAAACTACCCAAAAACAATTCAACTTAGTTCAGTTTCAGTTTCGATTCCGCGAATTACTCTGAGGGGAAAAAAATTCCTCTGAGGAGTTCGCACACATCTGGAAGCGCCTCTTTATCATACTGCCAAATTACTGTAAAACAGCGTACGTGTTATTTAGGTTCTAGGTATGGTATGACCATTTTAGAAAGCCGTCAACAATAACGAACAGTTATTATGAAATTCAGCACGGGATGATCATGTTGCTACGACTTGCGAATCACATGGGCAGCATGTATTCAATATTCGGAAAGTACTCTTACTGCTGCGTCGAGTAGGCAGAGAAGTTTTAATGTCTTACAAATTATCGACGAAATTACGATGGCGGACACTAAAGCTTTTAGGGGTTTTCTTCAATGTTTTAGAGTTTTTGTTCACCGCAAAATATGAAGACTGAGAGTACACGTGTGTGCAAGCATGGTAAAAAGTACACGAAAGAGCGGAGTTATGTAAATTCATTATTGTTGACGTTTATTGTAGTATGTGTTTTATGATATAACAAATAATGAAGATTTGAAGCATCACCCACTGTTGAAAAGGCAATTGTGATTGAAAAATTAGAGGGGTGTTTGTATCTTTGGTGGTCATGTATGAGGCACATATTCGTCAATAAACTGTACATAAATGTTATCATAGGGTGGGCTTGATCTTCATTGCTTGTGGGGAGACACCTTGAGGTTGTTTCAGCGTCTGTGGTGGGAAAGTTTGCGACGTCCTCAACGCGTATTATTTGAACGTGAGATTCTACGTCACATGAGGTGCAGGATGCTTCTCAATCATGATGTCAAGGTGGAACCTTCTACGTCACATGAGGTGCAGGATGCTTCTCAATCATGATGTCAAGGTGGAACCCCAGATGCAGCTTTTGTGGAACTAATGCTAAACTTTCTACTGTAGCAGCAGCACCTTCTCTCTGGCGACATGCCTTATGATGGCACTTTACAGGTTGATGTAGCCTTTTCCGCTATGGAGTACTTTCTCAATGTTTTCATTTACATGGCAATGCAATATTGGCACTTTGTCTTTTGCACTCGCGCGATAACAGCAATGACGAAATGATAGTGAAGCTTGCGTGCTTGCGAGCTCTTTCCACTTTGTAGTGGTTCGTATACGTAGCAGCAGTCCTTTTCTTTTTCAAGCATATCCGGCTCTTAATTTATTCTGGTATTTATAATTGTTGAACAAACGTCTTCTTAGCTCTTAATAATTATAAGTATGGTTCAAATTGAGAGGTAAATTTGATATATACGATACCGGGGCCTGATCTCAATTAAGAATATTGCCAATAAACTGTCACACTAACTATGCAGATATATTGATTGTACTAAGTGCAGAACTATGGGTAGTTTGAATCGTTTGCTGCAACCGGTAAAGAAAATCTCTTTTGAGGTGGCCCCCTGAAATAAACGCTGACAATCTAGTAGGTATATAATAGACGTTGAAAGTTATATTTGAACATGGAAATTTATAATGCCGCATCAAACAAGAGAAATGACCATTGGAAGCAACAGCGATGTCCACATAAATGATGCGCGAAATTCCGTGATCAGACATTGTACATTAATGGCATCTCAGCATGACGTCCTGATGACGTCACTGATCACCAACATTTCACGGATGAACAACGTGACCACAGCACCACCATCTCGTCGTCGTAAAACATTATCACACAGTCAAAGGCTATCCATAGTCAAATACCAAATCGATGTGAGTGGCCGAAAGCTTGCACTGTGTCGCATTTCGGAACAGCTCGAAACTTAAAGCGGAAAAGCAACGAACAATATACCTCTTCAGAGGAAAAGCGAAGAGTTGGCTTACAGCTAATCATAAACTTACCAACACTATCAGTGTGAGTGCTACAATAAGACCACTAAGTATTCCAGTGGGGTCGATTCACTTTTCATTGCAACAGCGTCAAAGAGCTCGTCATGCAGAAATTTCGCTGTTGTCGTCAGTGATGCTGCCTGTAAGTAAAATAAAAAAAACAAAGTTGAATGTGAAGGTAGACTAGAGATATATGCCAATATGTAGATAATAAAATAACGCAGAGATTGATGCTAGCAGAAATGCGAGAAAGAAATGAAGCGTCTTTGTAGAGTGCTTTGCATATGGTGCGATAGCTTAGTCAGTAGAGCATCGGGCGCGTAGCATCGCGGCTTGAGAAGTTGAACGTTCAAGTCCCTGGGGCTGCCTTTTGTGAAAGTTTTCTGTCTTTCAGTTTTGGAAGCGTTTATTTTACATAGGCCATAAGTATTCCTGAAATATGTAACTAAACCCTTGGTGAACCGCGGCATACAACAAATTCGCGTCAAAATATTCGGCTCCAGTGAAGTCAGACTGAGGCCATTCGACTATAGCAAGCAGCGCGTCTACCACAGAGCCACGCCTGTGCTCAAAATTATTTCGTTAAAAATGCTGTATTATCGTTATGCAAGAATTAAGCGTTTATAAGATGCGTAGTAATGCGTGGCAATAGCGTCGAATCTCAGTAGTTGCAAAAACTTGCAACTTGTGCGATAAGATCTACACCGTTATCAACAACTGTCATTATCAACAACAGCATAAACAAAGTATGTAAGTGTGCATGTGGCTTTAACAAGCCTCAGTGGGTACCTCGCCAACACGGAAAAAGAAGAATCAGGGCGCACTGGGCACTTTGTAACTTTACTTGGAGTAGGCATTCTGGAATAGCAAGGAATATCCGATGAACAGTGAAATATAGCTTCCCTTCTTGCGTCATGGTTTTAGTGTACACCGAGAAGTGGGCACAAGTAATTGAGAAGTTGATACGAACAGAGTTTCACTATACTATCACGTTCTACTTTTTAATCAAAGCTGGAGCTTCTCTCAGGTTTTAGAAGCGAAGCTCTTTATGCCGCGGGTCGTGCGTCTGTGATGCATGTAGTAGTAGTAGTAGTAGTAGTAGTAGTAGTAGTAGTATTAGATTGATTGATTCATATGTGGGGTTTAACGTCCCAAAACCACTATATGATTATGAGAGACGCCGTAGTGGAGGGCTCCGGAAATTTAGACCACCTGGGGTTCTTTAACGTGCACCCAAATCTGAGCACACGGGCCTACAACATTTCCGCCTCCATCGGAAATGCAGCCGCCGCAGCCGGGATTCGAACCCGCGCCCTGCGGGTCAGCAGCCGAGTACCTTAGCCACTAGACCACCGCGGCGGGGCCAGTAGTAGTAGTAGTAGTAGTAGTAGTAGTAGTAGTAGTAGTAGTAAACATAGTAGTAGGTAGCCAACTCTCGTTTGAACCTTTGAATGTCCGCTGGAATGCGGTACTTCTATATGATGAAGATATGATGAAAAGATGCAAGATAGAGATACTCGAGTGTTCACTAGATAGACTGATGGATGGACAGACAGATGAACAGACAGACGGATGGACGGATGCACGGATGGATGGAAGCAAGAACGAATGGATTGACGGAGGCGCGGATCAACTGATCGACACTTCGCCCCGCTCATCATCATTGAGTCCGTGGATATGCTGTGATTCCTTTGCTTTATGAGGGAAATGCAGCTAAGACGAAGTAAACGTGTACCTTGCGTGCTCATGTGGTATATCTGAATCTCATACGAACTCGAACACAAAGACTTGAGGTTGTCGCCCTGAAAATATGTATGTTTTGCTAATTTATATAAGCTTTTGTTTTTTTAATGCCAGACAGAGGCACTATTTTCAAAAACAATTGTGTGTTTTGTCTGTCCGCATTATGACTGTGTATTTACAGTGCCACGAACTTAAGAGGACACTGACGAAGGCGCGACGCGAATGCACGCTGTTGCAAAATTTAGAGGGTCAGTTGCGCTAACTCTTTTGATGCTTCGTACTCATATGGAGTTATCTATTTTAATTTTACTAAATGATGGTATGTATCAGCACTACATTTTTCTAACTGGTGTTACAGTGCAACCACCTTTTTGCAGACCACTACAGTTGCGTTTACGTACTGCGTCCCAAAAAATAGGTGTCGTCTTTTTATACCGAAATTTCAAGTCTACCTTTATTAAAAAGCACTAAAGATCTAGAAATGAAATCACACACGTCTGGCATTGCTCCAAGAATTGATGTTCTCACTTGTCAGAAAAAAGCTTCCAAAGATATGGCGTTAGTATGCTAGTTACGAAAATTTTAGCGTTCGCTGTTGCGTACATGACTAGTGCTCATGTAATCAACGCGTTGAATACTCTCTAGCCCTTTAAATGTTGGTTGTAAGTTTGAAATTCACAATGACTTTGCTAAAAGGGCTTCAAGCAAATATTGGAATTCTTCAGGGAATGCGAAGCAAACGCACGAGCAGCTCTGCTTTTATGTTACGGCACGGAACAAATACAGAAGCATTAACGTAGAACACCAAAAGCAGTAAATCCCAATAAAGTCTATCGTTTGTACCATGATAACGATGCAGAGGTTTAGCTATCGCCTAAAGTTGTTGAATTTGCAGTTTTTGCCAGATGATAGCAGCAGTTTTGAGGTAAGGAGTTTCTGAGAGGAAAGGGACAGGAACCATCACTTAGTTGCAAGGGCTGTATTTACCAAGCAATAATAACGTAGCGCCAAACTATTGAACAAATACTTTAGTGTCAGGTTTATTCTCTTCACAACGTATAACTATGAAGTAGCATTCCACAATAAGTGCACATAGCTTTCAAGAGTTACCTAAAAATAAGCCCTACTGTAGCCCACGCATAGACTACTTAATGTTTGCCAATTCTTATATTCACTGAAAAACTGACCATATATATTAGGTTCTCAAAATTTCTAACTGAAGCTACTAATAAAGTGCACCGCCATGCATTTCTAGTAAATTTTGACATTAACTCAGTTCTATTAAATTGATCTTATGTACAAACAATTCTTGCTGAGAAGGGCACCATTGTGAAAGGGAGTGACAAGACTATAGCCGTAAACTATTAAAAATGGACTTACCCTCGCTTCATTAAGAAAAAAATGGCGATGTCCTCAATCTCCGTCTTTCTAAGGAACAACTTTTCTCTCTTTTGCCACGGAGATACAGTTTCTTCCGCTCCGAAGTAAGATGGCTGACTGAGGGTTAGCGAAGCAATTAGGCCCAGCGTGTGCATCAATTCTCGACTAATAAGGAGTACACGGCACTGATAACAACTAAAATCGGGCCCGAACGACATGGCAATGAAGTCAAGCAGACAAACCTCTGGTGAGAAAAACCTAGCGAAACAGTAAAATGGAACTTGCACGTTTCGCTCGGCCAGCGAGACGTCGTTCACTTGGAAAGAGGTGGATACTGCGACGTTCTCACCCGGAGACAGTGTGTTACGTTTGCTGTCTTTATTCCTCGCAGGCTCACACAATGTAGCAACGTTATCACGTTTACGGGACAACAGGCCATATGATGTGCCTTAAAAGAGTACACGATAGCAACAAAGTACACGATCACAGTGCGTAGTTTCCATAGACAAATGTTCAACATTACGATAGTAGTAGGAGTGTGGGCGCCACAGTGGTGAAGTAGGCGATAGCTGATGCCACCTGGAGGGAATGAAGGACAAAAACGAACAAAAAAAAACTTTCGTGGAATCAACGAGAGGGGTCTTAGCGGATAGCTCTCAGTCAGTCCATTCATATGAATAGCTGGGAGACACGGGAAAGCTGATACAATTCATATGTTCTCATTAAGTCATAGTAGGTCATGTAGGTATGTGATTCGCCACAGCCCCGCACGCTATGCGACTATTTTTTTAATTATATTTGGCAAAACTTGGGACTGTAGGCAAGGTTTGAGCGAGCTATCCCAACATACTTTTTTTCTTTTTACTTATTTGAGCACATCATGCAGTAATATTGTAGCGCAAAAACAACGAACAGTGCATAAAGAGGTAACAAGAGGGCGTTTGCTCATCCCCATTAAGAGATCTATCGAACTTTTAAACAAGAAATAGCCAAGGAAAGGATCTATGATAATACTCGGGGTAGTTCTCTACTGTTTGAGGCCAGGACGGGAGTATTGCGAACAAAGACATATCGGGCCAAATACGAAGGGGTAGACACGGTATGCAGTGCGTGTGGCGAGGAAGAAGAAACTGCCGAACACTTGATAATGGTCTGTAAAGGGCTTCACCCTGTAGTTCAGGTTGATGGCGCCGAGTTTTTCAAAGCACTGAGGTTTCGGGACAGTGAGAGCAAAATAGACTTTAAGCGGGTAGAATTAACTAGAAAGAGGTTATTTAATTGGTGGCTAAAGTCAAGGCACGAGTGAAATTGAACCCTTCGCTGCAAAGTACGAATCCTCAAACTCACTATTTAAAAAAAATAAATATAGTTTTTGGTTCATTAAGTATAACGGCTTGGTGGCTCTAGCCAGCGCCCGATCTAAAGGGTACAGCGATATCCATCCATCCATCCATCCATCCATTAAGAGACGCCGAAGTTTGCATAGTAAAAAATTGCGACAGACCACAGTGGCACAAGTGAAAGCCAATTTTTATTCAACTTTTTTTTATGTTTCATGCCAGTATATTGCAAGACGTAATTTGCAACAACACACGACTGATAATGAAGCTGGACGGACGAACGAAGACCTAACCGAAACGTGGCTTGTGAGCTTGCTATCTTTGGCTTGCGAGATTTCTATCTCAGAAGTCGTACTTTCATTCCTTCATTTTTTATTGTTGCTCTGGGAGGGTGCAGCATGGGGGCTATTTTTTTGTCACTTTTGTCGCGTCAACTTTGTGAAGTTGTTTGGTGTTGACGCGTGTTGAGATTCTATTTACGCGTGTACCACAAGTATGACGACGAGCCGTGGATACAGTACAATGCTAGCCATTCAATTACAATGTCTCTGATATGGTGACAGCCATCTTAGTATACGTACGTTACAACGTGGGTTGTGCGAGAAAAAGTAGAGAAGATGGCCCCGCATCAGACGGTGTTCTTTCGTGAGCGATGTCAGCGGTTGTTGGCGTCGCATCAGCTCGATCTTTACTGGCGCTATAGTGCGCGGAACATGGAAGAGAACGCTACTAATACTACGAGTTCTACAATGTTTTGGCCTGCTGTGCTGACATATATCTATTCTACAGATGCGTCTCGATATTTGCCTGGCGTGTCTACTTGCGGTCATTGTGCCACAATTGTGCTGTTGGCGCTGTGGTGGTGGTGGTGGTGGTTACTATTAGTTTGGATTTGGAATAGACTTTTCACAAAGGTGAGTGCGAGTGTTCATACCAGCTGCTGTGCGCAGCTGTCACTGGAAGTACCTTTTGTGTTGAGTTTCACTCGAGAAAGCAGAATCACATGGCCTAGAGAGATATATATATATATACTGCAAGCGCGCATAATTCCGTCATCAAACTCTCAGTGCTGTCATGCGTAATTCACAACGTGTGTGGTTGAAAATTTTCGCCTAATTCACAGAAAGCATCGGTTTATTTTTCCTAAATGTGTAGATGATGCAGCTTGACGTTGTTGATTATTATTACCCTGTCTGGCCAATAAATGCTCGGTAACGCTGTACTGCCCGTTTACCCTTTTTGCTTTCACCTGCAGATGTAGCTTAGCCATTGGTTGTCACGTGACTATGCTCGAGGGCGTGGTTTCAAATCCCGGCCATGGCAGCGGCAATAAGATGGTAGTGAATTGTCAAGAGCACCATATCCTCACGTTTAGGTTCGCGGTAAACAATTTCTATATGTAAAAATTCATCCGCCGGCTGTATTTCTGAGGGAGGCGGAAATGTTGTAGGCCCGTGTACTCAGATTTGGGTGCACGTTAAAGAACCCCTGGTGGTCGAAATTTCCGGAGCCCTCCACTACTGCGTCTCTCATAATCAAATGGTGGTTTTGGGACGTTAAACCCCACAAATCAATCAAAAAGTTCATCCGAAAACTCCCACCACGGCTTCCCTGATAGTCACCTGATTACGGCCCGTAAAATTCCACCAATAAAATATCATTGCACTTTCACGCATGCATTGTGCAGTATATTCACGTTTTCTAGAATTTTGAAAGCGTTACTTGTGATGCTTCTTTATATGCCTCGTTGAATTGATAAGTGCTATTAGTGCCGTGCAAAACTAAAAGCGAGTATGCTTACCCAATTTGCCGACAGCGAAAAAAAATATATTATTTGTGTGCACTCAAAGATAATCAATAAAGTAAGGCTGCCAGTGAAGCAGAACTTGCTGTACTCGAGACAAACAGCCAGTTTACAGACAATACAAGACAGAAAAAATCGTGCGGTGCATCGCACGAGTGCCTATAGCAATAAAATAGAAACAATATCGGCAGTGACGTTCCTGTACACCAAATAAACAGAAGAATAAACATTACCCCTGCATTCTTTGCGTCCGTCGTAAGTACAAGTAATCGCATGCGACTAGCCGCAGGTGAGTAGTGCTGGACGGATAACCTGAGACTGCCGCCTGACCGCCAAAGGATGAAAAGTATGATACCCGTAGCACGGATGGCGGTCCCCCTAGCACGAAATCGCGATGTGGCTCGGCGCACGCAAGACCACAGGTTGAGGAGAAATTAGAACACTGAAGGAGAAACTTTCTACTTCTGGGCGTTTGCCACAAGAGAACGCCATGGGCCAATTGCCCGAAAAGAAGAAAGTCACTGCGCCGAAAGAAAAATGAACCCATTGCTCCATTTTCGCACCTACTTTTTTATATTGTAGTTGAGGCTGTAACAGAGGAGACCATGGCCGTAACCCTAGTAGCCAACACCATAGCCGACGGCAACAACACCGTAGCTGTAGACTGGGACAGCGTGGTAAGAAACGATAGCTAGAGAAGCGTGGGCGATGGTGGCCATAGCTGGGGCGGCATCGACGGCAGGGAGGTAAGTGGCGAATAGGACGTGAGTCATGGTGGCAACAGCTGGAGCAACAGTGTAGGAGGCAACAGTGGCGACGCGGACCACAGCTGGACAAACAGCATAGGAAGCAGCTCGGCCTGCATGGACAACAGCGGCGATGCGGGCCACAGCAGGAGCAATAGCGCAGGACGTATCTGGGGCAACGTGGTAATTGTGTGTAATTACTATGGGTTACGAACACTTTAAGATGGGGCAACGTAGGCAACAGTGGCGATGGGGATCACAGCTGCAACAGTGTAAGAGGCAACTGGGGCAGCGTGGGCAACAGTGGCGACGTGGGTCACAGCTGAAGCAGTAGCGTACGTGGAAACTGAGACCGCGACGGTGGTAGCAACTGGAGCAGTGTCATAGAAGGAAACGCGGGTCACCTGGAGCAGCGGCATAGGTGGTGACAGGTGCAGCGTGAGCGACGGTAGCCAGGGCTGGGACGGCGTGCATGGTAGTCACAGCTGCAGCAGCGTGGTAGGCGGCGACAGTGCGGGCAGCAGCTGGAGCAGCGAAGGCATGACTGGCAGATGGAGCGTAAGTATAGCCGAGACCAAGACCGGAGTAACCAATACCGTGGCAAAGGCCGTAGGAGCTGTGACCGTAACCTAGGCAAAAGCAGCCGAGACATTAGCCGCCAAGGCCGTAGCCAAGCCCGCCAGCGTATCCAGTGACGGAGCCAGTGATGGCACTGGTGGCGAGGGCCAGAAGAATGCAGGCACGGATCTAGAAGAGGGAGTAAATCTCGCTTGTAAGAGCCTTCGTGGTAACACCCAACGCTCATTGGCAGTATCCCTCTGAACGTGTAAACTGCGGAATGGTACCCGGTACAAGTTAAGATTAGACTTTTTAGGACTCATTAACACAGCGATCATACTTATGACCATTTACAATGGTCCAGTTTTGTAGTCATGTGATATAATAAGTGTAATTTATACAGAAGCCCGAGCTTTGTATCATTTAGAAGATATGCGAGTAATATGCGATTTGGCTTCCACTGTAGATGTAGCTGAATACCCATCGCACTCGTGGCCAAGATGGCTTTAATTGAATTCTTTTTATCTTGCCCTAAAACGGCTATCATGCTTTAATTATGTAAATATTTTATGAATCCTTGTCTGAAGCTTTTAGGAAGCCTGGAAAGCTTCCCGGGTCCTCAAACAACAACTGAAAAAAATGAAGCTTAGTAATGAAGCAGCTGCTCAAGTTCATGTAAGGGCTATGCAACATCTCCCAAAATATAGCAGTCCTGCTTAGTGGAACAGCCAACTAAATCTTTGCTGAGCACAATGTAAGCTATTCGTCGCGACCTGACGTACGTAAAAAATCTCGCATCACTTTCAATACTGCAGCGTCAAGAGGTCCTGCGAAATATAGCTCCTCCGTAAACCACCATCATAAGGTACATATAAACAAGGGAGAAGTGCTCTCACCATTGTTCCTTTCAGATTGTGACGGTCGAACTGCTGCCATTTATACGTATGCTGAGCCATTTTATAACATACTCGAGAATGACATATTGCTGTCGTTCCCCCCCCCCCAAAAAAAACAAAAAATCATATAAATTGATATAACAAACTTTTTTATATACTTTACAAAGCTCTATTCGATAAAAAAACTGCACTTCAAACACTCAGCAGCTGTGCTCATAGCATGGGATGGTGAGATGGGGCAGAAATGAGGCTTGTGTTCAGCTACACATAATCAAAGGAACGCCCTGCCCTTGAGACTTACATCGTCGCCCCGAAAGCAATGATCTTCGCCCTCAACACGCAATCAGCACTCCTGAGTGGGTTGGTGAGGCGGAATTTAACGATAGAAGAATGACAAACACCGCGAGGAGGCGAGATTTGCATTTTTCGCCAACTCGCACACAAACTGGTTTCAGAAACTCATGCAGATGTCGAGTGAGGTCATACGAGTGCTACAAGGCTTGTTGCCTACCCTTCAGGTCCCTTTTTCTCTTCGCTTCATTGCGTCTTCCAGTGGAAAGGTGCCCAGTAGCATCTGTCGTTTAGACAGGGAAGTGATGAGAGAAAACTGTCACGTATGCGGTGCACAGCCGAATACTTTGGTGAAAAATTCTATAAAGTCCGCGCGCTATCATGTGCAGAGGTGGCACGTACTATGCATTAACTTTTTAATGGTATGCATGCCCGTCCTTTCTGTCGTGTAGAATCCTTATCATATTTCGTTTTTATATTCTGTTTTTACTTGTGCGGCTCTCACTCAATACTTTTTCTGCATTCATCTCCATTCGCGTTAGGTTTCCCTGTTCAGGGCATTCAAATTTCAACGGATGCAATGAAAGTTGAATCCTTAACACTGCTGCTCTTATCACTATTATGGCGAAGCTGGTAGAGACGTCTCCAAGGAGGTCGACGATTGTTCTTAGCTGTAAAAACAAAAAGCGATCTTCCATTTTGTGTGTCAATTTTATGCGCAATGATAACGTGTGCGTACTGCTACTAGTCAATGGGCAGATGTTTTCTGCCGAGTAACGGACAATAGCTTGACCCTCTAAGTTGGTGAAATTTTTTCTTTTATTTCACTCCGCTGCAGTGTCCCGGGTATTGAAAAGTGATGAAGCAGTGCTTTGAAGTTTGTCGTTACAATGAAACAGTGTTACACTTGTAAGAAAAGAAAGGAACAATAAACATCATTCATTCTTCCTCAGAACATGACTTTTTATGGCATTTCATCGCGCCACATGCTAAATATGAACGAATAATAATTATTGGTCATCTGGACTTGTGAACCACTATATAAGACATTAATCTTAGTTGGTTCAATCGAGCATCGAGGTTCCATCGTGATGGTTTGTAAGAAACCAATGTCACATATTTTAGCAGTTATTCTATCAGTATACTTCTGACGCACGACATGAATCTTAGCTATGTAACAATCTTAGCTATGTAGCTTCCCGATGCCCTTCCTCCTGAATGCGTGCCACTTAACTGCTGAAAAAGTCGAAATAGTTTGTAGGCGACTCAGCTTCTCAAAAATCATGTCGATCTGAAGTACGGTCCAACTCTAACGAGATACTGTCATACTTAACAACCTCCACATCGGAAATCTATACGTGTCTCACCCATATTCCTTTTACCTTGAAAACATAAATGTGTGCAAAATAAACTTATCACTCTCGCGTGTTTACTTGCCAGTGTTCTTTTTGTTTATGAATTTTCATATTTCGGGGCTGAACAAAATATCCTTGGGGCATGTGAGTCTTGTTAAATATATTTGTGCACAATTGCGTACGGCAAACGAACATGTTGTTCAAAATCCCTGCAATTCAAAAGAGAAGACGTAAAAAATGACGCGTTATAATCTCTACGTGGTAACGCATTAATCATAGTCATGTCTCTTGAAGCAAAGCTATATACATATGCTCTTTTAATTTAACCCAAAGAAAACTCATAAGACTGGGAAAGAGCTACTGCTGTGAAACGTGTAGCGAAATACGTATTACTAGTAGCAATTTTATTATATTCTAGGCAATAAAAATTGCTTTATGTCTCCAACAAGGAGAACCCTCAATTGTTTTAACCAGAATGCAAATACGTCACAATCAATACAATTAGCAAATCATTACGAGGTTCCCTCGTTAAAAAGCAGAAGAGCTTGCTAATTTTAGATTGAGAGGGTTTCACGCGCACATGGTGAAGAAATTACCGAAAGCAGTGACACAAGATTTTAATGTAGCTGTTAACCAGTTTGGTAGTCTCAAGTTTTACATACGTCACTCAAACTTCGAATTTCTAATAGACAGAAAATATACACTCATATCTTACTCATAAGTTTAGGTCATTCCCATTACTAGCTATAATTCTTCCAAATGATGCTCTGGAAGTAATATTACGTGGTAAATTCACTGCGATAAGCATTTAGAGTGAATCCGTTCTTGTTGGAATTTGTAACCTTGCATGGCAAAGTGATGCTTCGTTATTATCAGTGCTGAGGATTGGGCGCCGAAATATTTACAACTAATTGTTGGTCCCAAAGGATTGATTGATATGTGTGGTTTAACGTCCCAAAACCACCATATGAATATAAGAGACACCATAGTGGAGAGCTCCGGAAATTTTGACCACCTGGGGTTCTTTACCGTGCACCTAAATCTGAGCACACGGGCCTACAACATTTCCGCCTCCAACGGAAATGCAGCCGCCGCAGCCGGGATTTGATCCCACGACCTGCGGGTCAGAAGCCAAGTCACTTAGCCACTAGACGACCGTGGTGGGGCATTGGTCCCAAAGGAAAACTTCTCATTGGCGGAAGGCTTCATGAGTTGGATGGCACTCACAAAGATAAGCATCCAGTCACTCTCCCATGTAAACATGAGTTTATGCAATTAATTGTGACAGATGCACACTGCCGGGTTTTACATGATAGTGTGTTAAGCATAATGACGGAAGTGCTACAATAATTTTGGGTGGTTCAAGTGAAACGAGGGGCAAATAAAGTGATCAAATGCAGTTTTTTGTGCAAAGGATATAGAGGAAAATATACTAATATCAAGAATACGTGTACGCCCGTGAATGCAATGAAAATGTCTCGACCGGTCGATGTGGTTAGGCACAGATTTCGTAGGGCCACTTTACGTCAAGCAAAGGGAGCCGGAGTCTGGCACCACGAAGTCTTTCGTATTGCCTTTGACTTGTGCGAGTACGAGAGTGTTGCACCTTGCACTGAAAAGTTGCCTGACGTCAGTGGTTTTCCTGTTTCCGTCTCGTAGATTTCTATCACGAAGAGGTGTTCCTTTAACTCTGACAACGCCTTGACATTCAAGATGGCATCACGAGACTCACAACACAGCTGGAGCATCATCAATGAATTGCCTTTGCTACATTTCATGCTTCTCAACGCATCGAATGGAAGTTCACTTAGAGCACCATGATGGGGAGGATGGTGGGAGAGATTGATATGGGCACTGAAGTCAAAATATTAACGTGATATTGTTAGAGAGCTTGTGTTAGAGAGCTCGCACTCGACGGATTCTTAAAATTTTTGCGGCAATGAATTCGTGAGGCAATAAGCCCTTCTAGTGAGTTATTTCCATGGTTACTTAAAAAGGGGTTTCAGGGCCTCTTTGGCGCATTTTGTTCGACAGGTGTGAAGACGAAAACGAGCCAACTCGGCAATTTTTAGGCGCATTTGGGAAGCCTCAGACTACGTCGAAAAAGGCCGGAATAGTGCAGCCATTGCTGCTAAAAACACACAGCAACTTTTAAACAGTTCTGAAATTGGACGACATTGTATATTCAGTGGGAAACATATCATGCCTTTTTAGAGGCGTCGATCAAGAAAATAGCAAGCGCTAGATAATGTGCAGCTATCTGTGAGACATTGTGAGACCTTTTATGGCCTCCGAGATGGCGAGCGCATGGCGTGTATCTTGAAGGCCATGCGACTATTGCTTTAGATGAAAAACCTGTATGTACCATTCGCGCTAACACAACATATCAATAAGTATGCACTTAGTGGTCGAAGGGCACACAGGGGCCACGGATTTCGTGATCGCGTTCAACCCCTAAAGGCAAAGCTTAAGGGTCCTCCTCCTCCTCTTATTATTATTATTATTATTATTATTATTATTATTATTATTATTATTATTTGCATAGACGGATATACAAGGGCTCAGAGGAAGGAGAGAACAAGCTGGCAGCTGCCTTCTGGAAGGACACAACCCCTGCTTACTGTTTTGGAAGGATGCAAGAGGTAGAGGAAAGGAATACGAAATAAGAGAAAGAGGAAAGACAAGAGGAAAGTAAATAAGGATAATGAGAACTTAGATAACCGTAAGTATACTGGAAATAAAAAATCATCTGACAATCATAAGTCAGCCACATCTAAAGCCCCTCGCCCCCCCCCCCCCCCGTCCGTTTTTTTCTTCGCAGAATATTTTTTTTCCTTCTAACAGGAGCCTAATTAAAACAATCGTATCTTGACTAGAAAATTGGTCTGCTGTCCGTTTGTTATATATTCTTGTGGTACGTGAGGCCCTCTCGAAAAAAAGGATTCCGCACTCGCCGACATGTCTAAAGAGCGGCGCTGACTAACAGCCCCCCGGTTTGCATACAAATGGCCATCCAACAAGTGGACGAAGGGACTACCGCGACATAGCTAGGCTGGTAGGAGCATTGAACGCGCAATATAAATGTTGCATCTTCACTCCCCACAAGCGCGAAGTTGTGTTTTCGTAAACTATATTTTATTTACTACCATAACTCAATTATTACAATTCACATAAAAGCTGTACAATTAAGGTTCCCTACACTTCCATTCGCTTCATTATCTGTTGATTCTTAATAAGGTTCGGCCCAACAAAGAAACGAATTCTGAAATGTTCTCGTCAATCTTTGTTGTGACTCACTCAGTTGGTCAAGCCAGCCTTTGCCTCTCACCTCCCCGGGCACTTTAGCGGGGAGATATGTCCACTGAATACCTCATCTATCTGGTTATCAAAGAACTCCGTGACAAGGAGGTAACAAGTTTTGAAGACATGAAACCCTGAAGACGATGTAGCCGCAAAAAGGAAACTTTCGTCAGAAATACTCAGAGAAAAAGAAAATATATATTTACTAGCTGCTGACAAAAGATACCGAATGTGCTTTTTTAATAAGTGCTCTTAGGCAGTTTGTTCATTGTTTGTAGATTCTGGCAGCGGTGAGATTGCTACTGTTGTTCTGCCAACAGCGTAGGTTTGACTTTCTTTCGTAGCATTATTACTTGACACACCTTGCTTCGGTTTTCTGTGTAGCGCTCTGCGTGATGTGTCAAGATGAACTGGCAACTATATTTTCCCACATTTCCTTCGCTCTCGGAGTTGTCTGGTGGATTTGATGTGGTTATGCAAGAAAAGTCACTGTTTAGTTCCTCATAGTCAGAATGGTGGTGGTCTCAAGGAAAAGTTTGGTGGTTAGGTGGATTGAATATGTTTTGCGTTGCGTTCGATGTACTGTGACAGCAGCTGCTCAACCATGCATGCATGTGGTGAGGGATCGGAAAAGGGAGATAACCCATCCGAAATTCAAAGAAATGTAAACGTGCGGAACTGAAAAAAAAGCATCTCGTGTCTAGAAAGACAGGCGTGTGCTCCGATTTTTCAGGTGTGGACCGCAATGCACAATTGAAATACGAAGACTTACGGCTCGTCTAAAATGCGTTCTTCCATTTTTGTTTGCGCCAGTCCCCTTGATGTCCGTTATATTTTGGCTTTCACGCTTATCTTGAGGCCTAAACATTGCTTGACAACAACATAATGAACGCTCTGAAATAGCGTTCTCGACTTATTGCAATAGAGTGCTGGACTATTGGGTTGGAAAACTTGTCGTTAGCATTTCATTGTCTCTTGCTTGCGTTGTCATAAACAATAAAAAATCCAGAAGAAACCAAGTGATGATGATGTTTTCAGTATTTATTGTATACTGTGTTTTGAATTGGTCAAGACGGTGAAGTCGGCGTTGTTTCTTTTTTTTTAGTTCCGTGAAAATTGATCGGTGATGCTGTCCGGGTGTGAAGCAGTGAGATCTCTGCAAACGAATACAGGTGCACATCAACTACTTATTTTCACTTGCAATAGCGAGCTATATTTGTTCGTATCTTCATAAAAGGTTTGTGTATGTATGCTGCTCGGTTGTAATGAATTTTGATATTCTATAATAAGAAGACCTTTGCAAGTTTTTAAGCATTCATAAAGACTCGCATTACAATTGTATCAAACTGTTTCATTGCAGCACAAATAGAGTGATGTTAAAACGTTGTCAGACGCCATTACTTAACCTCATAAGTGCCGCTTTGATAGATAATTCACACTGTTTGCCAACAGACCACAAATGTGACAAAAATGTTAATTAGAACCTTCTGAAACAGTGCTAAAATTTATCAGTGTACATATAAAGCACCAAACCAACATAGTGATAAGTTATTCGCGGCAGATCTCTCTCTTGTGGTTGCGCATGACACCACTCACTTGTGCAGTAATACCACGAGAGCCTCTTTTGAACATGAATAACTTATCAGACAGAATAACTTTATCCCAAATAGAGAGTCATCAAAACAAATGAGCGCATTGAGAAAAAAAAGTGGCAAAAAGATAGAATTCAGGACTGGATGATACAGCAAGTGCACTTCTCTAATGCGCATTCAGTAACTGTGCAAACGAAACCTGCTCCACTACTTACACTTTTTGCCGATGATTGTGGGGTATCCTAGACCACCGAAGCCGTATCCGTAATTGAGAACATATGGGCTGTATCCATACCCATAGGTCGGAAAACCGTATCCATAATTGTAGCCGTAGGTGTTTAGTGAAGCTGTATATACTGGTACAGCTGCGGCACCCCAGGAGTATCCATAGGGATAACCGAGGTAACCAGCGCAGGCACAGGTGATCAAGGCAAGGATGACACAGGCACGGATCTGAGAAGATGAAATAAAGATACGATCGCAGCATCGACGCAATGAAACACTCTATTAGAACTTATTCAAAAGCATGCGTACACTTTCGGTCGAGTGTAGAGAAGACGGTGATCTAAGAAGTTTAAAGCATCTGTACAATGGCTGGCGCACACTCTTTCGAAGATAATGTCAATACAACATGAGATAGCTGCACATGCCAGCTGTATCTACAGAGGACTGGGACCTGTCTGCTACTTGAGCACCTGATAAAGCAAGAATAATGAAGAACTTCCAAAACCTTTTTTGCGGATGCCGCATGAGCCATGCTGTTAGAAGATTTGACTTGCTTTCACTCAACTTTCTCATTGGTCATTTCTCTAGTTATTCTGGCGCATAGATCTTCAGAATAGCTCGAGAAAACGTCACCCTTGAAACACATTTACACAAAATTTATATTTACATTCGTTATTTAGGCTTCCCTAAATAATGAATGGAATGACTAGCGGCATTTTAGCTGGCGGAATTTTCAGTTTATGTCAATTTTTAGAATCAACAATTCAGAAGCTCCACGGGACTGGTCAATAGACTTTCTTGAATCATCGACTTAGTGGTAAAGAATAACTGAACCACAACTCTCTTTTACTCGAATTTAGCTTGAGTATTTACGAGCAAGATCACAGTTAATTGGATAAACGTGCTTGTGAATTTCACTATTCTTTCAAATGTATACGCAAATACTGGATAAATCATCGGTTCCACAGACGATATCATGCAACCGATTTGTAAGTGCGCGTTTACACCCATGAACACATGACGGTGCTACCACTATTGCTTTGGTAACATTATAATTTCCAATGTTCTTGTTGTCCTAAAAACAAACTTGTCCAAGTGTCTTCAGAGTACTCGCCGTTGGAGTCCGGAGTGAGCTTACAACTTCAGGGCATTTCAACCTCGTGTAAAAAGACACCCCGGTCACTAAACGCTTGAAACCAGTGATGGTGGCCATTTATTCTTTCATTGATGCTTAATGCCGATGTGATCACGCCTGCTATAAAGCCGTTGTAATTATTATGATTATAAAACTGAACCTGTGGAGATCTTCAGTATTTATCTTTTTTCACAACTGGTACAAAAAAATTCTAGATTCATGACGTTTTAACATAGTGCTTCTATAAGAACAGTTCTTGAAGCTAACGTTAAATGATATCTTATAAAACATTTGTACAAACTAAAATAGTTAATTTTCGCAGTACGTGGACACGGCTACAGGTTGGAAGGAAGGGACGCCGGAACCCAACGTTAACTCACCATCGTTGTTAAGTAGCGTTCACGATATCCAGCAGTCAAACGTACTCTGTACCGAGAAGAACCCTTATATACGCACATGGAAATCGGTTGCGCCAAGAAACGTCGCGAGGAGGTCATGAATTTTCGGGCCTTCTAAGCCAACTCTGACGGGTTTGGTTCCATTTTGCTTGGACTTGAATATATCAAGTCGGGTATGTTCAGCGTTCCCAGTGACACCCCCGCACAAACGAATCAAGATAACGCGCCTAGTGCTTGTTGGAGCCGGTGCTCTGTGACCTTGAAAGGCGAAAGGTGATCAACCTGTGGCACGCTCTTTCCAGACGAAAACAAAATATCAAAACATACCTCCACACACGACTTGAGCGTGATAAACTGGTTTTGCCGACGTAGATATTAGTTTGCTTTAATTTTGCGCGTAGTGACAGGTTTGCGCTGTAGGCTTCCAAGTACTGCCATGTATGGGGCTTGCGGAAGCGCTCATTCTTTCACTGTGTTTTCTTCAGCGGTGAAGACATCAGTGGCAAAATTACTGAGATGTCCAGGAATGATCATTACGTACACGATTGTCCAAGCATACACTTATGCAGAAATAACTTGGTAATTATGTCTCAAAAATATCTCAGAAATGGTTTTTTGGTCTTACTCGCGGCGGGCGTCTATATGTTTAGTAACATTTTTGATGGCTTGACTTGGCTCGTGTATCGAGAGAGTAAGGACGCCAGGACAAGCCATTCATGACCTATGCACAAGTGGTCTTGGGTATGATATATTGCACTATAGTCTGAAACTGAGGCGTACACAGCAAGGTACAAAAAAACAGGGAAGGTGTATAAAGCCGTATCGTGTCACTGTAAAATCTTCTTACGTTGGAAAATTGTTGGAAAACTAAAAACAAACGTGACTAAGAGGAACTCTTGTGAAAGCAGAACAATGAAAAGTGTCACAAATTGCAAGAAAGGCTAGCCGCATCGCTGTCAATTTTCAGCGTTGCTCGAAGAAACGTATGTCTGTTGCGTAGCTTGTCATACAAAAAAAAAAGGTAGAAAAGTCAGTGCCGCCAGCTATCGGAAACATTGAGAACCTACATCGGGATTATTTATTGGTATGCCAGGCACGTAAAGGTGTTATACGTGCTGTGCTTCCAGCTTCGCTCCTCAAGATGTAGATGGCAGGACCGGTATGATTTTTTTCCTGTTATTAAGCCTGGCTATTACCTAGCGTGTTTTTTAAGTACACCGGCCACTTACTAATATAAACAGAGAAGTGTCAACTTACTCGTTGAAGAACAAAGTAGACATGTGAAAAAAAAACGGTGAAATGTAGTTTCTAATAAGTTGAAGGAAGCGCTGTTTTTTTTTATCTACGTACTTGAGCCACAATTCTGAACCGATTTTGGGGCATAAAAGTTATACGGGAGTGAATATAAAGAGCTATCTTGGACATTGAAACACGCAGGCATAAAAAAGGGGGGCAGCCGATCCACGAATTGAATGCTGGTTCCGGAGTGAAGCTACGTCCTAAGGCAAATAATCTGTATGTTGTAGTCGGTAACTAGTATGAAGCATAAGCAGATGCATGGACGGACGCATGAACACATAGATGGACGCATAGATCGATGAATGGACAGATCTAGTACGCTCTATTTTTAAACAATACGCTTGATCCAAGTATAAACGCTTTGTCAATGTATATGTACCACGTGTTTCGGTGCGACGGGAAGCAACAATAACGGCAACCTCAACGGACATCCTGTGAAACTAAGGAGCTTCACTTCTAAAAAAGAAAATGATGTGAACGCTGTGTTGACAGTAGCCGTAAAGCAACACGCATTGAGAACAAAACAGAAACAAAAGAAGTGCGGCCCACTCGCACACTATGTATGTTGGTAACAATGGAGTCAGTGTGCGACATAGCTTCTTCTAAGCTTTCGCTAGTGATGCCAAGACGGATGAGCTTTTCTAAGATTCACTCTTTTCTTAAAAAAGTGCTTACCAAGCCAAACACTCTCAAAGAGTGCTGCGATGTTTTATACATTTAAAAGGACCTACGGCTCACACAGCCCCGCTTGCTATCGTTCACTTTTTTTAAATGCGAAGCATTTCTTAGTGAACTTCGGCGGTTTTGAGCGTATCTATCTATCTAGCCGCCTACAACATTTAGCTCTCCTGGCTGTTTCAATTATGGTATGGATACCCAACTTGGTATGGCTTAACATGACTGTAGGGAGAACGTACGTGACTAGTCACAACATGAAAATCAGAGCATGTGTGTCATGAATGTCATGATTTACATCTCATGGTCCTGTAGCTCTTGCGGTGGTTTCGTTCACATGGCATGTTGCAAAACGGGTATTGTATGACATGGATTCATGGCGAACACAAGCAACAGACCCTAACATGAAAATTATTACATGCTTTCATGTAACAACATGACTACATGCCACGCTCATAATGCGCTGGCGGCCGTTTCGCTAGCGTCACATATACCATATTTCATTAACGGTACGTGAATGGATGACGAAGGTGCGTGACTGGTGGAAACATGATAATCATGAGTTGCGTGTCATGCGACAACATGACTACATGCCACGCTCATTTGCGCCGGCGGCCGTTTCGCTAGCTTCTCTTATAACAAATTTGGTATTATAGGACGTGAATGGATGACGAAGGCATGATACTGGTGCAAAGACGATAAACATGAGATTCGTGTCATGTAAACAACATGACTACATGCTACGCCTATGATGCGCTCGCGGCTGTTTTACTAGCTTCACATGTACCAAACACACTATTACGTGACGCGAAAGGACGACATAAGTAAATGACACATCCAAACATGATAATCATGACATGCGTGTCATGTAAAAACATGATTACATGCTACACTGATGATGTCCTCGCGGCCGTTTCGCTAGCTTCACATATGACAAATTTGGTATTACGTGACGTCAATGGATGAGGAAGGTGTTTGACTGGTGCAAACAAGATAATCATGAGACGCGTGTCATGTGAGAACTTGACTACATGCCACAGTCAAAGCGCCAAGCATTTCGACGTGACGTGGTGCGCATGCACGCTGGCGTTCATTTCGTCGCAGCACGCCAGCGTTGCCAAGCCAGGCGCCGGTCCTGCCATATTTTCGCAGGCACGCGCTGCGCTGCGTTGCTGTGACGCCTGCGCGTTTCAGCGTGTCCGCCGTCCCTCCGTCGAAAACACGGAGACGCAGTGTTGTCTGGGTAACGCACCGGCGCAAAATGTAGCATGTCGCATTTTGCGTCTGCTGCCGTCGGGCCGCGCCGGCGGACGTTGGTCGCGCCTGGCGTCAAACTATAGCGTGCTCGCGTCTTGCTAAGGTAGCGTCACTGTGCCCAGCGTGCGCGCGCGTCAACGCTGCATTGGAGTATATTGGGCCCTTCATAGTGCGCTCGCGGCGGTTTTGCTAGCTCCGCATATACAAAATTTGGTGTTACGTGACATCAATCGATGACAGAATATATGACTGGTGCAAACATGATAATCCTGACAAGCGTGTCATGTAAGAACACAACAACATACCACGCTCATAGCGTGTTCACGGCCGTTTCGCTAGCTTTACATATACTAAATTTGATATGACGTGACGGGAATAAATGAGAAGGTATACGACACATTCAAGCATGATAATCATGACATGGAAGTCATGGACGGCATCATTTACCTCCATCTCGTAACGTTGTGCTGCTTTTAAAGTGACAAATCAACATTTCTCATTCGTGCCTCGCATATCATCGATTCACAATGTACGTCAATCAGCCAATTTTTTATTTTGTTTTTTAAGGCGACAACATTCACTGCCTCATCAAAAAGATTTTGACTCTCAGCAGCGACTATCTCATGGCGTCGTGGATGAGTGACGCATAAAGTTTTTGACGTCATCATGAAATAACAAATTTTGGTATGACGTTATACAACCAACCCCACAGGATGCCGTTCTACCTTGTTCCTTTGAGCGGTGAGAAAATCCGGATGTGAAGTCTTGGCTTGTGTTGTCTATTCCCTCATTCAACGACCTAAAAGAAAAAGAAGTTCGTTTCCAACTTCAAATCATCCTGGTAAATGCGTAAGGAGTTCTGTTAGGCATTAGTTTTTTTTTTCGCGCTTTAGTGCATAGAGTCGCAAAAAGTATCTACTCACCATTCCGTTCGTATGTTAAAGCGCCAAAAGCTTATTTAGGCACTGCTGTGTTCACTCATTCGCATCCGCCTAGAACGAACCGGTAGGCTACGAAACACCGAGAATTTAAAACAAATTTGGTTGCAATATTCTTGCTGCATGTTATTATATTACATACTTTAATTTTTGTTTCAAATGTTTCAAACGCCTTCATTCACCGTAAGGTATGCTACAGATGACCGAATTTCAGCCACTATATGAAAAAACAAAACAGTCGCGCATAAATCTTTTATCTTCGGTTTATTTTGGTAAGCCCGGAATAAACTATCACGATTACTTTCATAAACACATCGGTCATGTCTCACGTCACAAGCACAGCCATTGCATCAAACCTGTATTTGCAAGAGCAAATTTATATAAACATTCACTTTTCCTTCGAACAATTGCAGAGTGGAATTTAATAATATCTTCTTCACCTTTGCTACGGAGAAAATTATGATCTTTTAGTTTATTGCGTCTGTTAATGTACGTCCTTTCGTGCTCTGCAGTATTGTACAAAATAAAATAAATAAAATATACGTGGCACAATGTGTTATAATTGGAGCTCCTCCTACTATGAATCCTGAATGCAAGCTGTTTTATGACTAAGCTCCTCCTTGTAAGTAAGAGCATAGGCGATTAAAAATGCTTTTGACCGAATCTGCAAAGGCCCGAGACTTCAATGCACCTGATGATTTCCCGTCACACTTCTCAAACTTTGACGTGGTTAGATCACAACAAAATCGAAAGTAGGGCTAGTTGGATATGCATAGTATAACTGTCAGTTCAAGCGTACGAATAAACAGAAAGGAAGAGAGGACGGACACTTGTCATCTCCTGCTTTCTGTTTATTCGTGCGCTTGAACGGACAGTTATACAACGCGATTAGATTGCTCATGTTTTTTTATATAGTGTTGGTTTGCTCTTTATGGTTAAAAGTGTTGTATTTTGTTGGCTGCGATTTAGGTTTAGTCAGCTGGATACACGGCATCACACGACATATTTGTAGATCAGTTATTCAATTGTATATGCACACCATATCTCATAAAGCATTAAGAGTATGGAAAACTCTACTGAGCTATGGTCCCGACTCATCGCGTACAGCGCTCTTTAAACACGGAGGCTGCTGTGCCTCCAGTCCCACTGAAGTAGCGCAGATTAATAGGACAGTTTTTGAGGCCTGTCAACGACGATGCGTCGATCGACTTGACAGCCGTAAATGGCAGTGCTGCGGTAAGGTGTGGTCAGTCTGCCAGAACTGTCTCGGATTCTGCGTCTCTCATAATCATATGGTTGTTCTGGGACGTTATACTCCACATATCAGAACTGTCTCAGCGCAGATCGCAATACCGCGCAGCGGCTGCGACCAGAGATGCCACGTCTAGAATAGCGGAGTTGGTGTCTTCGTAGGAAGGTGCACTGTATCGACACCTTTTCCAAACAACAGTTCCTGTAATATGGGCAATTCGCTTTGCCATCGTACAGAACCTAACTTTATACTGCCAATACCCCTCCCTGCCCGGCCGTTCTATTGTGCGTTACAAACGGTATCAGTCTCCACAGTTGCGTGGTTACACCTAAAGAACTTTCCCGCTGGTCTCAAAAAGAGTGGTATTGATACCACCAGTATTGTACCAATTATCATTACCTGGCACCGCCAGTATGAGAGAAGTATACGACGCGAAGCAGTGGTGCAGTTAAGTGGAGTGTAGGGTTAAGTGTTCAATCCACCCAAGAAATTTTGAATTTCGCTTGCGTCAGTGCTTATATATACATGCACACGAGCAAACATACGCACGACCATACATAAAGTATGACAAAATCACCCCCACCCCCGTTTCAAACAAAGTTTGTGGCTACGCGAGAAGTGTCAAGTTTTTCACGCCATTGCTCCCGTTCCTTTACTCCAACTCGTGTACAGTACCAGTGTTGGGTCTGACGAAAGAACAGCAGTACAGGCGAATGAATGCAGATGGCTTTTTTTTTTTGCTAACAACTAAGCATAGATGGGTCAACTACCAGCAATGATGTTCCAGCAAAAATATACAGAATCGCCTTGTCAGCGGCGCTTGACACACGGCGAAGCAATACCGCGTGCACACGACATATTGATAAGCTTTTACCGCTATTTCACTCTACACTGTCCACAAACTACCTACATGAATGGTCGTGCAGGAATTTACCGTACCCGTATTTTTTTGTACTTCTGTTCTATTTTAAGACTTGGTAGTTTAAGAACTTCATCGGTGTAGCCGGTACTCTCAGTGCTTTTGTTTGGCGCTTTCTAGTTCTGCCAGAAGTTTCCCCTCTCAATGGCAGACTTTGTGCACGAGTCTTTACAAAGTTCCTCTCAATGTATAGCTTTCTTCTCAAAAAAAGTTGTCCTAGTTACGTGAAATACCATTCAAGAAAGCAAGAGATTCTTTCTCTACAAAATTTAAAGCGTTAATATTGATAAAAACAATACGCCATATTCAAACCTAACAAGAGTTGACTGAAACCAAAGCTATATAGTCTTTTTTCTAGACGTAAGGCTCTTCACAATATAAACCGTAATCATCAGGAGCGACATTTGCCATCAAGCTATATATAGGCATATACACCGAATTCAAGAATATTTTCACCCAACTTCAGTTGTAGGCTTTACGCTTCCCTGGAAGATGTCAAGTAATATTCAACGAAATTCAGTGCACGTGCATCCAAGCAGCCGGAGAAAGCCACGCTCCTGAAGTGTCGGGATGATCCGGGCGCGACTGTATAATATATTCGCCACCCGTTCCTGGCAGCGGCTCTTGAAAAACAGGTTCCATACGAGGAGGTTTTTCGCTCGCCTCGGAAGCCAAGTTCTCATAAATAATTCCATCGAATAAGACAAATAGGAAGTGTACCATTCGCTGACGTTCGTTTTCAGGAAACCATCTCGACTTCCCACGTCGTGATGTCCGACAGCTAAGTGTCACTCATTTTCATTTTCTAATATCGATTAGGCGTATCATACTCACCATTTGCAGCTTCCTTGACGTCCAGAGCCCTTAACAAACTGAAAAATGCTAGGCGACGGCTTTAAGTAAAAACTAAATTCTGAAAACGTGCGCCGTGTTGTTTCTGCTCCACTACTTTAAAACACACGTGCCAGTTTTACTCTGATAACGGTGCTCGTTCAAGCACGTGCCTTAGGCACTCGTCTTTTGCTTTGACACAGAAAGAAAGAGGTGGTCTTCCTCCCCGCATTACAACTAACTAATTACAAGACCATAAGAGCCTTTCTCAGCCTATGCATAACAACTAACTACTTACAGGACGATAAGAGCTGTTCTCAACCTATGCAGAAAAAATTTGCTGTGCACGAAACTTGCGTTATGCATTTGGCTCTACGATACAGCGCCTACCGCGTTCGGAAGAGGCCATCTCACAGCGCACTTACTGAGCGCTCGGGCATCGGAGGTGCTACTGTCCGTTTCTTTACGTTTAACACGCTAACGTTTTGCCAAGATCCTTCCCACGAGCCGTCTAAGTGTTTTGCCCTGAAGATAGTCTTCAAATTCCTGCTGCTATAACTTGTATATACGACGCATACTATTCTGCATAGCTCTACTGTTTTCCCTGGTGAGCTAGCAACTTTGTCGTAAGCGTAGTATATCTACTAAGTTTTCATATTTCATGAATGACGACATTCACGAAGAAGACCACCGAATAAAAATAGCTCCGAAAGCAGTTCGGCTATTCAGAACCAGTGATTGTCTTTATAGGCCGTTATTCAAAAAATTTGGAATGGTGTAACTAGTATCATTTTCTTAAATACTGAATATTTGAGTTAACAAGAAATGCAGGAACGTGACGTGGTGAGATAAGAGCGGTGTAATACATGATTTGGTTACGCCTATAAGATGTAACTTTGAGAACAAAGGTTTAAAGTGTACACAGAAGTACTGCATTGTAATTTGGTTCGCAAGATGTACAAAGCGCCCCGCCGTGGTGGTCTAGTGGCTGAGGTACTTGGCTGCTGACCCACAGGTCACGGGTTTGAATCCCGGCTGCGGCGGCTGCATTTTCTATGGAGGCGGAAATGTAGGCCCGTGTGCTGAGATTTGGGTGCACGTTAAAGAACCCCAGGTGGTCGAAATTTCCGAAGCCCTCCACTATGGCGTCTCTCATAATCATATGGTGGTTTTGGGACGTTAAGCTCCACATATAAATCAATCAAGATGTACATAGCATTCCCTTAAGGTGTTTCCAGTGAACAAAAAGCAGTTTATGTTGACTGATACTCGATATATAACGATAAATTTTTGGAACTGAGTATCTCAATCACAATGGGTTGCTTATTCTGCTCTTGATGATGATCAATTTTAAGCACTACCTTGCATTGAGGAGCTACTAAACAAAACTGCCGTATCAAAAATTAGGTTTTGCCAATTACACTATACCTAGTTATTAAAATACCACTGCAAAGATCACAATAAGTGATTTGCCTGTACTGATCAGAAACATACTTGAGCAGACATTGTATGCTTGTATCGTGCATTTTTGTTTCTAAGTCTTTAGGTACTGTGTCCTTATGCTGGTGTGAAAGATTGTGGTGAGAGCTTTCGGCAAGTTCGAACTATGATTTAGTTTGGTCAACCATCTGTCACAAAAGTTGTGATGAAAGCATTCCGATTTTTTCTTCTTCTCTGTCACGTACCGAATAGGACGCATGTAAAAAAGACACAGTGACAAAGATCAGTACGAAGACATTTTAATATAAAGTGTTTCTTCTTGTAACACTTTAATCACAGTGGTTATCTTCGTTGAATAGATTTCTGAAAACAAGAAAAGAGAGAAATAAACTCAAGGTAAACAAAAAGTATTTGTTTAATGCCATATTTCACATATTCCTTGCCTAGACAAATATTTTTTTCTTTAAGCGTCAAACAATAGTGCCAAAAGGCTATTCCGTCCTGTCATACCAAAAGCTACACTATGACATCTGGATGTTATGTGAGCGTGCGCAAAACACAAAAAATTGTCCAGGCGGGCATGTAAAATCGAAATTTCGGGCTTTCAGTGATGAACGAACCTATCTATTCGGTAAAACTAAGGGGCCCAATAGTTTAAATAGTATGCGCCATCACATACTTCTCCAACTATGTTCACGGTGGACCTTTCAGCATTACTGCAGCGCGACACCGCCGTAATGAGAACTATTCCAAAATGTTCTTATTTGTTAAGTGAATGTAGTGTACCAGTGACACAAAATCTTCTTGCAGGCTATGCGCAAATGAATTGGACACCTCATCACGCAGAAGAACATAGCAGAGAGCATACATTTCTTGTATAGAAAGGTGAAATAGCCTGCCCCACCCAGACCATGCCCAAAGCTTAGACCATAGCTTCCCAGTCCGTAGCCGTATGTTGGTGCACAATGACCATGTCCGTAGTCAGCCATATGAAGAGAGGAAACCAAGTGCAGCGTCGTAAGTTCAGTTTGTGCCAGGAGCGCCTACATATTTGTCGAGTAGCCCTAGGGATAGCCAGTGTAGACAGCGAAAGCGCACGTGGCAAAGGTAAGGAGACAGCAGAAGCAGTCGTACAACCACTAGTAGTGTAGTGTAGTAGTACAGCCACTAAAAGAAGCAGACAAGCAGATTGTGCGCGTCGGTGAAGTTCCATTAAAAATATAAAACAGCGCATAGCCACTGAACCCAGGACAAAAGAGAAACACGCGGCACTGAACTTGCAAGTTGCAAGTTACAAGCTCAGCGCTGTGAGTCTCTCTTTTTTCCTGCGTCCTGTTTTTAGACGATTTTTGTTTTTTGTCATTGAAGCACGAACATATAGCCTAAACTCTCGGAGTAGTTTTCTGCTCGTTATGGCAGCTAACTGTTGAAAAACAGATGAAAAGATGGCAAATAGAGGAAGACATAAGTACAAACGAACTCAATATACATCAGAGTGACAAGGCTTTGCGCTGCTCTAGGATTTAGTACAAGTTGAGCGACCGTTCCTATTCATGGAGATTCCCGGTGGTTCACTTTTTCACAACAAATTATTTGATATATTTGTCCCTTCTTTTTTTCTTTTTTTATGGTTTTCGTCATCGTTGCGCAATGTGTCAGTTTGTTGTGAAACACATTTTACATCTCATCTTTTTTCTTTTTGTACTATCATCGAATAGTTTGAAAACTTTGAAAACTTGGGCTAAGTATATGTCCTAATGCAAAGCTTCCAAGTCTCCGACTGGTGGCCCGTTTAGAACAGCATGTTCACCGTATGCTGAAGTAGTTCCCTTTCTATGCAACGGATCTTAATAAAATATTCCGTTCTATTCAGCGCAACCATCCTTTTCTTACCATGATGGAATAAGGTTTCAGCAGGTGTGCTTAGGAGCAACTGATACGTCTCCATGCAGACAACCGCTTTTACAGTGTGGTCTTTACACGTGCACAGTGATGTACTGAAATCATGTTAACCATATTTATTCGCAGGGCCTAATTGCACAATTAGGGTGTCTCGTGTGCAATGGTACTTGATAAGTGTTGACTAAACTTTTGTAACAATTTTAGCCTTGGACTTGTTATGCAGTGCTGTGGAAAAATTCCCAGCATAGAAAGATGACACTTACCGCAGTACCTGACGAATCAAAATACTTCTAGCGCATATAATTTAGATGAATCACGATGTTTTTTATAATATTTCAAGGGTAAGACAACAAGCACATTTATGTGCTGTACATGTCTACTTCTGGGTTACTAAAATGGTTGACGATAAACAAACGTTCCTCTTGATTTTGGTTACACAGGTACAGGAGGATTTTTACTGCGGCTGTGTAGTTTAACCATAGTGCGTTACGAATACTTAACATATTTTTTCGCCAAGAAACGTCGACAAGAATTTTGCTTACGTTTTTGAAACCCGCATGTAATGCAATAATTATGAAGTATTGAACTTTTTCTTTCTTTCGAAAAATTCCCAATGGCACATTTATATTAAAATTTAAAATTGTTGTCGGTGAATTATTTAAGTGCTGCCCTAATTATTATCATTCACTCACATTCTCACTACATATTGTAACTATGTTTCAAGATGGTTTGTATACCAGCTATTTATAATTTTATGTAAGTTTTTGTTCATTGCTGCAATTCGTTTCCGTAATTTTTAATATACGCTTCTTGCAGACGTTTTCTATAATCCCTAGCCACGCACTTTGTGCTGCTGTTATCTCAAAACAGAAATTGTGAAAATTATAAAATCTTAGGCTTGCATTTTTAAAACTTGATTTATTTATTGAGAGGAACAGGTTAGGCTGAAGTATGTATTTTTGTACTCTATTTCCACAGGTAAAGAGAAGCGCTTACCACTGGGTTTGATAATCAGAAATATGATGAATATACGTATGACTGACAGTGTACTAAAGCGGCGGATGATCAACGGCTTACCTACATGATCGATCCTGAGAAACATTAAATTGACTTGCAGCTGAAAGAATACACCCATGCACCTATTTGTGTACCAGTTCTCAGCATATGAATTGCTATATGAAGGGTGGCAGTCTTGGGAGTGGCGACGGGTTGAAAAAGATGCCTTTGCCTCGCGAGCTTACTGAGGCATTCGCGAACCATTTTTCGCCCATTGCATAGTTTTGCTTACGGGTAAAGAAGTAGCGCAAGAAAGAGTCAGGTCGAATACCATATAGTTTTTTTGTGTGTGTGAAATTGCATAGCGTGGTTAGCCGGAAACAGTAGCCGAAGCTCTACATGAATGTTTTATTAAAAAGTACGAACATTTATATGAAATCAAATGCTTGCTTTGGAACAACCACGCAGTAATTACGAGAGTAGTGAAGAAGGTTGTCTTATAACTACCGCACAAAGAGCACTCTCGTATTTCCAAAAGGGATATACTTTCTCGTTCAATTGTGTGGTGGCCCAACATTGTCTGGTTCTTGAGAAAAATGGGCAACAAAAAAAATTTCTGACAGTGTCCGAGCATTCTTTGGGGCACCAACATTGCAGCAGTAAATGTGGTGTTTCAAAACCTCAAAAACACTGGCACGACGTCTTCGTTCGGTCATCCTCATTGCTTCTAAAAACAACCCCTACCTTTGATAACATTCCATATATATCTCTTGCAGCATTTTCTGTTGTCTTTATTATCTGATGTGTAGTACAATTTTTCTTCTTTTCAGCCTTTTGAGGCTAATTACGCTGGCCATATACAGTAATATTCTCTTCGTGAGCTATATTTAGATGAGTGAATATGTATAGTATTGAGGTAGAGAACATGTATATCTCTCTTGTTTGACTATTCAGAATGAAGTTATTTGAAATCAGAATCAGCAATGTACGCTGATTCCCACAATGCACACAAACTTAGGTTTTGTTCCAACGGTATAACAGAAAAACTCACATATTCATTATAATACCCTTTTTTGAAGACCGTGACTGAGAGCGACATGTTATTTTCTTACTTGAATACTATTACCGACATCTAGCTGTCACGCAACAATTTCATCCTTCACGGCTACCGTGAAAAAAACGGTTAAAATTGTTTCCACGCTAGGAACAATGCAGTTTCAAGTAGGACTGCATTCGTGGAGCCGCATTTACGCTCCTTCAGCAAAGTGCAAAAAAAACAACAACAACAACAACAACGTACAGTCCATTGGAAATGTGACAAATCTCAGAGCTTTTGCTATAAAAGGGTTGTCGTTTAGTCACAATAGTCAGTGTCTGCTGTGAACATCATTGTTATTTTCCACCATGGTAATAGCATAGCACTTCTACCGTAAATTGTGCGTAAGCTTTATTGCGAGCTACTATATGCATATGCCATTTTCGTTTCCCACTTGCGAAAAGCTTGTATATTGTTGTAAAGTATGCCGCGCAAAATCGGCAATATTTCTCATTCCAAAAGCATCTTCTGGCTTTTCAAAGGAAAACAAAATACAGCAGAAAGAAACACTAATTATTCCGAGACGTTAGGAAATGAGGAATTTGATATGTTTTAGAATGTAGCCCTTATAAGTCTTGAACACGGTATGTTTACAGTGAAACAAAAGTTCGCCGCGCTCAAAGAAAATACATTGAGCACTTGTTTATTCGGTCCTGTGTAACTTGGAAATCCGCATAATTGAAACGACGTTCTCTGGTTCTGGTAAGCACTCATATTGTTTATTTGCAGCGAATCCTACTTGCTATGGTTGTATTTGGCAGGACCCAGGTTAATTCCACCAATCCTTGGAGCATGTCGAAAAGAATTCGCCGCAAATGTGCACACCAAAGGAGTGAAATTAGCATTCCTTCACTGCCGAAACAACCTCGGTTATTGAAGAAAGGTGTAGTCGCGATTTCGAAAATCCCGTCTTAGGCGACCAAGGCTACAACGAGGCTTCAGCGACGGTGGAAAACTTTTTATATTCTTTTCTACTCAGTGCACGTGAAATATGTTGCGTCAGGTTCAAGCTCGTCGATTGCAAATATAGTTAAAGTGGCAAAAAATTTTGTTCAGTCTCGTTCTGTCTGCCAACCTTCAGAACCGCGTACTTGTCATCCATGATTGTTCATTAGCAAGACACATTTATTTAGCAGCAACTGCAGTTCCCGGCGTTTTCGTTTTGCCTCACAGAGCGTAGGCCATGCGAGTGCCTTCTGAACCGTGTGCACTATATGATGACCGCATCGTTAATAGCCTCAGTTTCGCACACAGCCGATGAGGCCTGCTGTGGCTCCGCTTTGTTTCTTTTTTTTTTACTTAGCACTATATATGTGCAATAGCGCCAAACTGAAAAAGAGTGAGGCCTTTTGAAGATGAAGAGCTCGAGCACCTATCCACAGGCTAGCATGAACTTCGCTTGTTCCATCAAGATGTACGAACAATCAGGAGGTGTTGATTTTCCCGCCCAAATGTATTCTCACGTGCACAAGGTCGTGCCGGCTGTGACGTAATAAGAAAACTGCATAGAACGTTTCGCGTTAGGAAAAAGTGGGTCTTGATCCATGCTCACATTGTGAACGAAGCCACAAATGACAAAAATTGATGCCTTTACACTGATCTTATGCATAATGAGTGCTAAATTTGCGTATTCGTCAAGAATGTGAAAGCGCACCGACGTAATATACATCAGTTAATTACTTCCGTGACACGTTCCATAGTTGGTTTATCAGGTATTAGGGGGATATTTTCCATTCTAATGAAGGATGAATTAACCAGCCTTCACTCGAATACTTTTTGAATACTAAAGCGTGATTTAGAAGCAAAATAAATGTGCGAGTGTATATTTATAAAACGCATCGTGAAAAGCCATGCAGGGCAGTTGGGAACAGCGTGCAGAAGACAAGTAATAGATGGGAATCGTGTAGTATAATAAAGTGAAACTGTTGTCTCATGAATACGCTACAGAATATTCATAGTTAACAAAAGCTTGTGATACGCATAGTTGTATACCTATATTTTCGCCACGCACTGGGCTCGTGTTTTTATGCAGTTTAATCTAGTACTAAATATTCTGACCACAAAGTATGATCAAACGACTAGGTTCATATTGTTACCACTTCTTTTACTGTGCTTATAGGTGCGTGCGTCTGTTATGCTGGCCCTGGCTAACCCCGTAATCGCTGTCTATTCCGGCTATCCCTATGGCTACACTGCTACAGCTCCTGCCACTTATGGTAAATACCAAGCTACTCTCTCTTCTCTGTCTTTATATGCGTATGAACTTTGCCATGGTGTGCCCTCCTAAGGCTACAGACTAGGAAGCTATGGCATGAGCACCGGAAATAATCTCGGCGGTCTGGCCTACTCCACTCTCCTGCACAAGAAGTGTGGGATTGTTACTCTATTTAACCCCGCAAGTGGCCGTATATTCAATTTGAACCTGGTACTGTTAGCGCCGCTAGAAACCGCGACGTTGAGTCGCTCGCCATCATGGCTACTAGGTCAAATAAACCAACGATGTCTAAAGTAACAAACCTCTATCAAAAACTATCAACAAATCGGAAGATTTGCCTAAAACCATGGGAAGGGCTTCCTTTTATGAGCGTCGGGCAAGTTGTAAGCACGAATTATATTTATTCACATAAACCAAAATTCTGTGAATAAAAGTTTTCAGCACAGAAGAGACAATGTTACAGCGTATGAGTCATGCGATATATTTCAGTGGCTATTCCTCTTGATAATTATTTTTGATGCTAGATATATAGGGTACTAATGGACCTTCTTAAAAAGGTGATTTTTCATACTTTTCATGCTTTTATCTCAATACGAGTTTATTAACATTCACTAAAAATATTTAGGTGATACCCTGTCGAGTAGTAAAAAAAGAAAATAAATTGCGGCTAAGACAATGTGGCTGTTTCACAAAACTTTCAGAAGTTGCATCTTTTTTTGCGTCTCTGCTAAGCCAATGTACGTAAAAAAAGTAATATATGGTTTGTGACATCACAAGAACAAAATATGAGAATAGAATGTTCTAAAACAGAATGTGTCCTTATACAACGTAATGTGTTCCTATACAACGTCAACAGGCAGACTACATACAACTTATCCCAACCTAACTTATGCTTTTCGCCAGAACAAGCCAATTTTTGGTCAAACATATTTCACTAAAATCGCCCTCATGCAGTTAGTTATCTCCCGCTCAATGTTTTGTTTGAGTAGTATCACTGGTGATTGAATTCCGGGCTGGAACGTTCAATAGGAATGACCCAGATGCGCCAGTTCTCGTCCGATCACCGAAGATAAGGAATGACCCACCAATGAAGGATAACTTGATTTCAGCCCTAAATTTTGTGAGAACTTGTATTGAAAATGTTGGTTTGGTCAGACTCTCGGTTATATAAACCGCAGTTTAGTTTGTTTTGGCTTCCTTACTCGCAAGTTTTTAAGTAAAATTTATAGCGTTAAGAAAGAGCGTGTTTTACAGAGCTGTCGACATCTACTTGAACATTCCACTTCTACTATGGTGTCTCGTCCCAATTGTAGTTTCTGTATCGTGTAATGATGTGCTGTCTCTGTATTTACCAGCACGTATGAAAGCACAAAACATTTTGTGAACATTCCTCACCTGTTGCGGAAGAATTATATTGGTGACGAGCCCTGTTGCCAGTCTAGAAACCCTTACGACCCTTACTCAACACCCTCATTGTTTTTTATAAATTCATCAACGAGAAGCCGGGAACTTCATTTTTCCGGAGCATGAAAATCTTGCAGTAAAGAGATTCAAACTCTGTGCTTTCGTTTTCATATTCCACACTAACACCATCAGTCTAAACACGTCCTCTGCAGGGCAAATGGCTGTGCTATGTTTTTCCAATCAAACCAGTCAAGTGTTTTCAGTGGCCACGTACCTGCAGACTGAATAATCTTGTCCGTTCACCTAATTTTCTGTCTCCATCTCACGCATTTTTTTTTTGGAACTTAGTCACTTGGCATTATTGACGAACGGTTATCCTGCCTACGCATTATATTCGTGCGTACCTATGTCTATTTCTTCTTCCTTATGTCAACAATGATATCCTTAACCCCCATCTGTTCTTTCACCCACGTGCTCTATTCCTGACTCTTAAGGTTGCTTTCATTTTCATTTCCATCACTCGCTGCGTTGTCCTCAACTGGTGTTGAACCCTACGTAGGTCAGTACTGGTGAGATGCAGCCGTTATACCTTCTTCTTGAGTAATAGTGGTAGAGTACCATTCATAATGTGGGAATGCTTCCCGAATGGACTCCATCCCATCCTTACTTTTCTGATTACTTTATTCTCGTGGTTCGGCTCCGTGTATACTACCTACCTTACGTATACATATTATTTTACAACTTCCACTGTCTGGTGCAAGCATCGCAAAGCACTGTTATCTTCCGAGACTGCGTCACATTGCTTTAGATTTATGCATATTAGTGTTTCATAACAATGACAGGTAACCCCGAGCAGCTCCAAAATATACGAAGGTGTTTTTGCTGAAGGACGACAAAAATATGTAAAATAAGTGCTAACCCAGTTATCAGAGCTGAAAATAGCTGCATAATTAAGGTGGTAAGGAAAACCAGCGCTCCTATCTGAGCACATGATAGAAGTTGTTACGAGTGCTTTAGTTGGAGATTTTAAAAACCACTTATTCTCTTTCCAAGAGGTAAGAAATTAAAGTCAATCACTTGTCTTTCAGAGGAGCACTGGGTGGCCGAGAACACGAGCACCGCATACGTGGCTTAGACTTCAGCTACCCAAAGTAGACGCCGAAAGCTGGCACTCCGTATCTGAGGCCGCGATGAAAAGCCGGGAGGTGATGCACAGTAGATGTCGATGCCAGTTGATTGTGGTAAACGGAATACGCTGGCGTGGCCAGTGGGTGGCCGAAGGGAAAGCCGACAAAGGCTGCAAAGGCAAAACTGGCCAGACACAGGAGGATGCAAGAGCGGATCTGCAATTTAATATTTTTTGTCATGAACACGGGTGTAACAAACAGCGGGTTGATGGTGTAAATGTCCATGCCAGCGTTGGTCAGAAAGGTGTGACATATTACATTGGGATCGAAAGGGGTAGGAAAAAGGCTGAGACACTTGTAAGATAACACAATAAACAATAAAGCGTCAAATGAAGCATTCGTTACTGAACAAGTTTTTATCTCAGCAATAAAAGCAACAGATCCTCTTTTTTTTCTCTATGCGTCTGTACCTACTGCTCCCAGTAAGGTCCCTTTTCATATACAGAGTACTATCGAGCTATGCAGCTACTGAACAATTCACTATAGAGGTTGTGTTGCATTATTCGAATTCTCTGAATTTCTTTATGCCCGAAATTGGTATTGCCAATGAAACCCACACTAACACGCCCACGCAATGACCTAAGCTTATACTGCCACCTAGGAATGTGTAAGCATGAAATAATACACACAAGTAAAGGAAATTGTTGCCCCACTGGCGCATAAATAAGTGGTTGTGAGGCCTAGAATAACAAGCAAATCATTTCCAGAACGTGTCTAGCAAAAAAGCTGAATTATATCAACTACATAAAAAGAATTGCCTTACCATGATTGAGTAAAGGGGCGTGTTTTGGAGACGAGACTGCTTATGATAGTGTTATTACGCTTGCAGTCCTTTTATACTACTTCATCCATCGTCGAACATCGCACTACTGTAAAAGCCCCCAACAGGTTTCAATGTGATAGCTATCTAGAAGTTTAAATATAGTATAAGAATCGAACCCCCTTTTTTATGAAATTGCTGCGGTACGAATCGTTTCACGCGCAGAAAACGCGTTAGAAGTTTACGATGGTCTAATGCTTGCTTTGGTTTGCATTGAACTGGGATGTTGACACAGTTTAGGCCACTGGATATGCCTATCTCGCTTCTGTAATTTATACTGGTCACGTCTTCACCGCAGAGTATTTCGTTTAGTGGCGTTCCTACAGGTTTTACAAATAACGTGTTAAGCTCATTGGAGCGTTTTTAAGGCTCCTGGATATTTGGATGCATGCATAAGCTGGTCGATGAGGCTGTCGCTGGAGACAGTAGTATGTGTTTCTAAAAGGGGTCTCGTATTCCTTGAATGCTCACCGTGTTTCAGCTTTGATATAGACAATCTCAGTTGACAAGGCGTTGGCTCCAGTGACAACCCCAGTTTAAAAATGTTCATATTTACTGCATGTGTAACTTCACATCCATACGATGGCTTTCATATTAAGTAAGCACAGTTCACCTTGATCAAAGAGTAAACGCACCTTTGTTTCGAAAGATGCAAGTACGAGATATACTTTTTTTCCTTTCAATACAACTCATTTTTATTTTTCAAAACACGAGAAACCAAGACCCCGTGAGGGTGCTTACTGGAATATTGGATTTCGCACTGTGACAACAATATTGTGCGAGTATATCATTTAGGTTTTATTTGTGGCATGCAATGAATAATAGTGATAGTCGAGCAGAAACAAAACAAAAAAGTCGGCCGTAAGCACACTTGGACACACTTCCAATGAAGATTTGCCGTAAGATTCTATGTATCTGCTTATTATCCTTCTTGCATGGCACACGTTGTGATCAGTATTGTGGGCCGTTACTGTCGGAAGTTTTAGTTGCCCAGAAACCATAATCAGCGTCGAAACGTGCCAATCATACGGATACCGTGGATGGTTTGAATTCCGGGGCGAAGTCGGCTTTAGAAAAGTGTACCTGGACACGTACAGGCGTTGCGTAAAAAACGTTCTGCTGACTCTGACTACCTCTCAACATCTTGTTGCAAGTGTCTCGTGTCTAGCGAGAACGCGAGTTCAAGAATATTCATATTCACCGCGTAATGAAACATTCGTGTGTATTCACATCCATCAGCTGCAATTGTCACTCTAATACGCCATGTATATATAGTCGGTGTCAAGGACAATTTAGTGTGAACAAACATCAAGCCATGTTGTTTCATAACGTTAGTCTAAATAGGCACTTGCGTCAGGTCAAATATACACTTTTCAGGAAAAGGCTGGGATGCATGCAAATCATCCCTGATTTCAGTGATTTGTCTCAGCATATAAAATGGCAGCAATATCATTAGATACATGAGTATAGCTCATCTTCAGAGCCACTAGGACACATTCCACTATGGTAATATTTTGTTCCTTTGCAAGAGTGAGTAGCTTTAGCTCTAAATCATCGTAGTCTACTGGTCACCATTCAAAGCTCAAGAGAGCATACATTTTCAACAAAAGGGCACGAAAAATTTAAAGAGTGTCATGAATACTGAAGTAAATTACAGTATCTTGAACACAGCGAGTGCGCATTGCTTTCCATCGATATTTTATGGGACAAAAAATACAAGAAAATTATTATATTGCCCCAAAATAAAACTACAACAAGTTTCTAGAAAGCTCAGTAATGGTTGTATTTTATTCAGTTTGTTTTACTAAACGTTATATACTTCTACAAGAGATCAATATGAAGATCCACGTAACGCAAAGAATGATATTTATTTTTACTAGCAGAATTATGCCTGCCTTCTCCTTGCTCGGGCAACTTGTGTCTTTGCCGGATACGCTGGCTACCCGTTTGGATACTCCCATATTTCACGCTGCCTACTACGCACCACTTGCTTCAGCGCCAACCAGGCATCATGCTCCCAGCTTTGGCTATGATCTTGGCTGCGGTCTTGCTGCTTACGGCTGTGGACTCGAAAGCTACGGTCTAAGCTACAGATACGGCCTCAGTGGCCTGGGCTACAGCAGCTTCCTCCGTAAGACATTTGTGCAGCCACTGCATTACGTTACATGTGTATTGTGTTACGTGTGTACGAAATCTTAGTATATTCCGTTAGCTTGTGCTCTGTAATTACACTTTGGTACAATACGATTTACTTTCCAAAATAAACGTCTACCTACTCAGAAGCTCCACCTCAGCTAATCCAATCACACTGCAGCCTTCCAGTTATCACAAAAAAAAAGCTTTTAGGCTTTAATGAGAAATCTCCCGTATGCTATTGCTTCCCTACCAAAGAACACAGTGCACTAGTTTGTAATGAGAACCAGGCTTCGGTTTTTAAATGCGAAGCATTTCTTAATGAACTTCGGCGACTTTAGGCGTCTCTATCTATCTATCTATCTATCTATCTATCTATCTATCTATCTATCTATCTATCTATCTATCTATCTATCTATCTATCTATCTATCTATCTATCTATCTATCTATCTATCTATCTATCTATCTATCTATCTATCTATCTATCTATCTATTTATCTATCTATCTATCTATCTATCTATCTATCTATCTATTTATCTATCTATCTAGCCGCCTACAACTTTGAACTCTCCTGGCTGTTTGGATATTGGTATAGATACCAAACTTAGTATGGAATAACATGTCTGTATGACCACCATATGTTACTAGTGGTGACAGACTTATCGGTTAGCGAAGATTTCTTGGTGTGGGTACGGGACTTAAGAAGAAACTTGTGGAACCGTGCAAAGGCTAACAAAGAATCATGGGACAAAGTTTCACTAGTCTATGATAAAGTACGAATAAACAATGTCTGGTACCAATGGGATGATGCAAAAAAAGACAAAGTTGCTGTACGTAACAACTCGAGTGCTTCTTCAATTGAAAAAAAAAAGCAGCGAGTCGAAGCACCGTCACTACGCCCTCGGCACCCAAATCAACCCGCCAAACCATAGTCTTCGCCAATGTGACCGCACGAAGCATTCTAAATAAATCCGAGGCTGTTTAATCGTTATTGCTTTGCATGAAACTCGACTTCTTAGCAATAACCGAAACATGGCTCACACATGACGTTAGGAATTTTGAAATTACACCGCCCGGCTATGTTATCGTACGGAAAGATAGAGCAACACGTGGAGGAGGCGTGGCCATCCTTATTAACAAAAAAATACCTTACACTGTTATGCCTGAAGCTTTCGATGTAGAGGCAATATTCTGTAAACTGATGTTTGGTTCACGTAACGTTGTTGTAGGATGTGTTTATCTAAGCCCCAATTCCGGAACAGATAGTTTGCAAGCCCTGCATGGCTACATGCAACGACATGTTGCTGGTGCAAGGGTTATCTTGTTGGGGGATTTCAATCTCCCGACTATTAACTGGGAAATATTACGAGTCCAATGCGCACGCTCGGATATACTTTTTGATTTAATGTTGTCTTTTAACCTCAGCCAGATCGTGAAAGAGCCAACACGTGTTCAAGGAACGAAATCAAACATACTTGACCTGATTTTTACAAGCGACCATTTCCCAACACATGACTCTAAAATTGAAATAATGACCGGTATATCAGACCACAAACTAGTTCTATGTACCTCCCACATTCAAAGAAGTAAAACTGATTCAGTATCACGGACCACATTAGCGGACTTCGTAAACGCTGACAATAAAACTATAATTGATTATCTTTCCTTTCAATTAGAGTCATTCGTAAATGATTCGGGTCATCCCTCCGCCGATATAGATACAGTGTGGCAATTATTTTAAAAAATTACGGCATATTCACGGGGTGAATGATGATGAATGGGCGAAGCTCCGGAGGGATTCATCGGTAAACTGTGAATCTTCCGTGTAATTCGCCCAGTCGATCATCATGTAAAGACGTGAAGAACGCTGTGTGTGTATATACACAAATCAACTTTTATTTGTTCATAGACGATGGATGGCTTGCGATGTCCCTTGCCTCGCGCGCTCGCCCATCGGGATTCTGTCTGCGAGCGCGAGCTGCTGCCGCCTTGCGCTCTCTCCGCTGTGCAGCCTTATCCATCCGGCGACTCCGGATGGATAAGGCTTCAGTTACAGAGACTGATTCGAGGTGATTTTCGTCACATGAGTCAATATGGGGTAGTTTACCGTCATCGATAGTGAAAACAGATGTAAAGTACGTGTTTAAGGACTCTGCTGTTGTGCGGTTTGTTCCCGTGATCGGTTTGTCAGTACGTTTTTTAGGGTTAAGATAATCCCAGAATTTTTTGGCGCGTTTTGAATAAAGCTCGATAGAACGTTTTTAAAATAGTGACATTTCGCCATCTTAATTTTAGATTTCATTTGAACTATGGCAGTGCAAAGTGAATTCCTAGAAGGATTAGGTTTATGCTTTAGCGATTTCCTAAGTCTTTTAACCCTGCGTTTGGCATGAATAACGTCTCGCGTTATCCGTGGGTTATGCTTATTAGTTCTTTTTGTTTTTACTGGTACGTAATTGTGAAGGCAGTGTAGTACAATGTTTTAGGGGCGAAGCTCCTTAGGGCGTGGGCTGTGCGTCCCCTGTAGCCTGTTTGTAGCCACCTCTAGTTTAGTTCTTGCAGGCTTCACTAGATGGCGGTACCGTCCCCTGTATGTAGCCACCTCTAGTTTAGTTCTTGCAGTGTTCACTAGATGGCGGTACCGTCTCCTGTATGTAGCCGCCTCTCGTTTAGTTCTTGTAGTGTTTACTAGATGGTGGTACTTGTAGCTGATGATGAAAAGATGCAAGATGTTATAAACTAGAAAGCGGTACTTGTAGTTGATGAAAGACGCGAGATCTTATAAAATAGTAATGATGTCACATATGGCGCGTGTCATTGGTTGAAGGCAATCGTTCGATTTAGTGCGGCGACGTACGCTAGGGGGAACGTTGTAATAAAATCCGTTCGCTGTTGGCGCGCGCTCGGAGTCGCCGGATGGATAAGGCTGCACAGCGGAGAGAGCGCAAGGCGGCAGCAGCGCGCGCTCGCAGACAGAATCCCGATGTGCGAGCGCGCGAGGCAAGGGACATCGCAAGCCATCCATCGTCTAAGAACAAATAAAAGTTGATTTGTGTATATACACACACAGCGTTTCTCACGTCTCTACATGATGATCGACTGGGCGAATTACACGGAAGATTCACAGTTTACCAATGAATCCCTCCGGAGCTTCACCCATTCATCATCATTCACCCCGTGAATATGCCGTAATTTTTTTTATTTCGTGCATTGCCAGGCTGCTATCATATTTGCATGTCTACTGACCTTGAGCTTTGTTCACCTGCTTGAATGTGCAAAATATGTTTGATTGGTAATTACATTTGAACTTAATGATGCAATTTTTTTGGAATGTGCCAATCCTGATCCCTCTGTCTCATCTTCAGCTCAAGGTAATTTAGGTAGATAAAATTATATAAAATAAACCCGTCTACAACGCTTCCTTCTCGCTCCATCGCCTGATGCTTTTGCCTGCTACCATGCATTATGAAATATCAATCATATAGCACACATTTATACATATAAAACATGTGCAGAAAGCGGATAGCGCTTGAGTAAAGGCGAAACAGATTGTTACTAAAGTTCACACTTACTGCCAACATGTTATATTTGCTGAAAAACTTTGTTACATAACATTTAGCTTAGGTTATTGTTTTCACGAAGCCATTGTCAAGTAGAATGTTCGGGCAAAGGAATGGTCGGGGGAAGGAATGTTCGGGCAAAGGAATGGTTAAGAATATGCGGATACCTTACAGTATTGCACCACCATTTGCCCACCCTGCTTCATACAGAAAATCAAAGCGTCTTTGCGAACCCACAAACTGCACAAAATATATGATAATTTTCTTTGGTGATTGGATGCAACATGTCCTCATGTCTTTTATAATATCACAGCCGTATATGTAAAAAACCACACAGCAAATCAGATTCTGCGCTTTATTGCTCAAATGCGAGGTTCTCTGTTCACGCTTATCATTAGAAGTCGCCTCCGGCTGGCCATTCCTCAGTTTCTGAAAAGAAGGAAATGCAATTGCCTTTAGAAGCGTATAGACCAAATAATCTTTCAAGCAGTGAAGTGACGGGAGGTATACGAAGCAAATCTGTTATGTTGCGTCAGAAAGCACTAAAAAAGTCTGCCTAATAAAAGTTCGGTTGTTATATAACTCATTATCCTACTCTGCTAAACAAGGAAGAACGTTTTTTTATTAGCGTAAGTCAATATGCCACGTTTAGAGTTTTATATTTTATATATAAAGAAGTGCGGCGATGGCATAGTGGTTAGAGCATCTGCCTCGCATGCAAGAGGTCCGTGGTTCAAATCCCAGTGCCGCGCAGTTCCCAACTGAAAAAAAAAAGATCCGCGTGTTGATAGAACTGCATTAAGAGGCCTGAGGTGCGGCCTCACCGGTAACCACCGCCGGGAACGCACTCCCTCACCAGAGAAGGATTGGCCACCCTGGTGCAGTATCTGGCCACTACCTCTCACATGCATACGTCAAATAACTCACGGCCCTCAGTTCCCAGTAGCTGCGAAGCAACTGACCATGGCGGTGGTCAGATCTGCAACGCAGAAAAGGGTGCTAAGAATCTCTGGACTACAGGCCACCTTTGGAACCTGAGCTTGGCAACGTTTAACGCTAGAACCTTATCTAGTGAGGGAAGTCTAGCTGTACTATTCGAGGAGCTAGAGGGTGTTAAATGGGATATAATAGGGCTCAGTGAGGTTAGGAAGACAGATGAGGCCTATACTGTGCAACAGAATGGGCACGTCCTTTGCTATCGGGGCTTGGCAGACAGAAGAGAAGTAGGAGTGGGGTTCCTAATTCGCAGAAACATAGCTGGCAACATAGAGGAATACTATCGCATTAATGAAAGAGTGGTAGATATTGTATTTAAACTGAATAAAAGATACCAGATGAAGGTAGTACTGGCTTACGCGCCTACATCCAGCCATGATGACGCTTCAGTTGAAAACTTCTATGAAGACGTGGAATCGGCAATGAGTAAGGTAAAAACACAGTATACTATAGTGATGGGCGACTTTAATGCAAAGGTAGAGAAGAAGCAGGCTAGAGACCAGGCAGTAGGAGATTATGGCATCGTCACTAGAAACGCCAGAGGAGAGCTACTAGTAGAGTTCGCAGAACGCAATAATTTGCGGATCTTGAATACTTTCTACGAAAAACGAGAAAACCGCAAGTGGACATGGAGGAGCCCTAATGGCGAAAATAAGAACGAAATAGACTTTATAATGACTGCACACCCAGGAATCGTGCAAGATGTGGAAGTGGTTGGCAATGTACGATGCAGTGACCATAGAATGGTACGGTCTCGATTTCGCCTAGACTTGAAGAAGGAACGACAGAAACTGATACGCAAGAAGCCAATCAATCAGCTATCACTGAGAGGGAAAGTACAGGAATTCAGATTGTGGCTGCAGAACAGGTACTCGGCTCTTAGTGAGGAAACCAACCTTAGCACAGATACACTGAATGATAATTTTATGAGTATCATTACGGAGTGTGTAGTGGAAGTAGGAGGCAGGGTAGTTAGACAGGACACTGGCAAGCTTTCCCAGGAAACGAAGAACCTAATTAGGAAGCATCAAAGCATGAAATTGTCAAGTACAACAGACAAAATAGAACTGGCAGAGCTTTCAAAGTTGATTAATAGGCGTAAAGTATGCGATGTAAGAAGGTATAACATGTAGAGAATTGAACACGCTCTGAAAAACGGAGGAGGCATCAAAGCAGTGAAGAGAAAACTTCGGATAGGCAAAAGTCGGATGTATGCACTAAGGGACAAAGAAGGCAAAATAACTCCCAATATGGATAGGATAGTTAAAACCACGCAGGAGTTTTACAGAGATCTGTACAGTAGCCGAGATAACCACGAACTTAATACTATAAGAACTAGCAGTAACCCAAATGACACCCCACCAGTAATGATAGGAGAAGTCAGAAAAGCTTTGGAGAGCATGCAAAGAGGCAAAGCTGCTGGTGAGGATCAGGTAACATCAGATCTGCTGAAAGATGGAGGACAGATTGCGTTAGAAAAACTAGCCACCCTGTTTACGAGGTGTCTCCTGACGGGAAGGGTACCAGAATCTGGGAAGAACGCTAACATCATCTTAATACATATGAAAGGAGATGACAAGAACTTGAAGAATTAGAGGCCGATCAGCTTGCTCTCTGTAGTATACAAGCTATTTACAAATGTAATTGCTAACAGAGTAAAGAAAACATAAGAATTCAATCAACCAAAGGAACAAGCAGGATTTCGAACAGGCTACTCAACAATTGACCACATACATACGATCAATCAGGTAATCGAGAAATGCTCAGAGTATAACCAACCACTATACATAGCCTTCATAGATAACGAGAAAACGTTTGATTCAGTAGAAATATCAGCCGTCATGCAGACACTGCGGAATCAGGTCGTAGATGAAGTATATATAAACATTCTGGAAGAAATCTACAGGGGATCAACTGCTACCATAGTGCTTGGAAGGATGTAAGGCGGGGGGACACAATCTCCCCATTGCTATTTACCGCGTGCTTACAGGAGGTTTTCAGAAGCCTAGAATGGGAACAGTTAGGGATAAGAGTTAATGGAGAATGTCTTAGTAACCTGCGCTTCGCCGATGACATTGCATTGCTGAGTAACTCAGGTGACGAATTGCAACTCATGATAACGGAGTTAGACAAGGAGAGCACAAAGGTGGGTCTTAAAATTTATCTGCAGAAAACGAAAGTAATGCACAACAACCTCGGAAAGGAGCAGCGCTTCGAGATAGGGAATAGTGCACTTGAACTTGTAAAAGACCATGTCTACTTAGGGCAGGTAATAACCGCAGAGCCTAACCACGAGATTGAATTAACTAGAAGAATAAGAATGGGGTGGAGTACATTCGGCAAGCACTGTCAAATTATGACAGGTAGATTGCCACTATCCCTGAAGAGGAAGGTATATAACAGCTGTATCTTGCCGGTACTTATCTACGGAGCAGAAACCTGGAGACTTACAAAGAGGGTTCAGCTTAAATTGAGGACGACGCAGCGAGCAATGCAAAGAAAAATGGTAGGTGTATCCTTAAGGGACAAGAAGAGAGCAGAGTGGATTAGGGGACAAACGGGGGTAAGGATATCGTAATTGAAATAAAGAAGAGGAAATGGACATGGGCCGGGCATGTAGCTCGTAGACAGCATAACCGCTGGTCATTAAGGGTAACTAACTGGATTCCCAGAGAAGGGAAGCGGGTTAGGGGGATACAGAAGGTTAGGTGGGCAGACGAGATTAAGAAGTTTGCGGGCATAAATTGGCAGCAGCAAGCACAGGACCGGGTTTACTGGCGGAACATGGGAGAGGCCTTTGTCCTGCAGTGGACGTAGTCAGGTTGATGATGATGATGATGATGATGATGGTATAAAGAAGCCACCTAGGAGCAAGTTCTACTTTTTAATAGTTATTCAAAAGATAAAAAAGCTGGTATTTAATAATATACAAGTTTAGGTGACTACTTTAGGGACCGAACACGTATTACTAAAATGCCTGTTCAAAAAGCATTCGTTATATAGGATGAAAGTTAGGTGTGATAAATTTAGCTTTGCGGAAAGAGATAAATAATAGTTTTTTGATAGTGGACAGATGAACTGGTTCAGAATATTATGCAGCTGTTTTATGTGTATCTTCGAAAATTCTTGCTTACATCTTTTGCAATTGCATGGCTAAAGCATCGTTATGTACTGCAGTGCACATTATTCTGAAGATCTCACTAGTTGCGGCAGTTTAATAATTGATGACGATAAGATGGTACACAAAAATATGATCAATTTTTTTAGCCATTCAGCGATGCGGCCCATGAATATTCCGAAAGGAAGCTATTTATCATTTTATGATTCCATCTGCAATTTACAATTTGTTTGCTAGCGTGCATCAAAACATATAAACTTGACATCAGAAAATGAATTGTCACCAGCAATACAAAAAGTCTTTTAGGTTCAACAATATTGATGAGTATAAAATAATATTCCAACAGAAAAGCTTCATGCAACGAAAGCAGGGTGTTCACTCACATTTCTTGCGCAGGAAGGTGCTGTAGCCCAGGCCACCGAGGCCGTATCCGTAGCTCAGGCCGTAACTGTGAAGTCCATAACCGAAAGCTGGATATCCGTAGCCAAAGCCATATACAAAGCCTGGAGCATGGTGTACGGCGGACACCGAAGTGAGTGGTGCGTGATAGGCAGCGTATGCTGGAGCAGCTTGGGAGTAGCCAAACGGGTGGCCAGCGTAGACAGCAAAGGCACAGGTGGCCAAAGCATGAATGACACAGGCTCGGATCTGGCAGTGAAATGAGTATCACTAATGTTATGACACTGCTCTTAAAGAGTACCTCGATTATTGGTCGAATTGATGATTGGTTCATATGGAGGGTTTAACGTCCCAAAACCACCATATGATTATGAGAGACTCCGTAGTGGAGGACTCCGAAAATTTAGACCTCCTGGGGTTCCTTAACGTGCGCCCAAATCTGAGCATAGGGGCTAACATCATTTTCGCCGCCATTGAAAATGCAGCGGCCGCAGCCGGGATTCAATCCCGCAACCTACGGGTTAACATCCGAGTACTTTAGCCACTAGAACACCGTGCGGGGCGATGTTGGTCAAATTGTCGAGTAAGCTAAAGGCGATGTGTGCATGCAAAATTATCACAAAGTTTTACCATCACATTACATTGTCTGATTGTCAATTGATCATCTACGTCATGACCATTGATTTGACATGACATATGGTACACACTTTCCAAAGCACGTTTTTTGACCAGAACAGAATGGCACCTGGGCCTCGACTCACGTACGGCTAAAAATTATACAATAAATAACTCGATTGCAAAAGCAGTGTTCAGCCTTTCTGTATTCGAGCCTTGAAATTTCTTTAAGCCCTTTTGACTAGCAAGTTTCAATGTATCGCCTTGAGTTCACAGCTCAAAATTATTTTAAATCAGAATGTCAAGACCGGTGTAGTCTTACCATAGTGTAGGGTCTCCTTGGCTCACCAGTAGAGTGACTGATGAGTCTAGCAGTAACTGCACGGCCCTTTTATACCAGGACCTGCTGACAACGTCCCTCTGTTTTTCCCTGATCATCGTATTCTCTTCCCATCGCGGTGTATCCCCGACCAATATAGTAGCATACCTAATGTATATTGCGAAGCATGCCATGATCCACATATCTTGCAGAGCATGCTTCGCTGTACATATGTCTTGTGTCAGGGCGATTGCAGTGGCCAATATGCGCCTACCATGAAACATCTTGCTGTTCACACATATACCTCCAGACGCAGCCGCTTTCGACACTGTGTTTTTATTGCTCGAAACCTGTGCTACGGGGGTGCTCATTATGCCAGACTAGTGGCATTCTAATCGCTTGCAATGTATTCGTATTGTTGTCTCGTCATGGCGCAAGTAACTGTTTATGTCTGCGTTTAATAATCAAACCGACAGCCGTGTACTTTCGTGTAGGCAATGTTTCTCATTCAAAAAGAAGCTACAGCTCAGAGGAACATGCCCATGTACAGTCGTATCTTTTTTACCATCCTTACATTACCTTATTTTTAGGAGATGCTGCTTTTTATCTCTCATCTACACTACCCTCACACTCTCTGCTTGTCGTTTTTATTTTACATAGTAAGAAGATAGTTTATTGTTAGGTTGCATTATTGGTTGTCTGCCCGCATACAACGTTGATGATGAAAACATGGTGCGCACCCTCCGATAGTCAATAGTCCACTTCAGACTACTACAAGCTCCAGTGCTGTCATGAAGTAGTTAGCGAACGTGTGATTGCCGAAGAACTTTGCGATCTAAACTGAGAAATGGAGAGGTCGTCTAAACTAGTGATTATAATTCCTGAGCAGAATCTGCTTTGGTGGTTGTAATGAAGTTCTTTGCGGTCAGTTCATGAGATCTGGATGGCAGCTACACACAAAAGGAGCTTCAATATGTGCGGTCTTCAGTAAAACAAACAAGTTCACCAGGACCAGATGGAGATATATACGCTGCACTTGCTAATTTGTGCGAGAAAGGAAAACACACCTGTTGGACATTTACAATAAAGTAGGCAAGAAGAAAAGGTCCCGGAAAGTTGGAAGATATCAGAAGTAGTACCATTGCTAAAACCAAGAAAGAGCTTTATGCAGTTGGAGTCGTTTAGGCTGGTTAGTTTGACAAGTTGTATTTCGAGAGTGATAGAGAAATTAATCAATGAACAAATTTTATGGTGGAAAGACATGAAACACTTCTACCAGAAAACATAGCCGGCTTAAAAAGAGGTTGATGCAGAATGGACTGTATTTTAGACTTGGTCACAGATGTGGGAACCCAACGTAAGCAAGGAAACATCAGTGTGACTGTATTCCTTGATGTCTAACGAGCATATGACACAGTGAGTCACACTCACGTTCTGGAAGGCTTGGCGTTACAGGAATTCAATGGCCAGGTACGGCGTTAGATGGCTGACTTCCTGAATCACCGGTAAATTTTTGTATTTACGCAGGAGGGTCTATTGTTAGAGCATGTCGTCAACCAAGGAGTGCCACAGGGCAGCATGCTAAGCCCTACTGCAGTCATGGCGTAGCCCCCGTATAATCTTCCACCTAACATCAGACGTTCAGTATATGCTGATGATAAAAGTATATGGACGTCTGGTCCATCGTTTTAGGATGTCCAACAAACTTTACAAGAAGAATTGAATTATATAGATTGTTTTTTATAAAAAAGAGGTATGGCACAGACTCAGGCTAAAACAACCATATTACTGTTTACATTTAAAAGACCTGGAAATTTCAAGATGATTCTGCAAAACCAGCCTATTCAAATGCAATAAACTTATAGATTTTTGGGTGTGATTATAAACCGGAGAATAACATGGTTGCCTCATGTCCAGTTCCTTGAACGAAAAGTGAATCAAGCCATTCAAATCCTCCGGGATCTCTGCGGGGCCGAATGGGGCGGTACTACAGTGTCACTATTGGCCCTACATGTTGCGCGTATACGCCTCATCAGAAACTACCAACTGCCTCTGCTGCACAGACTTCCAGCCTCCACCGAAAGGAGACTTCACTTGTTATTGGCAAGAAGCTTGAGGGTATGTCTGTGGTTGACACGGTCAACTTACAGTGCTTAAGTCTATGCAGATGCTCGAGAATCACCTTTGACAGTACTCCCAGCTAAAGTAGCATCTAGAAATCTATTTAGAATTTTCACTCAGCATGAAAGTCATCCTTCATCTGGTGCACGAACACAAAGGATGGCAACGTGACTACAGGATAGCATATTATTCCAAGCAATAGTACCAGGATTTAAATGCTGGAAACCTTCCAAACCACCTTAAGCGCTGTTGCTTCTCAACGTTATCTGTGAAATAGAGGGCATAGAGAAGAAAGCAGACATGGCGCTCCTAGTAGCCGCACAGATTGTACTTCATAATTTTCATATAATGCATAATAAAAAAAAAGATCTATACAGATGGATTGTGCGCTGAAGAAGCGTCAGCCTGTGCAGTCTTTATACCCGAAATTCAGAAAAAGAGAATGTACAAATTGCTGCACAAATCTTCATCGATGACAGCAGAATCGGTGGCTATCGTTCAAGCAGTTAAGCTTATCTGCGAGAATTCGGAGCCACGTTGGTGATATGCACGGATAGCAAACCTGCCTTTCAGCAAATCAAAAATGTGAGATTCCTTTACAAAAAAATGGTGAAATAGCTCAATATTTTGCTGGAACTGTGTGATATGCTTCTGCGCAGGGTCGCAACATCGTATTTCAATGGATACCCAGTCACATTGGAACGAAGAGAAATTAAGAGGCGGACAGCCTCGCCGAGAAAGCATTAAATTAAACACGAGATTGCGCAGTCCTTATGTCTGGGGCAAATATTCGACATTTTATAACGCAAGGAGCTAACCATTGTTCAATGGAGAAGTGGTGTGATAGCCCTAAATCAGTACTTAATGAGGTTAATCTACACATAACATTTTCTCATAGCAACAGATCTCCCACGACGCTTGGAGACAATAATCCACAAGCTTCGATTAGTAATAGCATATACAAACAGCTTCCTGCAAAAAATATGTCCATGCAACTCCCCGGAAAGCCATTGTGGTCATGCAGAAAAAAACTTTTGCCGCATTCTTGAGGTGTGCGTTATATACACGAATGAAAGAGAAAAATTAAGAAATAAATTAGCCAGTTTCGACAGACGGCCCTAACAATAAAAAAATTACTCGGACCATGGCCTGAGATGCATTTTCAGAAAAAGGCGGACATCTTCCTGACATATTTTCAGTAGAGACCGGTCTGAATAAGCGCCTGTGATGAACAGCCAGGAATTGATATATGTGAAATGTGTTAGTGCATACAGTGGTAGTAGAAAAGGGAGGTGTGCGTGTGAACAGTTTATGACTGTGTGAACTTCTGCAAGCAAAATGTGCATTCGAAGGATATTTAAACTGGTTTTAGTGTGCTATTATGTTTTTTATCATTCATTTTTGGGTGCCCTTCAGTATTAGTCTCTCTTTTTTTTTTGCTGCAGAACATATTTGTATGGAGTAGCCGAGGCAAAATGAACTTGAATCTCTCCACAGCAAAATCGTTAGAACTCAACAAAATGTGGCTTTCATTATTATGAAGGTTCTGGAGGGGTAGACTTTCCGGGAGAAGGAAGAATGACACGGGGCAAAACATTCGCAATGCCCTCTTCACTGCTGTAGATGTAAAAGACTATAGCTTACCGGTCGAATCGACCATTGTTTGCTCCCGTAGAAGCTGCCGCTTTCTTCAACCACGGTGAGATTCCACAGAAGACTACTTCTAGTTGCTTTGTTCTGCAGTGGGGAGAGAAACTTCCAGCGCGCTTATTCTCGGCATCAGATGGTAGATTAGGACATGTTGCCTAACTTTAACTATAAATAGCGAAATAATGTCAACGTTCCAGATAAGGTTTTCATTTTTATTGATATGTTGAGCGTGAGATGCGATCACTTCAACTCATTGACCCGATCATTGTCGCACGGGTACGTTTAATAAACAGAACAATAACATTCGAGGCTGTTTGTTGTTTCATACTCTGATTTATTTTGAAGATGTATTCGAACTACAAAGCGTTTATTACAGCAATGTTATTACCTAAATGCGCACTCACACCTACACTGAATTCATGCTAAATACCTTGAGTGTTCGGCAAATTTTTCTGCAAAAAAATATCCACAAAAGTCACTTTCAGTGCAACCAAGTGTGCTGCAGCCGGATTAGAACATCAGTGCAAGCGACAATTATCTATTTCTTAAACTATATTCTACAATATTAACAAAACAATCTTGTTCTGATACGCCGTCATGCTTTGTTTCGTGCATGAGCAGTATATTGATGAGGGTCGAAGGCCGCAACGCTCATGTACGTAGAAGTAAGTGCACATCTGAAAAGTGTCATGTCATTTCTACTTGATCCGAGAGGCACACTACGAGGTACGTGCTGGCTGGCGTACTAGAGTCGTCCGTTAAATGGTAAATGGAAATGCAAGAGAATAACAGTATTATGGTGAGGCTCACCAGCGTTCTTCCTTATCTCCTACACTTCCTACAAAGTATGGTATCAATATTCTTCAGTCTGACTTACTCAATAAGGACAAGATTACGTATCACAGCGTAGTGAGAGACGCCGGAAGCATACTACCCACTTAATCTGGCCCTTCATCTTTATTTCACTAAACAGGAGTCTTTTGACATCTGCCTAAATTGATGCGCACAGTTATTGCGTTTCGCCAGAATCGAAAAGGACATGCCTTCGTATTTACCAGCGCAGTAGCTTACACGTTAAGCTGCAGCGGTAGTTCATAACATTCTTTTCTTTCGCTGTATTCTTCTTTTAGATCAGTGCTTGCATCCTCCTCACCTTTGCCACGTGCGCCTTCACTGGCCACAATGGCTACCCGCTAGGCTACTCCATGGCTGCTCCAGCAAAAGCTGGTGCATATATCGCTTCACTTGCGTCAGTATCTGCTGTGCACCACGCTCCCGCCTCTGGCTACGGCTTTGTCTATGGTCTCGGCTACGGCGTACCCGGGTATGATTTTGGTCTGGGCAGCTACGGTCTCAGCTACATACAGATATAATTTCGGCAGTCTCAGCAACAGCATCTCCCTTCGCAACAAACGTTAGTGCCTTGCACCACGTAATTCCCTTCGTTGTTTTTTTTATTGATTTTTCACAATTGTAAGTTTTGGTTGGTAAGACTGCTAATGAACAACGCTATTTTGAAGGATGATGAGGTTTTAAGTATAGCCAGGTTTTGCTCTAATGACCTGAACATTCAGTTTAATTGCAGTATACTAATTTTGATTGGGTAGTTCTAAATTAGCGAATATAATTTAAAAAAACTGTTGATATTTTATGAAGTGCCCAAAACTGGAATAAAATATTCTAGGCCACCCTTTGAAACTCTATTGCATGTTTTTTCCATTTAAATATGCAGGAAAAACTCTACACTATTTGCGTTTCGTAGACAATATGGCTTCATTAGGAGTTAATAACATCGCATTTTTATTATTTTCCAGGAACACGTTGAAACAGTACCAGTGAAGATCACAATGATCATGAAAACAAGAAAGAATAGACAGCAACTATAAATACTTTCAGAAGCATGACCAGTCTCCAATTTCGTCGCGAAGCAATCCCAGCACCGCAGACATACTTCAATGCAGCTGTCTCCAGCATAGGACGAATGATTACCCTTCACACTACTTTATACTGCAAAATAGTTTCAGAACTCTTGATTGAATGTTTCAATACACAGACTACATTGAAAATTATTAGTCGTAATGTAAACGTTTGGCACTCCCTTCGCTTTAAGCAGCCCTTTCCTTTCAAATGACATCTACTGGAATATTTTAGGGGTTCTAATGACGAAATCTCCTCAAACAATCAATGGTTTTGTTTCCACGTAGGTATCCTTCTCTATTCGCAGAATGGAGACTGCAAACGGACTGATATGAACACCGCGATAAAACTTCATCTCTGCCTGCATAGCCATTTTGTACTCATGTTTCTACGAGTGTTCAAATTTTCGGCTGTAAAACAGGACTGTCAAGCTTACCTGATGTAGCGGGCCACAGCTATAACCGTTAGTCCAGCAAGGGCAAATACAGCGAAGGGGGTTGAAGTGGCATGAAGGGGGGACAGAAGTTAACCTAAACTGCCATTTGAAAGAACACACTTGACATATATCACATATGCGAGCGTGTCGCGTCAATATTCGAGATATATATCAATACTGATGAGAAATGTAGACTTTACGTTGTGGTTATGTCTTTGCACATGGTGCACTCATTGGGTACCTTACGGGATAGAAAGAATGGTTGAGGTAAGTCGCCTCTCTGTAGCTCACTCACATGAAGCATTATTCACAAGAGAGACTAAACTAGGGGAGCATTACTCAGCTGCTGACCCACAGGTCGCGGGATCGAATCACGGCTGCAGCGGCTGCATTTTCGATGGAGGTGGAAATGCTGTAGTCCTGTATGCTCAGATTTGGCGCAGATTAAAAAAACACAAGGTGGTCGAAATTTCGGGAGCCCTCCTCTACGACGTTGAATCCCACATGTCAACGAAACAATGTGAGTGAAAAATTTGGCGAAGTCACAAACATATTATTCCTTGTGATGACGTTGACGTATAGCAAACGTCTGCGAGCCACCTATGGCCAGTAAGCCATGTGCTTGAGACCCCTGTTTTATAAGATCTTGCATTGAAACCAAGAGCCTTGCATCAGTTAGTGGTTTAACAATTCTTTTTCGTATCATGTAAAAAATTAATAAATTCTCTAATGCAACAACTTGATCATTGTCGTGCAAAATTGTGTACTGTTTTTCAGATAACGTATACAAAACGCTAGAGTACAGTTCAATTGGGGAGAACTAAAATGTACCATCAAAAATACTTTGAAACAGTAATAGAAACAAGTATGATGATTTCAAGAAAAAAAGGCGCACAGTGTATGCGGAATCATTACAACTACGTTACGCGAAGCTTTTCTCAATCGTTTATGATGTGTTATGTCCGAATTGATTGAAGGAGCTGTATTTTATTCACACTTTTACAATTGTTTGGAATCACTTCGAGGAGTTCTCTACGTGCTCCGACTGGGGCCTACTCAATAATTTTAGCCGCGTGTTCTCCGACTGTACGTTTTACAACGCTACGTGAATTTACCAACATCGCAAGACAGATTTTATTCACTGATGAAAAGGCACGGTTAGTACTGTGAGCTTCAAATAATGCGGAAGACACACGATGCGAGGGGGAGGCTTGGCCTTCCCGGACCGACTTACAACAGACCAGCAGTCCTTCTTCAACAAAAAGGGAAGTTGACGTATTCATGACCCAATAAAGTGTTTTTCGTGTCTACCTGCCTATGCTATAGTTTTAACTTCTTGTTAAATACAAACCCTAGTTTGAGTGTCCTAAAACCCCGACAAGTCAAGCCATTACACATGAACCCGTTTGGAAGAAAAATGTTGTTCAGAAATCAGTTGTCCAGTGCGTTTCGGCTGCCGTGCTCCATGCATCTCCTCCTGATCATTATTATGATCACACTACACCACATGGGGCACATTGATACTGTAAAAAAATATGGAAAATGGGCAGTTATACCAGACAGATGGTTGTTTAACAAATATTTTTTCACTCCTGATGACATAAAGTATACCACAAAATAGGTTGTAGCAATAACAACGTCAATATTTGTAAACATAGGAAAAAGGACACGAATGTTTGTGACGTCTATAAAACATAATGCCATTCATGTGGATTCAACATCGTACTAAACATCAAAAGTTAGGACTATCACAAAACCAAATTTTTGTTCAAGATTGCGAGTTTTTTTATTTTATGATCTTGTTCAACCTTGTAGTAAAACTGCCAACACAGAAGATACCCGATAGAAAGATTACCATAATCTACTCTAGAATTAGTCATAAGTTGTGAAAATTTGTTCCTAGACGTTATTTCAATAAAATGGCACAATGTCAGAATGTGTCAACTATTACGCGTATCATCATCATCATCATCATCATCATCATCATCATCATCATCATCATCATCATCATCAGCCTCACTACGTCCACTGCAGGACAAAGGCCTCTCCCATGTTCCGTCAGTTAACCCGGTCTTGTGCTTGCTGCAGACAATTTATACCCACAAGCTTCTTAATCTGATCTGCCCACCTAACCTTCTGTCTCCCCTTAACGCGCTTGCCTTCTCAGGGAATCCAGTTAGTTACCCTTAACGACCAGCCTGTCTACGCGTTATCCTGTCTACGCGCTACATGCCCGGCCCAATACGCGTATACCAATGCAGAAAACCACACAGAGGGAATCTGTCGCTGAAGTTTCAGAAATCACACACAGATTTTGTGTTTCGAAGAAGTGCAAAGGAATCAAGCGAACCGGACGAGACAATTCAGGGATAATATCTTTTCTTTCAATATAATAAACATACATGTTGCGTTCTCTTCCGTATATATGGAATCGCAGCAGGAATGTACGTGATTAAAGCAAAATATTAAAGCACATGTCCAGAAGTTGAGGAAAAAAACGGGTTTTGGCACATGAAGCTATTCAATTTCAGTGCAGTAAAGCTGAATAGGAATAAAACAGAAATCATGCGTAAATTACAGACTTAATTGTCTGAATTAAACCAAGTGCGGGCTTATGAATGCTGGAGCACGTATCACTTGATATATGACCTATCACCAAGAAGGATAGTCGGTTATATATCGAATACATGGTGCATCCCTAAGCATGCGTCAGTAATTAAAAATACGTGGCATAAAAGATTCAATGTCTTGCCATATTGCCCCGCCGCGGTGGTCTAGTGGCTAAGGTACTCGGCTGCTGACCCGCAGGGCGCGGGTTCGAATCCCGGCTGCGGCGGCTGCATTTCCGATGGAGGCGGAAATGTTGTAGGCCCGTGTGCTCAGATTTGGGTGCACGTTAAAGAACCCCAGGTGGTCTAAATTTCCGGAGCCCTCCACTACGGCGTCTCTCGTAATCATATAGTGGTTTTGGGACGTTAAATTCCACATATCAATCAATCAATCAATCAATGTCTTGCCATCTTCCAAGGCATGTTTCATGTTTGATAAAAAAAGTATGGCGACTCCACAGCTCTGAAAGCTCAGGAAGTGCATCGCACAGGCACACAGCGATTCGTGTTCATGGTGTTGAATACTGCTTCGTTTAGTAAAGTGGGAATAACGCCAATGTCTGAGGAAAGCATGTACAGTTACCCCGACACTAGTAGAATCGTGCTGAGAAGATTCACACGCTCGGTGCCCGACACGTGCGCTACGTTTTGCTGTGTTTATTGATTTCTATCACGTTTTCTTTTTTCATCAAATGTAGTGACGTTGCTACGACTTAGCACCGCGTGAGCACTACACGGATGCAGATGATGCTCAGGGGGAGAGCATTCTCCACCTTGATGCGAGATAATGGCGCCCTCTCTCGTGCCCCACCTAAATCAGTGTCTATGCTTGTGACACGTTTTAGCGATTTTAAGCTAATTAATTTGATCACTTACTGGTTAAATACATTTTTTGGACCTTCTTCCTTAATCTTAAACCCAGGTTTTGGCACCGCTGGCCTTGAAATGGCCTGTAGTCGGCGTTTCACTGTGAGCGTAACGATGCCCTATGAGATGCATGGATGGAGAACAAACTGGGTACCTCATGTTTTCTGCCCTTAAAGACATAGTGGGCTCTTTAGTTTAAACTAACCGTAGCGCTTTGGCGCACGTTCTAACGCCCGTTTATACAAACTTTGACAACGAGAAGTTAATGCCTTCTAAATTGAATATCTTATTGTGAGCTCACATACAACATTGCGCTTTGAATAGCCTGAAAGCCTTTCGTTGTAGGGGACCTGCTTATCGTGTGAGTTAATTTTTCACACAAAATAGGTATGGGAAATGGTCTTAGGTGGACGTATCAAACCAAACTGCAAAGTGTACGATATACAAACGGGCTCATTGGCACATATATCGCTCAATTGTGCAATGCATGAGCATGTCTGTGGTGTGGGTATGCCAACGCTCTAAATAACTATTCATTAGGTTGATTCGGTTATAAGTTCTCTTTTAGATCCTAGCTTCTTCATTGTTATTTTCAAGAGCTATGTAATCAAGTAAATGAGTGTCTAGGCAAATTATTAAACAGAATTAAGAGAAAGTGTTTATCCAACCCCACTTTCAAGGTTTTGTGCACGTCTATTTCACTAGCCCAAAAGAAAAATCCCCGCTGAAGCTCCCTTAGAAACACTTTACGTCCAATGATACAATTAGACGCGTCATGCCGATGAATATAAAAGTGCGGTTATGCAAGAATTCAGTGGCAGAACGCACCATGTATTTTCACGTTACTGCATGTGCCCACTCTCTGTGTACATCATAAAAACGTTGCCGACAGTATCAGAAGCTTCAAGGCTGACTTCTGCGCACTTCACACAAATAATATATACAGACGCCTTGATATTCTCAAACGGTGCGTTCGTTACGATGTAAAGTTTTTCGCGAGGAGGTTTACAAACAGTATGAGATAGGTTGTAACAAAATTTTCTTGCTGCGTTAAAGGTTGTGTCTCACTTTCACCAGTAGTTGTGGCTCCATGTGATGGGAACAAATGCAATATGGCTTATGTACTTACACTGCTCTTTAGATTAATGAACCATACGTGTGACAATTTTGCTGATTTATTTTTCAGTAATGATCTTCTCAAACAATCCAGTGGATGTCCGGAACATGCAATCTTGTATACATAGTACAATATGAAAATTCATGCTAACTATGCCAGATTATATTTAAACAGTTGGCCACTTTACTTATTCAGATAGTTTGACGCTTAGTCGCAGCAGGACGTAGAGCTCTTGCAATAAGCTACGCCCTATATTTAAGAGCATTAGCACCTACCTTATTCTCACAACTTCTATATCAACTCCTCAAGATAAGCCTTTCAGAACTATAGCCGCTATATTAATCTTCAATTTTCGTTTTGAACGTTCATTTTTTTTAAATGACTGCTGCATATTCACCAATGTAAAGGCGCACTTTTTGTTTAATTTATCTCCTTTTGTTTTGTTTTTCTTTTATAAAGACAACAAAAAAGTTAAAAAAAAAGCGAATTGTTGAGCACTACACCATAGCTCTCGGGCTATGCTGTGGGCCGTGTTGAAACTATTACGTCACCGCTGCGGTATGTCTTTAAAAATACCAGGTCATTTAGCCAGGTGTTTCACATATGTTTCTCCATGTAAAAAATTAGAGACTGGTGTTTGTTTTGTTCTTACTAACATTGCATAAGTTGTGCAGAGCTGAAGCAACTTCAAATACAGTGGCTGAATACTTCTGAAAAGTGATTCCGAAATCCGCCACTGGCTCATGGCGACGTGATGAGAATCCGGGATCTATAAAAAAATTATGAAAGAAGTAGCTCCCCTGAGTTAGGCCGTGATGATGGAAATTTACTGCAAAGGCGTTGGTCAACAAAGGCAGTGGGCCGAGTCACATGGTCTTGCGTGCGTTACGGTATTTATCTCGTAAAACATATCTGCTTCTGCCATCGGCCTCTTCGATTCACGCTCAAAGTACAGCGTGTTAATAGAGGCATGTTAGGCAACCCCTTCTTTACTTTGCATTGCCTACAAAATTAGAAAGTTTAACTCTTGAGATTAGGAAAGGAATTCCCACTTGAAAAACAGCTAGCACCAGTACAGTTGTTTTTAAAAAGACCACACACTAACCAAAGAATCGTTAGTTTTAGACTGAAGAGCTCCAGTTCAACTCCAGCAAGGTAAGGTTTACAGCAGTATCAAGCTACTGTGTTCCATTTTTTTTACTGCTTGTGCCTACTATCAAGTAAGGCCCATTAATTTTAAACTGGCAGGCCAGCAAAATATCACGCATGATATATGGATGAAATATTACAGAACAACCATAAGGTTAATCCTATGAATCGCTGTTTACGCTAAGGTGAACTAGTAGTCTTCCCTCCTCGTAACGCCTGCAATAAGTCTATATATACAATGTACATATACCATGAATATTCACCTACACGGAACATTTTGATGAGAACATAGAAAATGATTCACATAACGTTTTTCTCAATGCACAAACTAATGCTATCACAATTTTGCACGAACACGCTTTTGGGAAACTCAGATTGAGCACCATTGTGCACTCATCAAATTTTATTACACTGTAGATACGTAAGTTGACATAAAACGTACATATGCGCTAATCAACGACGTTGTCATAAACAGTACAGATTACATCATTTCGACCTATCAATCATCTAAAGCAGGTTCGCTCCTTGTAACAATCATTGACACAATTGTATTGTTTCTCAGATCCGCGCCATTGTCTTTCTCGCCTGGGCCACTTGCGCTTTCGCTGGCTATGCTGGCTACCTCGGCTACTCCGTCGCTGCTCCTGCCTACGCCACCTACCACGCTCCACTTGCATCGGTATCCACTGTGCACCCCTCTCCCGCCTTCGGCTATGGCCTAGGTTGCAGCCTCGGCTACGGAGTACCTGCTTATGGCTACGGACTGGTCAGTTACGGTCTCAGTTATGGATATGGTTTCGGTGGTCTCGGCTACAGCACACTCTTTCGAAAGAAATGGGAGCTTCTCAGTCAATGATATCTTTAATTCTTTACCAGCATCACTGATACTGACCGCATAGTAGCTTAGATGCTGTGATGTTATAGTGTTAGAAAGTAGGACATTTTCTTGATAATAGAAATATAAATATTCTTGTGAAAGTTGTGCCCTTCGGAATTCTCACGTGCGATTTCTATTAAAAGAAGTGCTTTACCACTCCGATTTCAAATGCATGAAACTGTAAACTCATTTTAGGCAACACCCAAAAATATCTGATCGATCTCTTTCCTATGACTATAACTTCAATGGCTCAGGAATCTCGGCTACGTTAGCAAATACAAGTGCTCGTCTTGTCTAGAGACATGCGGTGTTAAAGAAGCTTTCAGAAGTGAAACTTTGTAGTATATATTTTAGTTAACATATATTATCAATTTTGTCCGAAATGTGTACTTTGGTTAGTGGTATTAAATCTCGCGGACATCTACCTTGCTCCGACTTTAATAAATTTATTTATTACTTTCGTCTCAGTTTTTTTTTCAGAAGCTCAAGCATATTGAGTCAGTGCATCACCACGACATGAAAGTGCAACGAAAAGAAACTGAACAGAATTTAATAAACTCTTTCGTGTTAAATTGTTCTCGACGCAGTTTTATTTGCGAGAAGCCGTGTTTTGCATTAAGACATCTATATGAATTACGCATATGATTTACCAAGGTACTTACAGTAAGGTTCCGTAGCCCTAATGCCATATCTGGTATTAAAGTTTGTCATTATGCTGCTAATATAATCGGTACAAACGGTGCCGATATTTCTTTTATTAACTCATTTTTATATGTACAATGTCGATCGCGCTGCCTTAGCAGCACCACTTGAGTGCCTAATAATTTAACAGCATGCATAGTAATCATCTATTAGAAAAATAAACAAATGACACCTACGAATGCTACTTCCAGCCAAGTCATTTTGGTATGAGGATGTAATGAGCAATTCTCCCTATTCACATGAACATTCAGATTAAAGGTGAATCTTTTCGTTAAATATGTAGCGACAAATGTAGCGACATATAACCAAGGAAAGCTACAGCGAGCATCTCAACACCGTATGAATAAAAGTATTGACGCAACACGAATTGTCACATTGAACAAAATATAGTTTCCTTTGTTAAAAACATGCATAGAATTTGTCGAACCAACATACAAGCACTGACTGGAGCTCAAGCAAAGGCGTGGAGGGTGTGCTTTGGCCTAATAAAAAACACATCAACTATAAGAAACCTTGCTGAAAGTAAGCGCTTTTCGCCTCCTGCTCTTCTGCAGCAGGAATTTCTTCGAGTCAACTTGCGTTATGCTGCCAAAGTGCCGCATCGTCCGCTTACTTCAGGAGTAGTCCTGTGTGAAGCGTCTTCCTGCTACACTATCAGAGTGTATCAATGCAAGCAGAACAATTGTGGAACATTCCTTCATGGACCATAGTCACCTTCGTGCCTGGGTTCAAGAGCAATAGACGCACACCCGGACCAGCCCTCAGATATTTCACTCTAGAGTGTTTGAAAAACCGCTACAGAGCTCATCGTCATATTTACACTGACGCCTCTGTTACATCTACATAATCCATCATTGGAGTCGGAATTCCATCTGTCAATGTAACCATCTCTGCCACTCTCAGTCATTGCACCTCATACACAGCCAATGAACTGACTGCACTGCGGGCTGCCATTATTTAAATCGTGGACCAGGCAGCAGAGTCCTGGGTCATATTCACTGACTCAAGAGCAGCGCTGCAGTAGCTGAAGTCTCCATGCACATAGTACCAACTCGTCACGTACCTGAAACACGTATGCAAGAAAGCGTGGGACCTCCATCACCGCATTGTTCTGCAGTGGATACCTGCCCACTGTGTAAAACAAGGCGACGTCCGTGCTGATGACGCTGCCAAAGCTGGACGTGACACTACAGCAGAAATCGTTGAGATGCCTTCTCGAGGCAAGACGCTGCAACGCTAGTGTCTGCACAAGCTTGGCACCTCCAACAATCTCTCCGGACAGACCCTGGCCAACTATATGGGCCTCCGTACAAGATCGATCCATCGTGTCCCTTCAGGATGCCTCGAAACCTGAGCAGGCAAGATGAAGCATGTTTACACCGTATCCAATTAAACTTTGCATGTAGGAATTACTTCAGGAAGAAAATTGAACTGTTAGACTAAGAATTTTGTGCACAATGCAACGTCGTTGAAGACATCAAGCATGTCCTCCGTGAGTGCACGATATACGCATCAGAGAGACAGTCTCTGAAGATGGCCTTTAAAATACGACCGGACATAAACTTGCAGTTCAAAAATATTCTAGGCTCATGGCAGAACAGATCCAGGGCGTTAGACTCCACAGAAGCGCTACTGACATTCTCACGTGTCACAGGATTAAACGAAACGTTGTAAATAGTGCAGTAGGTTTGAGTTACTGTTTGTGTTATGTGACTATTATGCGTGTATGCAGCTCTATGCGTTGTGTGTTTATCATTGTATATATCATTGTCATTTCTCGGCACCTGGAGTAGCATGTCAGGAGAAAAACCAGGCAAACCTTTCCAGCTCCCCATTAAAATATTTACTTCTCTCTCTCTGTTAAAGGCTTCGAAAGAGCACGAGCAATCCATACAAATTAAATGATTTGCTTCAACTCATTGAAAAATTATACCAAACTTTTATGTTGATGTGTTTTCTGCCGGAGAACATAAGAGTTTCTTCGAAAAAGTTTTTTCTTAGTTGTGGTCTGTGCACTGTAAGAAAAACTCGAATGAATGAGAATTTTTTTAAGTAAAACAATAAGTCTTACCTATTGTACTCCGATGATTTTATGCTTTTGCTTATCTCTTTCTCTACAAGGCTACTTCCATGAGCCATATTTAATTTCACACACAAGAAGTCAGACAAATCTGTAAGTTCTTCAAATTTTCTTTTCTTAGTGGATCATTTGCTTAAAAATATAATATCACAATAAAAATCGACATATAATATCGATGTCTCCAATAGACATGATGAAGGTAGGTGGTGCGCATAAGCTGAACTTTTTCATTTGAAATTTTAAGGCATTAGAGTTCGGTGTTGGTTTCAGGAGCATCATGACAATAAAAAAAAAGCTCTCAAAACTTTTGCAACCCTGCGAAGCTTCAACATATTTGCTGGCTTTCGAGTTTTCTATATTCAATATGCACGTGCAAATAATGGTTTTGAGATGTAAATTCAGACGCAGTGCCAAGAGGCTTACTTCACATAGAGCAACACGGTATGGTCTAAAAAAAGCACAACTTAGGTCATTTACGAAGATTGCATGTTTAATGAATGTACTTGAACAGCATACGTATATGTAACATGTTTTCGCTGTTCTGTACAACCGCTACCATTGCGTTAGTCCACTTTCCTCTTTAAAGGAACATAAGTTAGCAGGCCATTGAGTTTAAAGACTTAATTGCCGTCCTACAGGACTCAAGTTTATAGTATAGTGGCAAAATCCCAATGTTGTTTAGACGCCATGATTTATTTGTCATCAGAAGCAAAGTACCACTAGCGGAAATAGTGCAGCTATGAAAATTGCTGCACAAGGTAAACTTGCACAATACCTGGAAACACCTTGGTTTTTTTTTCTAAGGTATCATTCACGTGCAACCCCAAATGACTATTTCCCCGCCACGGTGGTCTAGTGGCTAAGGTACTCGGCTGCTGACCCGCAGGTCGCGGATTCCATTCCCGGCTGCGGCGGCTGCATTTCCGATGGAGGCGGAAATGTTGTAGGCCCGTGTGCTCAGATTTGGGTGCACGTTAAAGAACCCCAGGTGGTCGAAATTTCCGGAGCCCTCCACTACGGCGTCTCTCATAATCATATGGTAGTTTTGGGACGTTAAACCCCACAAATCAATCAATCAAATGACTATTTCAAATATGAGCCACTCATTTTTTTATCTTCCGAGGCATCCACATAGCTTCAGGTTCTTTATTATTTGCGAGAAGCATACACACATTCACTTCAAGAAATCTACTTTTAATCAGCAGGCCACCCAATATTCAGGCAATGAAAGAAAGTTTCCGCATTGCACACTTCCTTATTGTAACGCTTCTGAAAAAAAAGACAAAAACACTTGCGCGTACTTCAGAGAGTTTAATTATTTTACTAAAATAGAAAGCTAACTTCACCAACAGATGTCTGCCATGATATTTATAGAGTTATTGCAAAAAAATTGTTTTTTATAAGAAATATACGAGCATCATTTCTTCGTAAATAAATGAAATGAAGAAAGAGCTAGAGAAAAAGCACAGCTTCTGAATGTAGAGCTTTTCTTGGAAGCTATTCTAATGGAGGGACCAGCAGCAACCCCTATCCCTGGCTATCTTTGCAATAGATAAGTGCTTGTTTAGTTTTTACGACCCATTCCTTAGTTCAATATTGCTATTCGACGTTACCAACATGGAGCTATGTGACAGCCAAGATGATCAATTATCCTACCCTGGGCACTACCTTGAGTTCAGTAAAAAAACTGAGATTCGTTAACGTACCTTAAGTCATAATCGACGACTGTCCTCTTACTTTGTATCGATAGAAACGTAGCTGCCGTGGCTTGAAATCGAACCCACCAATCTCTGTATACGGCGACGCAGTCTCTCAGGACAAGGTAAATGGTAGTTAATTATATTGTTCACACCAATACACTGATTTGCGTGTAAGCAAGCAAACAAGCTTTTACTAGAAATTTAAACCAGATATCCGCCATTTTAATCACCCGCTCCAGAGAAATGGCTAATAAAAAAAGTAAATGAAGTCGTTCTATTTGGCAGAGCTGCTTGGTGGACTGCCGCATTTTTTTTTTACCAAGAGCCAAAATAAATGCTCCTATTACTAAACAACACATTCACGCAGTCCAGAAGGTCTACTAAGCGGCTTTAAAACTTCGCCTTCCCGTATATGTTAGCAGCCCATAGTTCTTCCATTAACGAAAACTGGGGGATGAGTTCTTTAGGACATCAATAAGGTTAGTACCTGCCTACCAACTACCCGTAAACTAATGAAAAAAAAACATTAGGAGCCTGCCAACTACGCAAAAATATTCATTAGAAATTGGACCGCCAATTCAGCAAGTAGTCGCAAAAATCACATAATAAATACAAGTGAATAGGTTGTGCCTGCCCTGTTTCGACGTTCTGCATACACAATTCTGTAAAACCTATTACACAAGATAAGTTTATTCTTTATTTCTACGGACCAAGAATTGAAGGATGGTGCTAAAAGCATTGAATAGGTCTTTCTTTCTTCATTCCCCATTACTTATTTGCACTTGAGTAACCTGACTTGGATAGTGAAAGTTTTATGAAGCGCAAGTTTGCGGAACGCTCAATTTACTTTGCTCTTAGTACGCGTTAGACTCCGTTCCTTGAGTACGTACCACTTCAAAGAGCGGAACTTTACGTGATGATGGAGCTCGCGAAAAATAAAAAGTGCGGGCAAAACATCGGCTCTGGCACTAAATGAATGGTTATGGTTGTGTCACTCATTGAGCGGCCTGCTGAGATACAGATACGCTGGCCGTCCCACGAGCATATGTAGCACGTGCCATGGGGTCGCCTGCATTTGTTTTCAAAATAATAAACTCTGGACTAGTTACCGTCTGTTGGAGGAGGTCTAATATCACCACATGATGTATAATATACAAGCGAAAATGAACACTGCCCTCGGGGAGCATCGATACATGGCTGCTCTTGTAGCATTTTTATTTTAAAGAGCTAATTATGTAAAATATAAACCTCATGCACATAGGAAGCAAAAGATAAAACGGTGACACCGTTAGCAACTTGCGTTTTGTTTTTCTTGGGTATGAATGAATAATTTTTCCTTTTTTGGTCCTACTTACTTTAGTGGTTAAGTTAGATCCTAAAACTATGCAAATATGCCACATAAGGTGTACTTTTTTGTGTGTGATCAAAGTGTGAATGCTGAGCAAATGACAATGAAGCACTAGATACTAAAACAGCATAAATAGACCCTAGTGATGAATGACATAGTGCATATTTGAATGAGGAGGGAACATTCAGTAAGTACTCATGTGATCGCTACGTCAGTAATGTGTTCTGATGGTCCTTTAGTCAACTTACGCCAAGTTGGGTTTTGGGCCTCTCAGCAACCTTCACCAAATGGGATGAGGTTCATTCATGTTAGGAGGTTTTCACGAAGGAGGACCGCTGAGTAAAACGATGCAAGGCTGGCAAAGGCGGCAGAACCTCTTGCGCAATCACAGTGTAGATCATTTTGTGTCCTTTTCCTCAGACCGCATATGCGTTGGTGCACCTGCTTCACTACACTGATTTCAAAACAATACATGTTCCTAGTACCGATTTATGGAAATGCGTTTTCATGATCTTCAAGATTAAACATTTATCTTGAGACTTCATAGCTGGTTATTTCGTTTTTACGTGACGTGCTTGTAATGTATCTTTATTGCCTGTATTCACCGCTATTATCATCCACTCGTGGTGCATCACTGTTGATGGTATACAAACACAACTGAAACTATTTGAAACTTTTGATACAGCAGCACAATAACACAACAGCGATATTGTTTATGGTGTACTTCTTCAGAGCTGCAACGTCATACCCATACAACACATTCGTTTCCGAATGGTTGAGTACTGGATAGAAAAACTTTATTTAGGTCCCTTGGGACGTGAACTAGGACGTAGCGGGCCACTGGCACGTCGGGAGAAATAGGCCTGAATTCTTCTTATTGCATTTTTAATTCTTTGTCTTCTTCTTGGAGTGTCTGCAATGAAGTGAAATAAGCAGTGTTAATTGGGTGAAAAAGAACAATCGCAAATCATTTATCAACTTTCTGTAGAAGACTGTTGCAGTATTATTACTTGGAAAAAGGCTTACCCTATGACACAATAAGTAAACTCCAAAGTATTTTCCTGGTTTTGTCTTCTGATACGTGCGTCAAAAACACTTGTTAAATGGGCGCAATGCTCAAATTGTAACGCATGCGTTTAATAACATCTCGGTAAAGAAAGCAAATTAATGGGAAAGAAGACGTACATAATTAAAATATATGTTGAAAACATTAATATATTTTTGTTTCATTTTAATTTTCTACGTTTAAGAGCCGCCCCAAAAGAAACTACTCAATAAAAAAGCTTGTGCTGGCTTTAATTGTAATGAAAGAAGGGTGACTTTTTTACAAGCTAATACGAGATGGGTGAATGGCACGAGTTGTTGCCTTATACCACAGCTTTCATACACTATTGACCTGCCTCCTAACCAAGTTTGCAGATTCACATATTTTTGGCCTTGAAAAGTTACAATGCCTAGCATAATGTTATTTGAATAAGCTGACATAATAAGATAGAGTAATAGCATTGGACTTCAGCAGGGTCCAACTCGCGTAACCTAGTTTGGACGTCATCACGTTTCACATGTCTGTCGTATTTAGAATGCAGAATTGCCACACTTGAACTGCATAGTATCATTCTTGTGCTCTCAGTCATAAAGATGTGAGAAAGGTGCGCTTGAACACTGCTACTACAACGATGCGTCTTTAAAGCCAAAGCGATGGCCTTGGTTTCATTTGAATGCTTGTTTTACACGTTATGGCTGGGTCAATGCTTCGGCGGCGTAAATTGCCCTGTAATCATTACGACAATCTACGGTGGTTACACTCACACTTCTGCAAGAATGGTGCGTAGCCGAGGCCACCAAGACCATATCCGTAGCTCAAACCATAGCTGCCAATTCTGTAGGCGTATTGAGGATATCTATCGCCATAAGTGAAAGGTGGCATGTCGTGCACCGCTGACACAGCGGCAGAAGTGGGGGCGTGGTAGGCAGCATAGGTTAGAGCAGCCACAGAGTAAGGGTAGCCAGCAAAGGCACAGCTGGCCAGGGCCAGGACAAGGCAGGTGCGAAACTGAGTAAAATAATGTAGCATCTTCGTACATTGGAATGCACCGGGTATACCAATAATACTACCGAAAAAAAACCAAGCTTAGTGAACTGCCGCTATGCAATAGCAACATCTTGTTTACATGACTTACATGATTTAGAAATTCCTAAAAGTGTCAATGTTGAGAAAACGAAACATGCTTAGTAACAATCAGTGGATGGTTTCTTTCATTTGAGGTGTTTGACCCCTATGAAATGCGTTTTAAGTGGTCAAATTTATGGGCCTCATTTGCAAAAAGTCGAGGTTTCAGGTGACTTTGAATTCGTTTGCGCAAGTGTGCTGTTCCACAGGCCTGTGGTGATTGTAAATTAATGGCCTGATTTCGACATGAAAGACAAACTTACCGGTCGTGAAAGGACGGTTGGTGAAATATACATGCACTATATGCTTTATATTAGGCAGGCTTATGGAAAATGAATCTACATAACACAGAGAATGCTTCACCCTTAAATATAGTTTTTTCACACATAAAAAAACATAGCAGATCTTTGGGCAACCTACCAAGAACCATTATTTTCAAGTTTCGGTTATAACGGAGTGCCTGAGGAGTAAAATAATGATTTAGAGCTATTCATTCGAGAACCTTTATTTTGTACCTTTGAAGAATTGTAGTCAATGTTTAGGACCCGTATAGTACTGCCGGACAAGCCGAGATTCTTACCACGACTAGAGTGTTGTGCAGTTACCGAAGCAAAGAAACTGGTGCTTTCTCTCGGCAGTCATTGTCTTTATATAGTAGATGGGTGATCTCCGCCATTCTGTCTCTTTTTAGTTGAATCAAAATTCAGAGTTTGACAAGCAACGAGGCCAGTTATTCTGGACATGTATGCGTATCTAGTTTTCTGTCTTTATCTCAAGCAAAGCAGCTGCTTGTTCTATAGCTATTTCGCACATTCCTAGCCATGAACGCACCGTTATATGACCCACCGTAAGTTACGTGCCGTGAACACCTTGATCTCTGGTCGCTGATCTCGCTGAAGCTCAAAACAGTATGAACTTCTTTTGGGTGTTGACTATTCTCAGCAAACCAAACGCGACGGCATCTAGGTGGCGCCGGAAGTTCCAGCTTTTTTTTTCATGCGCTTTTATGAGCGTGGTGCCATGCATGGTCTTCGTTTATTGCTAGTGGTGCGTATATAGCACATAGATAGTCATGAGTTTATGTTAAGCCATGAATAAATCAGATGTGGGGCTAGCGTTACCTAATGATTTACTTGTATAAAACTTACTCTTAGTGGTAACGGTACACTGAAATGGTTCTGACTTGGGCCTCTTTGTGTTCCTAAGAAAAAGTATTGTTTGACAAAAAAGCTATGTGGCAATTAGGATACAGCCTAAAAGAATTTCCGGTGAACTAATTGCGCCCTTTTTCTCGTTATTCGAAACTTTTATTTATCAAATTTGTAAGAAGGCTCACTGAAGGACTCAAAAACAAGCTGGACCAACTGACACTTGTGGACCGGTGAAACTCTTAACTCAGTCACGAAGAAAAAAAAATTATGTACACGCAATACTAATTCCCTACGAAATAAATTATTTCCACTTTCAGTTGTCTCTGCACTCAAACTTTTAGACCTTGGCCACAACATAGTAAGGCTCACAAAAATGATTCAAAATTACCTAATTTTAAATAGATGATGACAGCACCAGTCTGTCGCAAGTGGTGGATTGAGGAAATTCAAAAGTGGAAGCTTACTTCCGTTCAGCGTAATAAAGATACTTTCTAGCCAGTTCTATGCCGTCACAACTGTAATAATTTATAGGCAGGTCGAAGGATTCACTTTCATCTATTTACGCCTCTTGGTGTTTGATTCCGTCAAAGCGGCTGATTCGTGCACATGCACCGGCTGGGCTAGCCACTGAATCTTCCGAAGGCCGCGTTCGTTGGCGTTCTGCTTCCTGTTCTCTTTAACCTAAAGGCATGACCACACGTACCCGCCTCAGCACGCAGCGCGTGGCATTTTGACGCGGCACCGCGCCCTCTCCTTGTAGAAAGAGAGGATGCGCAGCTATGCGGACTTGCGGGCCTTCTAGACGACGCGACGCCGCGTCAATTAGACACGCGCCAACGCGCTACGACGCGTACGTGTGGTCAAGCTTTTATTCGGCGTGCGACTTCAGACGCAGGCATTTCGGTAGTGCTTAGCTGGTTCTGGCAGACAAATGGACAATTTTCGCGCACGCCATCTGCGCTTGCGCACCGGAAACGCTTCAACAGTGCCACCCCGAAACATTATTGGTGCATCGTGGTCTCCGAAACCTGTCGGTGGATAATTTCGGAGACAATTGGTGCAAAGAAACGCTTAAGCTACCGCGCTGTCGCGTTGACCAGAAAGATACCTAATTTGCTTTTGGTTCTCACCGCTAAGTGGAGCTGTGGAGCTAAGTGGAGGAAACCAGGCCGCAGCCGCCGCCTAGTTTCCTCACGCCGCTTGGTGCCGCCGCCGAAATTTCCAGGATGGGCACTCCACCACTGCCATAAAAGCGGCACGGGGCCGGCGCGCCACAATTCTCCGTTTTATAAATGTGTATCACGGCGCCACGGTGAATGCGCTCACCCCACGCGGTAAAGTCACATGACACCGTACAAAACTGAAGGCTCTGGTCACTCCGTTCGTCCCCAAGGTGTTCTCTGTCGTCCCCAATCTTACGAAAATGACAAATGTCAGTGAGTTTTTTCACATCACAGTGCTCTCGGTGATCGGCAAGCGCACTGCTGATGTAGATTGAGAAGGCCATAGTTTCAGCGTAAAATTCATACCATAAAACCTAGATTAGAATCTGGAGCCAGGGTCTATGCGAGTAGAAATACTTGTTGGGCTAAGTGGTAGATCTTCGCAAAAAGTAGTTTGAGCGCCATCTGCCATGGCTTGGAATTGAGAAACCCAGACTAAAAAAAACACATTACGACCACAAGCCCCAGCGTGTTTGATTGTCTCATTTGTCTTTTTGTGTATGTGTTTTATGAACGCTGGGTTTCTAGATTCCAAGCTATGTACCAACAGGCTAGACACTAGACTTTTCAACCACAATGGGATGGATGGAAGGTATCTTCTTAAGGTGGATTTCATTTTTGGCATTCGCAGCACTCGTTTACCGAGAATAAAACCAAGTGGCATTAACTTGTTCTCAATGAAATTCGCTTAATTCTTCGTAATATAAGGCTGATTCTAGGAGCGCAGTGGCACTTCGATACTGACCGAAAACCGGGACAAATTCAAATGAACTGGGGTATTATACCCGGCTAAGTATTCTTCGTGAGATCTGAAGTTAGCAAATAACAAAAAAATTAATTGTAAAAATGAATCATGCGTTTTGAATTCTGAATATCCATAATACATTTATTAAAATAAAAATTTTGTTTAAAAGAGTTAATAGTAAACACAATTTTTATACCAACGCAGGCACGTGTACTCATGCGCAGAAAGATCGTCACAGCAGTGATTCGTATACAACGGATTTCTCACTCCGCTGTAAAGATCATTCAGTGGAGAGCAGAAGAGATTTTTTTAACGCCGGGAGGTTCAGCGGATCATTGAGACGCGTTCACGTAGCTTCGTCGTCGTTTTGCAGCCACGTTGAGTGTGTCTAGGAATGACGTAATTACACAGACAATGAAGTGAAACCTATGCTGTTGCCTTGGTAAATTTCGAATTACATAAGAATAGGGATCAGTACGTGAAGGACACTTTGCCAGAACTATCGAATACCAACCGTAAATGTGCATTGCTGCCAAAACCAGGAAAGCTAGCAAGCTCCCGCCACTCTCGAGAACATGACGTACCTTGCACCGCTTCCCAACGCACACTTATACGCCCGCCTGTGAACACTGTGGGCTGGGTGAAGCTGCTTCGCGCAGAACCAAATCGAAACGGACAACATTCGTAAGCAGTTCGCTAAATAACGCAATTCGATCCTATCTGTGTACTTCTAATCATTCCCACAACAGTTGAACGACGATGCCACCTGATTTTCCTCAAGATTACATTACGAATCTGTATGAGCTTCAGCAAGCGACAGGAGCAAGAAAAAATCACCGCTCATGCACACTTCGTACAAATGGTTAACCAGCGAAAACTGAAACGTGTGATTCTGGCGTTCAGCAGCGGGTTGAACCCGACGCTGAACTGAAGCCTTTCGCAGTTATTGGTCAGATGTTCGTTCTTCAGAATGACAATAGACACACGTTTCACTTGGTCTACTACAGTGTTTATTTCACATGATTCCCATTGTGCCTCACATGAACACGTTCATGGAATAGTGTATTTAGCGGTTAAATGGTTCCACATTACGTTAATTGCATCAGTTGTTCTCGAACCACGGCGTTGTGGAGGGGTCGAGATTTTTATATTTATTTATTTATCGTAGTGAGTGCTATATTTCTCAAATCATGGTATTCTTTAAACGACATTGTTTTTCTGCTGCTTTTATAGAAGTCTTTCATCACTTTCTCAGACATATAAATATATCTGCGGGTACATACTCTTCACTCCCTTGGCGGCTAATAATGAGAATAAACGAGTGCATACGTAAAAAAACGAACCAAGTGCATTTGTTAGGAAGTTTAAGGCGACTTCCGCAACAAAAATGATACCATTTTGATAATGAAGTACTCATATATTAGCATAGCAAAAACAAGTTCATTTCTAATAGTGCGAAAACGTCTTCATTTGGAGTGAAATAGGACGCCAGATGTTTGTTCTGCCTCAACTGTTGCTTTATTTAAAATGAGTTCAGGGGTGTTGGTTTTGTAGTAGCAGCCATAGGGCTTTTTCTAAGGCTTGTTTAGTTTCTGAAATGAAATAATAAACAAAAGTAAGTGTCTCTCAAAGAACTCAGAAGAAGTAGACAAACCTAAAAAATCAGGCTTTCCAGCAACCTAGTATTTTACGTCTGCGAGGTGTAAGCTCAGTCCATCGTCGAATAATAAAAATTAAGAGTGTCAAAAAACTATTCGGAATTTCAAATAGTTTGCTGTAATGAAAATTTACCACCATGTTTTGTCACCTGAAACCTACCTTTTCCTATGTTTCAGATTTATGAGAGAATCGGAACAGTGATTACTGCAGCAGCACTTCACAACTTCAGAAATACCACCACAGCATTGATAGATTTGCTAATATTTACTAACACCCAACAAACATCCAGCAATCATTAACATCCCACATTCAAAGTAAATTTGTACGTTTCTTCATTTCTTCAAGCAAGTAGACACCACGACTCTTGCAAAGGGCAACAAAATAATAATGTGATTACAATGTTTAAAAAAAAGACTTTACTGCTATACTTACATTTTCTCTTGCGGAGGAGAAGGTTGGAATAGTGAAAAGGAGAGCCGAGGCCATAACCATAGTTGAGGCCGTAAGCGCCTAGGCCGTATCCGTAGCCATAGTGTCCTAGGCCATAGCCGAGAGCTCCGACATCGTATCCGTAGACCGGAGCAGGGCCAGCCACTAGTTGAGCAGCGTGGTATGCAGGAAAAGGGGGCACGGCGTGAGTAACCGCAGCAATCACTGCAACGGCTGGAGCTGAAGCCAACACTGGGGCTGCGGCCACAGTGGCAACCGTTGGAGTAGCCTGGTAGGTGTCGACGTGGGTCACGGTTGGAGCAGCAGCGTGAGCGGTCGCAACCTTGGTGACGGCAGGCGTAGCAGCTACGACAGGGGCGGCATGATACGTAGTATCTACTCTGGTAACAGCAGGCGTAGCGTGGACCGTGGCTACCTTGGGAACGGCTGGACCAGCCTCGACTGTCGTCACCTTAGTGACCACTGGAGCCGCGTGGTAAGTGTCCACATTGGTGACAGTGGAGGTCGGACCGGCAGCAGCGGATGGAGCTGCGGCAACGCTGGTAACAACCGGGGCAGCGTGGTAGGTGTCCACTTTAGTGACGGTTGCCGCTGGGGCGGCGGCAACAGTGGCAACCGCTGGAGCTGCATGGTACGTCACAGCTGGAGCGGCTGCGACTACCGGGGTGAAGGCTGGGGCTGTCAGGTAGGGGAGAGTGGCTGGAGCGGCTACGTATCCGAACCCAAGACCTGCTGGGACGACTGGATGACCCAGAGCCCCGGCAACAAGGGCCAAGATGAGGCTGGTATAAAACTGGATAGAGGATAGTAACATAGGCTTGAACCATCAAAGTTCTCTTGAACATGAAACAATGAGAGCCTGTTTAGGCACGCTGTGCGAGTAAACATGTCTGAAAATGTAATTAACATTTCAGATTCTGCACTTGACACAAGGTGCGTTCAATAGCAGAAACGACTTCATATTCTCCAGAACTTACCGAATGATTTGTCCTGAGTGAAAATAAAAGAAAATTTGTTAAATTGAGCCCTGCCTTCCCTGAATTCATTGAAATTCAAACGTTGGGACACACAAGAAAGCACGTCCCATCTTCTAAAGTATTTTCATACTACACTAATTGCCATGATGAAAATTGTTACAAGATTTACCACAAGATCCAAATCCATTTATCTGAAGCGTTTAATATAAAACATTGATACTTACGGCAACTATTGCTGCTGGTAGGTGCAGTCCTGGGAAGGAGAAATTGTACTCCTGAAGTTTCCATATATCTACAGGCTTTTACACAGGTCCAACTGACTATGCTCACATTAGAGCGTTAAGAAACAACCATCAAGATACTGCAGCATCTATGCAATCAAGGTTAAAAAAGAGTTGTTTACTTCACCGTGAGAATTCTCTTTCGCGATAGTTAGGTATCGCGAAAGGTATCGCAATACTCTTGGCAAATGAAGAGGAAAAAAATCAGTGGAGTGCGAAGTTATGTCGAAACTAATAATCTTCCCCAAGAACGTGCCCGCACTAAAAATTGAGTGGTGCAGCGAGACACCGTTTCACAGTTAAAAGCAGCGTTATTTTCATTAGGTTCATAAGTGAAAATATCTTCTTACTCAAGCACCGCACACGTATTGCCATTATATACGCTTCCAGAAAAATACTATTTTAGAATCTAGCGCTTTTGGTAAATTCAGCGTTTTGAAAGAAGTCTCACTTGCATGTGGAAATGTGCCTAGTTTTTATGGTGTACCATCGTTGCACTACAGGTTATTTACGTCACACTCCTTATGGGGGTAAATACACTTATCAATGCCTGAAGTAATAACGATGATTCTTTCAGTAACAGAAAACGCCGCCGGGTTAACCTAACCAACGATAAGGAAACCACGTGTCAATTAGCACTTTTATTGCACTTCATGACCCTATTTTTACTTTAATATATATAGATTCAGTCTTAGTTCTCTTTTAGGTTGGTTTGTTCACACTTATGTAACTTGACTCATTATTTATTCGCTGATGATTCAAGCTAACTTGATACATAGCTTCCTTACCTCCACATTAACTTGAATCATTTGGCATACGTTGCTTGACAGTTGATTCAATTTGCGGCACTTAGACTCATACCTAAATTGCTCGAAATATTCGTGAATTCGACTATCTTCATTTCATTTACTTTTCAATCAAAATCAAGCACCTTCATTCACTCTTCATTCATGCCCAATTTTATTGAGTCAGCCTTTGCTAACACCTAACTCATTTGACTAGAAAACTTCATGAATGAAACAGGCAGTTACGCGAAGGATATGATAGGGGACATTATTTGTTATTCTTGCTGCAGTATAGTCATTATCATCATAATCAGCTTGACTACGTCCACTGTAGGACACAGTTCTCTCCCGTGTTCCGCCAGTTCACCCGGTCCTGTGCTTGCTGCTGCCATATTATACCCGCAAACTTCTTTATCTCACCTGCCCACCTAAACTTATGTCTCCACCTAATCCACTTGACTTCTCTGGGAATCCAGTTAGTTACCCTTAATAACCAGCCGTTATCCTCTCTACGTGCTACATGCCCAACCCATGTCCATTTCCTTTTCTTGATTTCAACGATGATATCCTTAACCCTGTTTGTACACTAATCCAATCTGCTCTCTTCTTGTCTCTTAAGGTTCCACCTACCATTTTTCTTTCTATTGCTCGCTGCGTCGTCCTCAATTTAAGCTGAAACCTCTTTGTAAGTCTCCAGGTTTCTGCTCCGTAGCTAGACACCACGGCAAGACACAGCTGTTATATACCTTCCGCTTGAGGGATAGTGGGAATATACTTTTCAAGCTTGAGAATGCTTGCAAAATGTGCTCTACCCCATTCTTATTCTTCTTGTTACTTCAATTTTGTGGTTCGGCTCCGCGGTTATTACCTGCGCTAAGTAGACATAGTCTTTTGCAAATTGAAGTACACTATTACTTATCTCGAAGCGTTGCTCTCTTCCGAGGTTGTTCTACATAACTTTCGTTTTCCGCAGATTAATTTTAAGACCCACCTTTCTGCTCTCCTTGTCTAAGTCCATGATCATGAGTTGCAATTCGTCCCCTGAGTTACTCAGCAATGCAATGTCATCGGTGAAGCGCAGATTACTAGGGTACTCTACATTAACTCTTATTCCTAGCTGTTCCCATTCTAGGCTTCTGAAAACCTTCTGTAAGCACGCGGTAAATAGCATTGGGGAGATTGTGTCCCCCGCCCTACACCATTCTTGATTGGTATTCTGTTGCTTTCTTTATGAAGTATTATGGTAGCAGTTGATCCCCTGTAGATTTCTTGCAGGGTGTTTTTATATACTCCATGGACGCCCTGATTCCACAGTGTCTGCCTGACGGCTGATATTTCTACTGAATCAAACGCCTTCTCGTAATCTAGGAAGGCCTCTTCGAAATTCTGCTTGTTCCTTTGGTTGATTGAATTCTAATGTTTTCTCTACTCTGTTAGCAATTACCTTTGTAAATAGCTTGTATACTACAGAGAGCAAGCTGATCGGCCAGTAATTCTTGAAGTCTTTGTCATCGCATTTATTATGTGTTAAGATGACGCCAGCATTCTTCCAAAACTATGGTACTCTTCCCGTCAGGAGACACCTCGTAAACAGGGTGGCTGGTTTTTCAAACACAATCTGTTCTTTATCTTTCAGCAGATCTGATGTTACCTGATCCTTACCAGCAGCTTTGCCACTTTGCATGCTCTCAAAAGCTTTTCTCACTTCTTCTATCATTACTAGAGGTGTGTCATCTGGGTTACTGCTAGTTCTTATAGTATTAAGGTCATGGTTGCCCCGGATACTGCACAGATCTCTGTAAAACTCCTCCGCTATTTTAACAATCCTATCCATATTCGGCCTTCTTTGTCCCTAAGTCCATACATCCGATTTCACCTATCTCAAGTTTCTTCCTCACTGCTTTGACGCTTCCTCCGTTTTTCAGAGCGTGTTTAATTCTCTCCATGTTATACCTTACACATAGCATACTTTACGCCTTTTAATCAACTTCGAAAACTCTGCTGGTTCTATTATGTCTGTTGTACTTGAGACTTTCATGATTTGACGCTTCTTAATGAGATTCTTCGTTTCCTGGGAAAGCTTGCCAGTGTCCTGTCTAACTACCCTGCCTCAAACATCCACTGCACACTCCGTAATGATACTCGTCAGATAATCATTCATTGTATCTGCGCTGAGGTTGGTTTCCTCACTAAGAGCCGAGTACCTGTTTTGAAGCAAGACTCTGAATTCCTGTACTTTCCCTCTCAGTGCTAACCCATTGATTAGCTTCTTGCGTATCAGTTTCTATTGTTCCTTCTTCAAGTGTAAACGAATTCGAGACCGTACCGTACTATGGTCACTGCATCGTACCTCGCCAACCACTTCCACATTCTGCACGATGCCTGGGTGTGCACTCATTATAAAGTCTATTTCGTTTGTATTTTCTCCATTAGGGCTCCTCCATGTCCACTTGCGGTTTCCTCGTTTTCGGTAGTAGGTATTGAAGATTCGTAAATAATTATGTTCTTCGAATTGTATTAGTAGCTCTCCTCTGGCGTTTCTAGTACCGATTACATGATCTTCTACTGCCTGGTCTCCAGCCAGCTTGTTCCCTACATCGGCATTAAAGTCTCCCATCAGTAGTATGGCATACTGTGTTTTTACCTTACTCATTGCCCATTTTATGTCTTCATAAAAGCTTTCAACTGAAGATTTATTATGGCTTGATGTAGGCGCGTATGCCTGTACCACTTTCAACTTGTATATTTTATTCAGTTTAATTTCGATACCTACCACCCTTTCATCAATGCTACAGTAATCTTCTATATTGTCACCTATGTTTCTATAAATTAAGAACCCCGCTGACAGCTCTCTTCTGTCAGCCAAGCCGCAATAGCACAAGACATGCCCATTCTGTAGGACCGTAAAGGCCTCATCTATCCTCCTAACCTCACTGAGCCCTATTATATCCCATTTAACACCCTCTAGCTCCTTGAATAGTACAGCTGGACTTCCCTCACAGGATAAGGTTCTAGCGTTAAACGTGGCCAAGTTCAGGTTCCAATGGCGGCCTGTCTGGATCTAGAGATTCTTAGCACCCTCTGCTGCGTTTCAGATCTGTCCGCCGCCGTGGTCAGTTGCTTCGCAGCTGCTGGGGAATGAGGGCCGTGAGTTAATTGACGCGTGCATGTGGGATTTAGTGGGCAGAGACTGCACCAGGGTGGCCAATCCTTCTGTGGTGAGGGAGTGCGTTCCAGGCGGTAGTTACCTATGAGGCTGCACCCCAGGCCTCTTAGTGCAGTGCCATCACCACGCGGTTTTTTATGCACTTGGGAGCTGCACGGCACCGGGATTTGAACCATGGACCTTTTGCAAGCGAGGCAGATGCTCTAATCACCATGCCATCGCCCCAGGAGTGAGTTACTACCTAAACTGATATAATTAAAGGGGGCGGATAAGAACCATTTTTTGGTGATACGTAAAACAACAACGTACGAATTGCGCCTCCGGTCCACTACTTGTGCGAGACGGGGGAATAAATAAATGAAAAATGCGTACTTTGTTAAAATATTTGACATTCATTATGTAAATATGCACTCTCGATTCCCTTTTCTCGGCATTCATTCATTACCTTGCTTATTTTGATTGGCATTGCCTCCCTTAAGGTTCGCAGTAATGTAAATTCCTTTATTTTATATTTTTTTACAGTATTTAAATGTGCTTTGATTTATATTCCCCCAGATTGCTATAATTACTTACAATTGCACGGCACCAGATACTTAATACCAGTTAGCTTCACGAAGTTCTCAGGAACGGTAGTTGCCTAACAATGGCGCATGTAGGGCCTTTACCAGATTGTAATATAACAAGCATGTATATGCTATCAGTGAACGGCCTTTGGTATTCAGTGTGATTGTAATGGATATCCCGTCACTGCTTTAGATAAACGTTACGAATGGCCAGGTTGCCCAGCCTTAAGCAGGCCTTTGTGATATCAAAAATTGTTGTAGCACCCAAAGTGGGCAAGAAAAGGACAGAAAACATGACAGTGAGAGCAGTATTTTCTATTCTTCGGGCTCAGTTCTTATTACACAGCTCTAATTTCTTTCTCACTTGCCCAAACCGCCGCTCTTTACGACAACCTTAATAATTATACGTGAGACAAGTCAGAGATGCAGTTTCACTGAACACGACAGATAAATGTTTTGCGACACTTATGACAAGAGCGTTTTAATGCGCTATATGCGCCATCCCATCACTGCAGAAGACATTAGTGGCATAGCACGTCGTACAGAACACCCTGTATAGCACGTGTGTCCGTCGTTGTAAGCGCTTACAAAGAGTCTTCGGTCATTTTTCTTGCTCACTTGGCCATCTAACGCTCTGATATTGGCTAATATCCAAAGGAATGCATTTGATACAACGATATTCAGCTGTATTGTTCTGCTAAAGCATGTAATCCTTCGGCATTCAACACAGACGTCACTCTCTCGCTTTATTTCTGCTCAAGACTTACCTGTCATCGATGCTTTGAAATTGGGCCAATAGTTCACAAAATTGTAGAACACTACCCAAGAACCTTTCAGAATGACCAACGCTGTGACGCTGGGCACATTTCCTATCAGCTTTTTTATTATGTGCAAGAATATAACCGGCATAATTATATTGCGCGTCGCCCAATATTTCTTGGAACGGCTGAAATCAGATATCTTTTTAACAAAGAAGCGAATATATGGAGCGCAATTTTACCAACAATTGTATTACCGACACTTGTACGAGCGCCAAGCATGCGGGAACAATAATACCGAAGGCGGGGGCAGTTGTGGCCGTTATCCGGTGACACCACCGGTGAATAGGACAGAACACGAGCACTACATGCCTATCGGTTACTCAAAGGGCGAGGAAAGCACTTTTGCGCGTACCGAGGGTGACCGATTTTTTTCGAATGCTCTTACCTCCGACTTCACTTCTGTCGTGCATGAGTACACACTGGCTTTATCATTTCTTGTTTTCTCCCTCATTTCAGTATTGAAAGTCTCAGTAGTCGACCAGATGCCATTCCAGCTAACGTTCAATCCTTCTTTCATTTTGATATTTACCTCTTTTGCCTCTCTTTTATGGTGGGTGTTCATGTCGTGGCCCTAACAGCAGGTGTGCACAGTAAATACTAGCAAATGTTTGCATGCATTTCATAGCGTGAGTTATAGTGCATATTTGCATGCAGTGTACTTCCAACCAATGCCTACTTATAACTCGTGCTAGTGTAGGAGCCTACAAACGGTATAAAACAAATGAAAAAAAGAGGATTAGACGTTTTAATCACATAAATAATACTTCTTGTCCCGCGATGAACTTCTTTCGCATACCGAGAGAGAACGAGGTCGGAATGCAGCTATTATTTTTCCTTTTAATTATCCTATTTTTTATGTCTACTGACTGGCATTGGTGAGCATGGTAGAGTGTATTGCAAAATGTTGACGTTTGGCAGCAGAGCCGCCCTTTCGGTTGTATACCTCTTTCTAAGCTCCACATATACCACGTCCACAAAGTATTGTTTAGAAGACTCCACGCTACCGTGGGGTCTCATAGTCTGCATCTAACTGGAGTGGCCTGCTGGGACGGCTGTAAACCTTGTCGCATGGGAGTAACTGCTTTTAATGCAAAACATAATTGTATCCAGCTCAATAACTCTCACTTAGTCACGTTCAGTATCTTCAAGAAATTGTTTCCAGCCAGTTAGCTTTGAAATCAATGTTCTCGTTTGCACTTGCATTCTTGGGTGTTGCATGAGAACCGGGTAATGGTCACTCCCTCGCGTTTCGAGTTCTGTACACCAGTTCATATGTCGTTCAATTTCAGGAGAGGCTATAGCGAAATCTAGACAGCTGGCATAATCATAAGCTTTTATAAACGTTACTGATCTATCATTAAGTAGAACAGACCACAGCAACCAACTGCTTTTTCAAATGTTTTCCCACGTGAATCGGTAAGAGTACTTCCTTCGTATTTGATGTATCGATTCGCATCTGATTTATCTAGTCCTTCTAAATGTGTTTCATTTTTTGAGGGCCGAAGCTCTTCTTTGTCCCTTGTCCTGAGTCACGCGTAACCAGCAGTATTTCCCGAACAGTGTAATAATAGATGGCGCTGTCTCAGTCATGCTTCTCGTCTTCTTTTCTAGATAGCTTTGGTCCGATAAATGTGCGTGCAATAGGACAGACGAAAGCACAGACAGACAAAAAAATAAACGAACGAACGGACGGACGGAAGGACGGAAGGACGGACCGACAGAAAGACAGACAGACAGACCGTTAGACAGACAGACATACGGATGAATGAACGGACGGACGGACAGACAGAAATACAGACAAGCGAATGAACGGATGGACGGACAGACAGTTGGATGTACGGATGGACGAATGGACGCATGGACGGCTACGCAGACAGTCAGATAGACAGACGAATGAATGGACGCTTCACCCCACTTATCATCATTCACTCCATGTGTATTATTTGATTTTTTTCTTTTGAGTATTGCCAGGCTGCTATCATATTTTGATGTCTACTGCCCTTGAGCTTTGCTCACTTGCTCGATTGGACGAAAAATGTTTCATTGCTTATAACATTTGAACCAGTAATAATGATATTTTGTTTTTCGAATGCGCCACCCCTGATCCCTCTGCCTGGTCTTAAGCTCAAGGTAAATCAGGGAAAATCAATTTTAAAAAATACCCATCTATAAGGATTACTTCTAGCTCCATAGCCTAACGTGTTTGCCTGCTACCATGCATCATGAAATATCAATCACATAGCACAAACAATACACCATAGAACATGTGCAGAAGGCGCATAGTGCTTAAGTAATGGCGAAAGAGATGTTACTGAAATTCAAATTTACTGCCAATATTTGTATATTTGTTACAAATATTGTTACGTAGCTTTTAGCTTTGGGTAACGTATTCAAGAAGTCATTGTCACGTAGAATGTCTTGGTAAAAGAATGTCCTGGTATGGTCAAGAATATGCAGATACCTTACAGTATGGAACCACCATTTACCTTCCCTGCTTCCTATGGGAAGTAATATACTGCACATACTGCACAATATATATGGTAATTTCCTTAGGTGATTGGCTGCAACATATCTTCAGTTCTTTTATAATATCCCATTCATCCATGTAAAAAACTACAACAAATCAGATTCTGCGCTTTATTGCTCAAATTTGAAGTTATCTGATTCCCCTTATCAATAGAAATCACATCCAATCGTGCACTTCTAAGTTTATGAAAAGAAAAAAATACAATTGCATTTAGAAAGCGAATAAACCAAATAAACATTTAGGCAGTGAAGTTATGAGAGGTATAAAAAGTGAAACTGTTATGCTCCTTCAGAAAGCATTACAAAGTTTGCCTAATAAAGTCCGGTTGTTGTGTAATCCATTATTTTACTCCGCTAAAGAAGCAAGAACGTTCTTCATTAAAGTTAATCATTGTGCGACGATTAGAGTTTCAAATTTTATAAATATAGAAGCCACCTAGGAGCAAGTTTTACTTTTGAGTAGTCATTCAAAGATATAAATATCCGGTATTTTAATATTAGACTAATTTACGTGACTATTATCGCGCCCAAGGCGCATTAGTTACTGAAATGCCCTTTCAAAAAGCATCACTCTAAAGAAAAGAAAGCGATAATGCAGAAACGGGCTCCGTTTCTCTTTCGGCGCGGGGATTTTCTCCCTTTTGGGCGCCTTACCCGTTGCGCCCTATCCCGGAAAGGACCAAAGGTGTATCGTTTCTCCTTCAGTTTCTCCTCAACCACGGAATTTTGAGCCTCTCAGAAGGAGGAAGAAGTGTCCCTTTAGAAAAACCGCTTGTTTCTGCGCTCTGTATTTTTAGTGAAACAATGGGTTTTTCGAGGTGCCTTGCCTCTTCGTCTTGCAGTGATGGCCACTGAGCATGCCAAAATCCCACCTGGTCAGAGGTCCTCACACCCGTCGACCACAACGAAGCGAGCGGGCTCCCTCAGTGACACTGAAGACACTTATTTGTATTCTATGTCGGAAGACAACACATCCGATAACAGCTTTATACCTGTCCGGGGTAAGAGGGCGAATAGAAGGACTTCGAATAAATAAGCATCAAATCCTGTAACTACAGCGACTGTACAGTCAAGGTCTGCGCGCTGGCCGCACATCATCATCTTGATGCCCGAAAATCTTTCAAGCAACCTGCGACTTCTGAACAGGCAAGCCCTTTCCGTTGCTCCGGAATGTGTGGTGCCTAATCAAATTAAGGACGTAAGAGTAAACCAAAGGAAGAATATTCTCGCCTTAGACGCGAACGATGTGAGTGCGCTAGGACAGCTGCAGCAAATGACTGAGCTAAGCGGCATTGAAATGCGCCGCTTTATCCCGATAAATGATAAATCAATTGCCAGTTTAATTTATGACATCGACATTGCCATTCCTAATGTTGACTTACCTACCCTATTCAAGCCTCAAGCGAGGGACTTGACAAGTGCAGCGCCTTGGAAATACGCGCTGCGTTAAAGTGTTTTTCAAGAGAGTTGCATACCGTCCCACGTTAAAGGTCGACATTTCCGACATCCGGTTCGACCATTCACCCAAAAGTCACTTCAATGTCATGGGTGATTCAAGCTAGGACACGTCAAGGGCGTATGCCCCAACTCACGACTGTGTCCCCGTTGCGCTGAACCTCATGCCGAAGACGCCTGTCGGGCGACTACTCGGAAGTGCGCCACGCTGCCTCGTCGAAAGACTCTCCTCGAATCCAAAAGGAGCGCGCAGTTTTCAGACAAATCACACGAGACAGCTCGACACACAGGGAGGCAGCCGAAGTAGTCCGGCGTCGGCCTCGACGTCGGCATCATCGAAACTCTTCAAGGAAGGCACATTCCAGAAATGTCAGTTCCCACTATTTAGCGGTTCCACTCAGTAGCGCCTTGAAAAGACCCACCACTTCTACGAAAGAAGCGGAGAAGCCTCCTTCTCGAGAGGAATGGCCTGCACTCCTGACCCGCCCTTCTGCCAAGGAACCTCGGCAGGTTACGGCCACACCAGAGCTGTCTCCAGCCATTGAAGATTTGCCTAAAACAGATCGTCCAGTGATCTCGGCGCTGCGTTCCCTCATAGAAGCCATCCGAGCGATATTAGTCGACTTGAAGACAGCACCTGCTCGAAGTGCACTTGGAGTATTAGACGCCCTAAGCCCAGTGCTTGAATCTCTCAACTAGGAAGATGACTACTCACACCTCATCATTTCGTAAAGAAGCAAGGCTGCATCCTTCATCCAATGAAACGCCAGAGGACTAAAATCACGCCTTTCAGAATTTCGTCAGCTACGCTTACAAACATGTTTCCACTCATCGTCATTTGTGAACCCAATTTGTCGAAACCTATAAGAATTTCCGGGTATGAAACTGTCGTGTCTTCGACAAACGGCGCGTACAGCAAAATCATCGTCTTTATTCGTATTGAACTGACGTATCTTGTGCAACCAATTGCTCCTCACGATGACAATCAGTATGCCTGCATCACTGCGAAAAAGAACAAACTCAAGTTTACTCTCATAGGCGTTATATATTGCCGTCGAATAATCTCGATTACAGTAGATTAGCGGATATTTTGAGAATGTGTCCTGCACCATGGATCATGAAGGTGATTTCAATGCGCACCTTCGCGCAAGGGGAAGTACGGGGACAAATCCAAGAGGACGCAGGTTAGCAAACATCGCCTAAAACAATGGTCTCATTCTCCGGAACGACGGTAGCTCCACGTTTCTTCGAGGGGTGACATACGGCAGCTGTCTCGACCTTGCTTTTAGCTCCAACTCCCTCGCGAGATACGTCAAGTGGTTTCCAGATGTTGAGACACGAGGAAGTGATCACATTCCAGTATACTTTAACATGAAAGGCTAGTCTAGTTGTGGTCCACGGACGACCATTCGAGCAGTCGAATGGACCAACTTCAAATCTGACGTGGAAGATGCTTGCAGCAATGACCTACGATCTGGGTTAGAGTAAACAAAAGTACAATGCAAAACGCTACTCACACTATGACGATATCGTCCGCACGAAATGACTGTGACATAGAATTGGAGCGACTCCGAGCACTTCTCCGGGCGGAGCGTCGGTATCGGCGTACAAAATTAATTCCCAATTTTAGGACAGCCAGGAGGATGTAAAAGAAGATTCGGCGTCACATGAATAGATTACCGTAGGAATGATGGACAACGTTTTGCCAGTCACTAGACCTTCGAGAGCCACTCTCACAGATTTGGAAAACGGTGCATGGTCTGCGTCACCCTACTAAACAGCGTTTTCCATTCAAACCACTCGCACTCTTTCAAGGGTGGCAAGACATTCATGTCACAGAAGAGTTCTGTGCGCAGATCGCCAGCCAAGCCACTCGTCCATATTCTTCAGTGAGAGGTGACGTCCCCCGTTCCCGTGACTACCACAATGACCTCCCTTTTACAATAGAGGAGCTTGAGATGGTACTAGTTCTCTGCAGGCGTTAATCTTCTCCGGGTTCAGATGGTATTCCGTACAGAGCCTTGTGCAACCTTAGGGAAGGTGCAAGGAGAGAGTTGTTGAGCCTTTACAACATCTCACGGAAGGATGGAAATGTCTCTGATGACTGGAAAGGAAGCCGCTTGGTACCCATCTTGAAGCAGGGCAAATCCCCACTCGAACTCGCCGTATACCGCCCAATAGCAATTGCCAGCTGCGTAAGGAAGATAATGGTAAGGATGATACTAAACCGCATGGAGTGATATCTTGAATACTACAAGATTTATCCGAATTCCATGACTGATTTTCGACGCGACCGCTCTTCCAGTGACAATGTCGTTGATCTTGTTTCGTACGTTCTGCACGAAAAATCCCGTAAGCGACTATCTACAGCTTTGTTTCTAGATGTGAAAGGCGCGTATGATAATGTAATACATGAAGCGATTTTGGGTTCTCTTGCGGTGGTTGGCCTTGGTGGTCGAGACTTTCGGTGGATCTTGAGTTACCTGGCTGCAAGATCATTATTTGTGTTAACAGAAGATGGCCCAACTACGCGATGCTATACGTCCAGGGGTGTTCCTCAAGGCGGAGTTCTTAGCCCGACGCTATTAAATCTTGCACTAATTGGTTTTGCTGAATACTTGCCAAGTGCTATTAAAATCTCAATATACGCAGACGACATCCGTGTCTCAACTTCAGCAGTCACACGTCCTCAGATACGTTCCCGGCTTCAAAGAGCAGCAACTATGATTGCCAACTAATTGTTAAAACAAGGTTTCAGCATATCACCAGAAAATTGTGTGCTAGTGGCCTTCACTCGCAAAGCATTGACCCTTACGTCATCTTAATCTGCGAGCGACCGATTTCTTACGCCAGAAACCACCGATTTCTGGGCATCATTATTGATAGGGGCCCCTGTTGGAGTCCGCATGTGGCCTATATAAGGAAGCACCTGACCACTATTTCCTAATTGTTCAAGTTTCTGGCAGGAAAGACGTGGGGGATGTCAGTAGAAGAATTGTTGGAGCTCTACAGAGTCCTGTTTCTCGGTTTCCTGAGATATAGCTTGCCCTTGCTTAGCAATACGTGCAATACCAATGTTCGTGTTCTACAGGCAGAACAAGCGCAAACATTGAGAGTGTGCATTGGTCTGCCCAGATGTATGTCAACAGAGGTAACAATTGCACTTGCTGGTGACTATTTAATACAAACTCACGTTCTTGTAGAAGTCATGAAAACGTGCATCAGACACTTTGCACGTGCTCCTTGTCGTCACCTTGCACTGTTGCCTTCGGAGAAGCGCCAAGCATTGTTCGCTAAAATGATTGTTAAGTACAACGAAAAACTTCCCTCGAGCTTCACTCCTGCATCTCAACCATCGATACCGTCTTGGTGTCTTATTTGACCCACAGTGCATCTTAGTGTACCAGGGATCCAGAGGAAACCTGAGCTTTCATCGGCCGTGCTGAAACAACTGTCTCATTTCTTTTGCATGAGAAATATTCAGGCAGTGTACATATAAATACCGATGGCTCCACGAACCACCAGTGTTCGTCAGGTGCAGTAGTTGTCCCAGCAAGAGGTGTTGCCATCAGCTTTAGGACTGACCATACGACGGCATCTACAGCAGCGGAACTAGCTGTTTTGCGCACTGCACTTTGTGTGATCAATCAAAAACCACCGCAACAATGGTCGATTTCCAGCGACTCAAGGGTGCCCTACAATATGTGCTCTCATCACTGCGTCGCGGGCCGTACGAACAGCTTGTTTTCGAAATTCGATGCCTTCTCCACACTTCACACGAGAAGAGGCATCATTTGACGTTTCAGTGGCTGCCACGTTACTGTGGCGTCTTAGAAAACGAACAAGCCAATACTGCCGCGCGGGCAGCTCTTGAAGGAACACGAGAAGTCATTCCACTTGCGCGGAGTAATATTTGACGACGTGCACGTGAAATCACGTTTTCGCTATGGTGCCCACCAAGCAACGAGACGTATCGTCAACACGATCTGTCCTCTTTGGTGGCTCTTCGCATGCCCACTGGGCTCAGCCGAAGAGAAACCACCCTTCTTCATCGCTAATGGCTAGGAGTGGCATTTACAAAATCTTACTCCTTTGCCATAGGAATGGCCGACAACGCTCTCTGCGATGCCTGTCATTGCGAAGAGACGCTACACCACATCCTGTGTGACTTGTCGTTGTATGACATCCAGAGACAGTCACTGGCGTTCGTTCTCGCGTGCATCGACAACAGCCAAATGTTTGTGGACACTATTCTGTCATGTGCCCGAGAGAAGACATTGCAACAGAAGGCGACAAAAGCTATGTTGAAATTCCTACGTGACACAGACTTGAACAAGCGGCTGTAACAGCAAAGTCACACTCTGCTAAAGACAAGACTGGACTATGACTGAGTGTGCGTGCGTGTGCTGCCGAATGTGCTGTGTTTATCTCTCTTCCCTTTCTGCTCTCTATCTTTCATCTCCCCCGTCTCCCTCCCATGCGCAGGGTAGCAAACTGGCTGCCTGTATGCTGGTTAAACTCCCCGTTGTTCTTTTCCTCCTATTTTCCTTCCTTCCTATACAGAGTCCAGAGGGTCAACTACGCGGCTTTTGAACTTGGCCTTCCCGTACCATATGAGAGCAGCCCATGGTACGGGCTGCTTCCCAGTTCTCCTTCTTCCATCAACGAGAACTGGGGAGGAGTTCTTTAGGACATACATAAAGTTAGTACCTGCCTACCAACTAGCTGTGAAATATTACAAAAAAGCCCTTGGATGCGCGCTAACTACGCATAAAACATTCATATGAAGTTGCGTTGCCGATTGGGTATGTAATCGCAAAGGGCACTTCTAGAATACAAGTAAATGAGTTTCGCCTGCCTTGTTTTGCCTGTCTGCATTTATATTTCTGTAAAAACTGTAAAAGATCTTTAAATTCTGTAAAAACACAAGCTGATTTTATTCTTTATTTGTACGGGCTTAGAATTGAAGTGTGGGAGCTAAAAAGCGTTGAATGTGTGTCTTTTTTCATTCCCTATTAGGTTCGTGCACTTGAGGTACCTGACTTGGATACTGAAAGCTTTATGAAGCGCAAAGTTTGCGGAAATGGTCAAGTTCCTTTGATCTTAGTACGTGCTAGACTCCTTGAGTACGTGCCTTTTAAGAGAGCAGAACATTACGTGATTCCGTAGAGCTTGCCAAGAATGTAACATTGCATGCAAAGCACCGGCTCTTGCACTGAACGGATGGTTATGGTTGTGTCACCCGCTGGTGGGACAGAAACACGCTGGCTGTCTCGCCAGTATATATGACACATGCCATGGGGTCACCTGCATTATTTTGAAGATGACAAACTTTGTAACTGCTGCTGTCTTTTATACAAGGCATAATACCACCTTATGACGTATAACATACTAGCGAAAATGAACACTACCCTCGGGTTGCATCGATACATGGCTGCTTTTGTAGCATTTTCTTTTAAAGATCTAATTGTACTAAATATAAACTTCATGTACCTCATGTCATAGGAAGCAAAAGATGAAGCGATGACGCCTTTCACAACTTGCGTTTTCTTACACTTGAGTATGACTCAACAATTTATCTTTTTTGGTCCTATATACTACACTGGTGAATTTGGATCCTAAAACTATGCAAATATGCCACATGAGGTGTACTTTTTTATGTGTGAGCAAAGTGTAGATGCTGAGAAAATGACAATGAGGCACTGGATATTAAAACAGTGTGAATAGACGCTAGTGATGAATGATATTGTGCATATTTGAATCAGGAGCAGAGATTTTGCAAGTACTCCTGCGATCAATGCTTCAATCATGTGTTCCGGTCGTCTGTCGGTAAACTTGCTTTATATCGGGTTTTGGGTTTCCCAGCAAGCTCCACCAAATGTGATAAGGTTTATTCACTTTATAGGCGTTTCGCGAATAAGGACCGCACAGTAAAATAATGCAAGGCTGGCAAAGGCAGCACAAACTCTTGCGCAATTAGAGCATGGATCTTTTTGTGTCATTTTTTAAGGCGCTTATGCGTTGGTGCGCCTACTTCACTATACTGATAACAAAAAAACAATGTCTCTATTACCGATTCAGAAAAATGCGCCTTCATGATCTTGACGACTAAACATTTATCTTGAGGCTTCATAGCTGGTTATTTTGTTTTTACAGGACGCACTTTTAATGTACCTTGTATTGCCTGTATTCACCACTATTATTGTCCAGTGGTGGTGCATAACTGTTGATGGTATACAAGCACAACTCAAGCTATGTGAAGCTTTCAATACAGTGGTACCATAACGCGACAGCAATATAGTTTATGGCGTACTTCTTCAGAACTGCAACGTCATACAGAACAACACATTTGTGTGTGAATGGTGCAGTACGACATTGAAAAAAACTTTATTTAGGTCCTTCGTGACGTGAACTGGGACGTAGCGGGACACTCCCAAGTCGGGACAGATATGCCTGAATTCTTCTTATCGCATTTTGAATTCTTTGTCTTCTTCTTGGAGTATCTGCTATGAAGTAAAATAAGCAGTGTTAATTAGGCCATACAGAACATTCACAAAGATTTTATCAACTTTCTGTCGGTGACTATTAGAATATTATATCTTGGAAAAAAGCTTACTCTACGATACAATAAAGCAACTTCAAAGTTATTTTTCTGGTTTTGTTTTCTGATACGTGCGTCAAGAACACTTGTTAAACGGGCACAATGCTCAAATTGTAACGCATGCGCTTTGTAACATCTCGGTAAAAAAAACAAATGAAGGAGAAAGAAGACGTACATAACTACAAATATATGTTGGACACCTTAATATATTTTTGTTTCATTTTGATTTTCAACGTTTAAGAGAAACCCTTACAGAAACTACTCAATAATACAGAGCTTGTGCTGGCCTTAATTGTAATTAAAGAAGGGTCACTTTTCTACAAGGTAATACGAAAAGGGTGAATGGCACTAGCTGTTGCCATATACCACTAGTTGCATTCACCATTGGCCTGCCTTTTAAGCAAGTATGCAGGTTCGCATAATTTTGACCATGAAAATTTACAACTCCCAGTTTACTGTTACTTGAGTGGGTTAACACGGAGGCTGCCTCGGTAAGGGAAGTGCTTTATTTATAGAAAGATAGCGTTATAGCATTAGACTTCAGCTTGGTTCAAACCGCGTAACCTAGTTTTGACCTTATCACTTTTCGCATGTCTATATTATTCAGAATGCAGAATTGCCACACTTGAACTGCATAGTATCATTCTTGTGCAGTCAGTCATAAATATACGAGAAAGGTGCGCTTGAACACTGCTGCTTCAACGATGCGTCTTTAAAGTCAAAGCGATGGCCTTGGTTTCATTTGAATGCTTGGTTTACACGTTATGGCTGGGTCAATGCTTCCGTGGCGTAAATTTCCCTGTAATCATAACGGCAATCTACGGTGGTTACACTCACACTCCTGCAGGAATGGTGCGTAGCCGAGGCCACCAAGAACATATCCGTAGCTCAAACCATAGCTGCCAATTCAGTAGGCGTATTGAGGATATCTATCGCCAAAAGTGAAAGGTGGCATGTTGTGCACCGCTGACACAGCGGCAGAAATGGGAGCGTGGTAGGCAGCATAGGTTAGAGCAGCCACAGAGTAAGGGTAGCCAGCAAAGGCACAGCTGGCCAGAGCTGGGACTAGGCAGGTGCGGAACTGAGTAAAATAAAGTAGCATTTTCGTACTTTGGAATGCACCGGGTATACCAATAATATTACTGAAAAAAAAAAACCGAAGCTTAGTGAACTTCCGCTATGCAATAGCAACATCTTCTTTGGATTACTCACATGATTTATAGAATCCTAATAGGTTCAAAGTTGTCAAAAAGAAACATGCTTCAGAACTATCACGGATGGTTTCTTTTATTTGTGATGTTTATCCCTCATGAAATGCGTTATAAGTAGTCCAATTTATGGGGCTTATCTGCAAAAATTCCGGGTTGCAGGTTACTTTGAATTCGTTTGGTGCGAAAAAGGTGCGCAAATGTGCTGTTCAAGAGTGCTGTGGGTATTGTAAACGAATGTTCCGGTTTAGACATGGAAGACAAACTTACCGGTCGTTAAAGAACGGTCAATGAAATTTACATGCATAATATACCTTATATTTGGCAGGCTTATTGAAAATGAATCTATTGCACAAAGAATGTTTCACTCTTATGTATAGTTTTTTGAGACATAACACAACATAGCGGTCTTTCGGCAACCTACCAAGAACCATTGATTGTAAATTTTTGTATTACGGATAGCCTGAGGAGTAAAATAATAGTTTAGAGCTATTCATTCGATAACCTTTCTTTTATCTATCTGAAGAGTTGTAGTCAGTACTTAGAACCCATATAGTATTGCAGGACGAGCTGAGATTCTTACCATGACTAGAGTGTCGTGGAGTTACCGAAGCAAAGAAACTGGTGCTTCCTCTCGGCAGTCATTCTCTTTATATAGTAGATGGGTGATGTCCGCCATTCTGTCTCTTTTTTAGTCAAATCGAAATTCATAGTTCGACAAGCAACGAGGCCGCTTATTCTGGACATGTATGCGTGTCTAGTTTTCTGTGTTTATCTCAAGCAAAGCAGCTGCTTGTTTTACTGCTCGTTTACGCACTCCTTGCCATGAACACACCGTTGAATGACCCACCGTAAGCCACGTGTCGTGAGCCCCTTGATTTCTGGTCACTGATCTCGCTGATGCTCATAGCAGGCTGAACTTTTGGATGTCGAGTATTATAAGCAAACCAAAAGAGACAGCATTTAGGTGGCGTCAGAAGTTCAAGTTCTTTTTCATGCGCTTCTACGAGCGTGGTGTCATACGTGGTCTGAGTTCATTGCTAGTGGTGCGTATATAGCACATAGATAATCATTTGTTTATGTTAAGCCCCCTAATGGAGAAATGAGATGTGGGGCTAGCATTGCTTAATGATTTACTTATATGGAACTTACTGATAGAGGTAACGGTACGCTGAAATGTTTCTGACTTGGGCCTCTTTGCGTTCTTTAGAAAAAGTATTGCTGGACAAAAAAGCTATGTGCTAAATAAGATGCAGCCAAGAGAGCCTGTTCATGAGTTTCTTAAAATATTTCTGGTCAACAAATTGAGCCCAATTACTTGTTATTATAAATTTTCGTTATTGGACTTTGCAAGAAGGCTGACTTAAGTACTCAAAAATGAGCTGGACCCGCCGACACTGGTTGACCAGTGGAATCCTTAACTCAGTCACGAAAAAAAAAATTTATGCGCACGCTACGGTAATACCCCTAAGAAAAAAATTATTTTCACTTTCAGTTGTCTCCGCACTCAAACTAATAATCCTTGGGCAAAGCATAGTAAGGATCACAAAAAATGATTCAAGATGTCCTATTTTCAAGTAGATGATGACAGCAACAGCCTGTCGCAAGTGGTGGATAAAGGAAATTCATAAGTGGAGGCTTATTTTCGTTCAGCGAAATAAAAATCTTTTCTAACCAGTTCCACACCATCACAACCGTAGAAATCGATGAGCAGTCGTACAATTCACCTTGGTCTATTTACGCTTGTTTTGTGTTTGTCTCAGTCAAAGTGGCAGATTCGTGCCCATGCACCGGCTGGGCTAGCCATTAAATCTTCCGCAGCCCGCGTTCGTTGGCGTTTTGCTTCCTCTTTTCTTTAACCTAAAGGCCTGACCACACCTACCCGTCGCAGAGCGTCAGCGCGTGGCATTTTGACACGGCATCGTGCCATATCCTTGTGGAAAGAGAGGACGCGTAACTACGTGAACATGCGCGCCTTCTAGAGACGACGCGACGCTACGTCATAATGCCACGCGCTGACGCGCTACGGCGGGTACGTGTGGTTAGGCCTTTATTCTGCGTGGAACTTCTGACGCAGGCACTCCGATATTGCTTAGCTGGTTGTTCTGGCAGACAAATAGACCATTTTGGCAGACGCCATCCGCGCATGCGCACCGGAAACTCTTCAGTGGTGCCACCCCGAAACATTTTTGGTGGCTCATGACCTCTGAAACCTGTCGGTGCACAATTTTGGAGACAATTGGTGCAAAGGAATGCTCAAGCTACCACGCTGTCACGTTGACCAGAAAGATACGAAATTTGTTTTTGGCTATCACCACTAAGGGCCCTCTACGCGTCGTGAAAAAGGTCGATTCGCCAAATTTGTGGTGGTGAGCCTCACCGGCAAGCGTGCGCTGGTGTTCCAAATGCGAAACCTCCTCGGCGTCCGTGGCGGCAAAGAAAACCTGCAGGCACGGTGTCGTGGTGGTGGCTATTTGATACAGAATCGAAGATTTGCCTTCCTTAGAAACAAGTCTCTGTTATCATTGTAAGTGCTACGATATCATCTCAATGATATGCAATGTACCCATTTCCCGCTTCCACCTACACTACCGGTGGGCGTTCCTGCTTCCATATACTTATGCGGAGGCCGATTTCACTTACGCATTTCGGACAAAATCAGAATGAATCCTGTAAATTTCTCAGTGTTTGCGCAAAACAAAATACGGGGCGTGGTTCAGTTGGCATGATTTGTCTTGGCGATCTCTATTTACTGTGGTGCGTACGCATAGACCCTTCTCCTGTGCTCTCATAACGACGGCAACGACGCGTATTTCTGACGGATTCTTTAGATTACGTGGTTTCAAGTCTGGTATGGGCACAAAGCTTTTCTGTGTCACGCGATCCACGCGTCGGACTACTAGACCAGTAGAATTTACTTCCGTTTCCAAGTCGGATGGTCACCTCGACTTACTGAAAGAATTGGCTTGCTTCCGAGTTGATTGTCGGGCATTGGTGACTGCTCGCCTGCAACCATATCTGATCAAGCTGACAACATGGCCTCGAGGACATACCGAGGTGCCACCACCGTAATGAAGTCACTTGTAGGATACCGGGTTGTGTTGTCCGTTAGAACACCGCAATTCGTGCTCTTTTTCTCCGGGCACTGCGCGTGCTTCTTTTTGTTTTGAAGCTTAATGCCTAAAGAAGTGGAAAGACCTAATAATACATTCAAGCAAACTACGAAATGTCGCCCCAGTGCACTCTCGTATTTAGTTTGCATCGTAAAATCATGGCTAAGAACCGCTGAAGCCATGGGTGACAACGCGCGAGCAGCCATGGGGGACGATGCAAGCAAGGTGAACGCACGCATCCTAGTTGTGACGTCAAAACGACCGCAGCGATGGCCTCTCTAGTGGAGGCCCTCGCGGCCAATATGATGCCGATCGGTTCGTGCAACCAACGCCTTGGTACAATTGAGTTTTAGCCGCTGGTTACGGGTACCGGCGTGCTTGTCTTGCTATATCAACATGAGTATACTTACGTACAATACAGTCGTCGTATTTCTTTTAACCTATGCAGTATTCATCACTCTTCTGTCGCCTTGCCTCTTACAAAAAATAGCCTGCGTGATCTAACGCAAAACAAACAGCACGATGACTTTGCTTGCGTAATTCTCCACCGCTAAAACCTCGGCAGCTTAAGAACTCTTTCCGCCATGAGGAATCAAACAATAAACAAAATGTAAATCCTCTTTTTATTTTTAATACCGCTTGTTACGCAAAAAATGTTTGTCATCTAATGGACTGCCCTTCGATGATTGGGCTGGTCAGAAATAGATCGCGAGACGTGACCTGCGTTTGATAAGGTAAGGCCGCCATGTACGAAACGTGCGCAGCAATATTTATCCTTCACATCAGTTATACCATGGTTTTTGGAGCGGCGTGCCTTCCGACGTTTGGTTGATTAATAGACGAACATTTTGAGCAAAAAGCACAGGTAAACTGCGCGAAGCCTGCCAATATTTTTACTATTCCTGTATTTGCAAACCGTGATCTTACTTACAATTTTTTTCATTGCAGGAAGCGGCACTAGCAGAAAAGCAAGGTCTAGACAGTTTTAGAGCGTCTCCGAAATGCGCAGTGATATTTTACACGGTATACGCAGAAACACTGCAACTATAGTGTTGTCGAGAGTTTGGCTCTAGAGTTTGGCTCTAGAGTTTGGCTCTAGAGTTTGGCTCTAGAGTTTGGCTCTAGTGTTGTCGCTGTTCAGGGAAACACAAAAACTACGGGGAAGACTGCGCGGTCCGGAGGTTTAGTTTTGAGCATTGTCTAGTTACTCATACCCCGTGCGAAGCTATGCTCAGTGTAATAAGTGTCAGTATGGAGAGTATAGATGGTTCTGGGCGTTGATAATTCATAGAGAAGTTCAGAGGGTGACAGGCTTTTTTTTTTGTCGGTGCAAAGCTAGCGATTGATGACCTTCAAGTACCGCAGTGCCTGATATAAACTGTCAGGTCATAGATAATTTAACGATTCATAATGACCATGATGAAACATTAGTAAAACATATTCTAAGCGTTGCTAACTTGCGAACAAATTTGGAGAGTAACAGGTTTCTTTTTCTGTTTACGCAAAAGTAGCGACTGCTAAGGGGCTTCCTTCAACGTCAGCAGTGCCTGACGTGAACTGTAAATACCGTAGCAGGGGGATATAATTTCAGACACCTGCATTTTTTTGGTAGCGTCCGGAGTTGTCATTTAGCATGGACATTCTGTAAAAAGTTTCTCGGGAGTTAGTTTTATCGACCTTTTCATAGGGTGGCAAACAGCCTTGGTGGACATTTTTGAGAGATGGGTTAGTATATATATACAGACTCCTTCCATTAGGATATTGTTTTGTACCGAAACAGCAACGATTTCCTACTCCCATACCGGCATATTTTAATGCTCAGCCTACGTACTCAAGCCTTTGTTTCTACCGCGAACGCTGGCAAGGGTGCAAGCGTAAGAACAACAAAATATGATCATTGAGTGTCTTATGACACAAACAAGCAAAATTGGTCAAGAAGTGACTAAACAATGCACAAAAGTGGCTAACAATATAAAGTTTTCAACTTTTCCCACTCAGTTTTCTTCTATTAGGCTTGATGTAGAAGTGATGAGGCTTGCGTCACATCAGCAACACTCTTTTTATAAAATTTTTCTGTGATGAAAAAAGTGGTTTCCTAAAACCGACAAAGAAATAAGTAAAGAAACACACAGGGAATTGCAGAAATAAAATAAAGTAGTATGCACTACAATGCTGAAACGCATGCCATCCTATCAATATTCTATATTATATGGATTGGCGCAACACTGCATGTATACCTACATATAGTTACTGATCGCATGCGATTAAGTCCAGTGTCCACTAAATATTTTTTAAAGGAGAGGCTCACTATAGCCGCGCATGCTTTGAAGCACCTCAATCCAAATAATGTTGTTAGTGTGAGACGTCATTCTTCCGAACATGCCAGTTTCTTTCTCTGAAAGTGTGTCTTTGCGAAGACGCTGTTTTTTTTTCGCTGATTCATTTATATTTGCATACTTTAAGCGTTTCCGTAAAATGGGACCAGCTTTCGTATTATCACAACCACAGCAGCATTCAAGTGAGTTATATTCTATGTGCCAAGCATAACCAACGCACCAAGCATATCTAATCACTGCGTTTAAAATGATCAAAATTTAGCCACCCAACACCATAATGACGTGATATCTATTTTACTTTCTACAGTTCAATCCAGCCTAACGATTCTTTCTGATCACCGCAGCATTGCTATCCTTGCGTTTATTACAAGTGCGCTTATTCTTCTTTCAATAAAGCCCGCATTTCAAGGTCGAAGCATCCGATTCACACCGTACCATTAACACCCTTCTAGTTTCCTGTAGGCCGTTCTACACCACTACGCTTTGCGCTTTACTACTTTTTTCTCGCTTTCCCAAGTATCATAATCATATCTCAAGGCTATTCAATATTAAACCGTGGTCCCTAGTACTACAAATACTGCAAACACAACATTTATATTGTATTGTCCCAGTTGCAAGGTGTAATGTTCGCATAATATTAGCTCGCTCTTTCAGAAAGGCGCTGTATTAGTAGAGAGTAGGGCCATGCGTCGCCTAGTTGTAGACGACTCAGTTCTTCAGGATGACATTGAGGTAAATATTGTCACGTGCATCCTGCGAGAAAGACGAAGGCGACAGTGTATGCGCGCATCTGCACAGTTTTATGCAGAAAGCAACACCGAGAAAGAGGAGGAACTTTCGGGCGCGTGGTAAATAAAAAAACCGACCCGCTGCTGCTTTCTCAGCTTCTTCAAAAACGACCTCTGTCTTCATGTCGCCACACTGGTGGAGGTGCTGGTGCATGCAACCTGATGCAGACAAGCATTGTTCGGGACTGTACACTCAGCCCGAAGCCTTAACATCTTGTTACGATTCCAGTACACCAATTCAGCCGGCGCCTACTAGGCCTAAGTCTGGAACTCTTGACTGCATCTCCTTTTGCCAACACGGCGGCCCCTTCAACGTCTGCGAACCTCCATCCTGCCCAGACGACTTTTCCTTCCCATGTAACTTTTCAGCCTCCTCGTGTTCCCGAAGTCTTCCGTGGAGAAGCGTATGAGGATGTCGAGGACTGGCACGACCAGTACAAGCGGACCGCTGTGGTAAATTTCTGGAGCGCACAAGAGAAACTTGGCCGTGCCTATTTCGCAATAGAAAATAGCGCTCGCACATGGTACGAAAACAGACAGCCTACTTTCAAAACCTGTGACAATTTCCGCCAAAATTTTCTCGAGACCTTCCTGAGTGCAGACCGACGGGATCTCGCATAACAGATGATTTAAGACCGGGTGCAAAAGCCGAACGAAAGCGTCGCCACGTTCGCTGAGGATATGGCCCGTCTATTTCACCCCGCTGACACCGACATGCACGAGGCAAGAAAAGTTCGTCGCCTGATGAGGGGAGTTAAGGAACCGCTTTTCGCCGGCCTTGTACGATATGCGCCAGCAACATTGGATGAATTTATCAAAGACGTGACTGTCATTGAGCGGGCGCTCCGGCAACGATGCCGCCACTTTGACCACGTGCCCGACCAAACGCCAGTTGGTGCTGCCTCTCAAAACGCTGCCGTTTCCGTAAGCTCTTTATGGCAAATAATTAGAAAAATCCTGCGGGAAGAGCTGCGGGCTCTCGGCCTTCCACCTATCAAGCCTCCACTTGCTTCGGTCTTCGAGACCAACGGCTTCGGTCTCGAAGACCGAAGCCGTCGGGTAAACCTTATTATTTTTATTTTTTTATTTATTTTATTTAATACATACTGCAGACCATGGTTAGGTCCAAGCAGGGGGGCACAAGAAGATAAAATGCAAAAATACAAACAATACAAGCAAACACGGCACTTATACATGGGGTAATTCATTCCATTCTTGTATCGTACGCGGAAAAAAAGAGTACTTGAAGGTGTCAGTAGCAGCAAAATATGGGGCGAAAGCATTCGGGTTGTGGTGCCTAGTAGGTCTTGTTTGTAACGGTGACAAGAATGGAGATGGGTCAATGGACAGTGCACCTTTACTTAGTGAAGAAAGGAAATCAAGACGGAAGCACTTTCTCCTGGATTCAAGGCTGGGGATTTTGTTAGCAAGCATTATTTGTGAGGGAGAATCAGTACGTGAGTATTTAGAGTAAATAAATCTTACAGTTTTTCTCTGAATTCTTTCTATTTTACGGATGTTGTGATTAGTGTAGGGGTCCCAGACTATACAGGCATATTCGAGCTTAGGTCTAATAAAAGTAAAGTAGCTGAGGAGCTTGACGTTAGAAGGGGAATTTCTGAGTTTGTGTTTTAAGAAGCATAGCTTACGAAAGGCAGATGAGCAAATATTGTCAATGTGTAAATTCCACGAGAGATTGCTGGTTAGTGTGACACCGAGGTATTTATGACTGGTGACTTGTTTCAATGGCGATGTTCCTAGTGTGTATTGATAGTCGTACGGAACTTTCTTTCGTGTTATGCGAAGATACAGTGTTTTGTCGGCGTTCAGCACCATTCCCCAGTTCTTGCACCATTGAAGTATATTAGTAAGATTGGTATTAAGTTCACATTGATCAGCACAGCACGAAACATCCCGAAACAAGACTGCATCATCCGCGAACAACCGAATTTGCACACCAGTTGTAATTACATTAACAATATCATTTATATACAGTATGAAAAGCAATGGACCCAGCACACTTCCCTGAGGAACTCCCGAAGTGACATCAAGATAGCCGGACCCTATTCCATCTATTATGACCAGTTGTTTGCGGTTTGTCAAGTAATTTGCAACCCATGTGACCAGAATTTCGGGGAGGCCAATATTTCGCATCTTAAGAATTAATTTGTCATGTGGTACCTTATCGAATGCTTTACTGAAGTCTAGAAATATTGCATCTATTTGACCGGTGTTGTCTAAGGTGTGTGCAAACGAATAAAATACTGTAACTAACTCTGTGACGGTGGAGTACCCTTTCCTGAACCCGTGCTGGAAACCTGTTAGAATATTATGGTCGTTTAAGTATTCAAGAATGCGAGTGGCGACAATGTGTTCCATTAGTTTGCAAGAAGAAGATGTTAGTGATATTGGACGGTAATTCTGAAAACATAGGCGGTCGCCCTTTTTAAAGATAGGTACAACCAGAGCTATCTTCCAGTCTTCGGGGAGCTCGCCATACATTAAAGAAGTACGAAATAAAACAACAAGAAATTTAGCCAGTGACTCAGCATAGCGACGAAGAAATATGTTTGGAATGCTGTCGGGACCACGTGATTTTTTTGTATTAAGGTTCAAAAGCATAGATAACACACCAGAGTAAGAAATAAAGCCAACATCACTAGGACGATACACTGCGGTATGCGCCAACATACATGCGGAAGAATCAGAGAATACACTTTGAAAGTACTGGTTAAAATGCTGAGCAATTGCCTGCGGGTCTGAAATAACAGAACCATCCTCTACAATTTCCTTCACCGGCTTCTTTTTTTCAGAAATATAATTCCAAAATTTACTGGGGTCATTTTTAATAAAATTAGGCAACAATGTTTTAAAATAATAGTCTTTGGAGCCACGAACCTCACGTGCCAAAGTATTCTTTATCTCTTCTACAACGGGCGATTGTACATGTCTTTTTTTTAAGCGTTTAATTCTTCGCTTAAGGTGAATTATCTTCCGGGTTACCCAGGGCGTGTGTTTATAGACTCGTTTGCGCTTGTTTGGCACAAAATTTTGTACGCAGTGTTGGCACATTTCTTTAAATTTATTCCAAAGGGCGCATACGTCGTCCCCATCAAAATCATCAAGGGAAGATTCCAAATGCTAAATTATACATTCATCGTTAGCTCGTGAATAATCCTTGAAAGAGCGTGATGAACATTTATCAGTACTGACAGACCGACCCAATGGCAGAGAGGTACAAACAAGATGATGATCTGACAAGCCCTTTTCTACTGTTACTGTACTCTCTCTAAAGTCGCGGTGAACGAATACAAGATCTAGTACAGAACTGGATGTAGCGTTGACACGAGTGGGTTCTTTAACTAATTGGATCAAGTCGTGAGTAAGCATTATATCAAACAAAATATGTATTTGTTTGTTGGATTCATAGTCTGTCTGGAACCGCTCCCAGTTGACTCCTGGGAAGTTGAAGTCACCAATCAGTATTATTTTGCTATTTTGGAACTGGAGCATGTGATCCCGTAATTTGGCAACGTAATCAATTCCGGCATCCGGCGGTCTATAAAGAGCATAAAGAATGAAACTGATGCCCCAACAAGACAATCTAAGACATGCGCACTCAAGCCCAAAAGGATTATCAACAAAGACGGCTTCTATTGATCTTTTGATCAAAACGGCAACCCCGCCCCCCCCTTAGATTCCCTATCTTTCCGGTATATATTGTAACCAGGGGGGAAAACGTGGTCGTCACTTACATCACTGCGCAACCAGGTTTCAGTGACTACCGCAATGTGAGGGTCATGTTGAAGTAACAGAATTTCGAACTGTTCTGTTTTGTTATTGACACTTCGTGCATTTAAATTGATGATTCGCAGCTGTCGTTCCTTGCAAATGTTTATGTTATTTTGTGCGCCGTGTTTGTTAAAGGGTATGGAATGGTTCGTTTGGTGTTTACTCTTGCCTAGTGTGATGACCCTACTGCCAATGCATGGAGCCGTGTCATTGGGCGGCTCCTGTTCATGGCGTCGTTTTTTTGTAGTGGTACTCGTTCATTTTTATCGCTGTCCCAGACATAGGCTTTACCGTTTATGTACAATTTGGTAAATGCTAATGCAACTTTCTCCTTTTTATCGCGATTCGGTTTGGCACTTTCCCACAGTTTCTTACGTACATTTCGTACTTTTTTTGAAAAATCCTCCCCAATTGAAAAATTAGTATTTTTCAGTTTATGACCGTTCTTTAGTATACTGCTCTTATCTCTCATGTCAAGCAGTTTGAAGATTACAGGTCGTGTCTTGTTTGGATCCGGCCTTCCTAAACGATGAATCCGTTCAATTGCAACCGGATTCAGTTCCAGAGTGCCCTCAATGATTTAACTGTTCACTACGTGCTCTAGCCTTTCGTTGGTCTCTTTTTCAACCTCAGGTATGCCGTAAACAATCAAATTTGATCTCCTGCTGTAGTTTTCTAATTCATCAATTCTATTCTCTAGAACCAGGATTTGAGCACTCATAGAGGCCACTTGTTCCTGGTACGCCTCGACCTTTTGTTCCAGTCGCGTGAGGGTATCCATTTTGCTTTCTATGTTGACCAATCGGGTCTCTTTTATTTCCTTAATATCGCTAGCAATTGCTTCTAGCTGCTTACAGATTTGCGTCAATTCCGGGCCAGGGTTTGTTTCAATATCTCCACAAAGTAGTAACAACAATTTCTTTAGTACAGACGTGGTGGTACACATCATGACACACAATTGTGGGCACGGCAGCACAAGCAAAAAAAGGTCGCTAGTACGGATACACTTCTCGTTTGGTAATCTCACCTGCGTAAAGAAGATCAGCGGATTGTAAGACCACCGCATACTGCCAGTGCCGCCGTGCCCACTGAGCTTGAGGAACGGAGGTAGCTTATATGTAGTCCAGATGCACGATGGCGCCGCCTGCAGGCTGACATCCTCCGCTGTAAGCAACGACGTAGACGATCCGTGAGATAGTCCATCCAACGACGTTGGTAGCGGCAGGCAAGACACGTGCTGTCTTGAATGGTGGTCATGCGCAGATAGGCCTCCGACAAACGATCCCGGGTGACTGGCATTCGCACGCCCGAACAAGCCGAGAAGCTGCGTAAAGAAGATCAGCGGATTGTAAGACCACCGCATACTGCCAGTGCCGCCGTGCCCACTGAGCTTGAGGAACGGAGGTAGCTTATATGTAGTCCAGATCATTCATGGTGTTCTCGAAAACACAAATGAAAATGACACCTGTCTTCGAACTGCTGTTGTAACTGATATATTCGAGAAAACACTGGGAGTGAAGTGCAAGTCCATAGCCCGCATTCACCGTCTTGGCCGCCAAGGCAGTCGTAGACCTGTCATAGCTTACTTTCAAGATTATTGGGAGAAACAAGAAGTCTTAAAAAATTCAAATAAATTGAAGTGCTCCAATATTTATGTGCAAAATGATTATAGCCAGTGCACGCTGCGCAAGCGCCGCCTGCTTTGGGAAAGTGCTAAAGCTGAACGCGACAGCAGGAAACGGGTTACTATTATTCACGACAAGATCAAAATTGATGGCAAACTTTTTGGCTGGGATGAAGCCAAAAATGTGCGTGTAGCCCTTAATCCGCAAGCTACAGGTTCTCATTGACCCGCTCGACAGTGTGTGTCCAAAAGTTTGAGAGTGCTTAACATAAACGCGCAAAGCCTGTCAAATAAAGTTGACAAGCTCGAGTACCTTCTACTCACCTACGACCCCCACATTACAATAATCACAGAAACCTGGCTACACGAAGGTATAAATGATTCAGTACTAATTCCTCCGAGATATCAAATCTTCAGACGTGATCGGCCAATAAGAGGTGGTGGTGTAGCAATAGTTCTCAAAGATTGTATTAGTCCTCGGCCCCTTCAACAAATTCATGAGCACGAAAGTTTATTCCTTAAGGTAAGCTGCTGGGGCCATTACTTTACCGTATGTGCCATCTACAGACCACCCTCTTCAACACACGAATATCTGTCTAGACTCTATGACCACATGTGCACGTTTAAAAATGACCGTCTGATTCTTGCAGGTGATTTTAACTTGCCCAATGTTGACTGGCGCGTTCCTTGCTCTGGCTCTGATATAACGACGTTAAACCATCTCGCTGACATGCCTTGATGTGCGATCTTGTGCAGATTGTTAATGAGAGCACCAGAAAGGCTGGAAACACCCGTTCTACACTCGACCTAGTCTTTTCAAATTATGATGTATGCAAATACACGGTCTCTATTGAAGATGGAATTTCCGACCATACAGCAGTATTTTTATCCCTCGGTATTGGTGAAAACAAAGCACACCGAAGAGAGACCAGGAAATATTATAAACTTGAAGTAAATATATGAAGTAATAAATGTTATAAACTTGAAGGTAAGATTCATCTATAATGCCTACCACAATCTTGATTCACCTTCATCACTCATGGCTACTAACAACATTCCGCTCTTGAAACAGCGTAGAACTATCACCAGACTCAAGTTTCTTTTCCTGTTTCGTAATCATCAGTTTAATATTGATCCCAGTAAATACATCTCTCCCTCTTCTTCCAGGAAAACCAGGCATGCTCACAATCATGATCTGATACCTTACTTTGCACGTACTAACCTTTTCAAACATTCCTTCTTTCTGGGAACCATTAGCGAATGGAATGCACTGGCTTCAAATTTTTTTCCTGAACGTGGCATTCCCGACCTTGAAAACTACATGCATCTTTTTGTGTAATCAATGCTGTTGATATTTCAATGCTAGACTACCTCTTCTTATCATTTCAACTTTGTAGCTTTACTTTTTTGTGCTTGAAACTGTTTCCAGAAGTTTGTTCACTTTTTTAGATATGTATAACTAAGCATCCTATTTAGTATGACTTGTTTTTCAGTAGGTTTGTATATTCTAACTTGCTGTATAACTTGTTCGCTTTTTTTGCTATGGTCCCTTTTTGTGCCCCTCCTGCTTGGTCTACGGACTGCAGTATGTAATAAATAAATAAATAAAAATAAAATTCTGTTGCGTAAATCGTGTGCCGTAAACCACGGCAAGCCTTTCCATCACCGACGCCACCCCCTGAACAACGTCCGTTGACCTATGCTGATGCCATCCGCCGTCATCTGCTTGCCCCAGAAAAGCACACTTTCAGCCACGGCCCGTTACTTTGCCTTGGTGGCAGCGCGAACCTGTGCGGCGACCTCCAGTACGTCGGACCAACTTGTGGCACACTGCCGACCATCGACCCTTTTGTTTCCTTTGCAGCTAATCAGGCCACATCTCGCTCTATTGCCGTCATCGAGAAGCCCGGTTTGGAAACGTTTCTCGTTCCGCTTCATTTTAATTTGAAGACCATCGTGACCATGGTACTGATCATCTGCCGACAAACCAAGCTTCTTCACCACGTCGTCGCTGGCGGTCTCCCTCACCTGCACGAGGTCACACTTCCGGAATTGCCAAAGTTACACTGACGCCGTCAGGAACCGCTCCCCAAGCCTGTGCCAGGGAAACTAACTGCCGCGACCTCTGGGGGCAAGGTTGCCAATTGCCGAGACACTAAAAAGATCCCTTCCCTCTAAACAAAGACGACATGCCAACGGCGATGACGACGACGACGACAACCACGAGTACTAATGCCGATGAATTTGTACGTGCCGACCTTAGCGTTATTATTGACGGACACTACGTAACAGCACTGGTTCACACTGGTGCTGACTTTTCTATTATGCAATAAGAGCTCGCCGGCCGCCTTAAGAAGAGCCAGACGCCGTCAAGTGGGCCGAGCATAAGGAGTGCTGGTGGACAGATAATAACGCCAACCGGTAAATGCACCGCTCGGCTCGTAATCAGTGATTCGAGCTTCGTCGCCTTTTTTGTCATTTCACCGGACTGTTGTAAAAAGCTGATTTTGCGTACGGATTTTCTGCGAGAGTACGGTGTTGTCATCAACATTCCAGAACGTATAGTCACCTTTTCCGCCCATCCTTGCGTCCACGCCGCCACTGAAAAACAACTGCAACGTTTACGTGTAGCCGATGATGTGATGCTCCAGCCGAGATCTTACTGCCTTGTGTCGGTGTTGTGTGAGCGGCCGTGCCGTAACGAGGTGATAGGGGAACGAATAGTCACGCTATTGCTTACGCAAGGTGTTTCCATAGCGAGAGGCATTTTGACACTAACTGATGGGTGGGCAGAAGTGCTCCTCACCAACTTAAGCAACGAGCGCCTTCACATCCAGAAGGGCGCCTTAATTGCCTACTACTATGATTTGGACTAAGCCAGAGATTGCTTCGCTTTGCAACCGGACGACGCGGCCGACCCAGCCTCGGCACCTTTGTCTGTCGACATTTGCCCTACCCTGTCATTCTCGAATTAACGGCACCTACTAGAGCTGATACACCAGTTCCAAAATTGTTTTTCGTGCACGTCGAAGGTCAAGCAAACACCGCTGACCCGGCACCGAGTCATTGTTGAAGAAAATACGAGACCGATCTGGCAAAACCCATACCATGTGGCTCCGAAGAACACGAGGAGATCCAAAAGGAAGTTCAGAAGATGCTCCAAGATGACGTAATACAGCCTTCCAAATGTCCTCGGGCATCCCCCCGTGGTATTGGTTAAAAAGAAAGACGGCGTCTTGTGTTTTTGTATAGATTACCGCAAGTTAAACCAAGTCACGAAGAAAGATGTCTACCCACTGCGACGCATAGATGACTCTCTTGATCGGCTGCGACGTGCAGGCTATTTCTCATCGATGAACCTGCGAAGTGGCTATTGGCAAAAAGAGGTCGACATGAGGACCGTGAGAAAGCTGCTTTCTTGACGCCCGATGGTCCTTATGAACGTAAAGTGCTTCCATGTGGGTTATGCTCTGCGCCAGCCATTTTTCTATGTTTGGACACTGTGCTATCAGGAGTTAAGGGGCAGATATGCTTGGTCTATCTAGACGGCGCTATTGTCTTCTCAGCTGCATTCGAGGAACACCTAAGTCGTATATTCGCAGTTTTACCAGCTATACGTTCGGCTGCCCTGACTTTAAAACCAGAGAAGAGCCATTTTGGTTTAAGCGAACTGTGCTTCTTAGGCCACGTGGTAAGCCTCGAAGGTGTTCGGCCTGAACCGGGCAAAATCGACGCTGTCGCAGAGTTTCCCGCACCGCATGACAAAAGAGCAGAGAGATATTCCTAAGGCCTCTGCGCTATTACCGACGATTAATCGCCAACATTTCGTCTATTGCGGCGTCTTTGACGCGGCTCACACGAGAGGATGTCCCCTTTCTTTGGGGTGAAAAGGAACAAACTGCGTTCAACCCAATTACGACAATGCCTCAAAACACCTCTGGTTCTTGCACACTTTGACCAGGAAGCGCCAAAAGCACTTCACACCGACGCAAGCAATGTGGGCTTGGGCGCCGTACTGATACAGTGGCAAGATAACTCCTAGAAAGTGATAGTTTATGCCAGCAGAGCTCTATCTCGCACGGAAATGAACTACTTGACTGCTGAGAAAGAGTCCCGCGCCGTGGTCTGGGTGGTTCTCAAATTTCGACTGTATCTGTACGGCCGCTCATTCAAGGTCGTCAGCGATCACCACTCGCTTTGCTGGCTCACTAACTTTAAAGACCCATCCGGTCGTTTAGCAGTGAGCCTTAGGCTTCAAGAGTTTCATATGACCATGATTTAGAAATCAGGGAAGAAGCACACCGATGCAGACTGTCTCTCGTGGTCACTCGTCGAGCCTGCCGCTATTATTGACGAGTCTATGGACACCGCATTCTTGGGGGTCATCAACGCGGCCACTATTTCACAAGAGCAGCGCAGTGACCCTGACCTGCTTTCGCTTATCGACTTCCTAGAAGGACGACATGAAGACGTGCCGCGAGTTTTTGCCAGGGGACTGCCATCTTTTTGTTTAAGGAACGACGTCCTATACAAGAAAAGCTTTTTTCCCACCAGCAGCTCATACTTGCTCGTCGTCATGTATCATTGCGAAAACAAATTCTGGAAGCCTGCCATGATGAAGTCACCTCCAGTCATCTCGGCTACACTCGAACATGTCCCGACTGCAAAACAGTTACTACTGGCCGAACCTACCTGCTGTTGTAAAACAAGACGTCCAAAGCTGTTCTGACTGCCAAAGACGCAAAGCACCCCCCTGCAAGCTGGCAGGTTTATTACATTCCGTCCTAGTATCAGCGAATCCATTCACGCAAATCGGAATCAATTTCCTGGGCCCATTCCCAACTTCTACTACAGGGAACAGATGGATCATTGTTGCCACCAATTACTTGTCTCGCTACACAGAAATTAAAACCACGCCAAGGGCCACAGCAGCAGAAGTGGCTCATTTCTTCATAGAAAACGTCGTCCTTTGGCACAGTGCTTCAAAAGTTCTCATCACGGATAGAGGACCTGCGTTCATGGCAGAACTTTTGGAGTTGGTTCTCAGGCTCAGCGGTACAGCTCACCGGAGAACAACGGCGTACCATCCACAAACAAATGAACTAAGAGAGCGCCCTCGAAGAAATGCTCTGCATGTATGCCGACACGGAACACAATAACTGGGATGAAATCTTGCCTTATGTGACCTTCGCCTATAATATTGCCCGGCAGAAAACTACCGGCATGACGCCGTTTAGTTTAATACATGGGTGCGAAATCGCTACAACGTTGGATGCTATGCTGCCACACGAGTGTAACAACACTCATGCTGACGCCGAAAAAGCCCGACAGCTAGCCCGCATGCGTATTTGTCACTAGCGCCACAAAGATTCGAAACGGTACGACCTACTACATAAATTGGTAACCTACACACCAGGCGACAAGGTATGGGTCTGGATCACAACACGTCGACGCGGACTTTCAGAGAAGCTATTGCGACGATACTTCGGCCCATATCGAGTCATCCGACGATTGAACGACATCAACTACAAAGTTATTCCCGACGGCGATTGGACTTCAAGTGGCCGAAACCGCTCGCCCGAGATCATGCATGTCATCTTGATGAAACCCTACCTGTCCAGCTAACTTTCGCTTGTCCTGTGAGTGCTAGTGAATACATGCGTTTTTGTAAGCAGAGCGCCTTGGCTGTGCATCGGGACGATGTCGTTTTCAAAGGGTGGCAAATGTCACGTGCGTCCTGCGAGAATGACGAAGGCGCGGCAGTGCAACGCACATCTGCAATCTGTTATGCAGAAAGCAACAACGAGAAAGACGAGAAACTCTCGGGCCCGCGGTAAATAAGAAGACCGACCCGCAGCTGTTCTCTCAGCTTCTTCAAGTACGACCTCTGTCTCCAGGTCGCGACAATATACTGAACGTTTGCATTCACTGACATGTGCCACAACATAACTATAGAACATTTGGAGTTGTGGAGACGATGCACCCCACCTAAGTAGTAGTAGTAATAGACATTTATTTCAGGCAACTCTAAAGGCCGAACATTGCAACCGCCTGCGCAACAAGACGATGCTGTTCTTCGCCTTAGGGCCAAACCTCATAAGCGCGAAAATGCACGCGACAACGACGAGCGACGCTATGAGCGACGAAACAGGGCGTTCGCGCGACGTGTCGCGGGCTCGTTTTCGCGCGATCGCTCGGTTCTCCAGATTTGGGAACAGTCGCTCATCGCCCGGAAGTGCTGGGCTCAAGCAGCCAATAGCGAAATACCGGAAGAGACAAAGACATCATAGGTGCACGTGACCCTGCCCGAGTCACGTATGCGCAACAAGAAATAACGCAATGTTTATTACGCATATGCATATAAAAAAGTGCTGCAAGGCAATAATAAACACTTTCCGTTTCATTACACAACAATATATCTTATTTTTAAATTGCATACCGCTCGCTACGCGGTTTTCTTGGTGCGAGTAGATGGCCTCATGCCAGCAACAGTGGAATTCGCTCGCCGAAGCCGTCGCGTGAATGAGGTTTGCCTGCGCTAGCGACTAATCGCGCGAAGCCGATCTGCGTCGCGTCGCTTGTCCCTGTCGCGTGCATTTTCGCGCTTATGAGGTTTGGCCTTTAGGCGCTGATCCTGTCAAGCGAGGTGGTAATGGAAAGGAAAGGGGGAGGGTAAAATCTGGATTACTGAGCAGTTGAGGAATGGAAAAGGCAGTGGGACTGGTCGGTATATGCGGAAGAGCAGTTGTCACAGATGGCGTCAGATCTATATGATAAAGAAAAAGGCTTCAGGGTGTGATCTGGCAATTCACTTGCATTTGACGTAAAATTCGTGCCTCTAGTAAGTAATGGATAAGGAGGAGGGTAGAGACGCTTCTGAAGTCGGTGCTGGAGGTAAACTCCTTGATTGTATGGCGCAAAAATAAAGGCCTGTCGTTCACGGTATTCTTACCATTCTCCGAAAGTGTGGGCCGGGAAATAAATGGTGCCCAGTGCAATATATCGCGGGTGAGCTGATGAGCCAGCTTATTGCCGTTTATCTCTCAATGCCAAAGAGCACAGCGTAGTAAAACAGTAGAAGGTTGTAGTGTTGAGAACACTCTCGAACTCCTGCTCTAGGGAAGGGGGTAACGTGCGGTTCTGTATGCGAGAGTTGGCCTCGTAAGAGTCGGAGAAAATGGTGTACTCTGGGACAGAAGGAAGAGAGGATAGTCATTGTAACACATGAACAATGAAAAAGACCTCAAGCGATAGTACATTCGGCGGGTGCAAGTATGACCCACTCGTGTGACCCACCTAAGGTATAATAAACACGCAGGAAAAAAATAAATGCCGGTGTGGTTTATGTGCAGCAAAGCAGTAGGCATTGATTACCGTGGTGTTTCAACTGAAGATGATACCCCCCGTTCTTTCTGGGCATTTTAAGGAGTTTAGGGTGAATTCCACAACAAAATGCTACCATTTTTCTGTTTAAGTACTAATAAAAAGCAGCCCAAAAAGATGATGATGAGTTGCCTAGAAAAAGAGGTTCACTGCTAATAGTGCGAAAACGTCTTCATTTGGAGTGAACTAGGACGCAAGATGTTTGTTCTGATTCATTGTTGCTTTATTTGAAATGCCGAGTTCAGGGGTGTTGGTATTCTAGGAGCAGCCACAGGTTTTTTCGTAGCCTTCTTTAGTTTCTGAAATGGAATATTAAACAAGAGTAAGAAACGTGTCTCTTCAAGAACGCAGAGGAAGTAGGCAAACATAAAAAACACGGCTTTCGAGCAACTTAGTCATTTACATGACCTGGAGTGTAAGCTCATTTCATCATCGATTAATGAAGATTAACAGTGTCAACAAATTATTTGCAATTTGAAAAAGTTCACTGTAATGAACATTTAACACTAAGTTTGGTCACCTAAAGAATACTTTTCCCATGTTTCAGAATTTTTGAGAGAATCAGAACAGTGATAACTGCAGCAGTACTTCGCAACATAAGAAGTACCAGCCCATGACTGATAGATATGCTAATATAAATTAACATCCAACAAACATCCAGCAATCATTGACTTCCACTATATAAAGGAAGTTCGTACAAACGTTCATTTCTTCAAGCAAGTAGACACCACGACTCTTGCAAAGTGCAACAAAATGATACTGCGATTACATTGTAGGTAAAGAAAGGACTTTGCTGCTAAGCTTACACTTTCTCTTACGGAGGAGAAGGTTGGAATGGTGAAAAGGAGAGCCGAGGTCATATACATAGTTGATGCCGTAAGCGCCTAGACTACATCCGTAGCCATAGTGTAGGCCATAGCCGAGAACTCCGACAACGTATCCGTAGACCGGAGCAGGGGCAGCCACTAGTGGAGCAGCCTGGTATGCAGAAAAAGGGGGCATGACGTGAGTAACAGCACTGCAACGGTTAGAGCGGCAGCCACAACTGGGGCAGCGGCCAGAGTGGCAACCGTTGGAGTAGCCTGGTAGGTGTCGACGTGTGTCACGGTTGGAGCGGCAGCGTGAACGGTAGCAACTTTGGTGATGGCAGGCGTAGCAGCTACGACAGGGGTGGCATGATACGTTGTGTCTACTTTGGTAACAGCAGGCGTAGCGTGGACCGTGGCTAGCTTGAGAACGGCTGGAGCAGCCTCGACTGTCGTCACCTTAGTGACCGCTGGAGCCGCGTGGTAAGTGTCCACTTTGGTGACAGTGGGATGGCAGGAACGGCTCGAGTTGCAGCAACGCTGGTAAAAGCAGGGGCAGCGTGGTAGGTGTCCACTTTAGTGACGCTTGCTGCTTGGGTGGCGGCAATAGTGGCAACCGCTGGAGCGGCGTGGTACTTCACAGCTGGAGCGACTGCGACTACTCGAGTGAAAGCTGAGGTGGTCTGGTAGGTGAGAGCGGCTGGAGTAGCTAGGCATCCGAACCCAAGACTATCTGGGACGACTGGATGACCCTGAGCCCCAACAACGAGGACCAAGATGAGGCTGGTACGGAGCTGGATAGAGGATACTAACATAGCATTGAATCATCAAAGGTCTCTTCAACGTGAAACAATAGGAGCTTGTTTAGGCACGCTGTGTGTGTAAACATGTCTGAAAATGTTATTAACATTTTAGATGCTGCCTTTGACACAAGGTTGATTCAATAAAAGAAAATATTTCATGTTCTACAAAACTTACCAAATGATTTTAACCTGAGTGAGAATAAATTGAACTTCGTTAAGTTGAGCCACATCTTTTCCGAATGACAGTAGAATGCGAACGTTGCGACACAGTGAAATGCATTTTTTGCATCAATCCTTCTTTAAAAAAATTTAGATACTACACTTATTGCCTTGTGATAAATTGTTACAAGCTTTGGCGCATGATTCAAATCTTTTTATCTAAAGCGTTTAGTGTAAAACACCGATACTGACGTCAACCATTGCTGGTAGCTGCAGTCCTGTATCAGAGAAACTGTACTTCTGCAGTTTTCATACATTCACAGGCTTTTATACAGCTCCAACAGAGCATGCCCACGGTAAAAGGTTAAAAAACAATCAAGATGCAATCAAGCTATGCAATCAAGCTTGAAAAATAGTTGTTTACTTTGCCATCAGAATTCTCTTTCGCGGTACTTAGGTATCGCGAAAGGTATTGCAATACACTAGGCAAGCGAAGAGGGAAAATTCTGTGGAATGCTAAGTTATGTAAAAAATAGTACTCTTCCCCAAGGGCATGCCCGAACTAAAAATTCACTGGAGCAGTGAGGCACATTATCACAATGAAAAACAGCGTTATTTTTATTCTGTGCTTAAGTAAAAAAAATGGCAGTAGCTTAGCTCATCTATGCCTGGATATACGCAGCGTTAACAAAGGCTCCGCTGATTATTCTTAGCTTTCCAGATATCATGCTTACAGCTGTTTTAATGACACACACATGGTATACGTATTATGTGAAACATGTATATTTATTTGACTGGGCAACTATTTCAGGATCCGATGAGTTAAGCTTCTCCGATCTACTGCACCGTTCAGCAGCATTTGCACTCTCCTTCTCCATGGCTATACCACAGTGGCAAACGCCAGTCAGAGGCGCTATCAAGCGGATCCAGCGCAGTGTCAGATGGCGACTGCACAGGGAAGGCGCGCGCGTCGGCGTCCATATGTCTACCAAGGCTGTGACGGCACTCCTCTGGAAAGAGCACACCGGCGGCGGCGAGTCGCGCGTGGCCGCGGCCGAGTGCGAGGGAGGTGCCGGCCTAGGTGCGTGACACCACTGATCGTCTGCGCAGCGCATCAAATTGCGGGCACACCGGCGGCGAGCCGCGCGCGGCGGCGGCGGAGTATCATTGCGCATGCGCAGAGCAGTGCCACGCGAAATTGGCTCAGCGAGGCCAGTGTAGCTAACGCTACAAAATATCCTCTTACTCAATCGCCGCACACGGATTGCCATGACGAGCACCTAGCGAAAAATTCTTATTTCATAATGTTTAGAAAAAATTTATTTACAGCATGTACAGAACACAAAGGCTTCATACCATTCCAGTAACAGGGCATATACACCTCGGCACATCTATATTTCACGACTAACATCACTACGTTACAGTGAAGACATTTGCTCTAATATACATGACAATGTTGGCATATATGTACACAAGAACTCAATGCGATATCATGATACAATGGTATGACGATACAATATATGCAATGAAACACCATATGTAACAAATGAAATCATATAAAACAACTCAACGGGCGCTGCTTGGCACCAAGTCGGTTGAAAAATGAGTTGTATCGTTTCGTGTTCCACCTTGACGAAAGGGCATGACCAATGCCGCAGAAACTCTTGCTCCCCGAGGAAGAAAAGCTCTTCGAAGAGGAATGCGAGGATCTCTAGTCTCATTCTCCCCAGTATCGGCCACAAAGCACGCCGGCGGCAATTGGCAGCTACGGCCTCACATCGGTTTCTCCAAAGGCTGAACAGCCCCGCAACTATTAACAGAGCGGAGAAGCGGCTACGCGGAAATCGGCCCTTGGACACGAAAGTTCGCACACCCTGACCCCGAAAACCAGCATTAACCGCACGCCAAAAAAGGCGGGAAACCACACATTCAAACGTCGCATGTCGATTGGTCTCTACCATGACGCAGTTAGGGCAAGTGGAAGTACGAACCACTTGCCATCGCTGCAACCGATCTCACGTGGGGAGGAAGCCCCAGCCCACCCTCCAGACAAAGTCTCTGAGATGCCCTGGCAACACTGCGGCAGTTATTGGTTTCCAAGCGCGATTGACGATGCTGGGGCACCAAGGGTCCTAAAAGGGCGGCCATTGTGTCCACCACTTTAGAATCGGCCACCTCTATCTCTGGGCACGTAGCTTCCAAACGTCGGTGAAATGCCAGAAGGGCTCGATACAAAGATGGTAATTCAGTTCATTGGGGGCCTTGGTTTGTTTGGCTATCCGGCAAGAAGACACGTAGTGATGGCCCCAGATGGTAGCGAGCCAGTGTCTGAGCGGGCATGCCATCATTGCTTAGTATTCGCAAAAGAGTGCGGAGGCACAATGTAGAAGCCGTGACGGAAACGTCGGGGAATGCGAAACCACCTTGATCTCGCGGTCGAGCTAACGCTGGGCGCGATAACAATTCTGTGCCACCAGACCAAAAAAATGAACTGATGCAGCTTTGCACTTTCCTGCAGACGTGGAGCGGTGGTTTAACAGAATGGCAAAGGTACCAAAATTTTCCTAGGTACACCGTTTGAGTTAAGTATCGGCGTTCCAAGAGGGGGAATTCGAAGTACCTGGCTGCTTTGATATCACTTAGAAGAGTTTGTACAACGGATGACCAGATACTATCCTGTATACCAAATGCAGTGAAAGTAACTCCGAGTATTTCGTATTTTTAGTCAAATCGAGCGTTTTGAAATAAGCGTCACGTGAATGTTGAAATGTGCCCATTTATTATGCTGTACCAACGTCGCACCACAGGTTATTCCCGTCACACTTCTAATGGGGGTGAAGACACTTATCAATGCATGAAGTCAGTACGTTGATTATTTCAGTAACAGAAAAACGTCGCCGAGTTCGTTTAGCCTACGATAAGGAAACCACGTGCGAATTCGCACTTTTATTGCACTTCATGCACCCCATGTTTACTTTATTATATATAGATTCTGTCTTAGTTCACTTTAATGTTGGTTTATTCAGACTTATGTTTCTTGATTTGTTATTTATTTGCCGATGTTTGAAGCTAAGTCGATACATAGCTTCATTAGTTCTACATTCACTGAATCCATTCTAATTTCAATTACAATACGTGGATTCATACCTAAATTGCTTGAATAATTCCTGACTTTGACTACCTTCATTTCATTTACTTTTCAATCATACTAAAGTCACTTATTCACTCTTCATTCATACTTAGTTTTCTTGCGTCAGTATTTTCTGACACTTAATTCAGTTGCCTAGAAAATTTCATGAATGAAGCACTCAGTTACGCCAAGGAATTAATAGGGGGCAATATTTGTTATTTTTGCCACCGTATGGTACTTACTAGCTAAGCTGATATGATTAAAGCGGGCCAAAAAGCAGTATTTTTTTTGTGATACCTTTATTAACAACGTATAAATTACGCTTGCAGTCCTCCACTTGAGGAAGGAAGGGGAAGAAAGAAATGAAAAATGGGGAAGAAAGAAATGAAAAATGCGTGCTATAAAAAAATAGCTGAAATTCCTTATTTAGTTATGCACTCGATTCTCTTTATTCAGTATTCATTCACTATCTCGCTCATTTTGATTGGCGTTGTCTCCCTCCAGGTTCGCGGTAATGTACATTCTTTTCTTTTATAATTTTTACATTCTTTAATTGTGTTTTGATTTGTATGTCCCCGGACTGCCATAATTACTTACAATAGTAGCATTCAGTTTCACAACGTTCTCGGGAATGGGAGTTGTCTACGAATGGGGCATGTCGGGTCTTCACCAGATTGTATTATAACCAACCTGTCCATGCTATCAGTGAACGGCCGTTGGTATACAGCGCGAGTGTAATAGATATACCGTCACTGCTTTAGATAAAGGTTACGAAGGACCAGGTTGCTCCTCAGCCTTAAGCATGCCTTTGTGATATCGACAATTGTTTTAGCACCCAAATTGAGCAGAAAGATGGCAGAAAACATGACAGTGAGCGCATTATTCTCTGTTCTTCGGGGTCAGTTTGCGCTATACAGTTCTAATTAACTCCGAACAAGCACAAACCGCTGGTTAATACGACCATGCACTGTAGAAATGTTACGTGAGACGAGTCAGAGATGCAGTTTCGCCGGACACGACAGATAAATCTTTTGCGACAATCATGACACGTGTGTTTTAATGCGCTATGAGCGCTGTCCCATCTTTGCGGAAGACATTATTGGCATAACACCTGGTACAGAACCACGTGCACAGCATGCGTGTCCATGCGGGCAGCGCTTACAAAGTGTATTCGGTTCTTGTTCTCGCTCTCTTGGTCATCTGATGCTGTAATATAGCCTGATATCCAAAGGAATGCATTAGATACAACGGTTTTCAACTGTATGTGCTGCTATAGCATGAACACTTTCGGTATTCAACACAGACGTGACGTTCTCGCTTTATTTCCACCTAAGACGTCCCTGTCATCGATGCCTTGAAATTGGGCCAATAGTGCAATATCCAAGAATCTTTCAGAATAACCAACGTTGTTACACCGGGCACGTTTCCTATCAGCTTTTTCTTATTATGTGCCAGAATCGTATCGGGCTAAGTATATTGCGCGTCGCCCAGGATTTCCGGGAATGGTTGAAATCAGATATCCTTCTAATAGGAAGCGAGTATATGGAGCACACTATTACCGACAGCGATATTACCGACACTTTGATTTGTTTGATATGTGGGGTTTAACGTCCCAACACCACTATATGATTATGAGAGACGCCGTAGTGGAGGGCTCCAGAAATTTCGACCACCTGGGGTTCTTTAACGTGCACCCAAATTTGAGAACACGGGCCCACAACATTTCCGCCTCCATCAGAAATGCAGCCGCCACAGCCGGGATTCGGTCCTGCGACCTGCGGGTCAGCAGCCGAGTACCTTAGCCACTAGACCACCGCGGCGGGGCATTACCGACACTTTTATGGACACCAAGCATGTAGGAACAATAATACTGAAGCCGGCGACTTTTGTGGCCACTCTCCGGTGACACCACAGATGAGTAGGACATAACACGAGCACTATATGCCTTTCGATTACAGGTGGTCGAAATTTCCGGAGCCCTCCACTATGGCGTCTCTTCATAATCATATGGTGGTTTCGGGACGTTAAACCCCACATATCATATCAAATCAACACTAAAGCACGTGAGGAGGTGTGTCATTGCGGACGAACTTTACGAGCACCTTCCCATGCCAACTGCGTACCTTCCCATGCCAACTGCACTGATGACTGCACTGAGTAATAACAGCGCGGGCAGAGCACGCTATAAAAAAAAAAGCCTTTTCTTAATAATAAATAATTGTCATAAATTTTTGCTCATTACAGGTGCATTATATAATTAGGGGGAAAAACGTAATTTGGAAACATAGTGATTGCTTCTATTTCACATCAAACTTAGTTTTTTTTTCTATTAGTGTTTGTTTCCTCCACACAGTCGCGCGTCAAACGCAACTTCCATAACTTCCCATGATGATGTCGCTGGCAATAGCTTTTGAACTGCTATTTGGATAGATCTTGATCTATCTATCTATCTATCTATCTATCTATCTATCTATCTATCTATCTATCTATCTATCTATCTATCTATCTATCTATCTAGCCGCTTACGCCTGGGTGCTCTCGTGATCACCCACTTAACCTGGCGTGAATGAAAATTATTATGGCTGGGGAAGATAGTTTCACGAATATGGCGTGCTGGTTAAGACATGAATGATTTAACAATCCCGTCACGTACATCGTCAAACACTTCCTGCCAAACAGTGACACATGCCCACAAGCGGGTATGTACCACTTGTAAGCGGGTATTTGCCATAGCTTATTGAGGCTTAGTATCTAAGAAGGTAGTAAAGGGCAAGTGGAAAGTACCATGTAAGAGGCCGTGGACTTAACGAAACAGTACCTCCTACCTATATCCGACTCAGATGCTCCCCGACTAACTACAAACTCCTCCTTTACAGGAAAGAAAAAGAGGGCAGACCCAAAGGCGGGAGGCCGGTCTTTGAAAGTGGCATTCACCTGTTCACTCGGAGCGGCGACCAAATACTCAGGGTCAACACCATCCGTGTCCTGGGTATGTTTATCGAATCACGTGGTGGCAATGACACTGCGTGGTGCAAGATCACTGCAAAGACATATAGCGCTTTTCGCCTCCTTCAAAGAGCCACAAACAGATGTCGGGGCCTCAAGGAAGACAACCTGCTCCGGCTCATCAACGCCTGTGTGCTGAGTCACTTAACTTATATGGAGGCCATGCACAAGTAGCTCAGTGCAGGGCATGTCAAGTTTATTGCCCTGATTAGCAAAATCATCAAGAGAGCCTTCGAGCTGCCCGTCAGATTGCATACCGAGGACATCCATCAGCTCGGCATACACAACACTATGGAGAAGATAACCGACGCTCGGGAACGAGCCCAGCAAGCTCGGCTCTCTACCACGCTGGCCGGAAGGCGGATTCTAGAAGCCTACACCAAGAATTTGGCTAGTAACACACAGTTACCCAGAGAAATAAGGCAGAAGCTCATCGTAGCTCCGCTGCCCCACAATGTCCATCCAGTGCACACCACAGCTCGTACCACGGCAAGAAGCGGTGACAGTACTTCAGCAAATTTCCAAGGACAAGCTCAAGGAAAGCTTTGTAGATGCTGTCGAGTATCGAAATTGTAAGGATTTTGCTGTTTCAGTCGTGGCTTCGCAGGGCAAAGTCATCAACTGTGCCTCGAATTTAGACCAATACTAACCAAGCACCATAATACATCAAAGGTTTTCTGTGTCTTCCGTAGAAAAACAATCTTGACACAGACTGCATAGGGCAGTCTGTGTCATTATTGGAGAGAGAAGGGCAACTTCTTCAATTGTGAAGGACTTGAGTTTCACAGGACTGGTGTTTTCATCAGGCTAGTGCAGCGGAATGTCACCGCAGGCATATGTGAAGCCTCTCATTGCTGCAAGAAAAAATAGAAGTGTGAGGTTTAACATGCCAGAATCAATACATAACAATGAGTCACACACAATGCAGCAGTGTTTACATTCTAGGATATCTACTGCAAAACCAAATGTGAAAAAAAAGTAGGTTCGGCGAAATGTTACTTGGCAAGCCATATAAATGCTGATGTGGCAGACGCTCTTCACATGATGTCTCAGATAGCAATATTCTGGAAGAAAATAACAGCAACTCAAGAACGCATTATATTTGTAGCAGTTAAAGCTACCCTTAGGTTAAGGTAATTTGTTTTCTATACACAGCTGAGTGATATTTCTGTGAGCCCATTCACCAATGGGCATTCTAAGTGAGATAATGTGTGTGGCAAATAACACGTACAGTCCGCTCATGTTAAAATACATATTTAGCTCGTGCACGTAGTTGCTCTGGATTCTATTGTTCTATCATATGCTGCTGCATCATGAATTGTGCAATACCTGTAGGCACAAGCCAAGCATGCAAATCCTACTTGAAAGCAACCATTTGCAGAGGCTACATGATAATCTTCAGTATATTTCCTTGTACCTGACGTAAACGGCTGGAGAAAACTATAGACACAAATAAATATAGACCGTGCTACCTTCAAACAATACCTTAAACTTAAAAAAAAACTAGGGTGCACTTGTTCACTTCGTTGATGAGTCATAGCCACGAGATCTGTGAACGAAACAATATATCTTAAGGCATGCACAGATATTCTAATTCTTTGTTTGACAGTGTCACAGATAGCTTGCCGATACACATATATCTGAGTGCAACAATGTGTGAAGCTTTTATTAGTTCAACGTCTTGTTCGTTCACAGTCGAACAGGTTACTGCTGTGTTGGACAAATTGGAAAAAGCGCACCGTGGTTTCCAAAAAAAAAAAACATTATTAGAAGTTAGCCCCCGGTGTGAGTGTCTGCCTATGTATTTTGTACTGCCTTCAACATGTGCCTTCAAGGATGTGCTACCATTGAAGCCCACATTGCATACTTCGTCAACGTGATGGAAATACAAGCATTAGAAACACTACCACCTCTAGTAAGAGCATAACACTTCAGGATTTTGGAACAGCAAGGAGGTGCACAAAGAAGTTAAGCACACTCTTGCAGAACTTTAAACAAGAATGTTCCAGAGTGGGAGAGGTGAACATGCTGTGGCACTTTTAAACCCACGAAACATGTGCAGAAAACAGAGTAAAGCCGAGTCAACAAACGCTGGTATGAAGGCCTGCGCATGGACAGCTTTGTGAATCTAAGTCCCAGTGTTATGCTGTGTGCAAGCCGAAACCTGTGTAAATGGGGAAAATGTACTTTTAGTAGAACCAGCGTAAACAAATCTTGGCAGTTGGTTTTCTAGTACAAACAGCAATCCCTGCAATGAAAACATAAACATTTTATTTTAACGGTAACAGTGTAAGCACACACACGGGTCAGCGGAACCATGTCAAATTGTCAGTGCCAGTGTAACCATGTGGCATGATACACTATTCACTGGCCAACACATGGCAGTTTGCCCCCCAAAAAGCGATGCTTTCATATACGTAGTCCAAAAGTCCTTACAAAAATTCACTTGCTTTCTGTACTTTAGCATCATTGGGGGCATCATTATCTGCAGTATAACCAAATTTGTGCCATACACCTGTAAAAAAGTAGTAAAGGACATGCATCAACTATTGTTTTATTTGGTAGCAGTGAAGTCTCGTTAAGAACAGCCAAGTGGGAATCAGCCTAATTATGTGCACACAGCAAATCACAAACGCCTTTATTGAGGTTGTCGAAATTTTCGTCGATAGATATTGACGTCAAAATGTGACTTCAACAGTTTGCCAAGTTTTCACAGCGCATAAAAATATCATGATGCAGAATAATGACAACGCTAACAAGAACCTATAGCATTTATGATTGTCTTTTACAATATTAATAAGTTTTGCGAATGTTTTGCATCACTAAAGAAATCCGAAAGATTTCGGTCATTTCTCGTCCCATTGTTCTGTCCATATGCAAAGTGCTCGCTTGATGGTGCGCGTACAGAATGACAAGTTCAGCGAAGAGGTGAAGCAAGTGATGCAGTGGTGTAGGCAGTTTTTTTTTTTTTTTTTTGAGGCGTGCGGGGAGGGGGGGGGGTCCACTTATCTGAATTGGAGGCCGGGCAAGCAAATATGGTCGTCATATTAGGCTCCCTATGCCCGACCTAAAAAAAAATGCCGTGAGCCACCACCTGGCTGTGAAGTGATGCGAAAATGATTTGTTCACGTACTGGTCTGCATACACTCTACATCTCTAATGAATGCGGCCGAAGGCTCCAACACCCAGCCGTTAACGTTACATAAAGCCAATGATAGATAAGTACCAATATGAAGGCAGCTACAGCTCCACCCCAATGTTATCTTGAACTAGGTATTGTTGGTGAAAGGAACTTTTAACAGCAAAAGTACACTGGCATTGCAGTGGTGACATAGGCAGCAAGAGGGTATGCAGGCGGTAATAATAGAGGTAATTTAGCCCAATACGGCTAGCAATAGATACGGTGAATAAGCAAGAGCCAATAATTTCTCTTTTGATACCGCAACCACTCATTGGAGAAAAAGCAATGAGCCAGCTGTTGGACAACTGAACATTTTTCACAAGCTGTGAACAAGCATAAACTTGGGATTGAAAACACCCCAACCAATGTTACACTAAAATTACTCGCACTGCAAGAGCATTAAATGTTGCTGCAAATGCCACTCACCTGCAAGCTGATGCATGCACAGTCTTTTGTCTGACGAGCAAACGGGTTTTCACATGGCTGAAGACGTGTTTACGTTATGTTTGTTCTATCCAGAAGCAAAATTCACAACAAAATTGCGCTCTCTAAAGATACATATACACTAACCTTCATCACGAATAAGTAGAAACGCAAATCTGCGACACACATGCACAATCAAAACCTAGCACACAAGCTCGCATGTCCATGTGGCTCGCCGACTACAAACCATTAAAATATGAGTAGTGCGAACGCGAACCTAGTTGCGCCAAAAAAAAAAAAACGTCGAGAAGTGGCAGCACAGGCGTCAGCGCAATGGTGTCAGTGTGTTCTCCTAGTACACTTATAAAAAAAAACTAAGGTATACTAAAACTCATATATACTTATAAAAATATAGTTTAATTTTTTTAGTGCTAGTACACATAAACAATCAATAATGATCACTTTGTAAAATTTCATCGCTTGCTATACTGGCGCCACACTTGTCGTGCGGGTGCAGATGGCGCAGATTTGTGACTCTGCCTTCAAAGTACACGTTGAAGCGTGCTACTAAGTTTTATGGCTGATGGAAAGCGCGGCTGGGTTTGCTGTTTTTTTTTTTCTCCAATATATTTGGGAGGCAAGGGGGGGGGGGAAGGGGCACTCTTTTTGCACGTGTTTCGGTGCTTGATCGGCTTTGACGCCCTTCCTTAGCAGACGAACGGCGTGTCTAAGCTTTTTTTTTTATATCGTTGTTCGGCACATGTTTCGGCGTTTGGTCCGTTTTGACGTGCCAACTCTCCATGCTGCCGCTGCGTGTGTTAGGCACTTGCGCTAGCTGTATTCTCAGGCCTTCTGTGTTCAGCCAACGCTGCTATTTTATTATCTGCGGATGCTAAAATAAATCACTGTTTTCGTTTGGTGAAGTTTGCGCACAGAATAATAATCTCGCCCATGAATATCAATGTGGGGGGCATGCATATTTGTGTGCGGTGTGCTTCAGGGGAGTAACCATCGCGTGACGAGAGCACTAACAGCGGTTCCTCCTTCTGTTGCTCTCTTACAAACTTAAGACTAATACATTTGCTCCCCCGTTTCCGAACATGTCGGCCATCTTGTTCCGCTTGGTCCTTTCGGAGAGTAACAGTTGGTCTTAAGGAGAAAAAAAAAACAGCCGTTGCTCCCATTTTGGCCGTTTTCGGCTTAGAGTGCAGCATCCTCTGGTTTCCTGCTCCCCTCGGAGATATTGAGGGGGTTCTTCGGAACCTTACTGAATCTGTCCACGAGACTGCACGTGGCTTTACCAATCACGCTGCCCTCTCATCGGGTGACTTTCCTTCTAGATACAAGTATACCACGCATAATGAGAAAACGAAATGCTTTTATTTAGAGAAGGCTCTTCCTACCACCTCCTTCGAAGCAAATAAGACCGCAGGCGGTCACCCTCAGATTTCCGCAAACCAACTCTTACCCTAATCCTGCGTTCCTTTAGAGCATCTATCCGGAAATTTACATGAATAGTTCTTGTGCGCTTCTGACGAGGTTGCTACTTTGCCTCACTTACTCTGGGAGTGCGGGTGGCTGGACCCGACGTTCAACAAGGAAGAGTGGGGCCCGCTTTTGCAAAGTCCCGTCTTCGAAGACCAGATCCTGGCCGCCCAGCGTGCCCGTGATCGAGCCGGCAGGCTAGACGTGTCGGTCCTATCAAGTACTTCGCCAGGTGCGCGTTTTGTCGCATTTTGCCGGACCAAACAAAACGTTTATTCACTCACTCGCTCACATCTACGAAAGACCGACTATACTCGGCGACAACTTTTCTTGGCATTGAAGGGAAAGCTACGGAGCCAAATGGTGTGCATCCTTCCGCCAGAGAATGTGGTTATAAAGTAGCGCCCGTATTTTCATCGTGAAATACAACTGTTCCTCCTTTATTTTAGAACACCGCTCTCGTTGAACCGAGGAGATGCGCGTCGTGTTGGCTCCGGTTTCAACAAATGTTTTGCAGCGGGAATAACCTGAAAGACCTCAAGACTTTGGTACCCGCGTATTCAGCTTGTCATCAAGAATCGCCCGGAACCAAGCTCGAGGTGGGGACTTGAATTCTGACACCTTTACCCACGCATTTTCGTCCACCACGCTGGCGGGAGAGCTACGCCTAACGCCTGCCAAGCCACCGGCAGCGCAGCTACCAGAGACGCTGCTGCCTAGGCCGGCCTAGCTCTGTGGACATTAAGAAACGCCGGTAGGAGCGTTTGACGCGTCCGACTTTCTGAGAACAAATGGAGGTCGCTGTGGAAGGAGAACCAATTTCCCGTGAAGATTTCGAAGAAAGCACACGATGGAGCACCATAGGATCAAAGAAATCGACTCGCGGGCAATCACTGAAACCCGGTGCGGATTCTCAACGAGGGGAGAGAGAGAAAGAGTGAGAATTTATTAGAAGGCAGAGAGGTCGGCCTGAGCTAGTTCGCTCTAGCCTGCTACTCTACACAGGGGATAAGGGAAAGGGGAAGGAAAGAGGGATGAAGGGTGATGATGGGGACAAGAAGAGGTGGTGCGTATGTACAGTAGCCACTTAGCATAGTACCCTACAGTCTAGTTTCTAGTCCAGTGGTTTTTATAAAGTCTAGAACAGCCTTTGTAGCAGTTTTTGACACTGTTTGGTCGTTCATTGCTGACAATATGTGGCTTTCACTTAATGGTGTTCGTCCAATGCTTGCCAACGTTGCAGTTAGCATTTTTCTTTGCGCCACGTATAATGCACAGTCACAAAATATGTGAGCTATCGTTTCGCGCACTTGGCAGCGTTCACAATTTGGGCTGTCCGCACGGCCAATTAGGTGAGTGTAGTGGCGAGTGAAGGCGACGCCCAGGCGAATTCGGTGCAGTATATTAGCATGTCTTCGGCTGATTTTATCTGGAAGACGAAAAGTCATACCGGGGTCTGTTTCCCGCAGGCGCTTGTTCCGGTGATCTGGTAGCGACCAGTAAGTGGCAGCGCATTCGCGCATGAGTGATCTCAACAATGTGTTGACGTCACCTCGCGAGTAGGGTACTTTGACGTACATAGGAGCGTTGTATATTGCCGCTCTTGCTTCGCTATCGGCTGTTTCGTTGCCAACCAGGCCGCAGTGTCCAGGAATCCATTGGAGTGTAATCAAGTGACCACTCCTGTGTGTTAGGTCAAATGCTTGGACGATTCCTAACGTTAACTCGTAAAATTCGCCTCTTCTTGAGTTAGAATAGATAGCTTGAAGCGCTGATTTTGAATCAGATAGAATCGTCCATTTACGCGGTGCTTGGTCGTTCACAAATTTTATGGCTTCTTGTATAGCAACAAGTTCTGCAGCTGTAGAAGATGACCTATGATCTAATTTGTACTGTCGGGAAATACCGAGTTGAGGGATCACGAAGGCTGCAGCTGAGGCGGATGAAGTTACGGATCCATCGGTGTAAATGTGTACAGAGTCACTGTATCGGTCATCTAAATGTGCCAAAGTGAGTTGCTTGAGGGCAATAACAACGAGGGAATAACAGCAAAAACAGCGTGAGCAACGCTTGCGTCAAGTAACACGATTAAGCCAGATGCCTCTACTGCCTCGAGGCGACTACAAGATCATCATCCGACCTAGAGGCGGCCTTCGACTTTCCGATCATGGAGCCGCCCGACTGGTGACTAACATTTGACACGCCACTGAAATTCCAAAAGAAGCCCAAAAGGAGGACACAATATGCCCAAATTTCCAGCAAATTGTCATCGTTCTGAGCACACCCATACGTACCCAGACGTACGTCTGGGATTCGAGACACCAAAAAATCCCAGACGGTACGTCAAAAGGTGTGATACGTGATATCCCGATGGAAGATACCATCCGAGATATTACGGCTAATGTGAGTACGACAAAGAACCCCACAGCCATCGCTGTGAAACGCCTCAGAAACACAACGACGGTGACCGTACTGTTCACTGGTCTTCGCGTACCAACATACGTTCGATACTGTGGAGCAATGTTGAGGTGCTCTCTTTACCGCAAGCAGATAGACACGTGTTATCGATGTGGTCGCCTGGGGCACCACGCAGATGTTTGCCCGAACCCGAAAGACCACGTGTGTCGTGGCTGTGGTACGGCCGACGCCCCGCAAGATCACCAATGCAAGCCCACTTGTCAACTGTGCGGCGGCGACCACCAGACGGCCGAGAAGGGGTGCAGGGCACGTTACAAGACGCCGTACCTGGTGAAACACCGGTGATGGGAGCAACAACAACAAAAATATGAAGACCACCCAACGAAGCCAATTCCTTTCGACAACAGCCTCGAGCAGCGGGACACCACTTCTACACGGAAGCCCGGAAAGAAAGCCTGGTCGAGATATCGGTCGCGGACTCGGTCGCAGTCTCGCTACCGGCCCCGCTCCCAGTCGCAGTCAGCATCTCGGAGCCGTACGCCGGGACCTGGCGGAAACTTCAAGGTGAGCTGGGCACAAGTAGTCAAGGGTCCGTGCTCGGGGTCTGAGGAAGCTGCTTCTCAAGGCAAACTTGATAAATTAGAGGCTGTAATAGCGCAGCTAAAACAGATGTAACTGAATGCAACCAGGACATGACAGCTTTAGGAGAGGAAAGCAGGACCCTCAAGAAGAAGTTACACCATTATAAAAGCACGGAACATGCTGCACCAGTAGTACTACCGCTCTCAGCTGTTACACCCACTAAAAAATGGAGAAAGGTACAACACCACCACCTCCCAAACGCAGAGCCGGAATCCTGGCCAATGAAGACAAACCCACACGCGTGCCGCCCGAGAAAAAACTCCTGAAGGAAATTAAGCAATCAGTCAAAGAATTAAATGAGTGCATGAGCAACTCATCGCGACTGATCCCGGCCTTTGCTGACCGCGTAGAGAATATAGCGAAAATTACCCGGCAACAAAATGAACACCTACAACAGTGACTCATCGCTGTGGAGGCTAGAATTACCCCTCTGCCACCTAGCGGACTGGACCCCATGGTGACTGTGAAGCAACCTTCCTCGTCGGCATTCAGTGTGATACTGCCGGCTACATTCCTACCTCCTGCGTCTCATCATAGCTAGAAACCACGCCTACACAATTTGGCAATGAAATTGTAGATGCTACTCGAATAAGCAAGCAAATCTTCACTATTACCTTAAAGTGAAAGTTAAGCCCGATATCATTTTATCGCAGGAGACACAATGTCTCGCTAAATTGGCAGGCTATCACTCGATTGGACATGCCAACGGAGAGAGGACGGTCCTTACCACCCTAGTTAGAAGAAAACTTACATTCACGCAACACGACACGGAAATTACCAATATAGACAATATATTTATTGAACTCGTTCCACAACGCAAGACACACGAAAGTCTTTCTATACATAACGTATACAGCAACCCTAAACAAAAGAAGAACATATTTCTCACACTCTTCAAACGTGCCCTCAACATCGCTGGCCGAAATCCTATCCTAATAGCGGGGGACTTCAAAGCGCCGCACATGCCTGGAGATACTCTTATGTGTGTCCTAAAAAATGTCCTTCTGGTTTGACTCGCAGCAGGAGGGATTAACTCCCAATACCAACCCTAGCAAACCCACACGTGCGGGCACAAGCTCCAGTAAAGACACAACGCCTGATCTGACGCCCGAGAAACACATCTGCAACCACCTGGAAAAATACCCTAGAGGACCTGGGCAGCCACCACTACGTCATCGAGGTACATGTTCAAGGTGGTCCACGTAATATGGGAAAACAGCTAAAATTGGTAGACTGGGCCCAGTTCTGCAAATCACGTGAGAACCAGGTCCAACCCATCCGCGACATAGAGGACTGGATACACGCTCTTAAACAGGGTGTTAATATAGCCACCCGAATTGTACTTCCCGAGGCAAATCTCGAAGAGATCGATAGCCAGTTCCTCCACATGTGGGAGGCAAAGCTATCGCTCTAAAAAGGCGGAAGAAACAGAAACACAACAGAAACTTCAGGAAACGCATAGCGCTCCTCAACACAGAGAAAGATATGTATGCAACACAGCTAAGCTGGCAACACTGGGACGAAACCTGCAATTCGATGGACAAGCATCAAAGTCTTAGTAAAACATGGCATTTTCTACGGTTTCTGCTTGATCCAGAAGACAACAAAACCGCCCAACGACAAACCATCAACAAACTAACCCATGCATACAAGGCCACCGACGAGGAGTTTCTTAGGGAGGTAGAGTCCAAATACATATCTCAGGCTCCTACTCAGCAGCATCCAGATTATACAGGCCAGGTCAACACCACTCTAGACGAAGAATTTACCGAAGCGGATATCCGTGCCGCCCTACAAAAACTTAACTCCTAATATGCATTAGGTCTGGACAACACCACAAACAAGATAATACGTATTTTGGACGATGAGTCGATCCCGCATATCACAGACTACATTAATAACTGCTGGAGCACAGGAATCTTGCCCCCGCAGTGGAAAAAGGCCCAGGTGATTCTGATTCTGAAACCAGGCAAACCACTGAATACTGACAATCTTAGGCCCATCTCCTTAACATCTTGCATACGCTTTTCTGGCTAGACTGACAAATTACCTCGAGGACAATGATTTTCCCCCACATCATGATTGGCTTCCGCAGGCATCTTTCAACGCAGGATGTCATGTGGCAGCTTAAGCATCACATCATATACAGTACAGGACGCTCCACTAAGGGCATACTTGGTCTAGATCTCAAAAAGGCCCTTGACTCTGTCACGCATAGCACCATTCTAAATCAGGTCAATGCCCTGAACTTGGGGATTCGCACGTAAAACTATATGAGAGTTTTTCTTACGGACAGAACGGCCACGATCACAGTGGGAGCACTCAGGTAGTCCGAAATAACCATGGAAAGCGCGCCAACCCCACGGGGTTCCGTGATCTCTCCTTTGTTGTTTAACCTCGCCCTCATTGGTCTTCCTTCAAAACTACTAACCATCCAAGGACTTTATCACACCACTTACTCCGACGACATCACCCTCTGGCTGTGCGATGGCAATGACGGTTCCATTAAACAGAGATTGCAGGAAGGTATTGACACAGTGGAACGGTGTTTACAAAGAACTGGACTATCCTGATAGTCCAGTTCTTTGTAAAATCCTGATAGGCGGAGAAATCTCAGCTACTGCTATATCTCCCTACACTTAGAGGTCAGCCACCCAAACATCCCCAAGCGCAGGCACACGCTGATACAAAACTCACAAACTCACTACAAGTGACGGTCACACGATACGAACCGTGGATAAAATCCGAGTGCTAGGTCTAATTATAGAAAGTAATGGTACCAATAGAGAGACAGTTCGCAACATTGAAGCCAGAGTGTCTAACACGATGCGCCTCATAAGGCGCATTACCGATAATCACAAAGACATAAATGAGGCTATCATCCTCCGTTTGATCCAATCAATCGTTTTAGGTCACATCACTTATACAGTGGCGTACCACCGATAGTTCACTGCAGTAAACTCAAAACTCAACAGCCTAATTCGGAGAATTTACAAACTAGCGCTAGGTTTGTCTCAAAACACCAGCACCGAACACCTTCTTCAACTTGGTTTACACAATACCCTTGAGGAACTTATTGTGGCACAACAAATCTCCCAATTCAAGCGATTAGCCAAGATTAGGCCAGGTTGCCAGACTCTATGTAATCTCAGTATTTCTTACCACAATCAACACAGAGACAAACACGACATACCGCGTGCTATCCGTGCCGACCTCACAGTACCATTCATACCAAAGAAACATGCACCCTAAAGAGAACAAGGGCAGACGTGTCAGTAGAGCCAGAGCCATATCAAAGATGTTTGGGTGCAACCATGAGGCAGTCTTTGTCGATGCAGCATGCTACCAAGAACGTCACCGCTTCGTGGCTGCTGTCGTAGACCACATACAACAATGCAAAAGCAGTGCGTCAATTATCACATGGAATGTAGAAACGGCAGAGGAAGTGACTATCGCGATGGCCATAGCCCACACTAACACCTCATGTGTAATCAGCGACTTGCAGACAGCCGTTCGAAACTACGCCAGCGGCAGAATCTCCCCCGAGGCACTGCGGATTCTTAGCACAAGCAAAATTCACGAGATTACATATACGTGCACATCCTGTGGTTTTCTGCCCACACACCACTTGGTGAATCGGAGGACAATCTGAATAAAGCGGCGCACAACGTGGCCTGAGATCTTGCGTTCCGAGTCATGTCAGACGAAGCGGCCACCCAAACGGACTTTTCTGCGCCAGAGTGGGAATGGAACGTCCGGCTCACTAAATTCAATAACATAACTCAACACTATTGACTCCAAAAGCCAGAGTACCCTCCGCCTCACCACAAGCTAAGTCGGGCGGAGTCTGTTCAGTGGCGGCAGCTACAAACACACACATACACGAACACTGTCATCATGCATCAAATATATTCCGACGTCTATAGTTTTTATCTCTGCCAGTACTGTACCACCAGGGGCACTCTTGACTATATCCTATGAGAATTTTCAGCATTAGTCAGAAATGTTGGGGTCGCATCCTCCAATGAAGACCTTCGGGCGCGTTGGCGGACTGCGGTGCTCAGTTCGGGCCTGACAAAGAAGTTTGGGCGATCCAGCAGGCCAAGAAAGCTGCCGGGAGGCTTGGTCTCTCCGTTGGTCCCAAGGGGGGCGGCATCCCAGCAATCTGCCGGAAATAATAAAGTCTAGATCTCTCCCTCTCCTTTATTTTATACCTGAAGCTACTGGAGACAGGACGCAGCTTACACAAGTTAGATATTCGTATTTGTTACGGGCCAAGCGCCTTGTTTAGAAGCACGTGGTCTTCCGGAAGGTAGAAGGGCCAAGTGGTGGTCGGGAACACGGCTAGCATCTCGAATGTGCGCTCTGAGGCAATCCACAACTATATATGTCCTGACCGGATGGTCTTTGGCAAGCATGATTGTGGCATAAGTTAAAGCGCATTGGGGCAGTCCTAGGCAGACACGCAGTGCCTGACCCTGCCAACTCTCCAATGAATGAGTATTCGATTTGCAAGTGTTAGTCAGTACCGGCAAGCTGTAGCGCGATAGACCCAGAAATATGGCCCTGTACAGCTGTAGCATGGAGGCCACAGAAGTTCCCCATGCTTTACCGCACAAGAATTTCATGATATGCACAATAGATAGCAGTCTCTTCTTCAAGTACGCACAATGTGGGCTCCATGGAAGACTTCTGTCGATTATTATGCCCAGGAAACGATGCGTCCGTGCATATTTGATACTCTGCCCATTGATGTAAACAGGGTATGACGCCATTGGTCTGCGTGTAAACGCCATCAACGCGCACTTCACAGTTGATATATTTAGGCCTTGTTTCTGAAGGTAGGCTGTTGTGAGGGTTGCTGCCCGCTGTATTCGTGCACGCACCTGAGGGCGAGTAACTGCAGCACTCGAGAGACAAATATCATCGGCGTATATAGATAGGCACACCGACTTTGGCAGAACCTTCACCAGACCAATGAGGGCCACATTGAACAATGTGGGGCTTACAACACCTCTCTGAGGTACTCCGCAGTAGGTGTAATGTTGGGCAGTTGTACCCTCATATGTTTGTACAAAGAAACTCCTGCCAGTTATATAATCTTTTATCTATTGAAACATTCGTCCTCCAATGCCCATTGCAGCGAGAGAAGTGAGGATGGCATCGTGAGCTACATTATCATATGCACCCTTCACGTCAAGAAAGAGTGCCACTGATATGCGCTTGCGACTTTTTTCTTGTTGAACAAATGTCGATAAGTTAAGGACGGAGTCAATGGAGGAGCGGCGTCGGCGAAAGCCTGCCATGCAAGAAGGGTATTTGGTGTATCGTTCCAAGTACCACTCGAGACGAAATAGAACCATTCTTTCCATCACTTTTCCGAGGTAGCTTGCGAGGGCAATAGGGCGATACGCTGTCAAATCCAATGGTGATTTTCCCAGGGCCATGAATACAATGAACTAGTATATACCATGAATGAATTCGAGGTGGTTAAAGGGGGGAAGCAGATACGAAGCGCAAGCCGTAAGAAATTAAAAGCTGAATCCTCCTGTCTCTCATTTCACATTAGCAGCCACTGGCATGTACATTGAGCACTGTCTTACAGGAAAAGGTTGCTACGTTATACTCGCTGGGCGTTACCTCCTTGGTTTTAGAAAGGTTTAGCGACCATTGGGCCGCAGTGCCATGAATACAGTGAACTAGTCTATACCATGAACTCAAGGTGGTTGAAGGTGGGAAGTAGACCGGAAGCGCAAGCCGTAAGAAAGTGTGCGTGTGCCACCTCTCGTTTAGTTCTTGGAATGTCCACTGAATGGCGGTGCTTCTATATGGGGAATATATGATAAAAAGATGTGAGATGGTGGGACTTGGAGTGTTAAATAGATGGACGAACGGACACACAGACAGATGCATGGATGGACGCATGAACGGACGCAGGGCGGATGCATGAACGAACGCAGGGACGGGCGCACAAACAGACGCATGGACGGTCACACAGACGGACGCATGGACGGATGAATGCTTCGCCCCACTCTCCATCATTCACTCCGTGGATATGCTGCCATTTTTTCATCTATCTGTTGTGACTTCGTGTTGTTGAACGCGTGGAAAAGTCCCACCTTCTTACGTGCACCTAAAACGCTAAGTGGCGTCTGCGTCTACATCAAACGCCGATGATGCGCCCCCACACTTTTAACGGCGTTACGAGACGCGCACCAAAACGGACTTCTTCGCGTAATGCTACGTGTGCAGAAGCTCTACCTCCATAGCTTTCCCATCAGTTCCGAAAAAAGTTATTGCCGAGTACAGAACATACATGAATTGTTTGAACGCGCCAGCGTTAAGAAAAACCTGACATCGGAAGCGTAATCCGACGAATGCAAGAAATAAATTTTAGGGTCGCACCATGGATCACACTGCAACATTTTGCGTGGCAATCAAGCATTCTACCACTGAGCCACGCCAGGGCTCAGAACTAATAAGTGACCCTAATGTTCGCGAAACGTCAATTGTGGTTGCAGGGCTGGGTATCAAACTGTATACACATTCCACATTTGTGCTCCTATGATGCAGCTGTCACGTCGGGTTATAGTCATTTGTAGTTAGGTGCTACGCATGTACTTCTCGTGCTCACAATCATGGCGGTCACGCTGGCTCTGTATGTGTACGGTGTTTTGAGTTAGTGTGTCACAATTCGTGGCATCATGTGGGCAACCAATGGCGAAGCATCACTGCAACGCTACCGCATGCGCTGACTTAAAAAACGCTGTGATGTGGCGGTGTCATTGCTTCGATCTACAAAGAAGCAGCTTGAAGGAACAAATCTCAGAGCCGTATGATATTGGAGTGGGAGGCACATCTATCACATCTCCCGGGTAAAGCACTCGGACGGACCTGTGACGCAAGCAGTGTCGCATCACGACCACATCCTAAACTACGGCGGACTGATGTCTACCGTTGAGAAGGGCAAGTTTACATTTACATTGAAATACTCAAGACGTTGCGCTGACACAAGATCAAAATTGCCTTTTTCACGCTTTAATTTCGGCTGGGGTGATGAGAAGGCTCCGTAAAAGAAAGTTCTGTAGCGTTTCATTTACAACTTTAGAAGTTACCGTAATCAAAAGCGGCAAAAATGCGAATGCTTCACCGAAAATTCTCGTTGTTATCTCCTCAAAAATTATGTTGATTGTACGTTTACCTAGCGTTAAAGGCAAGCCACTAAAAGTTAGCCTTTTCAGTTAGAAAATTTCAGAGTTTCTGCACGTTGTTAATGAAAAACAAGTGCTGGAAAATAAAGTTCATGTGGTTGAAATAAATGGCGAAGGATTATCATAGGGCTTGGGCAGACATATGTGAACCGACTGAAGTGCCAACCAGCTTGTCTAAGGCAATATATTCATCGTTATATAGTTCAATACGGTGACTGTCTTCGTAAAACACACAAGAAAGCAAAGGTAGTTTTCCCTCAAATGTTACTTTATTAAAAATAACGACTTGAGGAATGTTGGTATCTTCAGAGCAGTCATGAATTTCAGGAGTTGTTTCTGAAAAAAGAGAGTGAAACCATGCGATTACGTAAGCAATGACAGAAACACGACATGCGTTAGGTACACAATGATACATTTAGGACATATTTATGCAGCCCCTATTTAGACATTGAACGCGAGAATGTGACACAACTGGTAAATATGCCGCCGACTGTGTGTAATGTTTTTCTCTAGTAGACTTTGCTGTATTTGAGGGAATTTTCGTCAGATATATACTTAATACATAAAACTGAGTATTACATAATGTGAACGATCATTAACCTAACATCACTCCGGCTAACATGCCTGTCTCACTGTTGACATCACTGGTAGGAAATAGGATTAATTGCATGTCCTCATTAGGCACTTGCAGGTCCGCCTTTAAGTTTTTCATTTCATACTCAATGCGGCCACAATACAATTTATGTAATGAAACTGGCACGCATCATTCCTTGTTCAGTTTAAATTGTATTGATTTAAACAGCAATGCATTTTAGATGTAGTACCATGTGCCGCCACGTTTGAATTTGTCACTTTCTATATGTGTTGCAGAGTAACTATTTACTTCAACAGTGTTTTAAAAATATAGGAGATAGAGAATATAAAGGGAGTACTTACACTTCTTTTTGCGGAGGAGAAGGTTGGAATAGTCGATTGGAGTGCCGAGACCATAGGCATAGTTCAGTCCGTAGGCTCCAAGGCCGTGTCCGTAACCAAAGTTACCGACGCCGTAATTGAGGCTTCCGACACCATAGCTGTAGACAGGAGTGGCGGCAACGAGTGGAGCAGCCTGGACAGTGGCGACCGCTGGAACAGCATGGACGGCGTGGGACACGGTAGCCACAGCTGGAGCGGCAGCAACGACTGGAGCAGCGTGGGCAACAGTAGCGACAGCTGGGGCAGTGTGGTAAGTGTCAACACGGGTCACAGCTGGGGCGGCAGCGACGACAGGAGCAGCGTGGGCAACGGTGGCAACAGCTGGGGTAGCAGCCACGACTGGAGCGGCCTGGGCAACAGTGGCGACAGCTGGGGCAGTGTGGTAAGTGTCAACACGGGTCACAGCCGGGGCGGCAGCGACGACTGGAGTGGCGTGGGCAACAGTGGCGACTGCTGGGGCAGTGTGGTAAGTGTCAACGCGGGTCACGGCTGGAGCGGTGGCAACGACTGGGGCGGGAGCCTGGATGGTGGCGAACTTGGTGACGGCTGGGGCGGCGTGGTAAGTGTCAACGCGGGTCACGGCTGGAGCGGCGGCAACAACTGGGGCGGGAGCCTGGATGGTGGCGAACTTGGTGACGGCTGGGGCGGCGTGGTAAGTGTCAACGCGGGTCACAGCTGGAGCGGCGGCAACGACTGGGGTGGCAGCTTGGATAGTGGCGAACTTGGTGACGGCTGGGGCGGCGTGGTAAGTGTCAACGCGGGTCACAGCTGGAGCGGCGGCAACGACTGGGGCGGCAGCCTGGATAGTGGCAAACTTGGTGACAGCTGGGGCAGCAGCGTAGGTGGTGATAGCTGGAGCAGCAGCGTAGGTAGCCACAGCTGGGGCAGCATGAACAGTTGCGACGGCCGGGGCCGCCTGGACAGTGGCGACTGCTGGGGCAGCCTGGACAGTAGCAACAGCTGGGGCAGCATGGTAAGTGTCCACCTTAGTGACGGTGGCAGCTGGAGCAGCAGCAACGACCGGGGCAGCAGCCTGAACGGTGGCGACGGCTGGGGCAGCATGGTAGGTGTCGACACGGGTGACAGCTGGGGCAGCAGCCTGGACGGTGGCGACTGCTGGGGCAGCGTGGTAGGTGTCGACACGGGTGACAGCTGGGGCAGCGGCCTGGACGGTGGCGACTGCTGGAGCAGAGTGGTAGGTGTCGACACGGGTGACAGCTGGGGCAGCAGCAACGTAGGAAGCTCCCACAGCAGTGCCCTGGCTCAGGCCAGCCCCAGTCGTGACCTCAGGGTGGCTGAGGGCGCTGGCAAACAGAGCCAGGATAAGGCTGGCACGGAACTGAAGGAAGGCATGAAAATGCAATTTCGTGTATGTACACTTTGTGTAGCAATTTAAAAAAACAGAATGCCAGCATGTCCTAAAAGGTACAGCAATTATCCAGTCTTCCTGGACGAAAATATTTATGAAGTAGTAACAAATGACAATTTCCTTTTAAGATGCCAATATCTATAGATTGAATAAAATAGGTCACCATGTTAGCTCAACTGCTGCCACGTTTTCGCCTCTGGAAAAATTAGCGAACTGCTTCTTAGTGGAGGCGTACTGTTTCGTTTATGGAATAATGTAACAAGGTACTCGTTCGAATATTTAGAAGCATACCATAGTTGAACGACATATGGTGCACAACGTGTGACTATAGCGTGGCCAGAAAGCATACCATGGTTTTGGTGCAGAAAACCACAATATACCTGAAATTACTCAGACGGGGCATTTACAGCCTTAACACTGCATTTTATTTCAGTAGATCCACCAACTCAATAGCGAAAGCATCCTAATTCATGCATGTAATCCCCCACAATCTCGTAAAATAATGACGCAATATTATGCTGGAGTCACATTTCTCATGAAGTGCTCACGCTATTTTACCCTGTACTAGGTTCTACGCGACTCGGCTGTTTCTGAAGCTGTTGTTTAAGTCCACTATTGATGTTGTGGGGGAAGTAGTTCATCCAGTTTTTCTTCCAGGAACTTTGGTCAGTTAAACGTAATAAGTAAATGAACATGTGTACTTACGACGACCATGGTTGCTGCAAGTTCCACAACTGTGGAGGTGAAATTGAACTGCTGAAGTGTACGCCGATGGGAAGCCTTTTTATACTCCTCCTCCAGCTAGAAGTAACGCCTATAAAAAACCGAACAGAAAAAGAGAGTGATGACGGGAGCCTGAGTCCGGCTATGGAACAACTCGTTCAAATGTAGAAAAAAAACGTAGGCTATTCTACACGTAAAATAGTTTCCCCTCTATACGTATTTTGGCAAGAGCACCTTAAGAGACAGGATTCCAGCTTGGCCTGCAGTTATGTTTATCTCCTGCTGCGTTTCCAGAAACGTGCCTTCAATTCATAAGAATCGTGGTGAGTCCCCGCTACCTTCGTTATATGCCTTTCTTATTTTGCAGAATTCCCAGCGATTACGAAAGCGTAACGGCGCACTAATCTCCATCTTATGACGTCTTCTGATTTGCACGGAACATCAGTATTCAAGTCCGTAACAAACTGCCGTAGAGTGATGCTTAACAGAACTTGCAGCATTATGTCCATAGTTGAAGGGGCCACACTTCGGCAAATGTTAATTTATAAATGATACAATAGAAAGTGTTCACATTTCAAAATTTAGTGATATGTTGGAGCCGAGTAGCTGATGGGCTACTTGTAGTATGACCATTACAGTAAATCATATTCGGCATGACTGTAAATACGCCCGCACACGCACACCCATATATATATATATATATATATATATATATATATATATATATATATATATATATATACATATATATATATATATACATACATATATATATATATGTATATATATATGTGTGTGTGTGTGTGTGTGTGTGCTCCCACGACTATCATTATTTACTTGTGGGAGTTAGGCATGTCCTTGGGTAAATCGGCATGGAGCGCGCGTACTTGGTAGTGTTTCGTAATCATGTGGAAATAAAGCGAATGATGGACGACTGGATCATTTATAACGGCTTTGTTCACCACTTGTCATAGCAACAACGAAATCGTTACTTAAACCAGCTGTGCTTAAAGGTATTGCGCGTCATCCCTACACCGTCTGAACGGAGGTGGCCTACATTTAAATGTCACCTTCAATTATTTGTCCTACTTAAGCAGTCACGCAACTTGACGGCACCCTTGAACACAGTGGTTCGCGGTCAGCCTTTATCTTCTCTCCGATGTTATCAGCAGACGTGCTTCGCCTACAACAGGACGCTCTTGCTGCGATGAACATCACTCAAGCAAGCGCTCTCTTTCAGGAGCCAGTTTTCTTACTTGCGGGCTTCATTGCCGGGGTGTGTTTAAATGCAGAACCGAACCGAAATATCCTTTCCGGACGTTCCTTCCCATAAAATTCACCTTTGTATTTCCTCTTTTCTTAGTTTATTACGCCCTTGAAATCCCGTAAGACTGGTTTCATTACTCACCCGCAGACCATACTTTCCAATGTATTGTTCTACTTATTCTGTGATCGCATTAGCCTCATACTATGCTTGCTTCGGCTTTACTTTCAAATTTTTGCCTAACTGCTGGTATCCTTGGCTCTTTTATGAAGAAGACCACTTATTTGCATAAATAAGCAATTTTTCAGGTAATAAATGTACTTTTATTTATTTCTTATACCATCAAGGCCAAACGGCATGACAGAAGAATAGGTTGTTCCAAAAAGTAAATTAACAAAAACAGTGAATACAGTTGGATTGTGCCAACAAATCTGGCATAATATACTGCCAGCTTATGAAATTGTATACTACACTTTAGCTAATACCCCACATAACATAAATAGGGAGTCCCAACTCCACAAGTGAAAAATTTCTAGCATTCCTGTGTGCATAGAAATTCGTCAGACTCTGCTACCTAGTGCTGTTTCACTACTACCATAAGAGATAAGACAGCTGTGGACAATATTAATTAAGATCATGCTTCAAACAGCAAGCACACGTAGCAAGCCACACAATACGACACAGGCCCTGGCAGAAATATAGATATTTCTCTACTAGAAAAGCAGAGGATCAGACTCTAAATTTCAATGACATTCGCGTATACCTGAATTCCCAATTCGGAGGTTGTAATGCCACACTATTTTGTTGTTGTCGCTTTTCAAAACGTGTCTTGCACATTCGCGTATGTTCTCACTGTCAAGCAGTCAGACTGCAATAGCTTCAAGTTTACACCACTATGCCTTATTTCATTATTTATTCATTTATTTTATTTATTTAGATACCCTACAGGCCTCGCAGAAGCATTGTGCAAGAGGGGTCAATACAAATTAGAAACAATTTAGAATGACATCAAAAACAAACTTGGTACGCAGAAGTAGGAACAATGTATAACCAGCTTGTTTTTTTATTTATTTGTGTGAGTGTGACAATAATTTTACCTACAAAGGAGCAAACATATTCTCGCAATATAAAAAGCAGAGAAAAGAAGTGATAAAGCTCTTTACTGAAGAACGAAAAAACTCTGCCGGCTTACATACGTGCGCATACGTGCTACTCTCAAAAAAGTAATCAAGTCATGGCACTACTCACAGATTCGAATTGCTGGCGGCCATGATGTTACTCCACTGGTATCAGTTCAGATCCAAGGATATACGATTGTCGCTAGATGCCTTGTCCTACGCGACTGCTCCCATGACGTTATTCTTAGAGTTGACAATATTCAAGAGTATGGCGCTATTATTGACCTGCAAGAGCGTCGTGTCATGTTTTCAGCTGACCCGACCGAGCAACTGATGTACAGGATTACGAACGGCATCTCGACGTACTTCGAGTTTCTGCAGACAGCGTCATGTGTCCTCCTCGAGAGAGTGTCATGGTCGACATCACATGCTGCAATTTGGACGATGGCATAGCAGTGGCCGAAACGAACTCGGAGAACCTTCTGAAAAACAAGACATTTGTGTAGCCAGAACTGTCATACAGCTACGTAGTAGCCGATCGCAGTTGCTTGTTACCAATTTTAGCAACGAGTAACCACGTCTCTTCAGCGACACTTCAATCGCTTTTGCTAGCGAAATAGAAGAAATTGGCAACTGTTTTGCGTCAGAGGCCACCGACGCCACAGACACGGCATTCGGTAATATCGACACGAATCATGTGCTGTCGACCAGGAACCAGACTGCACTGCGCACGCTCTTGTTTGAATTCCGGTCCTGCTTCGCAAGTTTCTCTAAGGTGCGCCAGACATCCATCACACAGCACAAAATAATCACGCACGACGACGCACGCCAAATCAACGAGCGTCCTTACCACGTGTAGGTAAAAGAACGCGAAGTGATACGTACGCAAACCCGAGAAATGCTTGAAGATGGTGTCATCTAACCATCCAACAGCCCATTGTCGGCTCAGGTTGTCCTGGTTAAGTAGAAAAAAACGGGACACTAAGCTTTTCCGTCCACTACTGGAAGCCTAACAACGTGACCGAAAAGGACGTGTAGCCACTACCACATATCAACGACTCGTTGGATAGACTTCGCCATGCCCAATATATCTCTTCTCTGGATATGAAAGTTGGTATTCTGAGGTAGATGAGCGAAACCACGAGAAAACAGCCTTCGTGACTACAGATGGTCTCTACCAATTCTCAGTGCTTCCTTTTGGCTTGTGTTCGGTGTCGGCAACATTCTAGCGAATGATAGACACTGTCCTCGCAGGGCTGTAGTGGCAGACTTATCTTGTCTACTTTGACGATGTGGTGGTATTTTCTGCCATGTTCGAGCAGCATCTTCACCGCTTGGGCAGTGTGCTGGAGGTTATCCGATCGGCGAACCTCACACTAAAGCCACAGAAGTGCCACTTCTGTTATGAGGAACTCTAATTTCTTGGACATGTAGTTAGCGCCGAAGGAGTCCGTCCCGATACAGACAAATTTGCCGCTGTTGCCGAATTTCCCGCTCCTGTCGATGAGAAGGCCCTCTGGTGATTTCTTAGTTTGTGTGCCTACTATTGCATGTTCATTGACGGCTTTTCCCGGATAGCAGAACTCCAGACTCTCCTCACAAGCTACGACACGCCGTTTGTGTGGGAAAACGAGAAACAAGCAGCGTTTGCTGAACTGCAACAGCGCATGCGGTCAGCGCCCATTCTCGCTCATTTCGGCAATGATGCTGACACGGAAGTGGCTACTGACGCCAGCAACGTTGGTCTCGGTGCAGTGCTCGTTTAGCGTCAAGATGGCATAGAAAGAGACATAGCTTATGCCAGCCACTCCCTACCTCGTGCCGAGGCGAATATTCTAGTACACGGAGAAAGAGTGCCTCGCAGTAGTTTGGGCAATCATCAAGTTTCCCTCGTACTTTTATGGTCGTCCCTTGAAGACAGTGACAGACCGCCATGCCATCTGTTGGTTGGCAAACATGCAACATCCTTCGGGACGACTAGCACGGTGGAGCTTGCGGCTGCAGGAATTCAACGTCACCATCATTTATAAGTCCGGCCGTTATCATGAAGACGCTGACACACTGTCGCGCGCACCGCTTTGTCTTTTCAGTCAGGGAGGAGAGGATGAGGAAGGCTTCCTAGGAGCCACTAGCTCATCGGACCTGAGCAGTCGAGAGCGCGACGTTAAAGAAATTTGACCAATCATTGATCACTTGGAGGGCCACGACACAACCATACTACAGTATATCTCCCGCTCGTTGACGTCGTTTTGCTTGCGAGACGGCGTGCTATGCAAGATGAACGCCCATTTGAACGACCGTGCCTACCTCCTGGTAGTTTGTCAGGATATGCGAGACAATATCCTTTTCGCTTGCCATGACGAACCCACGTCTGGCCGCCTAGGTTACTCACGCACACTTGCCAGAGTGAGTGAGAAGTACTATTGGCCTGAACTTTCGACATGCGTCAAACAATACCTCAAAGGCTGTCGGGAATGCCAGCACCGAAAGCAACCGTCTGTTAAGCCGGCTGGCTTACTTCAGCCAATTGAGGCACCCTGTACGCCATTTGAACAAGTTGGCATGGGCAATCTCGGCTCATTTCCCCTGTCTTCTGACGGAAACATATGGGTGTTTGTACTCGAGCGATTATTTAACACGCTACGCTGAGACACAAGTGATCCCACGAGCCACGGGCTCTGAGGTAGCGCATTAGTTTCATGTGCCACATCGTGTTGCGTCACGGTACACTTTCTCGCGTCATAACAGACAGAGGCACAGCATTTACGGCACAGCTTATTGAAGAAGTTTTTTAACTAACCAACACCAGACACCGAAAAACAACCGCGTATTATCGCAAACAAATGGGCTTAGCGAACGGCTGAATAAGACGCTCGCAGACATTATCGCAATGTAGCTCGACGTACAGCACAAGACATGGGACCGGATCTTGCCTTACGTGGCTTTCACGTATAACACCGTCGTGCAAGAGACCACGCGATTCACGCCGTTTTGGCTTCTCTGCAGCCCTGAAGTGCAGACCATGCTCGACTCCATGCTACCATGTCAAGGCAACGATGAGTTGGCAACTGACGCTGAGGAATTCGCAGAGCGTGCCGAGGAAGCTCGACAGCTTGCACGACTGCACATCGGCCAGCAACAGCAAAGCAGACGCAAGAAGCTATATTACCCGTCACAGGGGCGTGGTCTACAACCCCGGAGAACAAGTTAGGGTGTGGACGCCCTTTCGCCGCCGAGGCCTCAGTGAAAAGCTACTGTGTTTAGAGAAAATGTTTAGCGATTTTAAGTGCTTCGTACTCTACTATGGGAAAGCTAGTTAGCCGGTATTTGGACCCGTAAAAAGTGCTACGCAACTTGAGCAACGTCAACTACGAAGTGGTCTCTGACTCACAAACCCTGCAGGCAAGAACCAGAACACGACCGAGCCCGGACATCGTTCATGTTGTGGGCAGTAAACCGTTCCTTGTGCGTTCGTAACTTTCTTCTTTTATATGCGAAGCATTTATTAGCAAACTTCGGCGACTTTGAGCGTATCTATCTATCTATCTATCCATCTAGCCGCTTACGTTTCGGTGCTCTCATGGTCACCCCGTTACCTTGGCGCGAACCAAAATTGGCGTGAAAAGGTAAGATGGCTTGAGGAATATGACCTGCTGGTCAAGACTTGAATAATGTGAAAATCTCGTCGCATATATCTTCAAACACTTCCCGTGAAACAGTGGCACATACCCACAGGCTGGTATGTGCCCCTGCTATGCGGGTATGTGCCACAGGTGACTGACACTTAGTATCTACCAGGAACGACGAGAACACACATGGGCAATTTTAACGTGCGAACGTTAAGGGATACCCGACTTCGGTAGCGTTGACCTGACGAATGCAAAGAATAAATGTCAAGGTCTCCGCTGGAATCGAACCCAAGCATTCTTCGTGGCAATGAAAGATTTTACCACAGAGCTACGCCAGGTCTCGGAATTACTCTTTGAATAGACGCTTATCTTCGTGAAACGTCAATAGTGGTTGCAGTGCTGCCTACCCAATTTTATAAACATTACATATGTACTCCTTTGATACAGCCGTCACGTGTTGATAGCGTCAACTGTGGTTAGTTTCCATGCGCTGAAGTTGATTTATTTAGCAGTGTCCAGAGCCAGCATGCTCGTGAGCATCAGTGCTTCATATCAGCTTCTGGCGTTGCTAATACGCATGTTCAAGTTGGCATCGTTGCGCAAGTGCAAACAACTGGTTACATAAACATCTGCAACTCTTCAACATATGTATGTGCTTACGACATTCGTAGATATATTTAGTGTTAATTTGTGGCGTGTCCCCAAAAAAAAAATACGGCATATTCACGGGGTGAATGATGATGAATGGGCGAAGCTCCGGAGGGATTCATCGGTAAACTGTGAATCTTTCGTGTAATTCGCCCAGTCGATCATCATGTAAAGACGTGAGAAACGCTGCGTGTGTATATACACAAATCAACTTTTATTTGTTCTTAGACGATGGATGGCTTGCGATGTCCCTTGCCTCACGTGCTCGCACATCGGGATTCTGTCTGCGAGCGCGCGCTGCTGCCGCCTTGCGCTCTCTCCGCTGTGCAGCCTTATCCATCCGGCGACTCCGAGCGCGCGCCAACAGCGAACGGACTTTTTTACAACGCTCCCCCTAGCGTACGTCGCCGCACTAAATCGAACGATTGCCTTCAACCAATGACACGCGCCATATGTAACATCACTCCTATTTTATAAGATCTCGCGTCTTTCATCAACTACAAGTACCGCTTTCTAGTTTATAACATCTTGCATCTTTTCATCATCAGCTACATGTAACACCATCTAGTAAACACTACAAGAACTAAACGAGAGGTGGCTACATACAGGAGACGGTACCGCCATCTAGTGAACACTGCAAGAACTAAACTAGAGGTGGCTACATACAGGGGACGGTACCGCCATCTAGTGAAGACTGCAAGAACTAAACTAGAGGTGGCTACATACAGGCAACAGGGGACGCACAGCCCACGCCCTAAGGAGCTTCGCCCCTAAAATTGTAACATGGTCGCCTTCCCTCCGCATGCTTCGCCTAACGTCGATCCGCAGGTAGGTGGGATATGCCTAATTTTTGTCATTCACCGGTCTTTGTGTTCTTCATTCATTTTCGTGAAAATTCTTGCTCGTTCGTTGTTTTTTTTCTTTTTGTCACAATCTTTATTTGCTACTTTCGTTTCTCTGGTCAGATTTGGGTGCACGTTAAAGAACCCCAGGTGGTCGAAATTTCCGGAGCCCTCCACCACGGCATCTTTCATAATCATATGGTGGTTTTGGGACGTTAAACCCCACATATCAATCAATAGATAAATCGATCAATCAATCAATCAATCAATCAATTCGTTTCTCTGGTATTTCTATTTCCTTTTTTTACGCGTCTATGTTAGAGCATCGGGGCAATGCTAAGTATCTTCTTTTCTTCTCTTATTTTTTTTGTTTTTTGTAAGAGGGATAATGCCACCTGCATGTAAAGGTTTGGGAGCAAGAGCAGCTCTAACCCTGAAAAAGAAACAAAAAACACGTGCGTCTTCATCGCTCGAGATCCAGCCGCAACGGATGCGATTTAAAGAGCTGGCTACATCATGGCTAATTGAAAGCCCCTTGCACTTCTGAAGTCTCGTGACAATATGGCAGTTATAAGGTAAAAGATCGTTCTTCCCGGCAGAGATAACCTATCGAGAAGAATGTTGATGAGTTGATCTCTACTAAAGTGTGTCTAAGTGTTGAGGGCCCTGAAGTAAATGTGTAAACAAACGCCGACGTTGAGTGCTATATATCCTATTAAATTACCCGTGTTATTATTGTATCTTGCTACCGGCAAGATGGTGGTTTTGGTTTGCAAATTTCTTACTCAAAGATTTTCCAAATTCTTCTTGAATCACCTAAGACGACTGAAATGTGAATGAAATATACATTTCTATATGTATTTTTATACATATATATTTGTTACTCAATATAAGTTATATGGAGAAAACTACACAAAAATCAACGATATCCATAGCTTCGCCGCGTGAAGATTCACTTCGTACACTTGAATGGACCTTTTTTCTCATATACTTTGAATGCATATTAGAATTTAAATACACTACACCTAGGGCAATGTCTTTTAAAACTATCTCAACACGCAGAATTTACTATTTAAATAATGGGGTGGGCAAGGAAAATGGTTTCTTACGGTTTAAATATGCATGGTTTATTCACAGTAAATACATCCGTCAAAAACATTGATTGATATGTGGGGTTTAACGTCCCAAAAACAACATATGATTATGAGAGACGCCGTAGTGGAGGGCTCCGGAAATTTCGACCACCTGGGGTTCTTTAATGTGCACCCAAATCTGAGCACACGGGCCTACAACATTTCCGCCTCCATCAGAAATGCAGCCGACGCAGCCAGTATTCGATCCCGCGACCTGCGGTTCAGCAGCCGAATACCTTAGCCACTACGCCACTACTGCGGGGTTCCGTGAAAAACATTGTCCCTGTATAGTTGAAGTGTCAATCAGGATCAGGCGACCGATCTCTGCGCCTGAAAAAGAAGTGCAAATAAAGCATCAGACACTTGTGCTTTTTCGGAGCAAAAAGAATCAAGAAGAAATCACAGGAAAAGACGCTTAAAAAGCGACCAGATTAACCACCCATGTGCCTACTGCGCGCGGCGCGTTGGGCTAACAAGAGAAAAAAATATGAAGGAAAGTCAAACGAAAAAAAAAAGGCAGCATATCCACGGAGTGAATGATGGAGAGTGGGGCGAAGAATTCTTCCGTCCATTCATTCTTGCTTCCGTCCGTCCATGCGTCCGTCAGTGTGACCGTCCATGAGTCCATCAGCCCGTCCGTGCGGGCATCTGTTCGTGCGTCCGTCCCTGCGTTCGTCCATGCAGCCGCCCCTGCGTCCGTTCATGCGTCCATGCATGCATCTGTTTATGTGTCCGTTCGACCATCTATTCAACACTCCAAGTACCACCATCTCGCATCTTTTCATCATATATTCCCCATATAGAAGCACCGCCATCCAGCGGACATTCCAAGGACTAAAGGAGAGGTGGCACACGCACACTTTCTTACGGCTTGCGCTTCGGGTCCACTTCCCACCTTTAACCACCTCGAGTTCATGGTATATACTAGTTCACTGTATTCATGGCGCTGCGGCCGAACGCTCGCTAAACCTTTCGAAAACCAAGGAGATTACGCCCAGCGAGTATGACGTAGCAAACTTTTTCAGTCAGATAGTGCTCAATGTACATGCTAATGGCTGCTAATGGGAAATGAGAGGCGGAGAGTTCGGCTTTTACTTTCTTACGGCTTGCGCTTCGTATCTACTTCCCATTTTCAACCACCTTCAGTTCATTCATGGTATATACAAGTTCATTGTATTCGTGGCACTGCGGCTCAACGCTCGCTAATCCTTTCTGAAGCTAAGGAGGTTACACCCAGCGAGTATAACGTAGCAACCCTTTCTTGTCAGATAGTGCTCAATGTACATGCCAATGGCTGCTAATGGTGATCTCAGCCCGCGCGTTAACTAAAAGCCGAATGCTCCTGTGTCTCATTCCCCATTAGCAGCCATTGATATGTACATTGAGCACTATTTTTTATTGTTCAACAACGCACAGAAGAAGTTTCTCACCGGCACCACCTTGGAGGTCAAAATGTTATACTTGTTACATCCTACGGGAAACGAACGGGTGCCGCTATAAAGAGCTTCGCCCCTAAGGCCGCGTTGACACTGAGCATTCCGGCCGCCGAAAGTGCTCCGAATCCGGTTCGGCGGCGGCTAGTTCCGCCGAAAGGGCCCTCTCCGCGCCGATCGCTTTCGGACCGATTTTTCTCTTGATATATTTCATGAACTGTTGGCTGAAACAATACCTGTTCATTCTATCCCGGGTTCATATATGCATGCCCTCATGCGTTCTAACCGGTTTCATATATACGAAAGGAACTTCTACATAAACTATTATTTCAATTATTTCCTCCAAGTGATAGCGGCTGAATGGCACCGCCTTCACGTCATCGTTGTCCGCATACCTTACTATGAATAGTTCCCAATTTCAAAGCCCTAGTGTTATATATAGTTTGCCGGCCAGTCTCACCAGTGCCAATGGGTGTAGGAACAGCTTGACTAAATAAATAAATGAATAAATAAATATATAAATAAATAAATAAATAAATAAATAAATAAATAAATAAATAAATAAATAAGAGGGCCATGACAAATCATGTAATCCACGTCTGCTTCCCAGCAATTAAAACATCCTTTCCAAATTCGTCTTTTTAAAACCACGTGGTGAACGAAATACATATGTAACCTTGGTTGTCAGTAGAAGCCTACTAAAACAAAATTAGACAAATGTAAAAACCAAAAATAGGCAGAATTTTATGGGAGCACAAAATGCGCCTGAGTGTCTTTAATTTGTAATAGAGTGAGTGAGCGAAATAGTTTAATTATGTCCACAATAGACGTGAGTTAACTCCACGTCACCTGGCTAGGACCACTTGGGGACGTTCAGGTTGAACCTGACCACCCTCGCGCGGGCCCTCTGGACGGCCGGAATTTGAAAGGAGACGTCCTGGGCGTTAATTCACCTTGTTCCTTTCGTCTTGTTGGAAAGGGGGACAGGTAAAGGCACAGCTTCACATAACAGTTCTGTAATACAGTTGCAAATAAAATGGGACGATTGCTGATTGTAAAGCGAACTCCGAAAGGCAGTTTCTATAAATAAGAAGCCTAATGTTGTATCTGTTTACTTAGACTGAGTGAAAATCATTAAAGCAACGCAGTGTCATCAACCGTCACCAACACAATTAACATGGCTGCATTCAATCTGTTTCATACCTTCGAAATATTAGCGTGGAAAAATACGCGTACAAAAGGAAGAGACGTAGAAAACATGAGCACAATATTTAGTTGCTTACTATACGTTTCTTGTTTTTTTATGATGTTTCATAGTACTTTATCTGTAAGAAAGAAAGGCTTGAGATAGCTGCAATTTGAGTTGATATATATTCATGCGTGTTGTCAAATAAACGTGGTTTGGAGTTGCGTTCATGTTGTCTACGTCTCTTCCTTTTGTCTGCGTATTTTTTGGCGCTAAGATTTTAAAGTTATTCATCTTTACCAAGCCACCCAACTTGCCACACTCATCAATCTGTTTCATTTTTTTCCTACGTGCCTTGCAATGACGTTGGTGTTTGCCATTTAGATTTTCTTTTAAAAGGAAGTGTGCTCTTACTGATTGACTGAACAACTTTATTCAAAAACATGAGGGACCAGGGAGCGGCAAGGGTGGGTTACTTAATCTAGGACTCCAGTAACCATTGACGCAATGTGCACTCAGCCTGATCCAAGAGACCATCGGCACTTAACTGAATTGATTGATACGTGGGGTTTAACGTCCCAAAACCACCATATGATTATGAGAGACACCGTAGTAGAGGACTTCGCAAACGCTATCCGCGTTCATCTACACCTCTCAGTACGTTTCATGCGTCATTTGTGTGTGAGAAACGCGGGGCACGTTTCTATCGCCTTGCCATTCTGCGCGTGACCTTCCATTTTGTTGCTATCGCGCTCAGTGCTTCGCCTCTGCGGCAAAGCTGTGACTTTTTTTTCTCTCGTCCGTTCCATGCCGAACACCAACAGTATATATACTCTCAGAGTAATATGCGGTAGGAAGATGTCAATGCTTGTATTTTTCGGTAAATTGTGTCACACATCTCAGTGTTCATCTAATCTCTTCCTTAAAAGAACAGACTCATGAGGGTCTTCAAAACTCATTGCGAGTCTCGAATCCCTGGCTAAGCAGGGCCGCATAATAATTTGATGGCGCACTTTCAAACACCTCTCTGTATCACTAGTCGTAATGTACACTTGCACGCATGTTCACGAATGCTTCTTCCCTAGAAGTATGAGATGCGCAGGCCTTTCACGTTCCTCGGGGCTTTAAATTCGCAAATATTTTCGTGAAATCACCGCATTGTACGTGCTCTGTCTCCGAATTTACGGCGTTCTACAAAAGGCGAACCAGTATGCTTCTCGAACACGTGTTTGCTCGTGCTATAATCACGTAGAGAATCTGATGGCGGTGCGCAATGCCTAAGGCTTCGCGAGAAGAATATAACGACACGCGCCTTATCAACCTGCTTTTAGGCTTGCAGCGATCGATCGTGTCTTTACACAAGCGGGACGTGATTGAGAGCACTGGAGAGGGACTCAAACCGTACTGTTCTTGAATTCCTTAAGAACGCTTGAAATGTGTCAAGGGCTACGTTTATGCACCCTTAAGATGCCTTTGAAGAGCAAAAATACTCTTCACGTACTATAAATTACAATTTTACAATCTCTCAAACACCTCTCGTACCATAATACAACTCCAAAACATGTGAAACGGGAATGCAGGTGGAAACGCTGGCTTTAGACTCGCACTAAACGCCTTGACGTCATGCCTTTCGAATTTGGTTCTACGTATGTCTAACCGATAAAAATGAATTAAATTTACACGTGAGGCGCCATCGACCTAGCGCACGAAGTTTTAGAATGTTTCGTCGCACTAATAGTGCAAAATTAGAAAAAAAATGCATTGAAAATTTCTGACGTCACGCGCCGAGACTTCGATGCGAAATTTGAAAAAGAAATTTCAACCTTGATTTCTCCTGCTAATAACAAACTTAAAATCGTGCAGCATTTGGTGCTAGAGTTTTCCGAGTGCAATTTGTCAATCTAAACCGAGACATTGTTTCTCGTTAGTGGTGCATTTAGTGGTGTACTTCGCTTGAGCATTTAAAATTTCTCCACTTGAATTGCTTATTTTTCTTTTATGACTGCATATTGGTAAGTAAGCTCGCAAATTTACCATGACCCGACGAGATTGTTCAGGTACCACAGATGGTCACATGCAGAAGATTCTTTAGTAGTGAAAGCCCTCAAGAACGAAGCTCTCGTGAAAACAAATAAATATATTTGTCCCCAGTGGATGTCAATGAAGTTCAGTGCATTTCTCTCTGTTCGGCAGTGAAGGCACTTGAAAAACACTCCCGCAATGGCAAAAGCTTGGGGTAGTTAATCACTGTAGTCTTGTTGTTGTCACGCAATTATTGGCGTTACCAACAAATGCTTGAGCGGAACTTTTAGTGCCCTGATGCCGATATGGTCGTGCATGAAGAGTTAAGCGACGACGCTATCAACAAAAGTGTGCGCAGAGATTGATTCAATAACAACCAGAGGGGGTAAAGAAACAGAGCACAAGATAGGCACACGAGACTCTTTATTCTTTTGATATAATTCACCCAATCTTACGCACCCACGATGACGATGCGCAATGAAGGCTCATTCAGCGCTGAGGCTAGAGCCGTCAAGCTTCTTCAGAGCAGCGTGAAACAAAGCAAGATTAGCGCCATTTTGATACATTATGTTTTAGTAGTCAGAAGCCATTGCCACACGTGTTTTGTATTTTCGGACAAAAACAACATCCCTCGAGAGCGAACAAAAGTCGCTTTCCTGGCGATTTCCGTATGAGCGAGGACCGTTAGAATGGAAGTACTCTCGGAACTACTGCACCTTCTTCTTTGGCACCTATTTAAAATGACACGTGCCTTATTAAGGCTGCTGGTTTGTTGCGCTATAGTGGTGCTCGTTTGGTGCAAACGTTCATAGCTCTTTCACCCTGTGAAATCTATAGCGTATGCAAGATTCCCTTATTTTCCGAGTGCTAAAACATGAGACGCGTTGACGTCTCTTATCTGATCCAAGCGTGATAGAGTTGAGTATAGCCATCAGGAGCCTGTCTTGTATAGCAGTAGTCATTTCAAGCCAATCTCCGGCGTGCTTAATTTTCCCGCATAGATGATACTCGTCGGGATCTAAATGGTGGTGCGATAGTTCCAGAGCTCTGCTGCAGACGTCAGCCACAGTTCACGATGAAAGTGCAAATGCTAGAGCGCTATGCACACAAATTTTTGTGCACGCTGAAAAATATTGTGGTCGGAACTGCCAGCCCTACGCCCCGCATCATCATCAGATTTTTGTTCTTGGGCACGAAACTTCGCTTACATTAAATAGGCCAGTCAGATCCATGGACTTCGTCCAGAACTCGATTGCTACGCTGGTTATTTTGTGTGTGTGTGTGTGTTTTTTGTGTGTGTGTTTGTTTTTGTGGGTTTGTGTGTGTGTTTGTGTTTGTGTGCATGGATGGTGAGCGTTATTTCAGAATACGCAGCTGCTTTTTCTTAGGTAACAATGCTGCTTGTCATCTGTTCACTGATGTGGAAAGATTGTTGCAGCAGATCGTTTAGATTTCACCCCATTCAGAGTTCAGGACAGAAATATTAATGAACCTCACCACTTCCGGAAACATGTGGTTAGTAGGCGAGACCATTATTTGCAGTTATTGGCCATGTACCTCTGTTTTTTCCTTGTTGCTTCCAAGTATATAGCGCATCCAAGGCGGAACAAGGCGAATGACACATGGACATACATACAAAGCGCACATGCACTTGGAATTCGCTCGCCTTGTCGCGTTTACGTGCCAATTGTTTACGTGCACAGTGTATATGTGTCATTCGCATTGTCTTGTCTTGGCTGCGCTGTGTAGCTGAATGCTGCAAATCACGAACAGGCCTGTTGTGCAACCCAACAGGCCTGTTGTGAACAGGCCTGTTGTGTGTGTTTCTTGTTGGTGATGGGGCTCATTCCCGCAGCCAAATTCTTTGTAAAATTCCACTCTGCCATTTTGCCAATGGCATGTGTAGCTTCTTTACAAATTTAGAAGGGGGTACGAGTGCTTTGTTCACGAATTTAAGTAACCGTCTGTTGTGAATGTTGATAGCCGAGTTCGCACAACTGCAATGATGATCTACGATGAGATATATGCCCAGGTAGCACAAAACGGAAAATTAACGTTTTCCTAACGCTCATCAGAAACAATAAAAATGTCTAGGAGTATTCATTGTATACAAGGTAAAGGTTTAGAAAAGTTCATCGTCTCGTCTAATGTCCGGCTAAAATCACTCAATAAGACCATCTAAAACATTTTATGAACGTCGCAAAACTTCCTATTTCGTAAAAGGAACTGCTGCAGAGGTATTCTAGATGTGCTGAAGACGTCATGCAGAATATTTGTTTTGTAGTTTTGTCTTTTATCATTCAATTCGTGCACGTTTATTAGCCCCCTTCAATGTAGTAATTCATCATCATCATCATCAGCCTGACTACGTACACTGCAGGACAAAGGCCTCTCCCATGTTTCGCCAGTTAACCCGGTCCTGTGCTTGCTGCTGCCAATTTATACCCGCAAACTTCTTAATCTCATCTGCCCACCTAACCTTCTGTCTCCCCCTAACCCGCTTCCCTTCTCTGGGAATCCAGTCAGTTACCCTTAATGACCAGCGGTTATCCTGTCTACGCGCTACATGCCCTGCCCATGTCCATTTCTTCTTCTTGATTTCAGCTATGATATCCTTAACCCCCGTTTGTTCCCTAATCCACTCTGCTCTCTTCTTATCTCTTAAGGTTACACCTACCATTTTTCTTTCCATTGCTCGCTGCGTCGTCCTCAATTTAAGCTGAACCCTCTTAGTAAGTCTCCAGGTTTCTGCTCCGTAGCTAAGTACCGGCAAGATGCAGCTGTTATATACCTTCCTCTTGAGGGTTAGTGGCAATCTACCTGTCATAATTTGAGAGTGCTTGCCGAATGTGCTCCACCCCATTATTATTCTTCTAGTTACTTCAATCTCGTGGTTCGGCTCTGCGGTTATTACCTGCCCTAAGTAGACATAGTCTTTTACAACTTCAGGTGCACTATTACCTATCTCGAAGCGCTGCTCTTTGCCGAGGTTGTTGTACATTACTTTCGTTTTCTGCAGATTAATTTTAAGACCCACCTTTCTGCTCTCCTTGTCTAACTCCGCAATCATGAGTTGCAATTCGTCCCCCGAGTTACTCAGCAATGCAATGTCATCGGCGAAGCGCAGGTTACTAAGGTATTCTCCATTGACTTTCATCCCTAACTGTTCCCATTCTAGGCTTCTGAAAACCTCCTGTAAGCACGCGGTAAATAGCATTGGGGAAATTGTGTCCCCCTGCCTTACACCCTTCTTGATTGGTATTTTGTTGCTTTCTTTATGAAGCACTATGGTAGCAGTTGATCCCCTGTAGATTTCTTCCAGAATATTTGTATATACTTCATCGACGCCCTTATTCCGCAGTGTTTGCATGACGGCTGATATTTCTACTGAATCAAACGCCTTCTCGTAATCTATGAAGGCTATGTATAGTGGTTGGTTATACTCTGAGCATTTCTCTATTACCTGATTGATAGTATGAATGTGGTCAATTGTTGAGTAGCCTGTTCGAAATCCTGCTTGTTCCTTTGGTTGATTGAATTCTAAGGTTCTCTTTACTCTGTTAGCAATTACCTTTGTAAATAGCTTGTATACTACAGAGAGCAAGCTGATCGGCCTGTAATTCTTCAAGTCCTTGTCATCTCCTTTCTTATGTATTAAGATGATGTTAGCGTTCTTCCAAGACTCTGGTACTCTTCCCGTCAGGACACACCTCGTAAACAGGGTGGCTAGTTTTTCTAACACAATCTGTCCTCCATCTTTCAGCAGATCTGATGTTACCTGATCCTCACCAGCAGCTTTGCCCCTTTGCATGCTCCCCAAAGCTTTTCTGACTTCTTCTATCATTACTGGTGGGGTGTAATCTGGGTTACTGCTAGTTCTTATGGTATTAAGGTCGTGGTTGTCTCGGCTACTGTACAGATCTCTGTAAAACTCCTCCGCTATTTTGACTATCCTATCCATATTGGTAGTTATTTTGCCTTCTTTGTCCCTTAGTGCATACATCCGACTTTTGCCTATCCCAAGTTTCCTCTTCAATGCTTTGACACTTCCTCCGTTTTTCAGAGCGTGTTCAATTCTCTCCATGTTATACCTTCTTACATCGCATACCTTACGTCGATTAATCAACTTCGAAAGCTCTGCCAGTTCTATTTTGTCTGTTGTACTTGACACTTTCATAATTTGACGCTTCCTAATTAGGTTCTTCGTTTCCTGGGAAAGCTTGCCAGTGTCCTGTCTAACTACCCTGCCTCCAACTTCCACTGCACACTCCGTAAAGATACTCGTCAGATTATCATTCATTGTATCTACGCTAAGGTTGGTTTCCTCACTAAGAGCCGAGTACCTGTTCTGCAGCGACACTCTGAATTCCTGTACTTTCCCTCTCAGTGCTAGCTGATTGATTGGTTTCTTGGCGAATTCGAGACCGTACCAGACCGTACAGTCTAGGCGAATTCGAGACCGTACCATTCTATGGTCACTGCATCGTACCTTGCCAATCACTTCCACATCCTGCACGATTCCAGGGTGTGCACTCATTATAAAGTCTATTTCGTTCTTATTTTCGCCATTAGGGCTCCTCCATGTCCACTTGCGGTTTTCTCGTTTTCGGTAGAAGGTATTCAAAATCCGTAAACTATTGCGTTCTGCGAATTCTACTAGTAGCTCTCCTCTGGCGTTTCTTGTACCGATGCCAAAATCTCCTACTGCCTTGTCTCCAGCCTGCTTCTTCCCTACCTTTGCATTAAAGTTGCCCATCACTATAGTATACTGTGTTTTTACCTTACTCATTGCCGATTCCACGTCTTCATAGAAGCTTTCAACTGAAGCGTCATCATGGCTGGATGTAGGCGCGTAAGCCTGTACTACCTTCATCTTGTATCTTTTATTCAGTTTAATTACGATACCTACCACCCTTTCATTATTGCTATAGTATTCCTCTATGTGGCCAGCTATGTTTCTGTGAATTAGGAACCCCACTCCCAGTTCTCTTCTGTCTGCCAAGCCCCTGTAGCAAAGGACGTGCCCATTCTGTAGCACCGTATAGGCCTCATCTGTCTTCCTAACCTCACTGAGCCCTATTATATCCCATTTAACACCCTCTATTAACTCACGGCCCTCAGTCCCCAGCAGCTGCGAAGCAACTGACCACGGCGGCGGTCAGATCTGCAACGCAGCAGAGGGTGCTAAGAATCTGTGGATCCGGACAGGCCGCCATTGGAACCTGAACTTGGCAACGTTTAACGCTAGAACCTTATCTAGTGAGGGAAGTCTAGCTGTACTATTTGAGGAGCTAGAGGGTGGTAAATGTAGTGATTACAGTTGCCTAATTCTGTAATTTATATCGCAGAGTGAGAGCTCACTAGATCTGCAGACAAGCGTGGTCTTGTGGTAAGTCATTATGTACAACGGCCACGATGCTTGCACAGCATAAAAACGTATAAATCTCAAAATGATATATAACATGCTAGTAGATTACGCTAAACCAAATGGCAAGTGGACAGAGAAGTAAAAACGTTTAAGTTAAGCAATTCGGGCACGTACGTCCTATGAAGGGTCCCCACATGACCGCACTGCGCTATACAATCATGAGTTCGAGTAGTTTTATGATGTGTGTGGCCAGGTTAGTGGCGATCGCAGAAGAATAGAAATTATCATGATTGTTCAAATCTAGTTATATGGCATCCGGCTTTCTAAAACAGTTTTTTTTCACGATGCATCATTCGCAAAATTTTCGTTAGGCTACGCAACTTGACAACACTTACTCTCTGGCACTGTGCAATATGTAAGCAATCGTGTTAATTAGTTCTACTGAATGAAAAAGTCAGATAAATTGAAGTGAAATTGTCGAAAAGAGAATTTATTTCGAGAAGCTGACAATTTCACAAAAGCACTAATCTCTGTCAGGACCCTGACAAAGACAAACCTCCATGTATAAAAGTTTCTTCAATGCTTTATCTTCGACTAAACTTTTTTTTTTCATGCCCAAAAAGAAGAAATCGAAAAAAAATATAGAATGAGCAGTTTGGTAACTAGTGTCCAATTTACTACCTTACTCATGGGGAGGGGAAAGAGCGAGTACAAGAACAAAGAAATACATACCTATTTCAACGCACACACACACACATATATATACCCACACGCACGCACGCGCTCATACACGTACACAAGCGCACTTAAAGAGGAGTGTACCATAGGCAGTCTATCATTTTCTTTGCCTTGAACTACCGCTGAAGGACTCGCGGGGTTTTCTGAGCTGATGTCTTGTGAAGTCAGGCTCCAAAAAAATTTCCTTCAGTAAAAGGCCGACCATCAAGCTTTCTGAAGGCACACCTAGGATTCCAGCGATGTCATTCAAACTAGTCAAAAGAGATGATAACGCGCCAATAAAAATCAATGAAAGCATGCGAAAAAAATACGATGAATGTACCACTTACTAAAGTAAAGGAAAAAATTTACAAATTTATTGTTCTTTGCATCAACATCATGCCATGAGTCGTGCCATGATCTGCATCTGCAAAGCATAAATCCTCAAGTGTGTCGCTAAACTACTAAACACCAAGCATCTGTATTATTTCGCAGCATTCATCAGTTGCGTGGTGAGAATAATACAACAGTTACTCAATAACTGAGAGTATTTTATGTAAGCCTCACCTGCTTACAACGTATCTTATCGAATACTTGAGGGGAATTCGTATGCATGCATGTCATCTCGAATACTGAGGGCGAACAAGGTGACCTGTTATTCCCGTGCTCAGTCCTAGAGATGTAGCAATCGTCAAGGAAGGAAAATGAGAGAGAAAAAAAAAGCAGAGATATTAACCAGTTTGCCATAACTGGTATACTATCCTCAAGAAGAGGAAGGGATGGGTGAGATGGAAACAAAAGTGAAGAAAGAGAGAAAGAGAGGCATAGCACTCAAGCACACACATAATGCTACCGCGCATAGCGGCAATCTTGTGTGGTATACCACATCATTAAGAGTCTACAGCCTCTCGTGCAAGCGTATTCTCCTTGCATATTTTAGAAATGTCTTAGTTGCTTGAACTCTCGAGGACTCTTCTGGAGGGCACTGGAAAATGGTTTCTAGTGTCATCGTTCTGTTGTCAAAACGAGCGAGAGCGCATGAGAGGGATCGTCTCTGCACAGCGTTGCGAAGGCAGTCGCAGAAGATATGCTGCAAAGCCCTCCTAGGCACGGCACGCGTCGCAATGAGCATTGTCGGCTATCCCTAACAGAAACAAATATGACTTCGTGCAATCATGAGCACTTTTCAGGAACCGGTGGTGTAACCATGTGTGTCACTTTATATCGCTATATGTATCGTTTTATTCGGTTTTTGTGTTTAGAAAAAGTTTTATTTACAGCATGTACAGAACACAAAGGCTTCATACTATTCCAGTAACAGGGCACATACACTTCGGCACATCTCTGTGTTTAGAATATTCTATTCTAAACACAGAGAGAAATAAAATTGCAGAAATGTGAGTGGTAAATGCTATTGATGGTGCAAAGCAGCGTACATGAGATCCCGAATCAAGGTCTTTTATTTTGTTCTGGTTATTGACCTTTCATTTTGTTCTGGTTAACCATTTGATCTGTCAAATGACTTGATTTGCCCGTGGCGAAATGACAATGCTTCTACAGTGCTCCGGCCTTTTATCTTGTTATTTTGTTCACAGCCTTTTGATAACTTTTTTGTTATTACCAGATTTTTCGGGTTGTTTACAAGTTCCTGACATTGCTGGTTTGTTTCTTCGATGTTCTGGCGTTCCATTTGATTGCGGTTAAGAGCCTTTTATTTTGTTCTGCAGTGATGATCGACTAGTGGTCAAATAATGATTTTTTTTTGTGGTGTTGTGGCCTTTTATATTTTTCAAAGCATATGCGCGTATGTACGCTCTGTAGACGGTATTGCGCAAAGATTTTTCACACCTCCACTGCGAGTGAGGTCACGGTGAGTTGAGCCTCGACGAGAATGGCCGGACATTGTGCGAGCTTAAGGTGGTTGGCCACTAAAAATGCATTGAACTCCAACGGGTCGTTTAGAATAAAAAATATATCAAAGATAATTGTTTCTCCTAAAGAAATTCGAGGGCCGACGCCAAGTGACCTTAACAACGATACACAAGAAGTTTTTTTTTTTTTTTTGTAACAGTACAACGATTTCTGTGAGGTTGCTTTTTTTGCTCATCTATGTAGAGAGAAATGAATTTTTGTTTTAACGGAATGGAACTGAACGTTTTGTATATAGCCATAAAGGTGTGAGTTGCCGCTTACTATGAACAACTGGCTCGATTTCGGGATATTGTGACACCTCCGACGTCAGCCGGACAGTAAGCACGAGCCACCGTTCGCGGCTGGTCGTTCAAAACCTGCTGGCTCCATGCTGCCATCTACTCGAATTGAAATGGTCTCTTAGTAAGCCGGAGGTAGTAAATTTTAATCCGCGGAGGCGATGCAACTCAATACGATATTTAGGACGCGAAGATAAGCGCTAGCGGGCCGTTAATGAGTACTTTATGGGTCAATGGTCTGTCTAGAATCAACAACGAAGTCATGACGCCCATGACAACGTAATGGTGTGTTGACTTCCTGTGAGTAACAGTTTCATTGAAAGCTTATGGGCATTTTTTAAAATGATTACACACAGCTAACACTATATTAGTTATTTATATTTATTATTTATTACATATTTTTACAGCAATGTTTATTAACAAAACCGATTGAAGAAAGGCTTCCAGCTTACTTTTTGTGATTCATATTTGCTTGAATGATATTTAAGTGTCGTTTGCTCTGTGCATATCAGATTGTGTATTTCTGCAAGCTCGATAAATTGTTTTGTTTACATGGGTCACCGTGTCCCTACTGCTTTGAGATAGCAGCCGCTTTTTGATGAAAGCTTGATTGCTAGCCCAGCAAAAAAAGTTGTCAGAGCTGACACGTAACCAATCGCATACACAGAGCATTTTAGATTGCTATTGGGATCCTAATGGCCTAAATATTTGTGTTTACTGAAGCATCTTACGCAACTGTTTCACCCATTTTGTTTCTTCTACGGTTTAAAAATATTACAATACTTCTACAGAAAACTCAATCAAAGACAATTAGGTGCAGTTTTATCCCCTATAAAACAATCCTTTAAACGCTTGCACTATCATATATTATCGTTTGAATGGTAAATTTGTATACTATTCGCTGAAACGCCCCTTCGTGATATATTTGCCTTGTTTTGAAGTTCCGAAATTCATCCTGGCAGTTTCCTCGCATTTCTGGTTAAGTTTTGCAAAACAACTCATTTGCTTATAACATACTCACCTTTGTAGAATATGCACGCACATCGTGGGCGTATTAGTGAGCATGCAAGTTTTGTGTAATTTCAAACACGCTGTATATATAGTCTCTTACGGTTAAATAACAATGTATGCTTTTTTTTAATTTTGACATGTGCTCAAAAAACATTACTGGTCTTCTTCTTTCGTGAGTTCATCAATTCATTCTTTGCGCTAATACGTCCTTTTCAGTAATGTCCGAACCAGCCAAGTAATACAGACAAAACAGAGTTTCCATGATAACTTACGTAACCTTTTCCTCCCAGTTTTCAATTACATGTACGAATCCTTTGAAACCTGCGTCGGCATATCAGATCCAAGCTGTGAAGGCCCGGAAATGTTTACGTATTAGCGTTCTGGGCAAATACTAAGCTATTTTTATTATGGGATTTCTATAACATTGTAAAGTTCTTCTTTATGTGCACCTGAGAGAAATTTATCGAACGACAAGTCCCATAATCTCTTCAACCAACGACTGCAAAATTTCGTTTTTCACAGAAGATGTTTCGGGATTCTGCAGGCACCTCGAGAAGTGTTCAACTCAACAGCACGTCGTAATATTACTACATAAACTCATCCTTCATACAGAAAGTAAACATTGTGGGACATTTACTTTTTGTGGACGAACATGGTTATGTGCACGCACTTAAACACTGAAGTTATTACGTCATAAGAAAAAGTATTTTTGTAAGGTGTCCAAGAACATCGCTCTAGTAGGGGTGGTTTTTTGAAAATAAATTGGTGTAAGCTAATCAATACAAAAAAAAGAGCTGAGAAGAAAGGGGAAGAGAATGAGAAAAAGCAGAAGACAGAAATGAATAGAGGAATACCACATGAATTCCCTGTAGCATAAATATCGGGAAACAGTGAGAAAGAGGGCGACAAAACTATCCACATGTTTCTGACTCTTGGAGAAACATATTTATTGCATAACTGTACAGAGTATAAGAGATGACGGCTATGGCAGTTGCTCTCGGTGCGATGTCAAATTAGCTCTGACTTCGCTGTTGTTTCTGAAAAAGAAAATGCAAAAGACATGGGCGTTTTTTTATACAAGTTGTAGCATCTCAGGCATGAGTGCTGTTTTCATCATTTCATTGAAAAACGGTTCGTTAACAAACTTCCCACTAAAGTGAAAATGTTGACGGCACGTTTGGATCCTAACGTGTATATTGGTTAGAATTTACTTCCCTTTCCCGTCGTCCTTCGGTGTTTTTACCGATGTTTCTTTCATGACGGTCTAAATTCCGTCAGGCCCTTGATTGCAACAAAATTTTCATCAGCAGCTATGCTCTGATATATTTGGAGCGCTGGCTTGCGACAGAAAATTACAAGTGAACTGGCAAATTAGTTTGTGAAAGCCTTCGTCATTCCAGGAAGTGGACTTTCAGAACCGTAAAGGCGCGTCCCTTTTGATATGGTCGGTACACGTTCTTGTCTCACACCATTTACCGTCAGTAGGCTATTTCCTAGCGCCCTATACATGTTTACCGAAGTTAAACGCTTATTACTTTCCGGTCAATATCGGCCATTGCTTTTAAACGAGAAGAGCCTTGTATAGTAATAATTATTACCAGAGATGTGAGCTACTTACATTTCTTCTTGTGCAGAAGGGTGGCGTAGTTGACACCAGCGAGGCCATACTTGTAGTTGAGACCATACGTGGGAAGGAGCCCATATCCTACGCCGTAATGAGCAACAGCGGGTGCAGCGGCCACTGTCGTCGCGACGGCTGGTGACACGTGGTGCACCGTGTCGACGCGAGTAACGGCGGCGGCAGGAGCATGGACGGTGGCCACTGCTGGTGCGTGAGCCACCACAGCGGGAGTCGCGTGGTATGCAGCGACCCTAGTAACGGCTGGAGCTACGGCGACAGCTGGCGCTGCGTGGACAGTGGCGACGGCGGGAGCAGCGTGGACGGTAGTGACGGCGGGAGCAGCGTGGTAGGCGACCCTAGTGACAGCCGGTGCGGCGTATGTCACTGCAGGAGCAGCGTACGCGACCCTGGTGACGGCTGGGGCAGCGACGACGGCTGGAGCAGCGTGATAGGTGTGTACTCGGGTCACGGCGGGTGCGGCCACAGCCACTGGAGCGGGTGCTGCGAAGAAGGCCGGGGCAGCACGGTAGGCAGTGACCCTAGCGGGGGCGACAGAGACGACACGGGCGGGAGCGTGGTAGGTCGTGACTGCTGGAGCTACGGCTGCGACGGCTGGTGCGTGGTACGTCTGGAACCTAGAGACTGTGGAGACGGATGGCGCAGCGTGCACGGTAGTGACTGCAGGAGCGGCATGAACGGTGGCGACTGCGGGGGCGTGGTGGACCGTGGTCACTGCGGGAGCGGCGTGGGCTGCCACGGCGTAGCTGCCGGGCGCGAAGCCACCGACGTAGCCAGCGAAAGCGCTGCTGGCCATAGCCAGGACGATGAGGGCACGAAACTGCGAGAAGAATTATTCATATGTCTTTTTCTGCGTGCAAGCAGAAATAGCTAAAGCGAAGAGACAAATGAAATTACTGAAAAGAAATTAGCGTGCTTTGTAATCTGTTGTTCAGGAGTAGCGTTACTGAACGAATACCTTTTCCCAGTTCCCAAACACATGCAGGAATTACAGTCTTTGTGCTTAATATGTCCTTTCTGCTCTCTACAAATTTTGAACACAGTGAAATCACTCTAAAACCTTGATGCATTTTTCTCTCAAATGCATTTGAGCTCGGCCTATAATAAATTTCGTAATAACTTTTTACTTTTTATTATCTTCGTATTCCCGAAGCTTCTGTAAGCTATAACTTTATTAGTATGATATACTTAAAGTATGTCTTTTACAGCGTTTTCCTCAGTGCTTATCATTTGTTGATGTTCCTTGTTTGGTTCTAGTTATTTTTCGAATCTCACCAACTTTTTCTTGGTGACATCTTACATCTTCATGCCACATTTATACTGTTGATTATAAGCATTTTAAACTATCTTAAACAGGCTGGCCAATATAGCGGTCCTACTCATTTCTAATGCCCTCTACATAAGTAACCTTGAAAACTGAACTGAAAAATATTCCTTCTAATCTAAACTAATATTCTCAATTATTCCTCTTTTTTGGTTAGCTGCCTCGTAAAAACAAAGCAGTAAATTTGCACTAAATAACACGTTCTCAATGATTTCCTGGATAAGTTGTCTGGAAGAACATTAGAGATATGTTTAAATGATTTATCGCAACCGTGTCCCGGAACTGTAACTTTGACATTAATCTACAACTGGAGTTATGCGGTTGAGCAAGAATGCATTCGAGTATACGTTATCCCCTGTGGCGATTGCCAAGTTCCCACTTTTTATATAAGCAGCACACTTCTCGTAATGGAGTGTCCAGTGAAATGCAGTCAGAACAAATCTCTACCTTCGCAGTGTGCCTTTCTCCTTTGCAATGGTTCAGCTTACGTGTCACAGAGTTGCTAATGGCTCAAGCTCAGGTGAAGAAAAGATGCATTTGTCTCCCTTCATTGAAGCAATTTATGTTTAGTTTTTCTCCTTTCCTGTACTGCTACACTCTAAATTCAGATCGCAGCCCATTTCTCTGGTAAAACGTTCACTACCGGCTGTAAAATACCTGCCTAGCGGTGGCAGATCTCCAGAGATATTGACTTTATTCTATTTTTATTCTACTTTTTAGCATCCTGAAAGTGCACCGTGGGATATGATGGATAGTGCAGTCGAGGCCTCTGAAATAATTGGAACTGCCAGCGTTATTATGTTTTTGCACACAATGAGTGGTACACCAGTGTTTGTTTGACTTGCGCTCATTGAAGTGACTTATATTCGAACCCAATCGTTTGAGGTCTGTAGCATGCTGCCACGGTTCATAAGTTCCGGCAGTCTGTTGCCTTAAGCATGTGGCTAAGCTCCTATGCTTGTCGTTGCATTGCAATTTGCGATTGTGAACAATAAATAAAACCTAAAGAAGAAGCACTGAGCTCAAATCTTCAAAGCTCACTAATTTCAGAAATACCGTAAACATAAACTTCACACCACGTGACATTTTTCTCGAACACAACATTTAGAGGCACGTCAATGTTCAAATTTTGTTTTCATTTAGCACCCTTAACCTGGATTATAGCAAAAAATGATCAGTCCTACTACCAAGATGGAGGAAGCTTGCGAAGCTGTGACTATGGTGTGTCCGATATTCTCAATGTTCCTGTTGTAAATTGTTATTATGATTATAAATATTGACTTCATTAAAACAATAAGGAGGTATACACCAAAGGAACTCAGGGTTTCACTTGCGCACGATGCCTATTATCAACGGCGGTCATCGCCAGTACCAAAATAAAATCCCGTACATGATAAGCTTTGTTGCAAACAAATGGTGGTAATACCATGATTTTCGTTTCTTCTACGAGTGGTCCTGTCTTTGAGGCAGCATTTTTCACGCCACCTTGCCGTGGTGGTCTAGGGGCTAAGGTACTCGGCTACTGACCCGCAGGTCGCGGGATCAAATCCCCGCTGCAGTGTCTGCATTGTCCATGGAGGCTAAAATGCCTTGGGCTCGTTTTCTCGAATTTCGGTGCACGTTAAAGAATCCCAAGCAGTCGAAATTTCCGGAGCCCTCCACTACGGTGGCTCTCATATTCATACGGCGGTTTTAGGACGTTAAACCCTACATATAGATTAATCATCAAGCTTCAGTCCTTTAAGGCGACGTTTTATCCTGGAACTGCGGGCGGCGGAAGGGATCGTGAAACTCTGTAGACGTCGAACTCACCATGGCTACCGAGTGTCTGCTGTACGTACACCACCAAGAAACCGAACCTGTGTGATGCTCACTGAAGCAGCTTCCGGATGTTTTTATACCGAGACTTTGGGACAACGATGACGACGAAATGCAGCTAAAGTAAAGTAAACACAAAAAAGAAGGGCATCGCGAAGTCAGCGGCGAGCACTTGCGGCGTTTTGTTTGTTTTGACGGTATTGCGTCGCGTGGCCGCCCATACGCGACATGGATTCCACAGGTGCCGAAACGGCCCTGAACCAGAAGCGCTCTCGATCTCCGTTCACTGCCGGAGCAGCAAAGCGGAAAGGGAAGCTTACATTTTTTTTTGGTTCGCCCTCGGCAGTATATGCTCGTGCTTGGTTCAAAGTCTGTCGTCTCACGAAGGCCAGAACCTTAGCGGCTCTTTTGTGGCACCCACTGCCGACGTGCGATAATGGGTGGTACTATAGATGACAAAGATGACAGTATAGGTACACGCACATAGTGACACAGCCGACTGGGGAGTTAATCCCTCTAGAGGATACTGGAGTAGCTGTCAATAATGATTGCGCTAAACTTTGTACAACTCGTACACATCGAGTGATCTCTGTCATATAATTTAAGTAAACAACTCATTAACAGAGCTATTGGCTGTTGTTTCTAGATGCATCAATTCCCAAAGAAATCGTCTTGCTTGGATGTCTTTTTTTTTAGAATTTTGAGCTGTAAGGGCTAGATGTGCACTGTGAGAATAAACCAACTATATATTATTGCCAAAAATTTTCGTATTACCATGTTGTTCATGCCGCTTAGATTGTAGCGCGGTAGCAGAACTTCAGTGTCTCTTGATAGCAACCTGTTGCCAATATGCGACAGCCTTTTTATACCTTTTGCAGCCTCATAAAAAAAGTCATGCACGTTGCCAATTTTGCCAATTTCGGCAAAATAAGATTTGTTTGTTACTTGATGCTTGCCTTAAAGGAAGAGTTCTCAAAGAGAGTTCCGCGGAACCCGCGGTTTCATGAAGGACATCTAAGAGTTCCGTGAGCGGCCTGAACGAGTGCAACGCGCTCCTGTTTTACCACCATGAACAACTAATTTATTTATCCAGACAAGTAAATTGACAGTTAGTGGTTCCAAGATTTTCTGTAAAAACCGACGGAGTTCCCCTAGAACCCCTGCCTTAGATGAACTTGGTAGCCTATGTGCTCTGTGTATAAATATCCACGACAACGTACCACTCTACGAACAGGCGAAACAAAAAATGCTTGAATCATACGACTGCCCATCCACGACTGCAGATCCATCCCGTGCCTTAACGAGAGTATGATCCCCGCACTCGTGGATTTCACTGGGCGGAAAAACCTGCCACCTTTCAATGGCACGTACATTTCGTGCTGTTCCGCCACGCGTGCGAAGCTTTCACGAACAGGAGCACGGATCCTTGAGTTCATTCGGAATGCCTTTCACGGTACTCATGCCCAGAACCCTTCTTTTCTAATCGGCGTCGTCGCTCTCGCATAAACCACGGTTTCCGCGCTGTATGGCTGGAGAAGTTCTCATTCTGAGCTGCTTATCTGCCCAATGCTCCACCAAAGCGACCACACGCAGAGATATAAGGAGTGAAGCTCATGATGCTTCGGAGTAAGCTTATCTGTACGAGCGCATTTGTCACCCAGGTACCAGATTGCTGGGGCAGGAAGAGGCTTACTTACTGTCTTCCACTCTCACTAGGGCAAGGGTGCGTGGAAACACCCCCAAAAGACGCACGGTTTCACAAACCGGTTACGTCCGCGCGGCACGCGAGCGTGCAGGAACCACGTTCCGTGTTACGCGATGTACTTTAGCTGAAGGACGATACTTGTTGATCTAAAGAGGCGTTATCGAGACCTGTCACATTACAATATTCCTAAGGTGATCAGAACCATCTGATTACGCTTTTCACAGCGAGCCTAGCCGTAAGCCGTAGTCTTTTCTGTTTCACGAAAATCCTCGGGAATGTAGCTGGGATGCCTGCTCGCGCTGAAGGGCAGATATGTCGGGAATTTCTTCCCTCGGTACGTTTTTTTTTTGTTCTTCGTTGTTACCCGTTTAGTTTTTTTTTGTACGCCCTGTTTGCGCCTGCTTGAGCTCGTGACGACAGCATGCACTCGCGTGTACACTTTGATTGATATGTGGGGTTTAACGTCCCAAAACCACCATATGATTGTGAGAGACGCCGTAGTGGAGGGCTTCGGAGGTTTCGACCACATGGGGTTCTTCAACGTGCGCCCAAATTAGAGCTCACAGGCATACAACTTTTCCGCCTCTACAGAAATGCAGCCGCTGCAGCCAGGATTCGAACCCGCGACCTGCCGGTCAGTAGCCGAGTGCCTTAGCCAACAGACCACCACGGCGGGACTCGCGTATACACTTTAATTTGTTGATGCAGCTGAACAAGCAGAGAAGCATCGAAAAACAAAAAAGGTCCTATACGTTAAAGGGACACTTCAGGCAAACGACATTTTATGTCAGTGTCAGAGCTAACTATTTCAAACGTCTAAACAATACTATTGCTGACAACAGTATCTACTTATTGCTAAATTAAGCTAAATGTATCACATAACGTGAGCCACGAATGGGACGTCTTGGAAATGATCCCAATGACATGAGAGCGTCCGATTATAATTAATCGCTAGCAAATAAACTAGATGCAATAAAACTACTTTCAATGCATCAAGTGACGTAATAAAATTCTGCTCTTCCATTTCTATTTGATTTTTAAAAAAAACGTACTGCCTCGCAATTTTATGTACGAGAATGGTGCGAAACATTATCTAAAATATTTGTTTTCGCCTGCTTAAGCTGTATAGGTGGTTTCAGCTAACGGAGCCCAGTCAAACCAAACAAGCCGCAATTTTTTCAATGGCCATTGCTGCTGCTGTGGCTCCGACTAGTTTAGCTCTGCTGTGTCTAGTGTCGACGCCAGCGCAATAAATGCGGACAAAGTTGGGCACGGCAACAGTAACGCGATAAAAAATGCTTTCAGGCCAGTAATACAAACCGCGTTGACGCCATGCGGGCCTTTAAAACGTAATTTATTTTCAAACGAAGTACCTTCTTTTCACAAAAGTAGCACTACGAGGCTTTTGGGCCGCTAAGTTCACAATCAACGTCCATTTATTATTTGCATTTAGCTTCCCTTCGGCAAGGCGTAAGCTGTCGTAATACCACATGGGAGGATAGCCATTAAAAAGAATCTTCAATATTGTGTTTGTTTTTTCTTAAAACTAAAATTCTAATGACAAAACTTTCCACATAAAGAACTGTTCACTTTCGGGTGAGCTATAAAAGAGATTTTCAACTGGGCCACCGCAGGGTGCAACTTGCCTCGCATTATTGACAAAAATGTCGACTTTGTAACATTTGTGATTTTTTCGCTGTATCCTTTAGCAATTAGAGAATTTCAAGTATATTTTTTCTACAAATATGTCTCGTGTTGGGTAAGTATTCATTGCTTATATATTCATACAAAATGCAGTATTGCAATTGAAAAAAAATGCAGATATAACACATTTTGGCTAAATTCTTCGAGGCGTTTGAGGCAGAAAAATTGCATTATTAATATTGAGCTTCAAAAATCTTGCACAAGACCCATTACTTAACATTTAGACAAAATTTGGGGTAGAAAGAAAGAGCTGTACTTCTTTTAAATTAAATATTCTCCCAATCAACACCCCGATGAATTTAAGGGTAGTTCAAAAGGCAGCCATAGGCTACATGACATAAAAATTTTTCCAACAATTCACTGTGCTCAATGAAACAATTTTTTCTGTACTACATTTGAGATGGTCGCGAAAATGGCTGATACGTTTGGCATAGAATGACCCACTGCAAAATTCAAGCCGTTCAACAAAGAACTGTTACCGATGCATGTGGTGAATATTTTTGTCCAGATCAAGAACATTGTTCTCCGCCACGCTGCCTCTGCTGTCGCCATCATAGATCGTGATACTGCATTTACGGCAAAACTGCTCCGAAATACCCTGTGGCTGAGTGGTACGACACACCGAACCGATACTGTGTACCATTCGCAAACCAACGGGTAAGCGAGTGCCTTAAAAAAAAAAAACGTTCGCAAATATAATTTCGATGTATGTCGACAAGTATCACAATAACTGGGATGAAATTCCCACATATCTCACCTTTTCCTTCAACACGGCTCTTCGAAAAACCACCACCTTTATTTCTTTCAGTTTAGTTAGGAGCCGTGACATCACCACAATGCTTGACGTCATTCATGCTGCATACCAACTCCACCAGACACGACTACCTTGGATACATATGTAATTAAGCGTGCCGAAGACGCCCAGAAGCTGGCGCGCTTACGTATTTTTTCGCGGCAAAATCAAGATGCTCGCAGGTACAACACTCATAAGAAAGCTGTAACATACGAACCAGGCTACATTGTCTGTCTTTGGACTCCTATACGTCAGCGAGGGCAAACCTGGTACAAACCGGGTACAACCTGGTTAGCGCCCCTCGTTTTCCTTTGCTTCTCTCTCTCCCTCAGATAAATCGCTGTGCCGGTACTTTGTACTATAAAGCCTTATTCAGTGCTTTGGTGAAGGTAGCCGCGAAGTTGTTGTGGTAGACGCATTCGACTTGATTGATTGATTGATTTGTGGGGTTTAACGTCCCAAAACCACTATATGATTATGAGAGACGCCGTAGTGGAGGGCTCCGGAAATTTTGACCACCTGGGGTTCTTTAACGTGCGCCCAAATCTGAGCACACGGGCCAACAACATTTCCGCCTCCATCGGAAATGCAGCCGCCGCAGCCGGGAATCGAACCCGCGACCTGCGGGTCAGCAGCCGAGTACCTTAGCCACTAGACCACCGCGGCGGGGCGGACGCATCCGACTGCTCTCGTAGACTGTGCTCCTCGAATGTTGTTCACGTGTCCAGAAGGAAGTCATATTGTTTGTGTTGACTTCAAATGATCAACTATGTAATGCGCAGCCGGCTTTCATGATCATTGTGTATTTCTTTCTCGTTTCTTTTGTCTTGCTATTGTGCTTTGCAAGGCCCATAAAAATTTCGTCTAACCTTTCACTGTTATTTGGAGGCACGGCGTTCATAGATTCCTATACCATTTTTTTTTCTTTTTGCCTGAAGAGGGAATAGATCCGCGAACTCATTTATGAGTCGATTCACTCAGACTTACTCAGACTCATTTGAGCCGTGAGTTTGAGTTTGAGTGAGTCCGGCTGAAGAAATTTTTGATGAGCGTGAGTCCGAGTGAGTTCAAAGCGCAATATTTCTTGAGTGAGTCAGAGTGAGCTGTATTTTTCTTTTGCCAACTCACGATCCTAAGTATATTTATTTCAGCATTACTGTCAGCCTTATTTGGACTCACGATGGCTCCTACATATTCAAAGGCAGTGTCCTGCATACAACATTTCAATATGTATTGATCAGAAGCGCGAACAAAGTAAGTAGAGGGGTGTCTTGATTTGCCCCTCGCCAACTATTCCGGGGAAGTTCTTGATAAATATATGTTATGTTGTCATCTCTTCCAAGAAAAAATTGAGCTTACTCATGATTCCCTCGTGTTCGATGGTATTATATCAATCGGGGCCGAGAAGAGCCCCGATTACGTGAGATATTGGTGTTAAAGAGCATGGACACCAGAAGCTGAAAGAAATAATTCAAGAATAACTGACTCAGAGTCCAACTCACTCGGACTCACTCACTCCGAGACCAAGCCGTGAGACTGGGCCTGAGTGAGTTCGGGAGAGTAACGTTTTTGTGAGTTTGAGTCCGTGTGAGTTTGGTTGAAGAAAATTTTCTTGACTATGAGTCCGAGTGAGTCTGTCTCAGGAAAATTTTGGTAAGTGTGACTTCGAGTGAGTCCAAAGCGCGAATTATGTTTAATGACCGAGTCTGAGTTAGCTGCTTAAGTTTTCCCGAACTCTGGGAAAGAGTAATGCCCCGCTTTAGTAACGGCAGATTAGAAGATCAAAGAAGTTATTGGGTGCAAGGTACGAGTAAAGTTCATCGTTCTAGTTCATCGTTTCCTTTCGCAACGGACCTATGTTGTTATTGGCAAGGTTACGCAACTATATACAATCAATTATATAATACATGTGCGGTGATTCATTATGTGCGTGTACTTGCAACAATTTACATATCTTTAGCGTCATTTTCTAACATTTTCTTCAATGAAAAAATTGCAGCACAGTCACCCTCCCTTCACATGCTTCGCATACCACCGATTCCCACGGTACATCGGAGCTGACTACTTTTTTCTTTTACAGCACTTAGAGCAAACAGTCCTGTTCAGACGCTTGGTGCGTTTTTATGACGCTCGTGTTTTGCCGTCTCTAATGATCATGTCATGTTTAGAACATCCAGGAACAAGACCTTCTTGTGGGGGCACTGTTGTAAGTTGCTCTACTTAGCCAGTCTGCCGTCCACACCGTACACTACTAAAATTCTATTTCGCAATGGCTGCCAATGTGACACAGGTTGTCTTATTTTTCATTTGTTTTTGCCTCAGATGGACACCATGAACAAAAATTGAACCAGAGCTCAGCAGGGACACGCCCTAACTGCTATGATGCCGCGCTCCTAGAGCATTTTCAGAAGGAAATAACTTGCTGAAATCAGACCAAGCGTTTTCGGGATGTGTGTGTCACTGTAATTTCGTAAGTTACCTGATGGGACAAATAGGCCATAAGTGCCCGAGAAAAATGTACAGGCAGCGTCATAGTGACGCTCGAAAAAAACCTTCTAGATAGTGCCGTGATGTTCCTACTTTTGCGATACAAAAAAAAAAGAATATGCTATTTGAATTGCAACAGGCGGGGCATATGTCATCTAAACTTCTCGATTGCCTGATGCTTGATAATTAAAGTATTAACTAAACAACTCATGCGGTTGCTGTCAGTCCATATGTGTGCCTCGTTCCTTGCTGTGTACTTTATGTAAACACTGGTCCTCTCTAACTGGAAAATGATGCGGTGTGCGAACACTTCATAAGCCCAGAAACGCAAGCAGGGGCAGGTTTGTAAGTATCCTTGCATGAAGAGCAAGGAGCGTAGACAGCAATTTTCGTTTCCAGGGCGAAAATGAGGCGTTAGGAGGGGGCAACGTATGTTCTTCATTGTGTTTTTTTGCGCACTGGTGCGTGTGCTACTGCGCGAATTTCAAAACTTTAAAAAAGCATGGGCACCCTCCCCACCCTTTTGCCCCCACCCCATTTTCTCGGGCTACCACAGTGACCTCGAGGGGTGAAAGCATCCACATAAAACGTGTTATTGTAACACCTTCAATTGCAAATACATGGCTTCTTACAGGCTTGTAGATCATAGCGGCAGCGAGAGGTGTCTCGCCCTTGCGCACAAGTTACAACCAAATAAATGCTAGTTTAATCGTAGGGCGAACCGTCTGATCAACCTTTCATGAATTCCTTTCGCGAGCGAAATATGTAAGGCCTGAGGAGTGCCGATCCGCCAATTCCAGAGATATTAGTAAGTTTTCTTTTTTTTTTCAAGAAGACCTAAACCCCGAACACATTTTATTCCAAAGAAGGAAGGGGCGAAACGGGGCCATTCTCGTATTTTGGCGGACGGTTCCGCGTCAGCGACAAGCGTGAGATAATCCGCCCTGTTGACTCCGCAACGCGTAATGCCACCATTCGTTCGTTTTTAGAGTGGTTTCGATGTCGCGACGTGCCCAAGGCAGTGTCCCCGCTTCTTTGGAAGAAGACAGTTTTCCACTTGCTCTCGCCTTGTCCCACTCCCTGAAGGCTGCCGGTCGTAAGCGCCCGCAAAGGCGCTTTCTGACATTCTTCGGGTCAATCGTTTCGATAACCTAGCGGGCGTCATATCGGATTATAGACATGTCGATCGCAACTTGTCAGTGCAAACAAAAGATCGTCCTTCCACCGCGATGTACTGCGCTGTTGAAAACACTAAGCACGTATGCACGTCTTTGCGGTAGGCGTTCGCAAGTCACGTTTTATCGAAACTGAGTGCAAACTTTATTGCGGAAGAATCGCTCTTCATACCTATGAGCAACGCGAGCTTACGTGATGAGGGGCGATCATTCACGTAACGAGGTCATTTTCAGTGAACGTAACGTGCTCTTTTTCTTTGGCATTTTTCGGAAATGAATAAGAGCGGCACTGCGTCGGAACGACGACCTTTCCAGACTTGCGGTTATTCTTTGATAGCACTCATTATTACTGCCGCTGTTAATAATGCTTAAGGGATAAGAAATATCATTTTGATGCCAAATGTTGAAGTATGTAAATATTGAAAAGAATTTAATAATAATGTGGCGAATTTTAATCATGAGGCTGTCTAAACTTCAGGTAAATCCGGTGTGGAATGCAAAAACAAATGAGGAAAATTTGACAGTCGGTTTTTAGCATAGCATAGCCATGTGAATTATTGTACAGCGAAGGGTGGGAAAGAGACTTTAGGTTGAAGAGTAGTGATGTAAGAGCAAAGAAGAAGAAGAAAAAAAAGGAAGAACAACAATGCTTTATTTTTATGACAATTATTTACAACGAAAACTCTTCGAAAACATCCGGATCAATAGTCGATATGGCTATTTAAGATTCTGTTTCATACAAGGCATGTTGTGGTTCGATTAGCGAGGGCAATGTTTACACAGAGAAATCTACGAAATATTACAGTGCTCTCATTCAGGAAAAAAAACTGAAATAACTTGACATGTAAATTTCAGTGACATATATATATAGGTGACATATACTCTTAATGATAAGTTATTAAAAAGCTAGTAACCACGAGCAAAATGTTAGTAACAGCAGCTGTTACTAACCGTCTTGGGTTATTACTAACCTTTTACTATCCACATTAGCAAATGCTTGAAGGTTGCAATGGTTACTAAGTTTTGCGCACTGTTAGTAACCTTTTGTCTTGCATGTATTTAATGAACTTGTTAAACAAACTTTTGGTATTATTACTACGATCGTCTTACAACCTATTTAGTAGCACGGGGATGCATTCAAGTTCATTGAGGCAATATATTCAAGCTTACTACACAGTCTTATGTAATGAATATAAGGGCTAATTGAGGCGATATTAAGCAAAATAAATATAGCCGTTTTTCTTAACACGCTTTTTTTTTTAAGTGTTACACTACGTTACCTCGCTCACCTAAAGAAACTGTACGTTGTACAAATAAAGGCGCCTTACTTAAATATACATCCTTTAGCATAGCCGCCTACCGGCACCAGCTGCGTTCTCTAAAGTTAGTGCTATAAAGACTCTTGAAACTACTACGGAACTATATTTCTCGCGTGGACTTGTGTATGTGTGCTGTGCTCCTTTGTGACATAATTGCTAAGTGATATATCGAAATGTTGACGTTCGCGAATGCGACTGTTGTAAATAAGTGAATCCGTGAGGCAAAATGATCGCGCCTAGTGGATTTTTTATAGCAACCATTACTAACTGTGTTAATAACGATGGAGGTAGTAATGATTACTAACCACAATGTTGCTAGCCTCACTTACTAACCGGTTCGTAACATATGTGGCAAGCAGTTAGTAAACCAAACTTAGTAAGTACTACAACCTTTTTTTTAAGAGTGTACATATGGCAACTGGTACGTACATTTCAGCGACATACATTGCAGTGACATTCATATGGCAACTGGTAACTCCCGCGTTTAAAGATTTTCCTCAGCGACTGCGTCATACTTGGCATACGTTTAAATATGGTAGGGATGGAATGCAATGGAATAAAAAAATGACCACAGTTTCCCGAGTGGGAACACTGGTTAGCATGCGGAGCATATATGTTGAACTGTGATAAATGTGGTTTGTAATTTGCGACATGCGTGTTTGTTATGAGTGAACACGAGTGAACACCAGTGAACACGCACGCACGTATGCTGCGAAAGACGATGTTTATTGATGAGATGCTTCGGTTATATTGAGCAAGATGGTTTTATGGCCAGTAAAGTGAAGGGTGAGTGGGTCCGGTTGCAGCGGTCGAAGGTCGAAATTTGCAAAGACGTGGTTGATGCACGTCCCGCGAACCGTGGTCGGATGATGTTTACCGTCGTGCGTTGCTCGTCTTAGCTAGTGCCGCGACTCCGTGTAGTCAACCACACTATAGTCCTTGATGACGTCCACGTTGAGGTCGCCAACTATCACGAAGGGTCGTCGTTGCGGTCATTGTTTCAGGTGAATACCACGGCTTCTCCTGACGTACTTCTCCATGACGGCATACATTTTCTCCAGCGACATTGGACGTGGAGCGACCGCATAAACCAACCGACGAAGGGCGGCGCGTCCCGACACTTGGTTATTTATAGCGAGCACCGGCCCCAGCCTGCGCATGTGCGTGTTAGCGTACAGCTGGCGCACGTAAAACTAAAGGTCGCGCAGCGCACGGAGGGGAGAAGCGAGTGCAGCGCGCGCTGTGTTGAGAGGAGGAAGGAATGCACAGATAGCTGGCGGAGGAGGAGGGGAGGCTGCAGACGGCGACGGCGCATGACTAGCCCCTAGTATAACTTGCTCTGCATGTAAAAACTTTATTTCCGTCCTGCAGAAGGCGGTTAGCGCGTAGCGGGCGTCTTCCACGTAGGGACCGACAAGGAGTACCTGGTGGCCGCTTCGTGGGCCTCCTGGATGGGCCAGTGCTGGTCGGCGAGAAGTGAGCTTCTGAGGGACCTCTCCTACTTGTTTGAGGTCGTGTCGGGAGGAGCTGTTCTACACTCCCAAAGCATGTATGTGAGTGTCGCCGTGTGTCCACAAGATGGGCATGCGTGGCTGGGGTATGCATCAGGATAATAAACGTGAAGCGTGGCAAGTTTTCGGTACTTGTGTGTCTAAAATAGGCGTAGGATTAATGCATGTGGTCTGTTAAGTTTCAGATGTGGGGGTAAAAAAATGCAGCGTTCAAGGTAAAAGTGCTTTGTTATGTCATTGTAGGTAATGAGTGCATCCAGATTGGTCTCTAACTCAGCAAGATGGGGTTGCCCTGTGGTGGTGCGGTGGGTAAGTGCGCGCGCTGCATCATTTGCGATCTCGTTCAGATTCAGCATTTTTATTGGCACGAACACAAGAATGTGACATGTGTTTAGTATAAAAACGGATGTGCGAAAGTCAAAGACTGTATCTGGACCTCCTGTTAAGGGCCAATCGAGGTAAAACACTGTTAGAGGCAACATAAGCAATAATAAATGTTATAAACTAAGCATAGTTGCAACAGAAAATTCAAATATATATATATATATATATACACACAATATATACATACCAAAGGAAAACAAACATAAAAGAAAACCAAATGAATCAATGAATAATGTGAAGAATATAACTGAAAAAGAATACAAAAAGTTGTAATACATAATATGCGGTCATTCAAACAAGGTAGCGCTATAGTAAGAAACAGTAAGACTACCCATGCACAATGTGTGCACGTGATTTTAGTTTTTTTTTTGTAGTGATGCAAGATTATAGTATTTTTAATAACAGATGGTATGGTGTTCCAAAATGCTATAGATGAAAATTCAGCAGTTAGTTTGCCATAATTAGTACGTAGCTTAGGCAAAAGGACGTTATTATTACGTCCAAATTTAGTATTACTATGAGTAACAAGGTCGGAAGATGAGAAGCAGATAGGACGTAGTGTCGTGGTTATGTATTTTTAGAATATGATACCTAAGTTGTAATTGACGAGCTCTGAAATGGCCAAAATGTTGTTATCATGAAGTAGGCATTTACCGTTAGAAAAACGTGAACTGTTAGTAATGATCCTTATGAATTGGTTCTGTAGTACTTGAATGGAAGCCAAATGAGTGTTATAGGTGTTACTCTAGCACATTATGCCATAATTAATATGAGAATGAACGAATGAATAGTAGAGTGACAGTAAAGTGGAACGTGTGAAGTATGGACGGGTTTTAATCAGAGCGCGGATGCCGTATGGTATTTTCTTTTTGATGTCAGAAATATGATCTATGTATTTCAAGCTAGAATCGAGAGAAATTCTGAGAAAAGAAGCGCACACCTTGGAAAGATAGAGTGAAGCCAAAAGTCAACAAAGGAAACAGACAGACAGACAAAGAACTTTATTCAGGTCCTGAGGAACTGCGTAGTAACGGCCCCGTTTAGGGGGAATCCGTAGCAGTCGCGGGCCGCTCCCACGTAGGGACCGGAAGACCGTGGCCCTCCGTCCTCTCGCAGGCCCTCTGGACAGCCCGAAGTTGAACCAGGTGGTCGCCGCTGTGAAGGGCTTCCTCCCAGTCCTCTTCTTTGTTGAACTCTGCGTCACGTAACGCAGGACATTGCCAGAGCATATGAGGTAATGAGCAATACGCCTCACCGCAGTCTGGACAATGCGGCTCGATGTTGGGCGAAAAATGGCTGAACCTGCCACGCGAAGGGAAAGACCCCGTTTGGAGCATCCTGTAGGCCGATGATTGCGGTCACGTAAGTTTAGGATGAGGAAGTGGAAAAGTCCTCCGAGATAGATGATAATGAGTCATGATCTCGTGGAAAGTGAGTAGCGAGTCCCTGTATCTTCCGGCGTCCCCACCTGCGAATCCGCCGGGACCGCCGCGGTGAGCAATACCTCGCGCACGGTCATGGGCAAACTCATTGGCGTTGGGGACATCAGGATGTACGTTGGCCCCCATGTGGGCCGGGAACCATGTTATGGTGTGAAACCCGGCAGCCCCCTCACAGCCGAGGATGGCCGCTGCCTCACGCGAGATCGAGCCCGAGGCGAAAGCCCTAGCTGCGGAACGCGAATCTGTAAAGACATTAGGACGCGATGGGTCCTTCATTGCTATGGCGATGGCGATTTGCTCAGCCACCATTGCCGAAACCTTTCTAACCGAGGCAGAGCATAGGAGTGTGCCACTATAATCGACCGAGACCACTGCGAAGCGATCCGAACGCCCGTACTGGGCTGCATCGACAAAGGTCGCGAGATGCGGTCTGTTTGCAACTGATTTTAATAAGGAACGGGCCCGAGCTATGCGGCGCCCTACATTGTATTGTGGGTGGACATTTCTTGGAAGTGGAGCTACCGAAAACGTGCCTCTGATCGAGGGTGGTAGTGTTACATTACGCTGGTTAGTCGCCGTAGGACCGCAGCCTATGGATTCCAGGATGCGCCTACCAGCCCTCGAGGACGATAGTCGCATGACCTGAGCCATCTGCTGGGCCTCTATCACCTCCGAGAGGGAGTTATGCATGCCCAAATGTAGGAGCTTCTCGGTGCTAGTGTGGATAGGCAAGCCTAGAACTCGCTTTATGCTTTTGCGCAGTAGTGTATCAATTCTTGCCTCTTCTCTTTTGGACCAGCGCAATGCCGAAGCGACATAATTAATGTGGCTCATGAGAAATGCATGATAGAGCCGAAGGAGATTGCTCTCGCTCAGCCCACCCCTGCGGTTCGAGACCCTGAGTATGAGCCTAAGCATGTTCTCCGTCTTGGAGGTGATGCGGGCTATAGTTCGTGAGTTGCCCCCCTTGGACTCCAGCAGGAGTCCGAGGACCCTGATGGAGTCCACCCTGGGTATTCTCTGCCCATCCCGTGTGTATAAAGCTATGGGAATCTGTTCTAAAGGAGTGAGGTTCCTCAGTCCTTGTCGGGTGGGTCTGTATAGTAGTAACTCAGACTTTGCCGATGACAGGCTCAGGCCCGAACCGACTAGAAAGTTCTCCGTGATGTCTAATGTCTCTTGGAGCGCCTGCTCTACTCCGGCGTCGGACCCTCCCATGCACCACACGGTGATATCGTCCGCGTAGAGAGCATGGTTAACCCCGCGCACCGTAGCGAGTCGCTCCGAGAGGCCCTTCATGGCAATATTGAAGAGTAGAGGAGAGATAACTGCCCCCTGTGGGGTGCCTCTCGCTCCCAAGGTAAATTCCGTGGATTGGATTTGACCGATCCTAATGGTAGCCCTGCGATCCCTGAGAAAAGACCTAACGTATGCGTGGAACCGTTGCCCTAGACCCATAACCGAAATTGCCTCAAGCACAAACTTGTGCGAGATATTATCAAAAGCTTTAGCTAGGTCTAGAGCTAGTATGCCTCTAGTATCCCTGGTGTTGTTGTCAATTATTTGTCTTTTGATAAGGAGCATCACGTCCTGTGTGGATAGTGCAGATCTGAATCCTACCATATTGTGTGGAAATAGCTCTCTGCTTTCTATGTACTCGGATACCCGATGGTGAATCGCATGTTCGGCCACCTTGCCTACGCAGGACGTAAGCGAGATGGGTCGCATGTTCTCCAAAGCCAGAGGTTTGCCTGGCTTTGGGATAAGCGCTACCGAAGCTGTCTTCCAGGATTCGGGGACGTGCCCCGTCTCCCAGATCCTGTTGACTTCCTCGGTAAGCTTCTCGATGGATTTGCCATCCAAGTTACGCAAGAGCTTATTTGAGATTCCTTCCGGGCCCGGTGCAGAGCGTCCGTTGAGCTCGTGGAGGACCTTACAGATTTCTGGTTCAGTGAAAGGTGCGTCCAGCTCCGCCACCATTCCACCCCTGTAATGCGGATAGTCCGCATCGCCGGAAGGGCCCAGCGAAAGATAGCTGTCCGCTGACTTCTTCAGGAGGGCCTTTTCGGACACTCCCTTCGCTTTTTGGTTGTGAACGATTCTGTCAATAGCCAATCGCTGATTTCCCTTCGACTGTGACTCATCAAGTAATTGTTTGAGGAGGTTCCATTTTGCCCCCACTCTCATCTGTCCGTCAACCGAAGAACATACTTCATTCCACTGCTGTTTGGAGAGTTCAATAGAGTAGGCTTCGATCTCGCGATTGAGTTGCGCAATTTTCTTTCGAAGTCGGCGATTGAGCCTTTGCGTCCTCCACCGGGACAGGATGGAATTCTTAGCCTCTAAGAGATGCGCGAGGTGTGCATCCATCCGATCGACCTTCAGGTTCGTTTTGACAACCTTGGTCGCAGCATTAGCATCCGCCTCGAGCCTTGCAAAGAGGCTGTCTAAGCTGTCGTATTCATCCCGGTCCTCCTTCCGCAATTTACGAAAGGCATCCCAGTCCGTTACTTTAAATTCCCTGGGGGGAGCTGCATTGACTGCTAGGGTAATAGCCACTATGAAGTGGTCACTACCTAGATTCTCTTGCAAATTTTGCCACCCTGCTCCGGCGACGTTCTTGACGAACGCCAAGTCTGGAGTTGTGTCTCGGACCACCGATGTGCCAATTCTTGTCGGGTATTGCGGGTCCGTAATCAATTCAAGAGAACAGCTAGAAACGGCCTTTAGGAGGTTGTTGCCTTTGGGGGACTGCCTGGCGTATCCCCAAGCGTCGTGCGGAGCATTAAAGTCTCCCGCTACCACGATGGGGGCCCCCCTGGCCAGAGCCACCGCTTTTGCTATGATCGAAGCGAACCCCTGCCGCTTGTCCGACGGCGAGCTGTACACATTCAGGAGGAATACGCTGTTCTTGAGCCAGCTGTTGGGGATTATTTCGAGGATAATGACCTCAGCCTTGCTGTTACCAAGCTGTAGTTTGTGTTCTTGAAAGGAGCACTTTTTTGCGACCAAGGTTGCCAAACCGCGCTTCCCTTGCTCGCGCACCGAGACGACTCGATAGCCCGGGAAAGTTAGCGCATCACCGAGAGTTTCCTGTAACATAATTACGTGCGGTTTGATCGCCTGAGAAGCAATAAAGTGCAGCAGTGGAGCCCTGCGTCTTTTAAAACTGGCACAGTTCCACTGCCACACGACCAGTTCATTAGTGTTGCCCGCCATAATTACTGTTCTGAGACAGCCAATCTCCTGTCGGGTTGACTGTTACCGCGCCTGCAGGCGACTGTGCCCTGTTCGGGCCTATCGGAGGCGAGCTACCCGTAGCTAGCGCTGCCTGTGTACCTTCAAGAGACGACACCCTTTTCAGTAGGGTAGTCATGCTATCAGCCAGTTGTTTAATCGATTGCTGCATGCTTTCGAGAGCCTTGCTGTTGGATTCTGTCTCCATAGCATCCCACTCCCCTTGGGGGGTGAGGCCCTACGTTTTCCCGAGCGCGCCTGCACGTCCTCTGGTGGGGGAATCTGTTGTCTCTCACCCTGCGAGGAGTAATGTTTGCGGAACAACTCAAGGTCATCCCTCAGCTGTTGAATCTCTGCCTTAAGGCAAGCATTCTCTTCGATCAACTTAGCTACCCTGGGGTCTTCCCTATGCTCTGGCAATGGTACCCGCGTTACCTCTGGTGGCGGCGCCGCTGGCTTCGGCTTGGCTCGATCCGCCCAGGTGGGTACTTTCTGGATTCGTGCCCGGGAGCAAGAGCGCCCTTTGGTGCGAGCGCGGCCCCTGGAGCGGTAGCGCCGGCGGCCAGCCGGCGTGACGGAACGCCCCTGCCTGGGAGCGCTTGCCACGCTGGAATCCCTTGACCGATCCTCTTCGACCAGCTGTTGCTGAGACTTTTTGACGCGCTTTCGGCGCCGTCGTCTTCTCCGTCGCACGACGTAAGGAACTTGAAAGCGTTCTTTGCACGTTCTGTCCGCCATCGGATGTGGGCCTCCGCAAAGGCACATTTCGGCGAGCACTGGTGATCGTCGGGTGGAGACACGAGCCCACAGCCCCTGCACACCCTCTTGTTGGGGTTGGGGCAAACATCGGCCCTGTGACCAAGTCCTCCACACGCGTAGCACACGTCGGTTTGGCGCTTGTAGAGCGTGCAGCGCAGCATGCTGACGCCGCATATGACATAGTTTGGTACCTTCATGCCGTCGAAAAGCACTACCACAGTAGTGGTGTTCTTGATCCTTTTGGCTTCTAGGGCCTTCGGATTTCGCTGGTTGACGATCATTGTTTGGAGCTGGGCCTCGCTGATGTCAGTGTCCACTCCTCGTATGACTCCTTTACAGGTGTTATCGGGAGCCGCGACATATGCCGCCACATGGTACATTCCTTCGCTTATCCGAATCTGTTGGATCGCGGCGTAGGCGTTTGCGTTCTTCTGCTCCGGTGTGGAGACTACGAGAATGTTCTGGGCGATGTTTGGGCAAACGATGTCCCCTTCCGTCTCTGCCGGGGCAAGAGCAGCCGCCATGGCAATAGCCTGTGCGAGCCTAATTTGGCTTACTTTTCTGACGTCAAGTCCGTCCCTCGGCCTGACGATAATTCGTATGTGGTCCCTCGGCAGCCGGGGGAGCCTCGATGCAGCTGCGAGGCGCTTCATTGCACCTTGCGGGGCTGCCGTGCGGCGGCCTCCCTTCGAGCCCACATGTGAGGCGTTGCCCGCGGAAACTGGCGTTTCTACACGAGCTTTCTTGTTCCTGCCCAGCGCTGTCGTCCAACCCGGGCGATTGGCTTCTTCGTGAGAGATTTCCTCCCCTTCCACCATCGCTACTTCGGGCATGTTGCCCCTTTTCACAAAGGAAAGGATGCTGAATATTTTTGATGCGTTGAAAATACTACAATTTAGTCTTGGTTGCGTTAATAGTTAACAAGTTAGCACTGCACCAACCTGAAACATTTTTCAAGTCAATGCTTAGCTTGTCGACGAGAAGTGAAATGATTTTGTCAGAAGTAAATGTGGTAGTGTCGTCAGCATACAAAATGGAATCAGTGAAAGACAGACAGTTAGGAAGATCATTTATATAAATTAAAAACAGGAGCGGTCCTAAAATGAATCCTTGAGGTACACCATTATTAGTGGATAATTTCTTAGAATATACATTACAAATGGACACAAGTTGAAAGCGGTTATGCTGGTAGCTTTTTAGTAACGCTAAAGCAGGACCACATACACCGATCGCTTCAAGTTTATTAAAGAGAATGTTGTGATTTAAACTGTCGAATGCTTTTGTTAGATCGATGAATACTGATCCTGCAAATAAACATTTGCCAATGAATTTTTTAGTTGATCAGTTAGATGAATGAGTGCTAGATCAGTAGAGAAATGATTGCCAAAGCCGAACTGACAAGGGGACAGAATATTGAATTTATCAAGGTGATTGGTTAGGCGTACTCCAATCAACTTCTCAAGAACTTTACCAAAAAAGGGCAGAATGCAAATGGGTCGGTAATTATTATTCGATGTCCTATCACCTTTTTTATGATCGGGGATAACGTTACCGCGTTTAAGCTCTTTAGGAAATATGCTTGTCTTGAATATCAAATTCGTAATGAAACGCAATATATCAGAAATTAGGGGCGAAATGAGTTTTATATGAGCAGGCCGGACTTCATCAATTCCTGCACCGATAGATTTGAGGTGTTTTATGACATGTATTTCTTCAGGAGTAGGGGGAAAGGGAAAAAACGAATGATGGAGGCGTCTAATTGGCATGATTTGTGTGGGACAGGGTGCGTCAGCGCTAAAAAAGTAGGAACAGAAAGCGTCAGCTATGTCGATAGACGAGGTAAATTCAATGTTGTCGATTACAATTCTGGATGTTTGGTGGCGAACATTCCTATTTAAAGAGCAGTTTACAATGTCCCATTTTTGTTTACCATTATTACCTGCTTGCGATATTTTTTCTTCTAGAAAAGAACGTTTCGCAGCTTTTAAGTGCTTGTTTAGAGCGTTACGTAATTTTTGTAGCGGGCAATTAACTTAGCATTAAACGGCTGACTTTTAGTTTTTTTTGTAGAGGCTGTCGCGTATACGTAAAGCAGCTAATAGCTTTTGAGACATCCAAGGATTTTGAGAAAATGCTAATATTTTTTTACATTTATTTTTGGAAGTGAATTTTTTTGAATATGCGATATAATTAAGAAAAAAATTTTTAAAACGCTTTTTGGGGATCATTAGAAGATTTAACCGTGGTCCAATCTAAGTCCTCTTTGGCAGTTATGAAACTCTTTATCCAGAAAATGTTTGGAATGAGGAAGAGTGCAAGGACGTAGTTGTCGATTGAAGCGTAGGAGCAAAGGATAATGATCAGTGATGTCACTGTCAAGAACTTTCACCTGCGGAGATATTAGCGAGTTGGAGAAAGCATGATCTATCAGGGTCCCAGCACCACTGCATGGCAACTTGCCGTGTAGAAACTTGCCGTGTTGAGGTTGGATAGGGCACCCGGCACCTGGCCGAGATGGGAAGGGAACCAGATGACAGTGTGGTGCTTCAAGGCACTTGGGTCCACTCTGCGCAGGATACGTAAACCCTGGTCGGAGATTACTGCGCGTTCGAAGGCTTTGATAGCCGGTCTGGAGTCGCTGTAGATGAGGTCCCGGTTGCTGTCAAGCATAGCTATAGCTATAGCTACTTGCTCCGCTACTTCGGGGTTTCGGGTGAGGATTGCGGCAGAGTTAAGAATCTGCTGCGCGGGTGATACCGCGACCACAGCGAAGGCTTGGTTGTTGTGATAGGCAGCGGCGTCCACGAACGAGACGTTGTCCGCTTCCTTGTCTATGCGCTTCAAAATGGCGGTCGCCCGCGCAAGGTGCCTGCCTCTGTTGTATTCGGGGTGTACATTTCGTGGAATGGGAGTGATCGTGATAAGGTCGCGGATTTCACGGGGAATTAGAATCAACTTTGGGGGCTCCCTGGCCGTCCAGGAGAAGTAGCCGAGCTCGTGCAGAATATGGCGGCCCGCTTTGGTGGCGTTGAGTCGGGTCAATTGCACGCGTTCGTGAGCTTCGGTGATCTCTTCTAGCGTGTTATGTACGCCAAGTTTGAGGAGTTTGTGCGTTGGAGTGGTGATAGGGAGGCCAAGGGCTCGTTTGACCACCTTGCGAATAAGCGCATTGAGTTGATTGCGCTCAGCACGTGCCATTCCATATTTTTGCAGCAACAAAGGGTATTAATTATTAGCCATAGGCGTTGTGTACTGTCGGCAGAATAAGATTTTGTTGTTCTGACTTCTGGGTGTTAGGAATATATATGGATGAAAGGGTGCGTTAATAATCATTATTGTGTGTACTCATGTAGCACTTTTGAACTGCATACCCATAATAAAAGGCGTCATGTTGAGACTTCTGAAAAAGTAAGCCAAAGAAGCATTCATGGGTAATGATGCAATGACTAATACCGATTTTAATGCAAAATGGTTATGGTCGAGTAATATGAGGCATATGTGTAGCTCCATGATTCAATTTATTAAGTTAAGTGAGAATAGAAAACGTTAAAGCATAAAAGACGGAGTATGTGTACGCTAAAATTGTTTCTGGCCCTAAATAACGTAATATATTCAAATTTTAGTTCCTTGCAAAAACTGTTCATGTGCGATGTCCTGTAGAACGAAAGGTCTATTGTCCCACTAAAGTAAGTATGTGCGTTTAATTTGTGCACAAAACTAAAGCAATGTGCAACAGTCTCTGCAGAAAACAGCCCTTTGCAACAGGTGGTGAGGAGCTTGAAGTTGTAAAGTAATATGTCTACTTAGGACAGCTATTAACCGCGAAGCCGAACCATGAGAAAGAAATAACATGAATAAGGATGGGGTGGATCACGTTCGCCCACCATTTTCAAATCATGAATGGTAATCTACTACCTACCCTCAAGAGTAAAGTCCATAACAGATACATCTTGCTGGTACTGACGTATACGACGCTGAAAGCTAGAGGCTTACAAAGAAGGTTCAGCTTAAACTGAAGATGACGCAGTGAGCAATAGAAAAGAAAATAATAAATGTGACCTTAAGAGACAAGAAAAGAGTGGAGTGGATCAAGCAACAAACCGGGTTAAGGATATCATAGTTGAAATCAAAAAGAGTAAATGGACGTGGCCGTACATGTATAGCGCATAGGCAGGATAACCACTGGTCATTAAGGGTAACTGACTGTATTCCCAGAGAAGGCAGACGCATGAAGAAAAGACAGAAAGTTAGGTGGGCCGATGATGTTAAAAAGTTTGCGGGTTGTCACACAGGTCCCGTTAATTCGGGAGGCAATCGCCAGGCTAATTCCAAGGGCCGAAGTATCGGCCCCCCGAACCGCACCACGAAAGCGTGGACAATTTAGAAGTAGTCCTTTTTGGCGCGCCAGCGGACACCGGCTGTGGCCCAAAGAACAAGTCAGAGCCGAGAGTTGTTAAACGAACAAATTATATTCTCAATAATGGCAGATCGAAAACAATACACAAAAATGCACACTCCACAATAGTTGCATACAATATGTCACCAATCAAACCAATCAAACAATGTACTACACAGTACAATCAGCCACTCTCGAAAGAACGGACACCGACAACAATACGCACTACAATGCAGTCGCATGCATTGAACAACCAAGACACTTAAAGACAAAAGAGATAGAAAACCTATTCCGTCCAAAGTTCTTGGAACAAAAGCCTGGATGATACTCTTCCGAGAATCACTCACTCAAAGTCCAGCGTTGTTGTCGTTCCGCTGCCCCTGAAGTTTTGTCTTCCAGGAAACCTCGCCGAAGTTTCTCTTCCAGGAAACCTCGCGTCTTCAAATGGCCACTCTCCAAGCTTCAAACTTCTTCGCCGGAAACACGTCGGCTTCACACACGCAGCTGATGCCACGCGTCTTCGCTCGATAGCGGTAAACACACGCTCTTGCCTGTAGCTCGAGCCTTCACCCCTCAGGTGGAAATCCTCTTCATCTCCTGCTTTGTCCCTACGGACAAAACCTTCGCCGACTACACGGCGGAATCCCTACGCACTCTGGCGCTAACTTCCGTCTTCTCCTGCTCTCTCGTCTCGGCTGCTCGATTAAATACCTTCCGCGCGAGATTCCAGAAGGTTCTCGTCATTTCGTCGGCGCGATACGCAACGAAGGCTGGGGAGAGGGCGAGACGGTTGGAATGCCCTCCGCGATGGATGACTCAACCCGGCGTGACCATGCCTCTTTCGTTCTAGAAATTTCGCGGGCTTGCTCGGCCGCCGATGTGGGGTGAGGAGGTTCGTCGGCGAAGCTACGCTTCCGAGGGGAGAGCGCGCGCCCGGGGAGCCTTGGACGTTTGTTTTCTTTTTTTTTTTTCTTTTGACCTCCCGGCGTCTCTCCCGCGCGTTATCGCAAGAATTTGGCGGCGCGCCCATCTTCAGTGCTCGTTCTTGACACGGGTATAACGTGGCCACAGCAAGCACAAGACAGGGTTGATTGGTGGACCGCGGGATGGGCCTTTGCTCTGCAGGGGACATAATCAGGCTGATGATAACGATGACTGGCAGGTAATTCGGCTTCCTGAAGCGAGTAATGAGCAATAAGTAAAGCATTGTCATCTTACTACTGTTCTGTTTGCATTTGTGTTAAGAATTGAGGATAATAATCAATGAGGAGGGAGAATAAAATCAGTCCAAGTACTGAACCTTGTGGCACACTAGTTTCGGCAAGTTTCCTATTTGATTTGTTACCGAGTATTTGTATATACTGAGTCTGTACGGACAAATCATTACAAAAGAAGTTTGAAGATACTCCCCTAATTCCACCGCGATCAAGTTTGTTGAGCAGTATATTCTGAAATGCTTATTCAAAAGCTTTTTTACAGCAAGGAAGATGCCGAGGACCAATTGGTCATCATTTAATTTATGGTTTGCTGTTTCTTCCACAAAAAATACCGTAGTGGTCTTACTGTGTCTTTTTATAAAGCCATGTTTTTTCATAGTTAAGATACTGCATTTTCATTCTTTTGGCAACAACCTTTTGAAAAAAAGGTACTGACACATGATACAACTTTTATGGGGTGTTAATTTGCAATGTTCCCAGAGCGTTCACCTTTGTAGATTGGTTTCATCCTCCCTATGTTAAGCTGCTTTGGTACATGCCTGTCATGAAGGTCTGATTGAAGATATCATCTATAGGGCGTGCATAAAATTTCAGTATTGTCCATCATTACTTTAACTGATACTCCATCATATCCCATGGCCATGTTTGATGACGTTTCACGTACAACTGCAATAATTTCAGCTTCAGTAACATTACGGGAAAAAAGAATGTATTTTCGTGAACCATAGGCAATCGTGAGGTATATTTCTCGTTCGTACTTGTTGCTTACTGCTTCCCTCACGGTAACGAAATAATTATTAAAAACTAGGGAAACCATTACCTTAGCTTTTGAGAGAGGAACGCGATAAAAATATCTTGTTTCTAGTACGTATTTCACACACTCAGTGCATAAAATATTTTCGACCTTGTCATGCACTTACCACGTTGTCTCAAGAGAATACGTCCCGTAAAGCATGTATTTTTCGTAAAGGGTGACTGGGTTTCAACCATGATAATCACATGTTCAGATGCCCGATGGTAATAACTGCTTGTACAACGCAATATCACTGTAACGTTTAATGTTTTATTGGGAAGCATGTATACAGGACGCGTGTGTTTGTAAAGTGTGAAAGCCACTTTCACGACATTTCCAAGCAAACGAAGTTATGTTTACAGCATTGACAAGCAGGTGTGTGGTTACGTGATATAACAACCGCTTGTGACGTAAACGACCCGAGACCGATCGTCTCTCGTAAACGGAATTTTTCATTTATTTTTTGCATCTTTCTCAATTTTTCGGTTACGCAAAAGATGATTTTTCGCTCTCAACCAACGACGCCGATGCCGATGCCGACACCAATGCGACGCCGGCATTTTCGCAAACCGAGCTCTGTTAAAAGCTCCGCTAGCTCATTTTAGACGTGAAGTAGCTCATTTTAGATGCAACCAAATCCTGCCAGTCGCGTTACTCGGTGTACGGAGACTTGGCACGTACCTTGTCCTCACACAAACTGTGGATTTGAAACGCTACGTTACCGCCTTCCAAGTGTGATGAACAAATGGAAACTAACAACTGATAATCTGCATATATTGTCTAAAACTGAAATGTTAAACCGGATGTGCTGATGGTGTTGTAAATGAATGTTGGGTGATTTCTGTAATGGCTATTCAGTTTTTATTCTTTCATACATTGCTTTGTAATGAATATTTTTGTATTCTATTCTGTTATTCGCTGTCATGCCACATGCGTGTTTCTTTTTGTATTGTCGCTTTCCGCTGCCTGTAATTTTTGTGTTTTGTAAATTTGTAGTTTAAATTTTTTTCTTGGTGAAGAGGCTAGTCAAGCTGTTAAATGCAGCTTTTTTCCCTTTGCACCAAATCACGTATACAGTGTATTTTTGTGTACTTGTCAAGTGGTTAAATAAACTCAAACTCAAACTCAAAACTCAAAGTATGTATTGGTCGAGCTCAATTCGGTGAGCAGTGTCACCATCCTTACTCCGCATGCACGTCCCATCCCCTCTCTCTCTCTTTCCTTACGCTCACTACCTCTCTCTTTCCTCTAGACATCTCTTCCTGCGGCGTTTACACCCCCATTGCGCTTGTGCGCCCCTTCCCCTTCTCTCTGGTCTCGCATTGCAAAGCGCACGCAGGCAGCGTCTGCTAGCTAGTTTCCTGATTGGAATAACCAATTAAGACCGTTTCATATTACACAAAAAGCAGTGATTTTCAGTCTGCGAACTCGCTTGCAGCAAAAAGAAGGGGGGGGGGGGGCAGATTTCTCCCACCGTGTATACGCGGTGAGCTTCCAACCTGCTGAAAAGTTTCGCTCTGATTGCTGCAACGGCAGCGATTTCTGTTCAGGACCCGAAAAAACAGGCCCGGGCCGACCAAGCTGTCGAAGTTGTGTCGACGTGTTTTCTTGATAATGATTGTCATTTCATTGTTTTTAAATGACGAAACACAAGTACTTTTCGTTACCATTCATGAAAACCTAATAATATCATAACGCACTGATTGCTACATTATATTCGAAAAATTGTACAATGTCTGCCACAACGAACGGTGGCAAAAAACGAAGCTCGCTGCTCCAGTTGCACAGTGAAAATCGCGGACCATTCGTGGTCCATGTGAAACAAAACCGCCATGAGCGGTGGTAGCGAACAGGTCGATTGGAGCGAACGTAACAATATTTCTTCGCTACAATTGCGGCAAATGAAACAACTTTTACTCGCGCTGCACAAACATTCACTGGATTTTGACCACCAAGGTAGTGAAGATAGGAGATTTCTCCTGTGTGCTGCTGAACAATGAAAATTCGCAGCGTGCGCGTTAACTGTAAGCGGGCTGCGACTGTGTCCAATCAGAGCCTTTTGTCTCTCAATTCGCACTAGCAGCGATTGGCATGTTCTATTTAGAAGCACCGGTCCTTCACTGCATGCTTTGCGCCTCCTCAGGTTTCTATATTGCGCAACGCCGCGGTGAGTTAAAGCGTCAACGCCGCCGCCAGCGTATACAAGCGTTAGCGCCGAATGCTTCACATCTACACCTGCTTCCCTTTAGTGGGAGATGGTTTATTTTAAATGCCAAGCATTCATTAGTGAACTTGGGCGACGTTGAGACTATCTATCTATCTATCTATCTATCTATCTATCTATCTATCTATCTATCTATCTATCTATCTATCTATCTATCTATCTATCTATCTATCTATCTATCTATCTAGCAGGACCATGTCATGATTTATATTCCATGGTCCTGCTGCAGCTCTTGCGGTGGTTTCGTTCACATGCGGTGGTTTTGTTGCAAAACTGGTATGGCATGACATGATTGCATGGCGCACACAAGCGACAGACCCTAACATGAAAATCATGACATGCGCGTGGAGTAACAACATGGCTACATGCCACGCTAATGATGCGCTCGTGGCCGTTTCGCAAGCGTCACATATACCAAATTTGGTATTACAGTACGTGACTGGATGACGAAGGTATGTGACTGGCGCAAACATTATAATTATGAGATGTGTGTCATGTAAGAATATGGCTACATTCCATGCGCATGATGCACTCGCGTCGCAGACGTTTTGTTAGCTTCACATATACCAAATTTGATGTTACGTGATGTCATTAGATGACGAAGGTATATGACTGGTGAAAACATGATAATCATGACATGCGTGTCATGTAAGAACACGGCAACATACCACGCTCATGATGTGTTTCCAGCCGTTTCGCTACCTTCACCTATACCGAATTCGGTTCATGTGACGTGAATAGACGACGAAGGTAATTGACCCGTTAAAACATGATAATGATGACATGCGTGTCATGTAAAGCATGACTACATGCTACGTTCATGATGGGCTGGCGGCCGTTTCGCTAGCTTCACTTATACCGAAATTGGTACTACGGGAAGTGAATGGATAACGAAAGTATGATACCGGTGCAAACATGATAAACATGAAATGCGTTTCATGTAACAAGATGACTTCATGCTACGATCAATGCGCGCTCGCAGCCGTTTTGCTAGCTCAACATGTATCAAAGTTGATACTACGTGACATAAATAGACGACGAAGGTTAATGACACGTCCAGACATGATAATCATGACATGCGTGTCATGTAAAACTTGCCTACACGCTAACCTAATAGCGCGCTCGCAGCCGTTTTGCTAACTCCACGTATACCATATTTGGTATCACGCGACGTGAATAGACGACAAAGGTAAATTACACGTCCAAACATCACTATCATAACATGGACGTCATGTCTCACATAATTTACGTCGACATTGTGAAGTTATGGTGATTTTAAAGTGACATACCCACCTTCCTCACTCGTGCTTCGCGTATCATCCATTTTCACTGTATGTGGGATCTGCCTTTATTTTTTGCATTACAACCTAGGACACTACAATTTGGTAAGACAGGTTGTCGTGGCTCCGGATTTACTACTGCCTTTAATATACGACTACTATGTCCCCATTTCCTTTCTATATAAGGCTACTGTTATATTCGTTTATTTGTTTTCGCATCGTTAACGATACATTTCGTGTGTTCTTCTACGATTCCTTATATTAACTGGTATTCTTATTTTCCTTCATTTTGAACAGCCAATGTTTTCCTATTATAGTAACTGAATATTTCTTCATTCATCGAAAGGCGAATTCGTGTAGACAACTTCGCTGATCTGCGAGATAGGCAGCAGCAGGCATCAGAAACAATACACTTCATACAAACGATTGCGAAGAAGTCTGGTGGTGATACCTCCAACATGGCTCGCCTTCTTGTCCGTGCGATATTGTAGGCAAGGCTCGTTTACCGCGCTCAGTTTCATCACCTCATGGTGCCAGAGTGGGCACGTCTAGAGGCGATAATCCCCGACAGTACTTGAACAGGAGTCCCAACTAAACACAATTAATACATTACGATAGCTTGAAATTGCGCACCGCGTCGCACTGCGCGCAACCTCAAGCCATGAACGTTCTGTTCGGCTGCTGCATTGGTGTGGCACATGGGCAAAGAAGTTCCCAACACACTTTCACAGACTACCACTATTTCCCCATGGAACAAAATGCAACTGATTCAAAATAAGCCCCTTGGTTGCCTTTACAGCCCGGTTCCACACCAGGCGAACGCCCAAGAATCCCGTCTGCTTCGTACAGATAACCTAGATACCGTTATTGTTGTCACCTATACGGATGCCAGTGTCAGTGACACCACCATTCATACCACGCTTGTATGTACATTAATACCAGAGGCTGGCCAGACATGCTCATATCTTGCGGATGCTGCACCACCGAGTCACCTTGCTTAGCTGGCCGCTATACGTAATAAACTGTCAGCGCTGCTACCTCTTCTACCACCTGGCAGTTGCTCTCAGCTCATCATTCGTACGGACTCGACGCAAGCTATTCACGATATACGATGAGTATATCGAACTACGTAACTCTCGTATACTGTTCACGTTCTTGCTGCATCCGCATCAGTGCAAATACGAGTTCAGTGGGTTTCACGGGACGGACCTTGTAAAAGCTGATCTGGCAACCCACCCTCAAGTTACATCATACCCGCTACCGCATTTTTCTGAGGACACTGAAGGACAAATGCTCCGGAAAAAGAAAGCTTCCGACGTGCCACACGAGCTCTCATACCTCCGTGTGGATCAGACCTCCTTGGTGGTTTAACCCGCCGAGAGGAGGTTACGTAGTGGAGGCTTCGTGTTGGGGTCGCGCTTACCCCATCCGTGTGACCACCCTTTGGACGCAAAAGTACCGAGGCCCGTATGGCACATCATGTCTATTTTGAGACGCCCCAATCAAAGATGTAACTGCCTCACACTTACTATAGACCTGCACTGGTCTACTATTAAGTCGTCACCGTCACCTCCGTGCAACAGGTCTCATGCCTGGCCGACCACTCGACTTTGACCGCTGGCTTCGTGGACCATACCACCGTTCTCTACTAGACTTTACACATGAAAAAAAACTCGTATGTGTATTTTTAGCCAAAACCTTGGCAGATCCCACGTACCTGGGAATCGCGGTTATACGAAGCATGCGGAGGGAAGGTGACCGCGTTGCATTTATTTATTGAGCGACACGTCATAAAATGATGCTAAATATAAGTACAAGTGTTGCAGATGTTTATATAACCAGTTGTTCGCACTTGCGCAACAATGCGCATAGGAACATGCATATTAACAACACCAGAAGCTGATATGAAGCATTGATGCTCGCGAAGATGCTGGCCCTTTACACTGCTACATAAATCAGCTTCAGTGCATGGCAAATAACCACAATTGACGTTAACCCTACGTGACGGCTGTATCAAAGGAGTACACATGCAGTATTTATAAAATTGGGTAGGGAGCACTGCAACCCCTATTGACGCTTCACGAATAGTTTCGCCTATAGTTATGAGACCTGGCGTTATTGTGGAGTAGAATGCTTGACTTCCTCGCAAAATTCTTGGGTTTGATTCCTGCTGGGAGCTTGAAATTTATTATTTGCATTAGTTGCGACATCAACGCTGCATATGTCCGGTGTTTATTAACATTAACATTTATTCTATGTTTTCATTGGGTTGACGCTACCTATGTCTGGTATTACTTAGCGCTCACGCGTTTAAACTGGTTATGTGTGTTCTCGTCGTTCCTGGGTAGATACTAAGTGTCAATCACCTGTTGCACATACCCACATACAAGCGGCACATACCCGTCCGTGGGTATGTGCGACTATCTGACGAGAAGTGTTTGACGACGTACGCGACGAGATTCTGAGATTATTCATGTCTTTACCAGCGCGTTATATTCGCCAAACAATCTTACCCTCCCATGCTAATTTTGGTTCACGCCTACCTAATGGGGTGACCATGAGAGCACCCAAGCGTAAGCGGCTAGACAGATAGAGAGATAGATAGATACGCCCGAAGTCACCGAAGTTCGCTAATAAATGCTTCGCATTTCAAAAATTATGCCCAAGGGGCAGACTTTCGAAATAAAAAGAAAGATTGGTAGTATGATTTTATGCATCGTGATTGCAACAGTGATAAGAAATCTTCGTAGGCTTCGTTTGCATTTGCTCGGTTGAACATAAAAACTGCGTTTTTTTTTTTTATTTCCGTGTACGCTTTCGTAATCAATTCTTAATGGTTCTGTGGTAGTCTGTTTTGCTGCGTGTAGGTTAGTGCCGGACACACAAATAAAAGTCAGGAAATGGAATAACACGTTCTTTTTATAGTATTCCGGCCGTGATAGCTGCACAATCAATGTTTCACAAAATGCGGTAAATTGTTGTGGATGACGTCGGTGTAACTCTTGGTGGTGCTACAATATGAATACTAAATACCATACCTGTATTCTAAGTGTTCATATTTTGTGCTTTTTTTGTTTGGATGTGTCTAAACTCAAATTACCACATAGTAAAACAATTTTTTTCACTTGTAAACTCCTTCAAGGTATGTTGTAATTTCTCAAAAAATGGCTGAATCTCCGCACCTTGTGGCCTGTATAAGACACCCACGATTGCGTTATTTTGCATCTCAACGAACCACGGGTTGCGGAGGACAAAAAGGAAGCAGGAAGTGATGTTACATACAATAGCTTGTTTGGTTCGCATTTACTAAGTGATACTTTAAAAAAACTGTTACTTTTTGTGTCTAAGGATCAGTTAACAAAGATTCAGCAGTGAAGTCATACGTACATTGCAAAGCGTGTTCTTTTGTTAACGGTAGAAAATGCTTTAAATCAAGTCTTCGACGGATACCCGTTTGGTCGCGAAGAATTAGTAAAAAGTTACTAGAAGTGCCGACTACAACAGAATAAAGCCGTAATGACGTTGCCTTGTTCACAATAAAGCTTTGGCACCTGTTTCGGCTCCCGTTCTCGGTGCCGAAACAGCGTTACATACACATTTTCTTGCTTTCGACGCTTTTGCGATTTCATTGAGTAGAAGCTGTTTATAAAGTTCGAGAAGTCACGCTTTAGACCAGATAGCATTAATTTAAATGAGTCAGAAAAAGCTCAATATGTAATGTGTACTTGACGATAAGGGGAAATAAGTTTAATAAATAGTAAAGGATTTGAGCGATTTGTGAAAGCCTGCTCAAAATAAATATGAATATCACTAGGCGAGGTCATACTATAATAAAAAACGCACATTTCTGTTACAAACATTCCATAAATTCAAGTGTAGCATTATTTATATCTTCATTGATCGCTATTATTTGCTCGTATCACGCACAGCAACAGAAATAAATGCTAAATACGCCAATTTAAGAAAACAGAATTTTTAAGTGCTAGATTTTTCGGCCGTCATAGTTTAGGAGCGCATCGGTTGTGAGCTCCCACCGTTAAATAATTATTCCAGATCCTTTAATCCCCATGACCAGCCATCCTTTTCTGCGCACTTGAAATAGCTGATCCGACTGCGAGATTCAGTACACATACGCAACCACACTTGATCTAATGGACAAGAGGACATCTAACTACGATAGTCTTTCTTGAAGTACTTTAAGGCATAAATTTCGATCTATCTATCTATCTATCTATCTATCTATCTATCTATCTATCTATCTATCTATCTATCTATCTATCTATGTATAATTCTATTTAGCCACTCACGTCACCTTTTTAACTTCACGTGAACCACAATCAGTATGAGAGGGTACGAGGGTATGACGAATATGACGCGCAGGTCAAGAGATGAATAATGCCACAAACCCGTAGCGTACGTCATCAAACACTTCGCGCTAGGAAACGGCACATACGCGTGGGCAGGTATTTGCCACTGGTAAGCGGGTTTGTGCCATAAGTGATCGACACGTAATATCTACACAGGAACGACGAGAATACACACGGGTAATTTTAACGAATTATTGTCAAGAAAAAGCTGACATCGGCAGCGTTGACCAACGAATGCATTAAAGTCAGGATCACAGCTTGAATCGAACCACAACATTCTGCGTGGCACCTAAGCATTCTACCACAGAGCCACGCCATGTCTCTGAACTAATTTTTAAGTAGATCCTCATGTTGTTTGAACATCATCTGCTATGGCACTGCTGGCTATCCATTTTTGTAAACTTTAGATATGTACTGTTATGATACAGCCGTTATGTCATGTTAACGTAATTGTAGTTAGATACCATGAGCTGAAGTTTATTTATGTAGCAGTGTCCAGGACTACCATCCTCAAGATCACCAGTGCCTTATATCAGCTTATCGCTTCTTGCGTTGCTAAAACTCATGTTCTTGTTGTCACCGTTGCGCAAGTGCAAACCACTGGATCGGTTCGAAATTGTCTTTGCGTGCAACATTCGCACATACATTTAGCATCATTTCATAACATGTCACTCATGAAGCGCTCGCCTTCCCTTCACATGCTTCCCATGACGTCCATTCTCATGGTATGTGGGATATGCCAAATTTCTTTCTGTAATTAGTAGCGTTATGAATCACTTCGAGCGTGTGAATCAAACAAAATATGCTGCTTTAAATTCTGAAACACTTTTGACTAAAATAAAGTAGGGCTTCATCCTTCATCGTGTAGAATTTTGAGGGGAAAAAAAGAAGAGCAAAAAAACGACTCTGAGTGCCAATGTTCCAGCTTGTTTAAAAATGCCAGCAGACGGAAGAGCCTGTGCCTGTCAATTGCCTCCAGCCGTCAAATATTGTTTTCCACGGTGGTGGATCAGAGGCGGCAGGGTACTCGGCTGTGGACCCGAATGTCACGGGTTTGATACCGGCCACTTCGGTCGCAATTCATCAGAGGTGACATGGTAGAGGCCCCTCTACGGTGCGACGTCCATGCATGGTAAAGAATACCAGGTGGTCAAAGCTTCTGGAGCCTTTACTACTGTGTCTCCCCTAATTATAGCGTGGTTTGGGGGAGTAAAAGCCCACGTGTTTTTATATTTATTATTCAATAAAGCTGGTGAATAGCCACATCCCTGGAAACTCCAGAGAAACAGAGTCTGCATGCTTTGGTGACTGACGGACCGCTGAACAACACGAATTCGAGAGTTCAATGCATGCTGGCCTGTATTCCTGAGAGGAATAGGGCTTTCGTTCATAAAAAAAAAATGACAGCAGGTGCAGCTGTCTCAGGTGCCCCGTTCCCCAACTTTTCTTTAGCGAAGCAAGGTGAAGAAAGCGATGAGATCAGTTAGAAAGCCAAATATGCTAAACGAGGACCTCCTAAATTCCCAACTACTAGGCTGATAATCCCCAGAAAGAAAGATGGCACCAAGTCTGCTGTCATACACATATTATTTGCGGTCCTTAAAAAACATTACATGCTGCATGCATCGTGATTTTTTCCTAATATAATCTGAAAGTGATTTCACTGGGTTTCTAAAGTGAAACTTAAGTTATGTCGTTGCTTAGGCGGCCTACAATTCAAAATGAAGCTGAGCAACGTTCCTTACTAGCGCGACACAAAAGCAGCTACGAGTAGCACAACTCAGTTCCCGTTCCTACATAAAAATGTAGTCAGCGCTCTCCGGTCAGTGGAAAATATTTTTGATACTAAAAATTAATGCCGATACTTAAGCCAGCGATGATTCCGTAAAAAAAGTATGCTTCAAATAACAATTCTCAGTATACCGGCAGCTGTAACACAGCCAGAAATTTTCTTCCCCCTATTCGTTACATCGGTGGCAGACAGTAAACTAGGCATGTACTTGGGCAGTGCCTCTATTCTTTAAGTACCCTTGTGAAGGAGAGGATTTCAATGGGAAGCAGTCGTCGGTGCTAGTACGGCGTTTCGTCGCCAGGCACCGCAACTGGAGTAGAGATGTCGGCGCATCGTCTCTCGCGCAAACGAATGCCACGGCTGCATTTGAAGCTGCTATACGGCTCGGTTTTCGCCTGTAGTCACATTGTTTAAGGTGTAATGGAAACTTGGAAACGAGAATCGTGAAGCACTCAATGTTCTGGACACGCAGCTCATTTCAAAGGCTTGAGTCGTTCGCGACTACTTAATCAAGGCGCTCACGCGTCGTCTGCTAGGCCGATACCAGATAGGTTGGGCAAGTAATCAGCGGAAGATCGTTTTGTCACCGCGGTGTTCGCTTGACTGAGAGTTGCTTTGTTGACTAACTGAAAGTCGGTTTTTGAGAGAAGCCTTTGCCAGGAGCTAAAATTAAAAGCTTGGGTGTTTAATGTTCCCCAATGCTTGCTACTATCTAGTGGCATAGCAAATTATGCGAAAGCCTACAGTTAATGCACTAAAAGCACAAAATGTCACTAGACTGCTTCCAGGGATACAGGTCATCATCCCTTCCCTTTGCAAAGCATGAAATGCGTTGCCACTGAGAAAAAGCAAGTGTCAGAAAATGAGGAATTATCGCCATTTGAGAGCTTCAACAATGAAATCACCGCGAAGTAAACAAGAACAGCTCCATATGCGGCGCGATTTCTGCGATCATTGCCTATGTTTTGAACAGATGCTATTGAAGTCCGGAATGTAATGCCGACTCAAAAACTTTAGCCAAGGTGACAGGCATGAAAAATGCGGCCTGTGGTAAGTTGCTTGAGCTTGTCTGTGTATTCGTGGACGGTTTGTTGTAACCTTATTATCCGGCCCTCCAGCTCTGCTTTTTTCTTCTTCACTCTGGCATCTTAATTCGGTAGCGAGCATGGTATATAGAGACGAAATGGCTGTGTGGTGCCCATGAGCTACCATTCCGCTTCGGGGCGTAATGTTAGCATTGCACATGGCAGTGATCGCGAGGAAGCGTTGCTATTGATACACTCATTTTTGACTGTTCAGATGCAGCGTGCTCCTTTTTAGCGATTCCGATTGCCATGTTGCCCAACGTGACGTGTACTCTTCAGCCGCCACTACTTATAATCTATAAAATGTCCGGGTTGTAACTGACGGCTACATATTAGAGTGTAGTACGAAGCTTTATTAGGAGACCCATTGTTTGCCTGATTACTGCAAGCACGCTCCTCCGAACACCCGTGGAAGCTGCAATTTCACGGAACAACAACCGTACAATGCATAAGGGCGATAGCTTTAAATGCCTCATCAAAAGCGGAAATTGATCGCCGGTGGTGTCCGACTTCTTCTCGCGTCGGCGGCGTGAATGCGAAAAATCATCATTACGCAAAAACATCATAATATGATATCACATACAGTAAATTTTTGTGACGTAATGGAAGGTCACATAGTTTGACGGCATCATATAACATCTTTGCTTGGTTGAAATGGGCCGATTATGAGAACTGTGCATAACCAGCAGAGGGGCAGAAAGCTAGCTTTGTCTCCAATCCTTGAGGCAGTAAGAAAACCATGTTGGGTGCAGAAATATTCCGGAGGTAATTAGGAAACATTCAGTGAACTGAATCGGAAAAAAAACGAGGATAGTTTCTGTCTCTCAGCTGTCTCAAATTTCCATAGAAATCTCAGTGGAGGCCATCGAACAAACTTGAAGTTATGAACTTATTATCTCCAGATTCCGGTGCCGTATTTCATCAATAATTTTTTATTTACACAGAGCTGGTCTGACACGCTCCCTTCTTTTTCCGTTCTGCGAAGAATCGGAAACCATTGAACAATATTTTGTCTTATGTCCAAACTATGCAGTAATAACAAAAAAAAAACTTCCAGCTATTAAATTTGCAAATCTATAAGTTTAAGTTGAACCACAGAAACTGTTCCAAATTTTGGTGCCTACCTTTTGGGAAATCGACACAGAGATGTATTTGATGCGGTGTGCAATTTCGTTCAAGACACTAAAAGTATTTCAACGTAAGGCCCACTTTAACAAATACTCAAAAAAGGAAGAGTCAGGAAGTAATTGTTGAACTGTGAATAAATATGAGACATACATCCCACATTCATCGGGTCCGTCAAACTCTGCAGTCTGGTGGGGTTCCAAAATCAAGGTATAGGTATTGTATTAGTGAATATTTTATTGTGTTGTCTCACGCTCTAAATTCTTGTTTTTTATAACGTCTTCCTTCTACATATTTTTTTTTCCTTTTTTTCGTAAGCAATAGTGCAGTTACGGTTTATAAGATACTATATGTTTTGTTGGCCGATCCCCCAGAGTGAGTGTGGGCCATGGATTCCAGGCTACAAACAAACAAGTCGTCTCAGGTGAATTCATAAGGGGACCGGCAAGTTTTTTTTAACTAATGAGAAATAGAAAAGAGACAATCTGCTTTTTTCTGTCCGATATGCAGAGTAGTACACAGCAGTATTATATATTGAGGCATGCAAATAATGAGATTTCAATGGTTTGAAAGACAAAATAAAACGCGAATGCAATAAAACTCGAACGCACATATCGCACCGGTGCTTGACCTGATAGATCCTGGTGAAAACAGCGCGCCGCAATGTTCGTGTTACTTTTCATCCTCCCTGCATCCGTGAAGCCGTCAAGAAGCACGAATGCTAATTAACTCGCATAAAAAAACGAATTCGCAAGCTTCCTAATACACGCGGCCGTTCAGCGCCAGCATCCCGTTGGATGGATGGATGGATGGATGGATGGATGGATGGATGGATGGATGGATGGATGGATATGGCTGTACCCTTTAGATCGGGCGGTGGCTAGCGCCACCAAGCCGTAATACCTAATGAACCTAAAACTATATTTATTTTTTTTCTTAAAAAATGAGTTTGAGGATTCCTACTTTGCAGTGAAGAGTTTAATTTTCACTCGTGCCTTGACTTTAGCCACCAATCAGATAACCTCCTTCTAGTTAAGTCTACTTGCTTAAAGTCTATCTTGCCCTCCCGGTCCCTAAACCCCAGTGCTTTGAAAAACTCTGCGCCATCACCCTGAACTATAGGGTGAAGCCCTTTACAGAACATTATCAAGTGTTCGGCAGTTTCTTCTTCCTCTCCACACGCACTGCATACTGTGTCTACCCCTTCGTATTTGGCCCGATATGTCTTGGTTCGCAGTACTCCCGTCCTAGCCTCAAACAGTAGAGAACTACCCCGAGAATTATCATAGATCCTTTCCTAAGCAATTTCCTGCTTAAATGTTCGATAGATCTCTAGTGCGGACTTCTTAATCATGCCCATTCTCCACATGTCAGTCTCCGTTTCCTTCACTTTCTTCTTAACCGATAGTTCTTTTTGGTTTGGCCACCTGCTGTTTTCTAAGTATTTACCAGTCAACTTCCTGGTTCGCTTCCTCCATTTTGTATCGACATTCTTCATGTACAAGTAGCTGAAAACCTTCCTAGCCCAACGCCCTTCCACCATTTCTCTCAATCGCTTCTCAAATTTTATCTTGCTGCTAGCTTCCCCGCCCTCAAATGATGTCCATCCCATTTCACCTTGTACTCCCTGATTTGGTGTATTCCCGTGAGCTCCTACAGCAAGCCTACTTATTCCACGTTGCTTAATTTCTAATCTTGCTTTAACTTCTGGTCTCATGCACAAGACCACATTGCCGAACGTCAGCCCAGGAACCATGACCCTTTTCCATATTCCTCTCACAACATCATACCTATTGTAATTCCACAGTGCCCTATTTTTCATGACTGCTGCATTCCTGTTACCTTTAGTCGTCACGTATGTTTCGTGTTCCCTCAGATACTCGGTCCCATTGCTTATCCATACGCCCAGATATTTGTATTTATCTGTTATCTCTAGCGTGACCTCCTGTATTCTAAGCTCACTTCATTCGTTGTCATTGAAAATCATGACTGCTGAGTTTTCCTTACTGAATCTAAAATCTAACCTATCTCCCTCATTACCGAAGATGTCCATCAATCTCTGCAAATCTTCCTTGTTGTTGGCCATTAGCACTATATCATCTGCGTACATTAATGCTGGTAGTGCCTGGTCATTAAGTTTTCCTTGTTTTACTAAAGAGAGGTTGAAGCCCAGTCCACTTCCCTCTAATTTTGCCTCTAATCCTTGTAGGTACATCATGAATAATAAGGGTGACAGGGGGTACCCCTGCCTAAGCCCCCGTTTTACCTCTGCAGGCTTGGATACCTGTTTTTCCCACTTTATCACTACCTTGTTACCTTTATAGATACCCTTTAAAAGGTTAGTGACTACATGTTCCACGCCTAGTGTGTCCAGTATTCCCCACAATTCCTCTTGAACCAAGCTATCGTACGCTCCCTTGATATCCAAAAATGCTAGCCACAGGGGCCTCTGTTCCTTTTCTGCTATTTCGATGCACTGCGTCAGTGAGAACAGATTGTCTTCCAACCTCCTGTGTTTCCGAAACCCATTCTGCAGTTCCCCCAGCACCCCCTCATCCTCTATCCACGCCTGCATTCTTTCCTTTATAATCTGCATCGCCAGCCTGTAGACCACTGATGTCACTGTTATAGGACGGTAGTTGTTTATGTCAGCTTTGTCCCCCTTTCCTTTATAGATCATGCTCATCCTGCTAAGTTTCCATCCATCGGGAACTTCACCATCTATTACTATTGTGCTCACTTCCTCTCTCAATGCCTGCTTAGACTTCGGACCTAATGTCTTTATCAGCCTAATTGGAATGCCATCTGGGCCTGTTGATGTACTACTAGGAACCCTTTTCTCAGCCCTTTCCCACTCTTGTTGTGAAAATGGAGCCATTGCACCACTTGATTCGTCCTTGTCTATTGTGGTGCATAAAGTACTTTTTTGTTGAAATTTTTCTGTCACCCTTGTTCTTATATATTCAATAGCTTCGTCCCCTTCTAGCCTAGCACCTTGGGCTGTAGTTATAAAACTCTGCTCTAGGCTCGTCTCATTTCTTAGGGAGTTTAGATGGTTCCAAAATTTCGCAGCTGCCTTTCTATCTTTTTTATGTACTTCTGCCAGCCACTGAGCTCCCTTCCTTCTAATCTTTTCATTGATCAGAAGGAATGCATCCCTTCTACAGCTTAGAAAGGTTGCCCATTTTATTTCAACATCATCTGCCGGTTCACCCCGCTTCTTAGCATGTCTGTGTTTCCTAGAGGCCTCCTGACGCTTTGTTATGGCTCTCTTAACTTCCTCATCCCACCAACTTTTGGGTTTGTGTCTTCTTTTCCGGGGTGACTTGTCACATGTCTTAGCTAGCTTTAGCTCAAAGAGTCTAATTAGATTCGTGTATGTCCACACTGTCTTATTATCCTCTGTGATTACTTTCTCAATTTGTTTAGTGGCTATTTCAATTTGCCTTTCTGCATAAAAATTTTCCTGTAGTTGCTCATCTTGTCTCCTTCCGACTTTCACTGCTCTTCCAAAACTTAGCTTGATACGTTTGTGATCGCTACCCAGACTTCTAGAGCCACCTTCATCTATGTGCATTCCCCTGAGCTTATCATACATCCTATGTGACAACAGTGCATAATCTATCGTCGACTGAAGCCTTCCTACCTCCCATGCTATTTGCCCTTGACACTTCTCGGTACTGTTGCAAATGATCAAATCAAGCCTTTCACACATATCCATGATCATTTTGCCTGTCGGGTCGGTATACCCATCCATATCTTCTATGTGCGCATTCATGTCTCCTAGTATAATTATCTCGCACTCTCTTCCTAACTCCTGAATGTCCTTTGATATACACTCTACCATTGCCTGGTTTTCCTCTCTGGCCTTTGCTCCCGTCCACAAGTACACGAAACCAAGGAGTGTCATTTGACCTGCCACTTTCCCTTTTAGCCATAAATGTTCCTTGCACTCCTGCTTGACCCTTTGCCAGTCTGTACATTTATGAATGAATGCCCCAATACCACCCCCCTTCCTGCTGCCTTCTGTTCTATTACAATATTCCCACGCGTAGTCCAGATTGTTCGGAGGTTGTTCCATGTCCCTGTGATGTGTTTCTACAAAACCGTATACCATCGGCCTCTCTTCCCTTAGCTGTTCTTCTATCTCTTCCCACTTCAGCCTGTTCCTACCACCCTGCATGTTAATATACCCTATGTCTGAATTGGCTCGGCGCTCGTGGTTACGTCTATTTATGCCCCGGACTCTACCTGTCTTAGATATTGGTGCCACTTTGGAATCGTATCTGTCCATACCACCTGTCGAAGAGTCTCTCTGGTTGTTTTCCTTGTTACTAGCTATCCTGCACCCCGAAGGGCTTGCTTGCCCCCCAAAAATGCTACTGCGCGTCCTGCAAGTCGCCAACCCACCTCATGACCTAGCCGCCCATCGAAGTGAATTCTGTCTCGTTGAACCCCCCCCCCCCCACCTATACACCTCTCTGTTTATTTCCACCACCTCAAAGCCTTTTTCTCGACTCATCCGCCATATCTCTTGGTTTGCGTTGACCAACGCTCTTTGCAGGTTGCTATCACGCACTGGTACCTCCGGTATCGTGCACATCACTACCTGTACCTTAGGAGAAGTGACGCGCATGTCATCGACGCCTTTCGCCAGTGTGGCTGCTAGTCCTGCTGCATCTTCATTTAGGATATCGTTTAAACCGCCTGAAATTATCACGAGGTTTCGTCTATCAGCTGTCGTTTTGAGCTTTGCGCTCGCTTGCCTCATGACTGCTTCCAGCCTGCGTCCTGGGAACGCCCCTACTGCAACCCTCTTGTCACCTCTTACCCTCTCTTTGATGGCTTCTGTGCATCGATTTAAATTCCCCCGGCGATTATCACATGCTGTCACTTTTCAGCTGGAGCGTTCTGCACCTGGGGACTACTTGCACCTGTGACGCCGGCTGCTTTGTTCCCTCCCTGCCCCACCACTACCTCACTGAAGCTGGGCCTTGCGACTGTTGAACCGGCTAAACCTGTTTTTTCCAAACTTGCTTGCTTTTCCTTCTCCACCGTTCTGGTTGCCGGTTCCCTACTGTTCTCTCAGTAGGTCGCTTCTTTGTTCAGCTTCGCTAGCGCTTCCTCGGCGGACTTCAGTCTTTCTCCCATTGCCCTCGTTTTCTCATGCTCTGTCGCCAACGCAGTCTCGAGCTCGGCGATTCTCATCAACAGATCACTCTGGACAACCATCATTTTCTCCATTTTTTTCTCGACCTCACATTGCCTACACTTCACGTCAGCCTCTTCTCCATCCGCTTCTACGCTTGGGTCCACTTTCAAACCCACTCCACATTCTGAACACTTTACAGTCTTTTTAACCATGCCTTTCTGATACCAATTGTCCCTATACTCGATAATTCTAAACTCGAGCCCTGCACTACGAAAAAAGAAAGAAAGTCTAAGCTCTACTACAAAAATTTGCGCGTTTAATGTACGCGCACCTCCCCCTAGGGGTGGCAAAAGAAAAAAAAGAAACAAACAGCAAAAAAATTCAAACACACACACCCGCACTAACTAATAAATACCTGGTGACTGGCCCCCGAAAAAGCCGTACCATAAAATAAGTGCTACGAAGGTTTCAACCGCCGCCTTATACTTATAAAGACAAGCTCAAAACATGCAAAAACACTTATCTGCGCAGTCGATCCGGAGCGCTCAAAAAACACGTCCATCCACGTTGACAGCCTGAACTGAATCCGTAGTCTACTCGTGCAGCGCCATCATGTGGCAGCGGTGAGCGGAGGCGGACAGCGCTCGACAGCCTGATTAGAGCATTCGCTTAGGCACTGAAAAAAAATAGAGGAGGCGCCGACTTGGGGAATCAGACGTGATAGCTACAATATCACGACGAGGCGTGCCTTCAACATAAATTCGGGTTAACTTTGGATTCGACCAGCTGGACTTTGTAAAATGTACTTGAAGCTAAGCACACGCACGTGTTTGCAACTCGACCCACTCGAAAGGAGGTCAGCGCTGCGCCAATTCAAACTCACGTCCACAGTGCCCCGCGTACCCAAATCACTAAGCTGGAATGCTGAAGGCGCCATCTATGATTGAAAAAAAACTATATAGTGGAATAGAAATATGGTCTCAGAGACCAACTGCATGAAGAAAGTTCAACGCCACGGCAACAGTCTATGACGTCATGGCAGAGTGCGACGCACGCTTGGAAGATGGCGCAACACTCACATTGCGCAGGCCTTCGCACAATTTACCGAATCCTTCCCGATCGCCCATAGCTTCATCTGTGCGCTAACTCGTGAAAGAGCTTGCCCACGCGAATTCAGTATAGCGTACCACCTTGAAACTGGCTACAGCACAGAAACAATCCGTGCAGTGTTTTGTTTTGTTTTGCTGACCATTATTTGAAGCGAAATATGTGTATAAAAAACTCATGAATAATAAAAAAAACTCTAGGAAGAAGAGCTTTGCAAACCCTACCACCCACTCTTCACCCTTCATAAAAAAGTATAATATAAATTTAAAGTCTACATTTGCACCATGAATTTGATCATGACGTGTCTGTTGTGTGAAAGATGGCGCTAGCGTACCTACCTCCTTATATATTTGTGAATTCATGTTTACACGGACGGTTCGGTCTTGGGAAGTTCGACAGGTGCCTTTGTCATACCATCTCGATCAATCGCCATCGAATTCAAGACATCACACGTCACGAAATCTACGGAATCCGAGCTCACCGCTCTTCGAGCCGCTGTGGAGTTTGTTACGCAAGAATCCCCTAGTAGATGGGCCATTTTCTGCGACTCCAAGGCAGCCCTTCAATGCGTGCGAAGTCTACGACGTGGAAACTACCACCAGATGGTGTATCGTATTAATGAAATTTGTCATCGCGCTGCTGATCAAGGGCATGACATTATTTTACAATGGTTGCCGGGCCACTGTGGCATCAGTGGTAACCACCTCGCCGACGACGCTGCCCGATGTGCCCACGATGGAGCGCCCACATTGTTAATACCCTTGTCAAGAGTAGACGCAGCTAGAGAACTTCGTCACATCGCGCATAATGCCACGTTTGCGCACTGTAATTCTCCACTTAACTCCAATAATCGCCCTAAGAACCTTAAGTCATTACTCCAGAAACAACTGCCATCCAAGATTTTTCGACGTGACACTACAGTGCTGTGCCGGCTGTGGACTGGGGTAGCGTTTACTAAGTCATTCAGCCATCGCATTGGCATAGCAGATTCATCCATGTGTGAAAGTTGCAACTCTATAGAGACTATTGAACACCTCTTGTGCCACTGTGCCCAATTTGATGAAGATTGCCGGACTCTCCAATGTGCCTTGAATAGACTCGAGGACTGACCATTTAATGAAGCAAAGATCTTAGGAGCCTGGTCGCGCAGCACATCAGCACAGAAAGCCACACGAGCCCTCCTGAGATACTTGACAGCAACTTCATTGAGGGACCGCCTGTGAAACTCGGCATTGTGTGTGTGATGTGACATGTGTCTATCCTTCTCTCTCTTTTTTTACTCCCTTCTCCACCTACCCATGTGTAGGGTAGCAAACTGGACGCATAGTCTAGTTAACCTCCCTACCTTTCCTACATTCCATCTCTCTCTCTCTCTCTTGATATATGCGTTGATATACAAATTTTTGCTTGATATTTTTACATTTTCGAGTGCTAATCACAAAATTAACCGCATTCCGTGGTATGTACGTATGCGCTAGTTTGCTGCTTCTTTATGCTTCTAAGTAGTCAAGGGGTTTCACCGGAAAAAAAAAAAGATGCGAAGCTTCGACTTCCGTCTAAGGCTGTAGGTCTTTCTGAAGTCCTTCAACACACAAATGATATCTAGGTGCCAACAATGTAATGTATATAGACGGTACCCTGCATCGCTCTAACCAAGCGGGGAGTTTCAACATCCCCCTACACCTAAAGTTTTTAATTTTGCGGCTATCATAGACACATACATAGCACCCGCGGAAATACATAAATTTGTGTTTATGTAAGTCAGGGGGACTTGTATAAACAAAACATAAGTCAGGGGGACTTACATACTTCCCCATCCTAAACATCCCTTCTTTATTACTGGCGCCATGACTACGATTAATCTTACTGCAGCTCACGCAACCCCTTTAATAGCATTCACTGGAGCGGACGCGTACTGGCATGTATAGGCACTGCGACTGTGTTGCCGATGCTGTCTGAGTTTCTTTTCTATAAAAATATATACTATCATTAGTATTTCCATGTTTGTGACCGGCACATAACGTTACTTCAGTATACCACTGACAGTTGGGTGAGATTTTTGGGTTCATAGCTAAGAACAGCGAAAAACACACGAGACACAAAAACGATGAAAACACAAGGACGGGCGCCGGACTCGCAACTAATGTTTATTTACGTTGACTCGCACATATGTACAGGCACATGGTCACAAAAACCAGCTGATCGACATGCAGTTTTTTCATGCTTTCCAGTTCCAAATAGTATATACTTCTTTCTGCTGCACTGCAAGGGATGAAACGCTGATACATGAGTTAGTTCTATAAAAATGTGCAAAGCCTGTATTATCTTGAGAGTTGTCTGATCACTACTCCTGGCAAAGATTCTAGTTTTTTCTTTTTTTTCATATTGAGGGACACACCCGCACTCCCTTCAATGCGCACTTATATGTGAAAGGGCGTCGGTGTGACAGTTGGCCTCGTGTTTCCTTAATCTTATACTGATGCACCTACCAGTTTGTCCTATGTATACAGCGTCACAAGATAACTGACGCCCGTAGACAAACCCCGTTGTGTAGTGAACAGCTTTGGAAATTTGATGCCACATCCTGCATTCTTGTTCTCATTTCTTTCCTTTATTTTTTTTGCTTATGCGTGCGCATATTCGTTGCAGCTGGTTAGGCACTGAAAAACTAACCTTAGGCCAAATTCATCAGCGTTGAATCAATCGCCCTGCAACAAAAAAGTATCTTATCTGAATTGGAAAGCATGGCAAAATCTTGCGTGTTGTACCACCTCGTTTTTGTGACCACGTGCGTATATATATATGTGTGAGTCGGCATGAATAAAGATTAGTTGTGAATCGAGTGCGCACCCTTGTGTTTTCTTCATTTCTGCATCGTTCTTCTCTAACGTTACTTGTCATCACTTGTATTTTGAAAATAGTGAAACACTCTCTGAACGGCTAAGCATTCGCAGCGGCAGCAAAAAATCGGCCGTTCACTCGAGGTTCTACAGGCGTGACGCTGACAGCAAAACAACTGACGCTAGGACGAAGTAGTGAAGCCCAACATACGAGCAAACCGGCACCTCGCAACAATGGTCTCTTTCTGGCAACATGTCACCACAGAAGTGTTGATGAAACAGCGACTGAGTTTCCTGGGTGCCTTGTCACCAAAACAACGTTTTCAAACAAAGCTTCGTGTACTTCTTCATTTGATATTTTTGCGGTTACACACAATGTGCCGATACGTTCTTAGAAGACCATCCCAATAGCAAAGCCTGCAAGCCGTGCTTGGGTTTAAACTCTTTAACGGGAACGTTATAATAGGTCGAGAAAATTGTTTAAAGTTTCAGTGCGAAGTGAAAGTTCTGTGTTTCAGTAACTGTTTTTTTTATTTTTTCTGTAAAATTTAAACTGTTGTTTGCACAGTACTGTAAAATATACATCAGCACTTGAAATATATAACTTTCTTATTATTCTTTTTGTGATTTGCAACGCCTCTTAGTTAGGGCTGTACTCTTTTAGTTGAGGAATATACATATATATGAAGTTCCGTATGCCTCACAAGTTAAAGCGAAGCATCTCATACATTATCCACCGCATTCGCCTCGGTGTGCCTTACACGAGACGTTACACCTACTTGATTGGCTGTAATGACACAGGTCCCAATTGTGGTCACTGTCGGTTGCCAGAAACGCTCGAACATATATTTTGCGACTGTCCAGCTTATGCAAGCGAACGTCAGCAACTGATATCTTCGATTGGCCGGTATGTGGTTATACGAGCCGTCATCGCTTTCTTAGAAGCCACTGGACTGGATGCACGTCTGTAGAGTTACCCAGCTTAATAAGAACATATCATCTCTCTACCTCACCATCGTCATTCATCACTCTTTCACTCCCCAGTAACCCTTGCACAGTGTAGAGTAGCAGGCCAGAGCAAACTATAGCTCAGGCTGACCTCGCTACCTTTCTGTAAATAAATTCTCTCTCTCCCCCTCTCTCTTTCTCTCTATGCTGCCTGAGAAGCACATACGCACCGTGCCTCTAGGCAATGTATACAGTGCAGCCTCAGAAAAGCCGTGCGAGTCACAGCGCTGCTTCCTGGTTCGTTCTTAAACGCGTCTGGCGCTGCGGCGTTGACACGACTTATTGTCACCTTGAGTTCTGTTCGCTCGCTAAGACTCGCGAAAGCAGATTTCGCCAAGTTTATTTCCAGTCACGAACAGACAAGTGGACATCCTCCAATGGCTGTGGAAGACAGGCTTGAAAGCGGTGGCATTAAGATGGTGGCACAGGTTCTAACATATGCGTGAAAAGTGGCAGCGCCATAATTAAGTCCCCAGAGAGCCGATGGGCGAGTCTAACTCGAGCACATGTTCTAGTGGGCAGAAAGCAGCCCAGATAAGCGGGAACTGCATTTCTCTCCTCCGAAAATGTAGTTGCGTCCCCAAGTGGCCTGTGAATTGTTCTTTGCGCAAAACTTTCGAAGCCCTTTGAGGAAGCTCTGGTTGAGTGGGTGGCGTATGTGGTGAAGTAAGTTTGCTGGAGCTAAAATGGCACACTTCTTATAGAGGTTTATGGCTGCAAACTTGAGCTGAATCTGTTCGTTATATTGAACAAAGGGCTTGTAAGCTGGTCCCGGTAGATGCATGCTTATCTCGTGAGAAAGTAAGAAAATTATGACCGCGTACTGTGAAGCACTTCACTGAAAGTTGTTTCCATTGAAATTTATTATCTCTCTCTTTTTTGTCACGGGGGCCCCTTTTTCATTAATGAACCTGACCTCTATTTACGGCAACACTAGAGAGTCCGCACGAAGCTTCTTTATTATCGTTGAGAATAATTCAATATTTACACGTGGCGGTTATTTTTAATTGGCATCGGGCACCGACATAAGACCTTTCTAGTGGTTTGAAACACCGTACGCACTTCTATTACCCCTCGTAAAAAGCAATCTTGGGCAGAGTGCACTATTACATCACAGTGTTACGTGCTAACGGGCTACGCCTAAATTCTCAGAGTCCACACAAAGCGATGATGCGCACGTGCTAGACTTCATTACACAATCGTTCGGAAATATCTCTGTTTTCAGCGCTCTCTGTCGTATAATCCAAGTAATATTATACTGTTTGGAAAACATTGAGCTTATACTCCATTTTATATGTTGTTGGCAGCGCTACCGAACGTTCAACGACGCATTGGCAAGCTACAGAGTGATCGTTGGAAAGTATTCTGCGAATCTCTATATTTTTTAAGCCGCCGACATATATCATGGTCTTCGCTCCTCTCTACAAAAACGGCACCCTTTTGAAGGTTTAGCGTTTCATCATAGAAGAATAGAATTCGACGTGGCTGAAAAGTTGTGCACGAAAGTCGCCGGGAATATTATCAACAAGAGCATGGACACTGTTATCGTTTCTGAGACTCGAATACCAGAAGTGGACATTCCATTCACCATGGAAAAACTCGAAGGTCCGTTAGTCACTTCTAAGCGCATGTCATCACCATGCCCTGTTGGCATTATTCATAGTTTTTTGGGACATCTTGAACAACAAGCCAGACGATAACTTATAATATGCTTCAATACCTCCGGGCTTAGTGGCAGTGTTCCGTGAGAGTGAAGTACAAGTTGATTAGTACCACTTCTGAAACCGTGAAAATCTCCAATAGGCTTAACAGCGTATCGCACTCTTCCTCTCACACGCTGCCTTGGAAAATTGATGAAAACAAATGGTTCTATTTTGTCTCGAGTGGTACTTAGAACGCTGCACCATCTACCCTGCTCGCATGGCAGGCTTCTGCCGGGGCCACTTCTCTATCGACTGTGTCCTTGACTTTTCGACTTTTGCTCAGCAAGATAAAACTCACAATCGTCTATCAGTTACACTCTTTCTTGACGTGAAGGGGGCATATGATAATGTAGCCCATGATAACATCTTCACTTCTCTCGAAGCAATGGGCATTGGTGGATGAATGTTCCTTTGGATAAAGGATTATATAATTGGCAGGTGTTTTTTTGTGCAACCATACGAGGGCCAAACAACTTAACATTACACTTACTGCAGCCTGCATCAGGGAGGTGTATTAGGCCCCACCTTGTTCAATGTTTCTCTCATTAGTATGAAGAAGGTTCTACCAAAGCCGGTCTGCCTATTCATATAAGCTGGTGGCACTTGTCTCTGGCGTGCTGCACGTACACGCCCCTAGGCGCATGTGCGAATACCGTGGGCAGCAACCCTTGGCAACAGCCTACCTTCAAAAAGAAGGCCTGACTAGATATGTGCGTTGATTGCGTTCATACGCAGACCAATGACGCCATACTATGTTTACATCAATTGACCGAGTGTCAAATAGGCACGGATGCATCGTTTTCTAGGCATCATATTCGACAGAAATGTTTCGTGGAGCCCCCATTGCACGTACCTGATGAAAACATTATTGTGAATATATTGGAATGCATGTACGGAAAATAATGGAGAACATCTGTGGCTTCCATGCTACAGTTGTACAGGACCCTGTGTCATGGTCTATTGGTCTATTGCACTACAACATGCCGGTATTGTCGATTGCTTGCCAATCTATTATTCGTTCATTGAAGAGTTTGCAGGGTTAGGAGCTGCGCCTCTGTCTAGGGCTTTCGCGATGCGCTTCTACCTATTCTACAATCGTGCTTGCCTAGGATCATCTGGTCAGGACGTATACAGTAGTTGATTGTCTCAGTGCGCACATTCGACATGCCTCCCATGTCCCTGAACACCATTAAGCCCTTCTCCCCTCCGAACAACCACGTGCTACGTTTTCAGACGTCATAGCCAAGCAACCAAACAGCATTCCTTCAGGATATACGACTACTACGAGAATTTAATGTATCTTGTGTTGCCTCGACCAGCCTCAAGTACGCCGAGAAATTCCGGGCATCAGAAAGAAAGCCAACTATTCCTAAGTAGTATGGAAGAATGTGATGCTGCTGTTATTACTTGAGACGTAGCTGGACCAAATGCAAATATGCAATGATGGGTTGGTCTGATCCAACAGCTCCCCAGATGCTGCTGTTGTTTCGGCTGAAAAAATGACAGGGAAATTTAAATTGTCACACGCAACTACGTCTACGGCCTTAGAGCTTACTGCTATAAGAGCCCCTTTACAATCTTCGTTCAAGGACGTTCACGCAAGTGGGCCATATTCCGTATACCATTGTTCGTGCACGATTGTCGCTTCCGTGAATCTGAAAAGCGGCCCCATTTATGTGAAAAATTGTGTACTATACTAATGAAGCTTTTCATTCTGTAGCAGGTGGCGCTTAGCAACACCTTCACTTTTTTTTATACGGAGCTGACTTGACCAGCCTTCTCTTGATCGGCCTTGTTTATTTTCTAATGAGGCCCAATGAAAAGGAACGGACGGGCTCTCTCCACTGACATTTATTGTTAATTGGTTCTATGATATCTTGTCTCATCACAACTCTAAAGTGTATGCCATGAGAATTTGCAGTTTGCCATGTGTAATAGGAATCATAAGAAATCGGTGCCTGAAATATGACATTGCCACCAACAAGCGTTAGCAAGAAGACATCAGTGGCTACCCGTGCATACCGGTATTGCTGGAAATCAATTAGCTGATAAAACAGCCCGCTCAGCCCATGAAGGCACGAGTGTGGTTCCCAATTCTCTATCAAGGACTAGTACGGCAAGACAAATTTACTTGCTGGCTCGAAATTTTGCATGCATGTTTTGGCTATCTACTTTCTTGCAATGGTGTCACTTATATCAGCTAGATCCTTCGCTCAAGATAGAGCTACCATCGCAGCGTTACCGCTCTGATCAGATGCTGTCATGCTACCTTTGGTCGGGTGTTGTATTCACAAAGGTGAGCTTATTTCACATAGGTATGGCAGACACCTCTACATGCGACTCCTGTGGAGCTGAAGAGACCATCATACACGTTTCGTGCAGCTGCACTCGCTAAGACATCCAGCAATGCCACCTCCGGATCGATGGCTTTGAGCCAACTGGACTCCAGATCATTTTCTGTGCACAAGATTCTGGGACCTCAGGCGTGTGCTTCGATAGTGCAGAAAGCGACTAAAGCACTACTGAAATACATTAAGTCAACAAATCTGAGCGACCACCTGTAGGCTGTGGTTGCTCCCCCAATCGTGCTCGTTATTATGTGTATTTTTCTTTCCTCTCTTCTATCTCTTTTCTCTCCGTCATCTCATCTCCCAGTTCAAAATAACAAACCGAACGAACATTCGGTTAACCTTCCTGCCTTTCCTTGCATCTTTCTCTCTCTCTCTCTCTCTCTCTCTCTATATATATATATATATATATAGATATATATATATATAAATATAAATATATATATATATATATATATATATATATATATAAATATAAATATATATATATATATATATATATATATATATATATATATATATATATATATATATATATATATATATATATATATATATATATATATATATATATATTGTCTTATCTTGACAGAGCGCACTTCATAATTGTGTTCGTGCACGAATGTCGCTTCCATGAATCTGACAAGAGGCCCCATATATATAAAAAATTGTGTACTCTACTAATGAACCTTTTCATTCTGTAGCAGGTGGCGCTTAGGAACACCTTAACTTTTTTTTTTATATGGAGCTGATTTGACAAGCCTTTTCTTGATCGGTTTGTCTATTTTTTGAAAGGGCCCAATAAAAAGGAACGGGTGGGGCTTTGTCCACTTACATTTAATGTTACTTGGTTCCATGAGATGTTGCCTCATCAGAACGTTTATATGTATGCCACGAATATAGAAAATTATTAACTTAAATAATTGAATAAATCAATTTATATGAGTCATGGAGTGAATTAACGGATGAATCTTTGAATCAATCCGAAGGTTTATTTTTTGGCACATTAAGACATGTTTCTTTTTTTTCATATTTGCTCCTCTGTGTGAAACTAGAATAACTTGGAAACGCTTCAGAGCCTTATACGCACTCTGATATGAGAGAGCCATAAACTGCCCCGTTTACAACACGATATCAGAAGGTCCAGAGGCAAGATGCGTATGAATGTGTACTGAATAAACTCGTGCTGCACACACCACCTAGTTTATCGTTAGCCGGTTAGAAGCGTTCACACTTCATCGCACTGTTCATATCACGAGTCTGGCGTCGCAGTTTCATGAAAACCTGGAAAAGACATCTCACAATGCGTGTCGGTTTTATAAGAGATTCGTTTCGGCAGCATTCCTTGTACTTGAATTCACGTTGTTTCAATCAAGTTTCAATATCCACTGCATCGTCGTTGTGGACGTGGTCGGGGGCATCTACGCTGCAGTACAAGTCGACTGGATATGGCGAAAAAATGCGACGGCTGTTGTATAAAACGAAGGGAATTTTACTGATTGTGAGCCCTGATTATGATGCACATTAGACATTAAACACCGAAGGTAAATGCCTAGAACAAGAAAATCACAGCACATCACGGTGTGCATCATGATGAGAGGGGCGAAGCATTTATGAATCCATTCTTTCTTGCTCCGCTTTGTCCGTCTGTGCGACCGTTCGCGTGTCTGTTCATCTGTCCATCCGTCCGTCCATCCATGCTTCCGCTCGTGCCTGTCTGTGCGTTCATTCGTCCGTCCTTCTGTCTGTCTATTCGTGCGCGCGTCTGTCCATCCGTCCGTCCATCCAGTAAACATTCCAAGTACCACCCTCTCGCAACTTTTCATCATATATTCATCATACAGAAGTACCGCCATCCAGTCGACATTCCAAGGACTAAACGAGAGGTGGCACGGCCGGAATAGAGGAGCGGCACGTGCACACTCTCTTAAGGCCTGCTCGTCGTGTGTAGTTCTCACCTTTCACCGCCGCTACTTCATAGCACTACGGCCCAACCTGTTTAGAAAAACTTAATTTATTGTCACAAACGTCAATAACATTGAAGAGACCATTTTTTAGATATACAATAACGATGATGACAAAACAGACGTAATTTACATGAACATAAATATGAGATGACGTTGAAAGACTATGTACATTCAATGGTTCACACAAACATAGCCACAAAAAAGATTTCAAGGTAAACAAGTAACACAAATAAAACATGAATATGTAAATTTTGCATATTTACATGTTGGCATGCCCTTTCTGCCAGCCATTGACACATCAGCCTACAATACCAGGCCGACCGAAACACCAATTTCACTTGTCCGCCACAGACCGAAACATAAGGGCAAGACCAGTGCCGACGAAATTTCTCTTCACCGAGGAAGAAGAGCTCCTCCGACAAAACAGACAGCAGCTTCGAGTACAATGGCTGTAGAATCGGGAAGACCGCGCGGTGGCGGCAGCCCATTGCAAACACCTCACGGCGGTTGCACCAGAGGCAGAAAGAGCCGGCAACACTGAGAAGACAAGCAAAGTGGCTTCACGAACAACGCCCAGAAGAAACGAAGCGATTTACTCTCAGGCAGCGAAATTAAGCACGTACGGCTCTCCAAAAAAACGCGAGCAACGACACAATGCCTCAGAAAATACCGATTTGTTTCTCGAAGGGAGCAGTTCGGGCATGTTGCTGACTGAACCATTCTTCACCTTTTGAGGCAGTCGAGAGCGGGAAGCACACCCCGTTCCAGGCGCCACATGAAGTCCTGGAGGTGTCCAGGCTGAAAAAAAAGTCGTCAACGGGCTCCAAGACACCCGACCTGAGCGAGCCCGGCGGACTGGGGGAACTAACAGAAGCAACAAAGCAGCAGTTGTCTCAACTATGTGGTTGATTACCACTATTATGCCAGGACACGTTGACTGAACATGGCGGAAAAAAAAAATGCGACAGTTGTTGCATAAAACGAAGGAAGCGCTATTGACTGTGGCCCCCTATTTAGGTGCAAAATAAACTTCAAATGCAGAAGGTGAGTACCCAGAAAGGTATGTGCAAGCGTTCGTGTGGGAGATTCTTCCCCTTGCACAAGGCGCGAAAGGAAGCGCAGTGCCAGCCACCGACAGCGTATAGACACTGAAAAGAAAGCAAAGCCTCTCCGAGAAGGCTGCCGTCCCAGTGCCGCACAAGAGATCAACTCAGCGCCGCCTGACCAGAAAAAGGAACACAAAGAGATTGCAGTGACCGCGCGATACGTAAAGACGGTTGCACGACGTGCGGAATGTACCAAATGCGACCGCAAAATATAGCCTGCGCAAGGTACCTCCACTCAAAAAACAGAAAGTCAAAATTCCGTGCATCCCGCATTGTTTGTCTTACTCCTTCAAGAGCGTTAGTATTACTTCTTCGAGAACCAAACGGATTCGCAAATGCCGTAGTAGTTGCAAAAAATACCTAGAATACGAAGAGAAGCGGCCAGCTGAGTAGGAAAACCGGCGCGAAGCCTGAAGTTTGGAGGACCAATGAAGAAATACTGGGATTTGGCGATGTTCAAGGCTGCACCTGAAATGTCGCCATACTGAAAAAATAAACGTAGGCTGCGTGAAAGGCTATCTTCATCTGAAAGGTACAAGGTTATGTCATCAGCGAAAGCTGTGACTTTCACGACACTGCTACCAGGAAGCGCGAAACACCGCACGCGTGAATCCACGTCCAGAGCACGCAAATATAGCTGAAGGCTGAGGACAAACAGCACAGAATACAACGAACATCCTTGACGGACCCCGCGTGGTATGGAAAAGGCAGCACTTTCCCAGCCATCCAGAAGTGGTTTGCTTTTAGACCAGTGTAGGTATTTTAATCATTTTGCACAAACGAATGAGGAAAGCCAAAGGCTGTGAGCACATTAAATGTGTACGTGTGCTTTAGTAGGTCAACTGCTTTTTCTTGGTTTAAAGACACAAGAATACCACGCTCAGACCGCGACAGAGTATAGGCTATGATATCACGTGTGGTAAATGACAAGCTGTGTATTTCTCGTCTATGCACTGATAAAATCTGGTGATGACTTACCAGGGCGTTCAACAGACCCCTCTAATGTTGAACGACTATAACGTCGCGAATATCCTATAGTCAACGTTGAGGAGCGTGATAGGTCTCCAATCTTCAGTATTAACAGAGGAAGCATCACCTTTCTGGGGACCTTTAGGGGACGTCGAGATGAGCGGACGTCTGTGCATCGGCTGCGCCTTCTGCTATACTTCTTGCTGGAATGCTCAGTTCAATCTTCCCTAAGTTTATCACCCACATTTTCGCTAAGTTTAGGGGAATACCCGGACACCAACTTTCCACCCCACATTTTCTCCTTTCCAACTAACGCTTCGCCTTTACTCGCAAAGCCTCGAGTAGGCTTAACACGACTACAGACCCCTGCAATGGCGCGTCTCGCCACTGCGCTGTCATCATGCCCGAAGCAATGGTGGATGGAGAAACGATCACTAAAGAGGAAGCCAGTGCGCCTAGGTGGATCGACGCAATCTGACGTCGAGCAAAGTCTTCAACTACTGCCACCGGCAAGCCAGCTAGCGCCCACATTAGCATCCTGCGAACAGGAGCTGTGAGGAGGGCTGCAGCCGTCATCCGGCTCCTTCCGCTCCTAGCGGATCACCACCATGTCATCGTCCACCCCAGAGGTGGCCTAGACGTACGTAGGTGCAACAAGCTTAAATTCTTGCAATCCCTACTACTCGCTGCACCACTCCCTCTAACGGCGGCAGAGGAATATATCGTTTGCACTAACGGCACACAGAATAGCTTTGGGATCAGCACGCCGAACCTACAAACGGCCGAAGCGTACGCCAAAGAACGATAAATTGTTCTCATGGAGCGAGCACATCCAGTATCCGCTTACGTAGCGCCGTCTTGCACCACCAGCTGAGGCGTAGTCCGAGGGGTCGACGCTGATCTTCCAGACTCGTACCTACAACGCCTGTTCATCTCATCACACAACCCCACGTTAATGAGGGTACGGGGAATCAAGGATACAACCACTATCATCCTTCTCTTCGATGGACTTAAAGTCCCCAACTATGTGTGCTGCGGCATGCTCCTGCTGCGTCGCACGCTCTACAAGCGACAGCAGATCCACACCTGTCGCAACTGCGGCCGCGTCGGGAATCGACAAGACGTCTGCCCTCGTCAAGACGTCGGGAATCGACAAGAAAGTCTGTGAACACTGTGGTATCAAACCAACCGGACCCGACCGTGTGTGTTTGACACCAAAGTGCGCGTTGTGCGGCCAGGCCCACATTACGGGCGACCGCACATGCCCAAATCGCTATCAAGTCCCTTACGTTGTTCGACATCGACGCCAACGCAGACGCCAGCGTAACAAAAGGCTACAGTCCTAAGGAAGCTAGGCCACGACAATAGCCGACGCCCAAGCAGCCAGCCCCGACTCTACCGACGAAGCAACTGCCTAACACCACCAAAAACCCGACTGCAACGCCTACATGTGCCGACCGAGTCGCCGGTGAGGGTGAAACTCGTGGTTACGCGTGGTCGGGTAACTTGCCACCGCATGAAAACGATGAGATTCGTGAGCTCAAACGCGAGCTATCGTTGCTGCAAAAAGAAAACGAAGAATTGAAAGCACTCAATAGAAAGATTGCAGCAGCCGAGTGAACGCGCTGTCGAGACGCCGACGCCCACCTCTCGGGCCATTTAACCCGCTTCCACTAACTCACTGAACGCTAATCGCCAGTGAAGCGTCGCGCAGCCGAGGACCCCCAGGACGAGCCCCTTACTATGGCTAGTTTCATGGAGGCACTTCCCACCTCCGCGCAGACTTTGCAACAGACCGCGCTGCCGATATGACCCCACACACCCTCCAGCTCACCAAACTTCACGCGCCGTTACAAATACCAGAAGAACAGCACGCAGTTGTACGTGCAACCACCCCCATGCAGTAAATATAGCTAGCACAAGCAGTCTTGTAATTTGGCAGTGGAATTGCTTTAACTTTCCCAAGAGGAAGGTAACTTAGCAACAATTCATTCAATCTATAGTGTCAATCGACCTGCCGTACTTCTATTACAAGAAGCGCTAACCGCCGAGCCCATTTTGTGTACCTATCACACCGAAGTGGACCATCTAGCGGGCACGCGAGGGATAGCGATGCTCATCTCCAAAAAGTACGCATATGTTCGCTATGATGTCCGCCCCGATCTCAAAGATGAACACATCATGATAGAGTTAATTCCACGCTCAATGCTTAGACAGTCAGTCTTTATTCTCCACGTGTATAGTACACCGCAAAACAAACAAACTACATTTCAGGTCCTCTTTCAGCGAGCGAGTCAAATCGCATGAGACCATATGCTGATAATCGCGGGAGACATTAATGCAACACATCTCGACTTTCGGTACCCTGGCTCTTCCCGTAAGGCCAATGTCCTGGTATAGCGCAAACGCACGCACATATACTCACGCTCTTAACCAATCCCACTTCCGCTACACGGGTAGGTAACTCAGCTACTCGTGATAGCACCCTGGTCCTGACCATGGTTAGACACGTGGGACAACCCACGTGGACTAACCTGGGTGAGTATCTGGGGAGTGACCATTGTATTATACGACCATTATAATATACAGACGATGGTAAACGTATCTACAAACAAACTGTGGCAGTTTCGCATAACAGACTGAGATTCCTTTCGAAAGCTCAGGAAACGCGACGACACTCAGTACGAAACCCTATCAGAACTCCTTGCACAAATGAAAGAGGACGTTGCGAATTCGACTAAAGGCGTTGCAGCCGAACTAGAGGTCAAGCGCATGGATATCCAACTAGCTCACCCACTTGAAGCTAGGCAATCACTGCACGTGAAATGGCGCACACAAAAGTTTAATCGAAACCTTCGTAAAGAGATAGCTGGCCTTAATCTTCAAATCGAGGATCATTGCCGTAACCTAGAGCATCAGCAATGGGACGAAGTGTGTAACTCGGTTTATGGTCAAACGCGAAATGGGGCCAAATGATACCTGTTGAAACACTCACTAGGCGACAGACTGTCGAAAGCGTCTCAACAATTCACGATAGACAGACTATACACAAACTCAAAGACTCGGGTAAGACCGACACTCAAATCACCGACGTGCTAGCTACGCGTTACCTATGTACCAAACCCAGCTACCCATCCGATTACCCGCCTGCCCCGGATGATACGGAGGAAGATCTGTTCACATCTCCCTAAATTTTCGCTGAGGTTCGGGCTGTAATCTCCGAACTCCGCTGCCGCTCGGCCCCGGGCCCGGATGGCAGAAAGAATAAGCTTCTCAAAATTTTGCCGAGGAGAACATAATAGTTCTCATTGAGCACATTAACAGAATAAGGGAGACTGGCAACGTTCCGCCTGAATGGGGCGAGGCAACCGTAATACTTATCCCTAAGCTGAGTAAACCGTTTGTGCTAGGCTCACTTCGTCTATCTCGCTCACGTCCTGCGGGGGTAAGATGGCTGAGAACGTATTACTCAAGCGAGTCACTAAATTCGTCCAGGAGCGCCGGATTCTACCGTAACCAAAATGGCTTTCATCAGTCCCTACCTACGCAGAATTTAATGCTGATGCTCAACCACGAGCTCATGAATAAAATCACCAAAGACACTAAGCCATTCTAGCACTCGCCCTCGAGAAGGCCTTCAACCGCGTCAAGCACTCTCATGTACTCGACTCGATTCGCTCAGCAGGATTAGGTATGCGTTTCTACAACTATGTTAGCTCGTTCCTGCGCGACAGGACGGCTACAATCCAACTCGGCTTGATGGGCTCGAAAAAGTTCAATCTGGGACCGAGGGGCACACCTCAAGGGCTCAGATCTCTCCGTTCCTGTTCAGCCTCAACATGCTCGCTCTGCCGCAACAGCTCTCGCAGATCGATGGCATCAGTCACGCCTTCTACACAGATGACCTCACCATCTGGTGTACGAGCGGCAGTGACGGCTATATCGAAGAACGACTGCAAGACGCGGTAAGCATGGTACAAACGTTCTTACGACTGGCCAGTCTTTCGCCATCAGTAGAGAAATCAGAATTACTTCTATATCGCCCGAAATACAAGGCGTGCAGAGACGCATACGCGGGGATGAACGCCCTGACGGCGGTCGGTACACCCATCCGCGCGGTGGACTAAGTTCGCATACTGGACATGGTCATTCAGGCAAACTGTCATTATGACGTCACCGTTTCTCATATTTCAAAGGCCGAAGCAATGGCTAAATTAGTTAGCAGAGTAGCTAACAGGCGTGGAGGACTGGCGATTTGAGGAGAATCTCCGCAGACTGTTCCACGCTTTCCTCATGAGCCACATCAACTATATGGCTCCCACCCACATGTGGAAAAAAAGAACCTGCGCCGTCTTGACGTGATCATCCACCGGTCCGCTAAACAGATGCTCTGGTTGCCAGGCAGCACCCGTAAGGTCACACTCAACGAGCTGGGCATTTATAACACATTCGACGAAATTGTAGAAGCTCAAAAAGTATCTCAAATTGTTACGCTGTCTTTCTCTGCATCTAAGCGAAGGTTACTAGCCCCCCTTGGGCTCAAATCTCCAGTATCCCAACAATGTTCGCGGAACATTCCCGAAGACCTGCGCGCAAAATTTACAGTATGCCCGATACCCCGTAACATGCATCCCACATATAACGTTGGGAGACGTCAGGCACGGGCGTGAGCCCTACTCAGTACCGCAGCTGCTATGAAGAATAACGTGGCCTTCGTAGGATCACTTTGTCTCGGTGGTTACAACACTCAAAGGCGAACACTTGTCGTATATTACTTTATTAAATTAAAACACTGATCACACCGAGCAGGTTGCAGTGGCACCACTCTCGCTGCCACTGATCGCACCGCCATTTACACGGATTCGCGTGCAGCTGCATGGCCTTCATGACGGGATCAATTTGTCGGGAAACCACGCGCGTTCTCTCTGCTGCCAATTGGTCAGGCAAAAACACATATTCTGGTCCCGGCACACATTGGCCGAAACGTGCATAGAACCATCCTTAATGCCAACGAGTTGGCTCACTCCCGGGCGCGAGGTCTAACATTCCACGCTAGGGAGAATCATTCAAAGGCTGAGGTCGTCACTTGTTTCTTCAGAGACTCATTGTTTACTTTAATGAAATTCGCAAACACTACCAATCGGAGTGGCGGAAATACCAACTCCCCCACCCACGCTTAACAAGACATCAGTCGTTAACTCAACGACTCGTACAGACGGAGGCGTATGCGTCGCCTCTAACTTGCTCTAAATACATGGATGGTATAGATCCGGGGTGCCAACGCTGTGGTCATCCCAAATGTACTCTCTAACGCATGTTGTGGCAATGTCCAGTGTTACGCGAGACCAGTGAGTCTCCCTCTATACGGAGGTGGACTGCACCTGTCTCCTCACAAGCCACGACAAGGAGACCAGATTAGGGCCATCCAGAGGGCCCACGACATAGGCGTGAAGTTTAACCTTCCCGTCCCGTCATGGAAGTGACCCACCAGTGTCGCCCCCTAAGGGGGTTGAACGCCGCCTCCAGATAATAATAAAGTTCTTTGCCTGCCTGCCTGTCTGCCTGCATAACTTTTTGGAATGGAAAGACGCCGTCCTAGATGGAAAGACACCGTCCTCGTAACATCGCCGGATATCCGCAGTATAGGTAGCAACAATGTCATTCCAAAATATCAAGTAAAACTCAACAGAAAAACCGTCTGGCATAGGGGCCGTTCCACGTTTCATAGATTTCAGTTCCACCTTTACCTCTTCGGCCAACGGAGGGATGTGGACGCAATCCGCCGCTTCTTGAGGAATACAGGGCAAACTTATAAGCATTGGTGGTGTTTCATCAGAGTTTGTCCGCATGGCCAAACACGACATTGCTTCAAAATGCGCCAAGAAAACAGACCGATCACACATAGGAAGTGGCTGCGCAGGTGGTATTTATGGTGCCATAGAGACAGATGGCTGTGGTTGCCCGAAAAACTCCGAAGCATTTCCCCGAGGGTGAACATGGTTAAGCGCGAATGCACGGTGTGATGTTATGAGGGGGAGTAAAGTTAAAATTCGTTGGCATTCGCCAGTGAGTTAACGTAAACTCCCCCGTGTGATCACATTGCGATTCCTAAGAACCATTAGACCCTCTCGGGATGTCTTGGTGAGTTTACGCGCATATGTGAGAGTAAATTCGCATGAGCGGGAAGTATTCGAGACGATGCCAGGTGACAGTGCTGAATCCGAGGAGACCATCACCACTGCGGGGCCGCTTGGAGATCTCGCTGGCACGCACGGGTGGCAACTGCCGCAGGTTCCGGCAGAGGATCACGTTCAGTCCACCGAAGGGTTCGGTGAGTCGCTGCGCGATTTAGCGCAGACGGCAATCAACCAGTTTGAGTTGGTCGGCGGACATCATACTGAATTTGTCTATGATGACGCACTTGACTCTGCGGAAGGCACACCGGAAGGTGTTCAGGTCACTAGGTCAGAGTCAACAGTCCCCAAGGACTCCGAGGCGGGCGTCCTGCCGGTTTGCTCGGGCAGCCCGCACGAGTTTGAAAGCACTGTGGACGGTGGCTCCATCCACAGCAATGGCGGTGCGGGAGCCGGCGCGGGTGCGCGCAGCCACGGAGCGGAGGGGGGAGCGCGCACAATCACGTGGTGTGTGACGTCGCTGTGCCGTTGCTACAGACGCTCATCTCCGCTCCTCGCGCTGTTGCTAGAAGAGAGGAGGAGGCGCACCGCAGATGGCGGATTCAGGGTCGCTTATAAAGTGCATTCGCCCTTAAAAACGATTGTCTCGCGTAGCGCAGCACCTCGGTATGTGCAAATGGGTTGTGTCTACAGCGCCATGCTGCTGCCTCCAGTTTCGGGTCTCAAAGCATTGTGTAGCTTCATCGCAGTATCGGCAAGCTTTTCAGAAACGCGTCGACAAAGCGAACGCCCGTCTACTGCACAGTGCAGGCGCCACTGCGTTTCAAGCGCATCCTAATCTTCAGGGTCAGACGCCGTGAGCGGCTCACGTATTGCGCGTGACAAATCTGATCTTGAGCGCGCGCCCTGCAGGACGCGAAAATCAAGACGTCTTGGTTTTTTAAAAAATAAAATAGAACTTCGAGCTTCAAGACAATAGGCCGATGATCAAATACGTACACATCACAAGGTGGGAAGGACGGAACACATAAATCGGAGACAAACGGCTCTAACGCACGTGGGATATAAACCCGGTGGCGCCTTCTGGAGGATCGTCCGCGTCGCCATGTCCAAGCAAAGGTATTTTATATAGTGCACTACATTGAGCGTGTTCAGTAATGAAAAGTGGTGGACAAGGCGTCGCAGCTCACGAGAATTCCAAGCCAACCGGCCCCCGCCAGGACATTGTACAATGGTTTGCGTATTTAAAACGCAGTTTAAGTCGCCATTTAGAATGGCATTACGACCATCAATAAAAAACATCCAGGTCTCTAAAAAGTCATTAGACTGCCCAGCTTGTGAAGGCCTATACACAAACAGTATCCTTCATCTGAAAGAAATGTAGGTGCAGTTTAAAGCCAGAACCCTACCCACACTATCGTAAAAAGCATCATGATCCCGTAATAAAGCCAGAATAAAAATAATAATGCCTACTCCTGTAAAACGGGATGTAGCGAAAAAGAACTAACAATCTAGGTTTAACTTTCGTTTAAAAGCAAGCACGTCAGATAGCGCGAAGAAACTTACTTTCTGCAGGCACAAAACATCACAAATCACAGCACGGGCGACACTAATCACTTCAGCCTACATTGCCAGACTGTGAAAACCTTGAACATTCATTGAAATAATATGCAATGTAGTAGTCATAATGAAAAGTAACGACTAAACTGGCTGCATCGTTCTAGACGGCGTCCTGAAAAGTGTCCAGGGGACACTTCCTCAACCATCTCAATGCACTGTTCGACTCTCCAGAAGAGGGTCATGGTTTTTTGAATTGGAACAAGAGTTGGAAGTGTGCCCTCACTTGGTTTAACCTGGAGCTCCCATTTCGACGTCGAATTCGGCAAGGCTAGACAGTTCGATGCTACCATTCAGTCCCAGGCTGAAAACGTCTTCCGAAGACGTGTCCTGTGGAGGCGGAGAGTAAGCCGCCAGCAAGCCTGTATCCACGTCCTTGATGCTGGCAGCACTGTCCACGTCTAATCAGGCCGGTATAGGCACCCTTTGTGTGGGCGACTTTTTACGTGTACGACGTGGCGTTGAAGTGGTCGGAGCGGCAGCAACAGAAAAGGCTATGGTATTTTCGGCACTGTTTTCCGGCATAACAGGTGTCGCAGGGCCAACTACAACAACAGTAGCCTGAGAACCGGGCTCATTTGTGCTCTGTACATCAAAAGGTATCAGATAGGTGATTGCGACGCCGTTTGCAGGGCAGTGTGTTTCGTCTTTCGAAGCGCACGTTTCCTGCACCAGTAGGAAGGCCGACGCGCCAAGCGTCGTATCAACATTCGCTCATTCGTTTTGCGCTTCGTTCGAAGGAACTTGGAGGGTGAGCACAGCGTCGGTGACCTCCTCCACGTCCCCCGAGTAGGTAGTTTGTTCCGTTGCCGGTGTCAGTGGTGGGAAGGCACCAGTGGCAGCGGCTGAGTAAGAGCGGCGCACAGGGCAAACCACAATTGTGTGGCCTTCCCCGCAGCGTTGGCACGGGCGGTCACATCTTTCGCCAATGTGACCGTGCACACCACAGCGACCAAAATACGGTGTTGTGCACTGGGCTCGTAGATGGTTTCGTGAGCCGCATCTTCGACATACACGCTGGAGACCACGGTAGTCGAACGTGGCACGGTAACAGGAGATGCGCAGGTAGTTTGGCACAGGATTAGCGGTGTTTTTGTCCATTCGAACAAACCACTTTCCAGTGAGTACGCCTCGTCGCCCACTCTCAAACCACTGGTGACAGTGAGCACCTTGCCATATGGGGATAACGCTTGGACGAGAACTTCGTTTGAGACGAACGATGGCAGGAACAGGCAGGCGACGTTGGTAACTTGTGGGCTAACGGGGACGACTTGAACACGCTCGCTGCCAATCACCAGGCAGCCAGCATTGACAATTACAGACATGGAGACCATGCTCTTCACGGTGACATGGAAGTTTTGAGCTCCCTGATGCTGCATGCAGTATACCTCTGAAAGGCCGACTATTGAGGCCGTTGCATCAAGCCTGGTCTTGGCACTAGTCCTCGTAGGGACAATAACGTCGAAGATAAGCGCCTACGAAGGCATCCAAGACGCGACGGGCACCAGGACTCCTACTGATGAACGCCCCTGACGTGTTTAAAAAAAATTGGTAACGATTTCGAGTACTTCCTACTCAACTATACATGTGTGTTCGAAAAAAAGGTGGTAACGATTTAGAGTACGAGGTACTCTACTATGTGAGAGCATAAAGACGGCCCGTAGGCCTCAAATCAGCCGTTTCCACGTTATGCAACTATAGCCTGTTTAGAAAAAGTGGGTGCAACGATTTAGAGTACTAGGTACTAAACTATGGTAGCCGTCCCGATTCGCAAAAGTGCCGTAAAAGATACGCCCAGCGAGGTTAACGTGGCAACCTTTTCTGGTCACAAAATGCGTCCTTCTAGTACTAGTTTTCCTTAGTAAGCATCGAATTCAGGGCAACTTTTATTGTAGGATAAGTCATCGATACTCTTCTCTGTAGGTTATTTCATCACAAACAACTATCTTTTTATCTATGATTAACGTTCACGGGTTTCCTCTTCAGTCAGTCAGTCAGTCAGTCAGTCAGTCAGTCAGTCAGTCAGTCAGTCAGTCAGTCAGTCAGTCAGTCAGTCAGTCAGCCAGTCAGTCAGTCAGTCAGTCAGTCAGTCAGTCAGTCAGTCAGTCAGTCAGTCAAGAAACTTTATTTGGTCCTGAGAAGGCGAGAATGCCCGCGTCAGGGGGTACCGTCTGGGGGCCCCACCTACGATGGCGCCGAGAGGTTAAAGCTCTCGGCGACTTCGCGGGCTCTCTGGATAGCCCTCAGCTGCTGGGGGTTTCCTCTTTGATTCTAAAGAGTGCGCGCATGCTGCTTCTCTAGTCCGGCCGTTGAGGTGGCTACCTCTTACTACGACGACTACTACTACATATATCGCAGACGCACGACCCACGTCCTAAAGAGCCTCGTCCCTAATATTATGCAAAAGTTCGCGTGGGGGATTCTTCTCCTTGCACGAAGCGCAACTAGAAGCGCAGGGACAGTAGCCCGCAGTGTATGCACACTAAAGGGAAAGCAAAGCCTCCTTGGGAACACTGCTGTCCTAACACCGCACGAGAGACCAACTCAGTATCACTGGACCTAAAGAAGGAACACAAAGCAGACTGCAATGTTGATACGATGGGTTAAGGTGGTTGCATCACGTGAGAAAGGTACCAAATGCGATTGCCGGATACAGTCTGCACAAGGTACCTCCGCTCAAGAAGCGGGAAGTCGAAATCTCGTGCGTCCTGAACTTTTTACTTTGTCGAGAGCGTTTAACACAACGGCGTTAGATATGTCATAGTGGTTGTATAGGATATATAAAATACAAAAAGAAACGCAGCCGGCTGAAGAGAGGAAGCGGAGCTAAGTCTGAAGTTTGGAGAGCCAATGAACAAATACCGGGATTTGGAGACGTTGAGTGCTGTACCCGAAATGGCACCATACTGAAAGAGTAAAGGCAGGTTATATGAAAGACTATCTTCATTTGAAAGGCACAGCGTTATGTCGTCAGCAAAAGCTGTAACTTTCATGACACTACTGCCCGGAAACGCAAGACCCCTGACACGCAAATTCGCTTCTAGAGCACGCACAAAATGGCACAAGGCTGAGAAATAATAGAACAGGAGACAATAGGCATCCTAACGGACCGCATGTGTAATAGAAAACACAGCATTTTCTCAACCATGTAGAACTAGTGTGCTTTTTTACTGCCTCTACTGCATGGACTTCCAGCCTCCACCAAAAAGAAACTTGACTTGTTATTGGTAAGGAACTTGAGGATATGTCTGGGGTTTCCACGATTAACTTCCAGTGCTTTAGTGTATGCGAGACTCGACAACCACCTTTGGCAGTATTCCGAGCTAAATAAACATCTCGAAATTTATTTAGAATTTTCAACCAATTTGAAAGTCATCCTTTGTCTGGTACATCAACACAAAAGACGGCAACAAGACCACAGCATAGTGTATAATTATTTCAAGCAGTACTACCAGAGAAAAAAACGATGGAAAACTTCAAAACCACCTTGGACGCTGCCGCTTCTCAACGTTATCCGTAAAATAGATGGCATAGAGATGAAAGCAGACATGGCACCTCTAGTATCGGCACAAATGGTACTTCATCAGCTTTATACAATGCATAATGACAAAACGAACTTATATACAGATGAATCATGCACTGAAGAAGCTTCAGCCTGTGCGGTCTTTATACCCGAAATTCAGAAAAAGAGAATGTAGAAAGTACCGCACTAACCTTCATCGACCACAGCAGAATCGGTGGTTATCTTTGAAGCAGTTAAGCTTATCTGTGAGAATCCTGAGCCACGAAAGTGGGTGATTTGCACGGACAGCAAACCTGCTCTTCAGCTAATCAGAAATGCGTGATCATCTCACAAAAATGATGAAATAGCACAATGTATTGTAGAAACTGTGAAATATGCCTCATCGCAGGGTCACAACATCGCATTCCAATGGATTCCTTGTCAGATTGTAATAAAAGGAAATAAAGAGGCTGACAGCCTCGCGAAGAAAGCATTGAACGAAGCATGGTATTGCGCGATCCCTATGTCTGGGACCGCGAATATTCAACATTTTGTAATGTAAGGAGCTCACCTTTGTTCGATAGAGAAATGGTTTGATAGCCCTAAATCAAAGGAAACAGTACTTTATGAAGTTGACACACACAGAAAATTTTTCATAGCGACAGATCTCCCACGACACCTAGAGACATTATTCCACAGACTTCGATTGGAAGTAGCATACACAAACAGCTTTCTGCCCAAGTTACATCGGTCCAACTCACCGGAATGCCATTGTCGTCATGCAGAAGAAAATGTCCGCCATATTTTTGGAGCGCGTTAAATACGCGAATAAAAGAGAAAAATTCAAGAACAAGTTAGTAAGTTTGGACAGACGGCCCCTCACATTAAAGAAATCACTTGTACCATGGCATGAGATGCATCTTCATAAAAAGGCGAACATCTTCCTGACAGTCACTTTAGTGGAGACCGGACTGGATAAGCGCCTGTGATAGACAGCCAGGAATGGATATCACAGGCTGTCTACACACTAATGTGTAGACAGCTTCCTCCCTACACTAATGCCCTTCGCGGGCGCTGAAGGTACTGTAAATAAGTAAATAAATAAATAAATATATATGAATTGTGTTAGTGCATATACTGGCAGTAGAAAAGGAAGGTGTGCGTGTAAATAGTTTATGACAGTTTCAACTGCTGTACGCAAACTGTGTTTTGTCAAGATATTTGAACGGGTTTCAATGTGCTATTATGTGTTTTTTCTTCAGATTGTTTTTTTCAGTACCGTTCTGTACTTTTCTTTATGTTTCGCTGCAGAACTTCGTGATATGGAGTAGTCATGGCAAAATGCACCTCAGGTTCTCCACAGCAATACAGTTAGAATAGAATAGAACGGAACAGAACCAGAGTAGGTATTCCTAACAAATTCCACAAACGAATGACGAAAACCACGAATGACGATTAACGCCACGAATCAATCAATCAAATAATCCACAAACGAATTACAAAAACCAAAGGCTGTGAGTGCGTTAAATATACACGTGTGCTCTAGTCGGTCGAATGCTTTCTGTGTGTCGAAACACACCAGGAGACCACGCGCAAATCTCAACATATATAGCACATAGACCCTTTTAAGGTTTACAAGCACAACCCCTTGATTACTTCCGGTTTTGTCCGCTGATGTGCTCTAATATCTTTGAGGGACCACAAGAGCTTTAGAAAATAGCCCACTGATTTTCTAAAGTTTCCTTCCTTTATTGGGTAAAACATATTCAAATAAATGTTCTTTTGAGCTACATAAAAATTATGAAACATTTCCTTATAATTCACGAACGTTTCTTTTGCGTGAGAAACGAAAGAGAGACTTTCTTAACGCTTGTAAGGAAATTATAAACATGCAATTAGTTTCAACGTTAGGAGCTGGTAACCGGAAGTTTTTTTTTGTTTTTGTTTTCGGGTACAACGCTTGTGACCTCGAAACCGTCTATAGCCTATGCTATCCCGGGCGGTAAAGAACAAGCTGTGTATTTCTCGTCGGGCTTTGATGACAGCCTAGTGATGACCCACCAGGATGTACAACAGAGCTCTAAAACTTTGAACAATCACCTTCGCGAATGTTTTATAGTTAATGTTAAGGAGCGTCATAGGTCCCTACTGTTAAGGACTAATACAGGAAACGTCAGCGTTTGGGATTAAAACAATGCGGCCATCTCGAAAACTTAATGGAAAAACGCCAGCCTCGAAACATCGCCGGATAACCGCGGTCACGGCAGGGTCAAGCTCATTCCAGAATGTCAAGTAAAATTCAAATGAAGATTCATTTAGCCCAGAGGCCGTCCCCCATTTCATAGATTGTAGTACCGCCTCTATTTCTTCACGTGAAGCAGGGACGTGCAGAGAATCAGCAGCTTGTTGGGGAACTCGAGGCGAACCTCGACCATACTATTATATCACAGTTTGTTCGCATGTACGAACATTATATCACTTCGAAATGCGCAAAAGAAATTGCCCGAATCTGCATGTTATACTGCAAATGTCGTCGAAAGACGATAGTCTTACGTCTGGAGAGAATGAACAACACAAAATGTTTATTTGATGTTCTACGCAAGAAAATGAGTAGATGATATTCTGGAGGCGCTGCGTTAAAGTGCCTTAGGCGTGTAGCGGAGGCGAACGAGCGCATCGAGGCACATTAAACACGAGCGCCATCTGGCAGTTGTCTTCGAAAACGATGGCGTGCGCGCCCACGCAGAAAGATGCACGTGCGTCTCGGAGGTGATAAGGTGTAGAACGCAAAGCGACGGGCAGGTGCCACCACCATGTCGTCGTAGCAAAGCGTTGGAAACGCCTTTTGAAGCATCGCGTTGCACTGTCAGCGCAGCGCGATGAACGCTACAGTCCTTAGAGTTCCTTGTGTGTGCCTCTTCTAGTATAAAGGCAGACATACAAAACACCGACGTGTTGTTATGGCGCCTTAGATATGCGCAATAATTGCTTTTTAATTGACAATCGCACAACTACGAACGATAAAGCTTGAGCAATATTGGTGGGCGCAGCGGATGGATTTGCCCGTTTGGTGCCGTTTGAGATATAATGAAGGGCGGACAAACACAAAAATAATACCACTGAGCGCACGCACACTTCCTGGGAAGGTATATATCTACATGTGCATTGGCTTTTTTTATTTCAATGTGACCGGCTGTAATTGTATGGATGTAAACATGTAGTGATGGAAATATGCCACGTCTTGGTTTATTGGTATGCTTTCTTGTATATAAATGTACATAGGTAGTTTGTTCTATTTATTGCTCTGTTCCATTTCTTGAATGTATATAGGCATACACAGAATGAATTCTAGAGTGCTGTAAATACCAAGCTATATGCCACCTCGTGTATGTTGTGTTTCTTTCTTGTTTGAAGTTAATAAACTTCTACTTGTACTGACAGACAGACAGACAGACAGACAGACAGACAGACCAAAATTTTTCCGTCGAAGGTCCCCAAGAAAGACTATCGTCCTGAACAGGGAGGTTGATCACGCGCACGAAGCGGCTGCGCAGATGGTGTCTGCGTGGTAATAGAAACAGGTGATTGTGACTGCCCCCCCCCCCCAAAAAAAAAAACGGTTGCCACGCACAGCGTAGCGCCTCAGCATGTGCACAGAGGTTCGTTGTGCCTACAACACCACGCGGCCGGTGCCAGAGATGAAGCAGCAGTAAAGTGCTGGAACCGTTCATCAAACTCATCCTGGCAAGCTCATATCAGAGGAGGCGGCGTTTCGGTGTGCAAGGCGATGTGTAACATAGCTGCAGTATCGGCCATCGCCTCAGAAACGCGACGATGAAGCGAACACCCTTTAATTGAGCAGGGCAGGCGCCACTGCGTTTTAATTGGGTCCCAATCAAGAAGGTATAAATTTTTTCTTTAAACCTCTTTGGTCTCTGTCATATATGCGCCACACAAAGCGAGTGAGATACGTTTTGCAAGGGATATTATTATTGTTATTATTATTATTATTATTAATATTATTATTAATATTATTATTATTTGATTTCCATACACATATACACAAGGACACAGAGAAAATAGGAAGACAGCAAGCTGGCAACTGCCACCTGGAGGGGCACAACACCTGCTCACTTTTTCGGGGCGAGGAAAGAAACAGAGGAAACAAAGATTATATGTGAGAAAGGGGAAAGAAGATGAGGAAGAGAGAAAAAAAAATGACGTAGACTTGTCTAACCGAGAGCATGCATTCTGAAGGACGCGAACATCAAGGGGCCATGATTTTTCGAAAAGGAAAATAGAGTTTCGAGTTCTGAGAGAATTGGGCAATGGTCGGACCATGTACACAGGCGAAGGTGTGATGGGCAGAACATGTAAATCAGAAACGAACACCTCTGAAGCACGTGGAATGTAAGTCCGGTCAATTTTGCTGGAGGATTGACTGCACCGCCATGTATGCCCAACCAAAATTATTGCTGTGTGCGAGATTGTAAGCATCCTGCATTAAAAAGTGCTGAACAAGGCGTCACAGCTCGCGTACATTACAAGCACACCACCTTCAGCAAGGACGTTGTACATGTCTTCGTGCACTTAACACGCAATCGAAATTGTCGAATAGAATAGCATGACGAACATTCAGAAAAAAAAAACATCCAGGTCTTGAGAAAAGTTTTTAGAATGCACAGCTTGTGCTTTCTCATACACACGCAGTATCTTGAATCTAACAGAAAGGTATAAAAAAACATGGTGACCCCTCAAGAAATCCCAAATAAACATAATAATACCTACACCCGTAAAATAAGATGTAGCGGAAGAAAAGTTAGAATCAAGTTTGAATTTTCATCAAAAAGACAGCATGTCTGATGTGTTTAAAGAAATAGTTGACGATTTAGAGTACTTAGTACTCTACTATGGGAGAGCTGTAGGCCTTTCCGTGGACCTTCTTAACGAGCTGTGTTTAGAAAAAGTTGTTAACGATTTAGAGTACCTGCAACTCTACTATGGGAGAGCATAAAGCCATCCCGTGGGCCCCACCCAGAACGTGCAGTGGCACTGCCAGATGGCATGACTTTACCGAGCTGTGTTTAGAAAAAAATTTTTAATGATTTCGAGCCCTTCGTACTCAACTATGGGAGAACACTGAGACATCCCGCTAAAACAGTCATAGAGGACGGAAAGAGCGCAGGAGGTTAGGTCCAGCGAGTTTCTGTTTAGTAAAGGTTATTAACAATTTAGAGGACGAGGTACTCTAATAGGGAAAAAAATAAAGCCGTCCCGTGGGCAATATGTGTGTTTATAAAAAGTGGTTAACGATTAGGAGTACTTGGTACTCTATTATGGGAGAGCATGAAGCCGTCCCGCGGATTAGTATCCTTTCTGGCTATCTGTGTTTGTTTAGAAAAAAATTGGCAGATCCCACGTACAGTGGAAATTCATGATATGGAAAGCACTAATGAGAAATGTTGACATGTCACTTTAAAATCAGCACAACGTTACGAGGTGGAGGTAAATGATGCCATGCATGACTTTCATGTCATGATTATTATGTTTGGATGTGTCGTTTACCTTCGTCATCTATTCACGTCACGTGATGCCAAATTTAGTATGTGTGTCAGGATTATCATGTTTGTACCAGTCAAATACTTTGTCATCCATTGACGTCACGTAACAACAAATTTGGTATATTTGGAGCAAGCAAAACGGTCGCGACGAGCGCATCATGCAGGGCCCAAATGTACTCCAATGTAGCGTTGACGCGCGCACACGCTGGGTACAGCGATGCTACGTTAGCAGAACGCGAGCACTTATTAGAGAGGTTTAGTACTGCGGAATGGTGCTACGTACGCATCACGCAAGCGCCTTGCGTTACGTGGCGTCGTTTGCCACTAATCGGCTTTTAGTACGCCGCAGTACCCGCGTACGTAACGAGCGTGAAGCGTGTTGCGCCATCTGGTAGATCAAAATAGAAGCACGTGTTGTTGACAGCCAATGTGAGCCAATCCAAGTGTTATAGCCAGACTATGGTCATATTTTAAGCCACAGAGCCGGTCGGTGCTTGCCTTCGATGTCGCCATTTTGCAAAACGAAGTCTCGCGCTGTCGCGAACTTGTTCGAGAGCGGCGCGATCAGCTCATACGTACGCACGCACGCATCTCATGCGTGCCTACGTAGCGGCTGCGTACGTAACGCGATACGTGCGCGTTGCGGTCTGCGCATGCGCACTATGCAGAACGTGGCGTCCTTACGTACGCAACGCCGCCACGTACGCAGCGTACGCAGTACTAAAACTCTCTATAGTCTGATGCCAGGGGCGACCAGCGTCCTTCGGCGTGTCCCGATGGCTACCGGTACGAAATGCGAAATCCTGCATTTCGCGCCGATGCGTTACCCAGACAACACTGCGCCTCCCTCTTTTCGTGATGGAGGGACGCTGGACGCGCTGCAACATGCATGCGTCAAAGCAACGCCGCGCGGCGCGCCTGCGAGTATATGGCAGGGCCGGCTCCTGGCGTCGCAACGCTGGCGTGACGCGACGAAATAACACCGGCGAGCACGCGCACTGCGTCAAATGTATTGGCGTCTTGACTGCGGTGTGTATTCACGCTTCCACATGACACGCATTTTATGATTATCATGTTTGCTCCAGTCCCATACCTTCGTCGTCCACTGACGTGGCGTAATAGGAAGTTTGGTACATGTTAAGCTAGCGAAACCGCCATCATGAGTGCATCATGAGCGTAGCATGTAGTGATGTGTTTACATGACCCGCATTTTATGTTTATCATATTTGCACCAGTATCATACATTCGTCATCCATTGACGTCCCGTAATACCGAATTTGGCATAAGTGAACCTAGCGAAACGGCCGCTAGCGCGTCATGAGCGAGGCACGTAGCCATGTTATTACATGACACGCATCTCATGATTATCATGTTTCCATCAGTCACATACCTTTGTTATACATTCACCTACTGTAAATACCAAATTTGGTATATGTGGCGCTAGCGAAATAGCAGTGAGTGCATCATGAGCGTGAAACGTAGTCATGTTGTTACATGACACGTGTTACGATTTTCAAGTTAGGGTCTGTCGCTTCTATTCGTCATGCAATCATGCCATACCATACCAGTTTTGCTACATGCCATGTGAACAAAACCACCGCAAAACTCAGTACCACGATATGTAAATCATGACATTGATGACATACATGTCACGATTTTCATGTGAAGACTAGGTAAATATGTTCTTCACACAGCAATTTCATGTCATACCAAGTTTGGTATCGATACCATTATCAAAACGGCCAAGAAAGCTAGAAGTCATAGGCAGCTAGATAGATGGATTAGATAGATAGATAGATAGATAGATAGATAGATAGATAGATAGATAGATAGATAGATAGATAGATAGATAGATAGATAGATAGATAGATAGATAGATAGATAGATAGATAGATAGATAGATAGATAGATAGATAGATAGATAGATAGATAGATAGATAGATAGATACGCTCAAAGTTACCGAAGTTCGCTAAGAAATGCTTGGCATTTAGAAGCTGTTAACGTGCACCACGTGGCGCAAGCAACTTTACAAGGGGTGTCACCACCTCCACATTTTCGCAGCCTTAATTCAAACCATATTTCGAAAATAAAAGAAATACGCTACACAAGCTCGTGTTCAGAAAAAGAGGATAACGATTCAGAGTACTAGGTACTCTACTATGGGAGCGCATAGAGCCGTCGCGGAACGAACTACGAAGGGAAATATACAGTCGATTGCTAGAGCTTTTGTACGAACGCTAAAATAGTTCAGGGGCTGTTGCATTCTCTTCTATGTATCTCAATGTGCTAAACCACTATACGAATTCTGGTAGGCGAGTCTGTGTGCTATCCCACTACGCTGAGAAAATATAAACGGTACCTGAATAACTGTATTGCTACAAATGCACTTTATTAAGGGTAGCATTTCTTTAACAAAGCAATAGTTCATATGGCACCTTTTTCCATTTCTTAAACTCGAGCAAATGATTTTTCAGCTTCTCACCAGTGAGTTGCCGTCCCTATCTGTGCACCAATTTTCCAGGATCCTTGCCAATCTGCGAAATGAGTTGCCGCAATCGCAAGTGATCTTGAACGTGGTATACAACCCACCACTCGAGTCGCATGCATGCTTGTAGTATCTGCGTTTAATCTTCGGCATGGCTTCAATAACACAGGGGTAGACAAATGTTCACAGGCCGCATTTCAACGTAATTCTTGAGTGGCTTCAAAATTGTTTGCCCGGTCCTGTATTATTCCTGAATCATTGAACAAATTTTGTAGGGTAATAACAAATTTAAACTAGGGTGCGGTGACGTGAGACAGGGGGCAAATGCCACATTTCGTATTTGCCGAATTCTAGAGCTAATACACAAAGATTTCTTTGTTTCTCTATTTAAACAATAGGTGCTGGTAGTTGTGTACCTTTTTGTCTGTAAAAGTGTGTTATTGCTGACAGTTTTCCCATGAGAAAAATTCCGCGGCTGGTGTCTGCGTATTGGTGTCCCGCCAAGAATGGAGAAGTTCCGCTCTTCTAAATTTTTGAATCCGTGCATGAAGGTACTCCGCCGTCGGTACAACAACTTGCGTATTTATTTTGTTACTTTATACTACTAGCTACATACCACTGAAAGTTTAATGGATTTGGTGCAAGTGTCCAAAGGGGAACTTTTTCTTGCATTCCGGCATGTGGGAAGAAGAAAATGCGAGGAAAAATCATCTAAATGCTTTAGAGAGTGTCTTATAAAATGAACCATCTACTCACACTAGTGATATAATATATTCATTTTTGTTTAGGAAAGTTAAGACGTAGAATAAAATATATTATAGGGCTTCTTCGGTGGAAAACGACATGAACCAACACTGACTGCTGTAGAGGACAGCACTCACTTCATTCCCACTACACCGAGGCTCTTCCGCGTTCCCAAGGATGCTCTCAAAAGGCACATGGAAAAAGTGAAAGAATAATGTCAAGCCGTTCACAAGCACGCTTTGAAATTGAGCTTTATGCGATGACAGTGACCGCACGCTCTGTGTGAGACAATGTGCAAATCATGCTGGGCTTCTTAATCTAGATTCACAAAGCGGGAATAAGACAAGAATATAAGCAAGCAAGCGCACTGATTTTACCATTCCGTTTCGCTTCTCGGAAAAACACGAAAAGCTATTATTGGCCGTTGCATGATAACTTGCCCAATAAAATGCGTTCGAGTAGTTTATGCACCTGTGTGCCCCACCTCATCGGGCATCAAGGAGAGGAAAGCCTACATAGCCTCGAAAGTGTGCATCGTTCATAGGGATCTCAATCAGAGTACAAATATATTAATCAAATCCATAAGAAAACAAAAACTCACAGCAGATCTACATGACAAACGGCTGGGGTGAAGCTTCAGATGGATTCCTCGGTACACCGTAAATGCGTCCGTCCAACTGTACATCCATCCGTCCATCCGTTCACCCGTCTGTCCACCTGTACGTCTGTTCATCGAAGCGGGTCGAACTATGCGAGTGATGTGAACGTCATCTAGTGAACAGATAGCGTACTAGGGATGGATACGAAAGACAACTACGGCAGACAAGCCTACAGCTATTAGGCTCGAGGACATAGCCTGTCTGTACGTTTGTCTGTTTTTCAGCCCTTAACGGTACCCTAAAAAGCACCAGACGATACCCCAAACGGCCGACCCCATCCCAGCGCCCACCAGTATTGCTCAAAGATCAGCTTCATACCTGTGCGATTGCCAATAAAAAGCAATTATTACACATATCTGAGGCGCCACAAGAACACGTAAATATTCTGTATGTGTGCTTTTATACTAGAAAAGGCATACATATGTATTTTAAGGACAACAGCGTTTATCACTCTGCACCGAAAAGGCAGGTATTTTCAACGCCTTGCTAAGACGACATGGTGGTGGCACCTACCCGTCACCTTGCGTTCTAAACCTTATCGCCTCAGAGACGGGCGTGCACGCCACGGGCTTCGTTTTCCAAGATAACTGCCAGATAGCGCTGATGTCTTTCGTGTGAGTGCCTCAATGCGCTCGTTCGCATCCTCTGCACGCTCGAAGAACTGTAACGCAGCGCCTCCAGAATACCGTTCACCAATTTTCTCGCGAAGAACATCAAATAAGCGTTTTGTTCACTCTCTCCAGACGCAAGACTATCTTCTTTCGACGACGTTTGCAGTGTAACATGCAGATACGGGGCCATTTTTTTGTTTTCTTTATTTAGAGGGAGGAGGGAGGGAGTTCAGCGCTGAAGCGGTGACACGACGTGAGTCAGTGTCTTTTCCAGTCAGTCGGCGTTTCCCCCACGTCTTGAAATGCCGCAGCTGCGCTGTATTACACGTCGTTATACTGATCTCAAAGAACACCATAAAAAAATTGGCAGCGTATCCACGGAGTGAATGATGGACAGTGGGGCGAAGCATTCATCCGTCCATTCTTTCTTGCTTCCGTCCGTCCATGCGTTCATCCTCCCGTCCGTGCGTGCGTCTGTTCGTGCGTCTGTTCGTGCGTACGTCCCTGCGTTCGTCCATGCATCCGCCCCTGCGTCCGTTCGTGCGTCCATCCATGCATCTGTCTGTGTGTCTGTTCGTCCATTTATTCAACACTCCAAGTACCACCATCTCGCATCTTTTCATCATATATTCCCCATATAGAAGCACCACCATCTAGCGGACATTCCAAGGACTAAACGAGAGGTGGCACACGCACACTTTCTTACGGCTTGCGCTTCGGGTCTACTTCCCGCCTTTAACCACGTCGAGATCATTGTAGATACTAGTTCACTGTATTCAATGCAGCGGCCAGACGCTCGCTAAATCTTTCTAAAACCAAGGAGGTTACGCCCAGCGAGTATAACGTAGCAACATTTTCCTGTCAGATAGTGCTCAATGTACATGACAATGGCTGCTAATAGGAAATGAGAGACAGAAGAATTCGGCTTTTAGATAACGCGCACGCTGCGAATGTTTTATTGCTCAACAACGCACAGAAGAAATCTCTCACCGACACCACCTTGGAGGTCAAATTGTAACACTTGTTACACAATACGACTGCGTCTACGAGGGACGAACTGGTGCCGCTTTAAATAGTTTCGCCCCTAAATATTGGTAGATCCCACGTACAGTCGTAATCGATTACATGCGAAGCACACATTATCAAGGTTGACATCTCACGTTAAAATCAGTGCAACGTTACGAGGCGGAGGTATATTATGCGTACATGACTTCCTTGTCATGATTATCAAATTTTGACATGTCATTTGCTTTCGTCATCTATACATGCCACCTGATACCAAATCAGGCGTATATTGAGCCAGCAAAACGGCCGCGAGCTCGCTATGAGCGTAGCAAGTAGTCATGTTTCACATTACACGCCTATCATAATTATCATGTTTGGACTTGTCACTTACATTCGTCGTCCATTCACGCCATGTAATACAGAAAATGGTATATGTGGAGCTAGTGAAACGGTCGTGAGCGCGTCATGAACGTGGTATGTTGTCATGATCTTACATGGCACGCGTGTCATGATTATCATTCTTGCCTCAGTCATATGTCTTTAACATCCATTCGCGTAACTTAACACCAAATTTCGTATATGTGGAACTAGCGAAACGGCCTAGAACGCATAATGAAGGGCACAATATACTACGACTTAACGTTGATGCTCACGCATGCTGGTCGCAGCGAGGCTACTCAAGCAAAACGCGAGTACTTTATATTCTCACGCCAGGCGCGACCGGCGTAACAAGTGTCCGTCGGCACGGACCGGCGGCAACTGGCACGAAATGCAACATGCTGCATTTCGCGCCAATGACGTTACCCGACCAGTTCCGCATCTGCTTCTCCTCGTGACGGAGGGAAGCCTGCCGCGCTCACACGCGCATGCGTCTAAGCAACACAGCGTGATGCGCGCCTGCGAGTATAAGGCAGACAGATTGGCGCCTAGCGTGGCATCGCCTGTGTGACGTGACGATACTAACGCCGATGCGCACGCGCACTACGTCGCGTCGAATTGTATTGACGCCTTTAGTGTGGCATGCAGTCATGTTATTACAAGACACGCATCTCGTGATTGTCAAGTTTACACCTTTTACATACCTTCGTCATCCATTCATGTGACGTATACCAAATTTGGCATATTTGAAGCAAGTGAAACAGCCACGAGCGCATCATAAGTTGTTACGTGACACGCATGTCCTGATTATCATGTTTGGACGTGTAATTTGCCTAGGTCCTCCGTTCGCGTCACTTAATGCGGAATTCGATGCAAGTGAAGCAAGCTATATGGCCGCGAGCGCATCACGAACGTAGCATGCAGTCATGTTGGTACATGACACTCATCTCATGATTATCATGTTTGCACCAGTCACACATCTTCGTCATCCATTCACGTGCTGTAATACCAAATTTCCTATATGTGACGCCAACCAAACGGCTGCGAGCGCATCATGAGCGTGTCATGTAGTCATGTTGTTACATGACACGCATGTCATAATTTTTATTTTAGGGTCTGTCGCTTGTGTTCGCCATGCAGTCATGCCATGCCATAACAGTTTTGCAAGATGCCATGTGAATGAAACCACAAAAAGAGCTGCAGGACCTTGAAATGTAAATCATGACATTCTTGACATACATATCATTTATTTATTTATTTATTTATTTACAATACTGCCAGTCTCTTACGAGACCAAAGCAGGAGGGCATGAGTAACAAAATACAATGAATGCTAAGTACTTTCTTACAGGCGGCATACAGAACTGTAGTTATTTTAAAATTAGTAATAATAATCCTAGTTACATAGAAACATTAGACATAGGTATTTATGCACTCCAAATATTCACACTTCGGAAGCAGCAAACTAAATCTTTGCTGCAAAAAAAAAAATCAATACAGTTTTATACAGAGAAGGCATTGTGTAAACTTATACATCCAAATAAATACTACTGGAAAACAATATTGGAGGTCATGGTTGAAGAAAGCCGTTGTCTCAAAGTATACTCTCAATTTTTGAAGTGAATTCTGCCAGTGATGTTACGTTAGTAATGGAGGAATCTAACCTATTCCATTCGCTGATTGACAGGGGGAAAAAGGATTGCTTGAAACAGTCGTTGTTGGAAGAGTATTCTTTGATAGTGTATGCATGTTTATGTCGTAGTGTTCGTGTTTCTGCCAAAGATATGTACCTGGATGCATCGATCCGGCTGTGGTTATGCAGAATGTGGTGTAAAAATTTGAGACGCGCGATTTTTGCTCTTGTTGCAAGAGTGGGTAGACCGGAGGTTTCTAAAAGGTGTGTGGGTGAGTCGGTGCGTTTGTACTTATTATGTATAAACCTAATGGCCTTCCTTTGAACCCGTTCAACTTTTGCTATATTAGTAACACCTTGCGGGAACCACACAGTGTTAGCGTACTCCAAGATTGGTCGCACGAATGTGGTGTAAGTTAGGAGCCTAGTATCTGTCGGCGCGAAGGGTAAACGCCTTCGTAGAAAAAACAGTTTACGCAAAGCCGATGCTGTAACATTGTTAATGTGCGCATCCCATCTCAATTCGGAAGTCAAGGTGACGCCAAGATACTTCTGCTGCGTAACTCTTTGTAAAGGTACGCCGTTAATTGTATAGGTAAAGTCGGAGGGTTCTTTTTTCCTAGTTACCGTCATGCAAACTGTTTTTGTTAGGTTAATTAACATTTGCCACTGCTCACACCAGTGAGCAATCTTACTCAATGAATTATTTAAAGATAAATGATCATCCGAACTGTTAATTGCTCTATAAATAATGCAGTCGTCTGCGAAAAGTTTAATTTTGCAGTCTATGTTATCAGTGATGTCATTTATGTAAATTAGAAATAATAATGGCCCTAGGACGGAGCCTTGGGGAACACCTGACTTAACTGGGGCTGTCCTCGACGATACTCCTTCGAAAACCACGAACTGTGACCGGTTTATAAGAAAGTCTCTTACCCAGTTCGTAATTTCCCCATCCCCAATAATGTTCTGCAATTTCGAAATCAGTTTGGTATGACACACTCGATCGAACGCTTTTGCTAAATCAAGTAGAATTACGTCAGTTTGGCCATGGTTGTTTATACTGAGTGCAAGGTCGTGGACAACCTCGGTAAGCTGCGTGATTGTTGATAAACCTTTCCGGAAGCCATGTTGATGGGGGGACAGGAGATTGTTGTTTTCTAGAAAAATAGTTAAATGCTTAGCGATTATATGCTCTAGTATCTTACATGACGTACTGGTGAGGGATATAGGTCTAAAATTGGAAGGAACAGCAGTATCTCCGGTTTTGTGTATGGGTATCACCTTTGCTACTTTCCATTCTGATGGCAGTTTTGCTGTTTCTATTGATTTGCGATAAATTATGCCGAGGTATTTACTACACGGTTCTGCGTATCGAAAAAGAAATTCATTTGCAATATCATCGGGGCCACTGGCTTTCTTCGTGTCTAGATTCAAAAGTAGGTTAAGAATCCCGGGGTCGCTTATAACTAATGGTTCAATGGGAATTCGAGCTGTGGGCAAGGCCGCAGGAGTGGTGCCATTGTCATCAGTAAAGACAGATTGAAAATAATCGTTGAAAATATTGGCCTGGTTTGTTTTATCGCTATCGCTTAAACACGTCTTTGTTTCAGCGGCAGAGTGAAAATGTTTCCAGAATCTTTGAGGGTTGTTTTTTATGTAACACGGAAGCGTTGTAGTAAAATATTGCCTTTTGGCGAAGCTAGCTTTTTGTTTGAAGCCTGTAATAGCACGTGCTAGGTTAGATACGGTTACTGGATTCTTGCCTTTCTTTTTGATTGCTTGGCGTAGCCTCTTAACTTTTCGCTTTGCGTGTAAAACTTCGCGGGTTATCCAAGGATTATGTTTTTTTTGCCTTTTTGTTTTCAGTGGGACAAAGTGGGTAACGCAGAACACAACGATAGTCTTGAAACACGACCATAGATGATTTACATCAGTCGTTGGATGTATAGCAAGGTTTGAAAAGTTTTCAAATTCGTGAGCTAAGTAGGTTACAATGCTGGCATCATCACCTTTCGGAAAATTTCGTACAGTAGTTACTGATGAACGTGGTGTTATGTCATATCCAAGTTGGAGCTGACAGATTGGTATGCGGTGATCTGATATCCCCGGAATCACATTGACGACTGATTTATTTAACGGGAACTGGCCACTAATCAATATAAGGTCGAGTACGCTTTTTGTTTGATCTTTTATACGTGTTGGCGCAAGCACGACTTGTTGTAGATTGAAATTTAAAATTAAATCCATAAGTGTCTCCGATGACTGTGACGTGTACTGCATGTTGTTCCAATTTATGTCGGGAAGGTTAAAATCACCCATGATGATTAGTCGAGAGTTATGGGCATGAGTTTGAAGATAATCTTGAATCGCTATAATACATTTGTTGTCTGATGAGGGGCTTCTGTAAACGCACCCGGTTACTATGCTAATTCCATCACAATGAATTTTACAGAATACCGCCTCTGCTCCTATAACTTCGGGAAGCACGGCAAAAGGAATCGATTTGCTTATCAACAGGGCCACACCCCCACCACGTGTGGGACGATCTTTCCGGATTACAGCGTACTCTGGGGGAGTGAATTCGTCGTTTAAGATATCAGGCGTCAACCATGTTTCCGTGATGGCGACTATGTGTGGCTCTTGATCAAGCAGTAGTTGTTCAAGGCTTGCCGATTTATTTAGTATACTGCGGGCGTTTACGGTTAGTAACATTATTTCTTTGATTGGGCGTGTTGTCGGGTCTTCGGGCGGTTTACTACGTCGTTTTTTTCTACTGGAACCCTTTCACCCTTTTCGTCGTCCCAGACAAAAGCGACATCGTTAATATAAAGCTTGGTGTATGCTAGTGCGACTTTGTCTTTTTTTTCCCGATTAGTTTTGGCGCTGTCCCAAAGCTTTTTCCTTGTCTCACGGGTTTTGCGAGCGAAATCCTCCCCTATAGAGAGGCCAGTATTTTTGAGTTTGAAGCAATTCTTCAAAACACTCCCTTTCTGTCTCGAGTCAAGAAGCTTCATAATCACTGGTCGTGTCTTGTTTAGCGCATATCTGCCTAATCTATGAATTCTTTCAATTTGAACCGGCTCCAGCCCAAGAACACTTTCTATTATACCTTTGTTAACTGCTTGCTCCAGTTTATCGCTTGTTTCGTCTTTCATTTCTTCTAGGCCATAAATAATTAAGTTTGACCGACGGCTGCGGTTCTCAAGCTCCTCAACTCTTTGCTCAAGCGTTTTAATTGTGCTATTCATGGCAAAAATCTGGTCGTTGCAGGCTTTAAGTTTTTCTTCTAGTGCGCCTAGAGCGTCCAGTTTGTTTTCAATACCCGCTAGTCTCTGTTCCTTAATTTCCTTAATATCTGCGGAAATTACATTCAGTTGCTTCATGATTTGAGAGAGCTCAGGTCCGGGATTGGTCTCTACATCACCGCCGAGCAACAACAGTTTTCTCACGAACAATGAGCATTCAAACAACAGATCACACAGCCGGGGGCACGGCAGCACCAACAGGCATCGGTCACTAGAGCGGATACATTTACCGAAACGTTTCCTTACCTGCACAAGGAATACGAAGTGGTTAGGGATCCGCATGGCCAAGGTGCCGCCGTGCGCTATGGCCGCCGCGCTCCTGGGTGACGAACTTATAGGCTGATCCGCGAGGGGCGACCACGGGTGAGCGCATGCGCCGGAATCCGCGAGTGTTGACGAGTACTGATGGCGTTGATAATCCAGGGCGATCCTTGCAACTGTCTCTGGCACGTGGCTGTTCGTCGCTTTCCGAGTGGCGCTAACCAAAAATGGCTTTCCGGTAGCGCTGGTGCAAGGTGGGAACAGCAGGCCGAGTAGAAACTGCACAAGGAATACGAAGTGGTTAGGGATCCGCATGGCCAAGGTGCCGCCGTGCCCTATGGCCGCCGCGCTCCTGGGTGACGAACTTATAGGCTGATCCGCGAGGGGCGACCACGGGTGAGCGCATGCGCCGGAATCCGCGAGTGTTGACGAGTACTGATGGCGTTGATAATCCAGGGCGATCCTTGCAACTGTCTCTGGCACGTGGCTGTTCGTCGCTTTCCGAGTGGCGCTAACCAAAAATGGCTTTCCGGTAGCGCTGGTGCAAGGTGGGAACAGCAGGCCGAGTAGAAACTGCACAAGGAATACGAAGTGGTTAGGGATCCGCATGGCCAAGGTGCCGCCGTGCCCTATCATGAATATCATGATTTTCATGTTATGACTAGTCAAATACGTTCTTCATACAGCTGTGTTATACCAAGCCAAGTTTGGTATCGATATCATTATCCAAACGGCCAGGAGTGCTAAAAGTTGTAGGACTGTCCCATCCCCCGCCCCCCAACGTACCTTTTCATCCCAATACTGACAAATCCATTCTTAGCGAAGATCTAAGTAACACCACCTTTTGAAACAGTACAGTTTTTTTTTAGATATCGTCTAGAAGACTGCATTTCGTGATAGTTAGTGCGTGTGCTTATCATTATTGTCCTTAAACAAGGATGGCCATGAATTTTGAAACACTGCATCGTTCCTGGCTATACTGGCAATAAAACAGTTATGAAAAACGGCTTCCTAAACTTTCAGGCCAGATTCGATCTTGTTAGCCGTTAGTGTATAATGTTATTGATAACCTCGACGGCGTACTGTAAGAAATGCAATTATGCACAAGCAGAATGTCATAGCCATGTTTCGCTCTTCTGCTGTACTTATAAATGCAGATTGTCAAATCTCTCAGCTGGCATATTAACACAGAAAAAAAAAACACTGACCAAAAAAGGCAACAGATAAGCAGTATATCCTGGGGAACCACGATCATAGTTCGAAACGAGGTGTTTATTTACGCTGCCAATTGGGCGGTCTTTCCTCGTCACTATTTTGCTACCTTGTGCATTTTATTGTAGGTTCAAAGTGGTTGCATAATATATTAGAAAAACTTCGCTACGAGAACAGCTGAGCAAATATATTATTCTACAGACGTACTTTCGACTTAAATGAGGCCATATGAGACGACTTTAAACGTATCGCAGAAGGGATCACTGACTAAAGTAGAACAAAGTAAGCAATTGTCCCTGTTGTAGTAGACGAACGTCGAGTGTCACATCGTTTTTAGGGTGGGGGATTGGGAGGTCACACGAAAGGCAGTGTCGTTTTACAAAGATGTGGGTGTTGCATCAAAAGTATGGCGTCAAGTTTCATTGGTACGACGAAGCTGAACAGACAGCGAATATAAGAAGGGCTTCGTGAACGAATTAGTTTCAACAAACTCAGTTCTATATTATTTGGTATTTAGTGCATTCCAAAACTATGATACGATCATGAGTCCTACGGAAGAGGACTGCAAAAGTTTCGACCATTTTGTGTTGTTTAACGCTTACTGACTTCGCGCAGTACACCAACCTCTAAAATTGCGCCCGATCGAAATAAGACTGCCACGGCTAAAGCTGAACCCGCGAAAGTAAGCTGCTTATCATTATTGTGAGCCCCCCACAACTAAAAAAAATTATTCCTTGCCGGCTTTCGGAAAAGATGTCACACGTCTCGAATAGTTTTTTTTCCCTTGTTCTCTACAGTCATGCTATATATGTATCCATGCAAAGTTTCGAGCATACACTAGCGTCCATTTCACAGCAAAATGTTCTACGTGCTCTCTTTTATCGCCAGATATACACTCACATACATCAATACTGGCTCGAAAAACTTTTGAAAAAGCTACATGAAAAACAATTCATTATGGTGCTGCCAAGATTCGGACTTGTAAAAACGATACACCTTATTTAACTTGTTCAAAGCATTTTAAAAACCTCAAGTTCCGGGCGGTCAAAAAATAACTACCCGATACATCACCGATTACTCTATTCTTATATACGGTTTGCATGGGGTCAACGACAAAATTGGAAAATATGTTGAATTTAGCCGTGATAAGCTATCCGTCGCTGCATCTGTGCGTAGTTCAAACAATATTTTAATTTTTTCAATCTATGCCAAAGGTTATGTAAGACATGGTGCTCGCGTTCGAAGAATTTGCGCTGACACACTGCGCACAAACCGGTGCAGCCAGCGTTACTCAGCCGCATGCTGCAACGCGCGTCCGATAACGGACAGCGCCACCGCTCTTTCACCGGAGGCTGGCGTCACCACAGGTGGCTACATAACCCAAGCTACCAAGCTTGGTTTCAATAATTGTTAAAATTGTTTCTCTAACCAATCGAGCACAGCATCGGCAAGCTTGTCCTACTGTTGCTACCACCTTAATAAACATCGTTATATTTCACGTTGAAATTCGTCCTTCACCAAGCTCGCATCCCACAAATTCTGGCTAGTCCAAAGAGCTTCAACAACACATTTCAGCAGTATACCACATTGTGTAGCGACAGCGGAAAAATATTACCGCATGTGACTTGGAGCCGGATTGACTCAATCGCGACACAAGACGCTGTTGTTCTTGAGTGTGCCGATAACAAGTGTGCCAAGCACAATCCATGTTCCCAAGAGGAGGTGGCCGACACACATCGACCGAGCGTAAAGCCTGCTCTTGGATTCGAAAAGCAGTTTATGGTAGGTGCTTGTCCATTGTCCTTCGCCGTAGCCATGCTAGTACTAGGAGTGCCCACTAGATGGCTCTGCGGTAGAGCGTTCGCTACACGATGGCGCGTGCTCTTGCACGCTTGAAGACAGCTAGCGGCACTGTGCTGCTTTGCATAATGCAAGTGCGTATTCCTCTCTCTCTCTCCACGCACCCAGCGTTGTAGTACGAGTAAAGACATGAACATGAGTGGGCGCAGGCGAGGGCTAGCAAAGAGGCTGTGTGCAACCATGCTTGTGAATATAGAGCACCTCTTTAAGACAACCTCTACGGTGGTAAATATAAAGCACATCTTTGTGGAATTTCAAGTCGACCCATGGCGGCTTCGCATACTACTCAGGGTTTTCTTTACGAGGAGATGTGCGCGCTTTTTTCATGTCTTGAGAAGGGGGCAATCATCGCATCGGGGGTTGAAACTGAAACAAAAAAGTGGAGTTTTCACAAAGCCAGCCACCCCTGTACTACGCTAAAAAAGTAGAATACAAAAGCCAAAAATTAATATGCGCATTCGCAGTAGCGCAGTCCTATGTGTCCCAGACGGGATTTAAAGGACTCCAAAACAGTCTCTCGAAGCGCGAAAAAAAAGAAAACGAATGTTTTGTTACCTCCTGGCGTTTCTTGACTTTCTGGAGGACTCTGTGACGCAACGATGGTGAGTAATGGGTCGTCGTCACTGTACTTATCCTTGGCTGGTCCATAAGAAAAATATCAATTGTGAATTATATCCCACTGCGTTGTTGCCATGCAGCTGCCCATCCGTCCTTCCTTTTCTCATCTAAGTATATCGTGCGCGATTAATTCATTTCACTTCTTTGTTTTGTATGTTTCTGACTGCTCAAGCGAAGATAACAGTGTGTGGCTCAGACGCGCTATCGTCTCTCGGCGAGCACAGCGTCATTCATACTAGATGCGCCCCGCGCCGCCGAATATAGTCATAGCGCGCCACGGGGCGAGCGGGGATGAATGCGTTGTCGCGGATCGCAGATGCCGACTTCGTTTTGCCAGTACGTATTGAATGAAATCTGCTAGTGCAGACTTCGGTCTTTCTCTTTCGTGAACTTTCACTGCTTTAAATGACCATGCTGACAGCAGAGTCGGAAGAAGCAGTACTGCATACTTTGCTGGCAAGCCGCTATCTCGTAATGCATGAAGAGCAGACAGAAACCGTCAATGCCAGCGGCGATGGTGGGTCCGCCTTGCAAGACGGCGACCCACTCGGTCACACCAATTGCTCTCTCTTCCACAAGATCAGTACGTAAAGTACTACGCAGAGTGAGTTACACTCTATTTGGTTACAACATTCAGTTACGTGCACTGTGACGTCACAAATGAGTCGGGCTTGGCGGCCTATTTTAAACATTACTCGACTGGGGCTCATATTGGTTCGCGGTGAGCCGATAGGTACGGGATTGATTGGCACGGAGAGGGCCCTTTGGGCGGATTCTGCAATCGCCAAATCGGACTGAGCACCCCTACGGTGGTCGAAATGTTCATTGTGAACAAGCCTTTAGATCTGCAGTGTACACATGTGTACACTGTTCCCATGTGTTCCAAGCGGAGCGTCAAGTTTTCACTCTCAGCTACAGTGAAGGCTGTGCAGGAAAACAAAAATTGCCTGCAGCTTCCCTCGGGGGAACACTGAGGAGGATGCGGACCATATTGCACGGCCGCCATAAGCGGAGTGGCCTTCAAGCTCTCTGGAACTTCAACGCACAGTTACAGTGAAAACACAAGAGGCACAAACGGGGTGTTAACGGGGTGTTAACACCCCGTTAACACCCCGTTAACGGGGTGTTAAAGTGCGTAAAGTAACGTAAGAGGTTAACGGGGTGTTAAAGTGCGACTTACTTGGGTCGATGGCTAAATTGGTTAACGTGGTTGTGAAATGGGGTGTTAAATTGCGACTTACTTGGGTCGATGGCTAAATTGGTTAACGTGGTTGTAGGAGGGGGTGTTAAATGAGTGAACACGTACACACGTATGCGAAAGGGCGGCGCTGGTCGAAGGGACGTCGATCATTGTGTTTGTGGATTCGTTGGAATTCATTTCACCGCGACCTTGGACGTCGACGCGCCGTACAAACCAACCGACGAGCGGCAACTGAGCGAGCGAGCGCCGACCTTGAGTATATATACAGCTCGACGGCGCATGCACTGTCAGCTGTTGAATGTTCTCGAAGCGCGACGCCACATGCGCGTCCACTGGAGAATCAGGAGAATTGTAGATGTCGAACGCGGTGTGTAGAGGAGGAAGGGTGCACAGATGGTGGAGGAGTGAAGCGCGCGCGGTGTGTAGAGGAGGAAGGGATGCACAGATGGTGGAAGAGTGGGCGACGGCGCGACGGCGCATGCGCGCGCGTCAGCTGTCGAATGTTTGAGAAGCGGTGCGGACGGCTCACTACAAGGCGCGAGTATAAGATGCTCCGCATCTAAAAGTGATTAGGACTTTGCATTATATTTACGTGAATATCTCTTGAGACTTTAAACGGTAGTAACATGGTGATGCCATTAGAAAGGTGACGCTGGGGTGAGTGCGTCCTCATGGTTATGTAGTGTTGCTATTCATGAATGTTTTTTTCATCGTATTTGAAGAATGAAGGAAGCGCAAGGAAACAGCCCACAAGAAGGACACAGAGACACACAGACAGCGCTTTGGGACCGTTCTACGCAACCTCCTTCCCCCGTGCCTTAGAAGGTGGAATGCGCTAAGCACTCATGCTGTCGGCTGGCAAGGCAGCAACATAGCGCGTTACGATTTCCACATTTCAATGCTTCGGCCTCAAGTCACGTGTGCTAGTACGTCCCAATAACAAAATATGATTAGGGGACGCCAATTTGGAGGGCTCCGGAAATTCCAGCCATCTGGTATATACCTCAACGGGCATTGACATCACGCAGTACATGGGCCTCTATCTCTTCGCCTCCTTCGAAATGCGACTGCCGCAGCCGGGACCGAACCCGTGACCTTCTGTTCGGCAGCCAAGCACCTTATAGCCACTGATCCACCGAGGCGGACTCACGTTAGTCTTATCCCGCTGCGAGTGGGTTATAATTTCTCAGTATCAGGAATACGGCCTTCAGAAAAAAAAACTTCAAGAACAGGGGACACAAAACTTTGCGTTAGCGTTTGTCGGCATGACGCCTGGTTCCTACGCGCTCATCCTGGTATACTACCAGCGTCGTATGAAACCGGAACAGTGGCAAGCTTTTGCGACAGTGTAGTGCGTGTCGTCCAGTTATCACCATTGGCAGGCACGCGCAACCTGTTCGGCAGCTTTGCGCATATATGTATGCCTGTTCGTAGTGATAAGTGCATAGCACGTACTATACTATTCCGAAGGCTTGACGCTGATAGTACTTCAAGCGCTTTCTCTTTCCTTGTCTAACTGTTAATCTAAGCAGTTGCTTTTTACCACTCACTTTCAAATTCAGCAACCCTTCTCGCGCTTTTCGTACATACGAAAATCGTGCATATTTTACTCAGAGAATGATAACACTATGCGAGGATCCTATTCTAAAGCTGCCAGAGCGGTCGACTGTCGTCCACTCTGGCTTCGTGAGTTTCTCATTTGTCTTTCTGTCTGTCGAAAATGAAAATGATTTCTCCGCGTTTTATTGGGAGTGCCACGAGAGTACTGAATCGTCACACGTCAACTGAAAAAGAGGGATAGGCTTCTTTTAAATGGGACTTTTTGTTTACCACGTCTCTTTTGTCTTAACGAGAATTACCCACGGAAAGAAGAAAGTTGGAGCTCACCCGCCATTGATCGCCATTGTTAGGCAATGAGCCTCTTTTTGTTCATTGAGATTTCACACGAAGACGTATTGGGTTCTGCTTTACACTGCTTTACACCATTAGGAAGTTTACTATCACCCAACCATTATCTTAAGTTACAAAGGTTTAATTTTCGATTTCGACGGGCTCCACTTTTTTTTTTATTTCAGCAGGAGAAGGAGCTTAAAACTTGTGTAAAAACTTATAGTATAAAAACAGTGGTATGTTTAACAATACTGACAAGGTACGTTATCCTATGTTAAATCTAAGCGCTTTTTCACTTGAAAATACAATGGGATTAAGTACCGTTTTTGCTCGAATAAAACGAAAGCTTTTTTTTATTTTCAGATTTTGGCTACCTGAAGCAGGCCCTCACGTTAGAGGTGCATACCAAAATTATAGTATTTTTCCGTCCGGACGCAATGAAAATTTCGTGTTCATACCCAGGTTGCGTTATAACAGAGTAAATGCGGCATGTATATGTTATTGAAGGAACAGTTGGAGAACAATATTCTATTTCAAACGTTATTTATTTACCTTTTGTTCTTTGTTAAACTTAGTTTTACTTATATTCAGGTTCTTCTTATTCTATACCGAAATTTTTCGCATGGTATTGCCAGCTATGAGAGGGTGAATTGAAGCTACAGGCAATGCTTATTTTATGCTGAGCATTTATTATTATCGTTTTATTCCTTCTCGATACATTGGCGAAGGCTCCAGAGAAATTAATTTGGCCTAAGCAGAAGAAGAGAGTCAAAAAACATTTGCAGTTATGTATTTTTGCTATAAGGCTTGTCGTTTTATAGGCCACCATGCACCAAAGTGCAATTTAAATACAATGTGGTAGTTTTGGTAACTCATTGATCCTTCATAGGTGAGTCACGCCTCTGTCTTGATTTTGTCTATTAAATGCATGCAAATTTTTTGTGCAGGTTACATGTATCATCAACGTGCCTAATAATGTCAGTGACCACAGATTTCAATCCATACAGTCGGTAACGAAAAAATACACCCAAAATTATAATTTAAAGAACTATACCATGTGTGTGCATTATATGAATAACCTACAATAACGCGTAAAAAATTTTGCTGGAGCAGAACCTAAACTACTAATGATTGGTAGGAATGTTAAAGCAATAGAGATCACCGCAGAGTAGCTTAGAGTGAGATATCGTTGTATAAGCTGACGATTCCTGCTTATTTGGCAACCAAATTACGCACCGATTTAACATTCCCAGCGTTTTATATGGTTCCATTAAGCGAAAATTTTGAAGGACTTAAGTGACAGCCCTTTCACAACAAGTTTGTTGAGGGTTAAGCACAGCGGCTGAATTTAGCGCATTGGTTGTTGAAGAGGCCTAAGCCTTCAATTTTTCATCTTACGCAAACATCATATTCTGTACTTTGGTTATGTTATTTCATGTACTTAATAAGCTAACCACGAAGGTTTTACAATTACTTTTAACACTTTTTCGAAAATTCCTTTCAGGAAGCGTCAAGTCCCATGTCATTTCTTCAAACAAATCCACAACAGTTATATACAGGCGAATGAAATATTTTCTTTTTGTCTGTTGGCTGTATAGGTTATCGCACGATAAATGTGCGTTTACGTTAATTAGCACTAGTTTTCGTTATTTTTATCTCATTATTGCTAACTCACAGCTGAGTAAATAGCAATAAATATCCATACTTGTACAAGTAGTCTCTGCTAAGCTCACCGTAATATGGAAAAACTCTATAGAGTAATTAGACGATTAAGCGCACTGCGCCTTCTACCGACGGACAGCTCTACGCAGCCATGTCAAATATAGTTAACGACTACGAACTGTATGCGTAATGCTCGTTTGAATGTTTCAAAAGCTGGCATAATTGAGCTGATACCGTCTGTATGAGCATTGTTGCAAATCTTCCATGTACTACCGTGCAAATTCACGTTCATGCGACATTGTTTAATGGAGGACAATGTTTCTGCAACTAGATTGCACTGTAAGAGTGTTGCTTCATCGCGCACCTCTAGGCCAGGCAATCAAATCTATTGTACAAGGAGCGGTAAATTATATATAGCAGCAACAGCACGCCAAAATATTGCTCCAGAACGAGAATGGTACCACGGTAAGGTAAGAAGCTTTGGCGACCCAATCTCAGACCGTCAGCTCATATCTCTCTCAGCCCCATTATCACAACGGCACCACATGTTGTGCAACTTCAAACCACCGTTTTCAAGAGCAAAAAAAAAAAAAACCGTATTTCCTCAAGGGCAACCAATTTGCTTGCACAGATGATGGTTGTGTCACTTCTGTAGCGAGACGAAATGGCAGGGTGAAAGTCCTCGAGCGTAGATTTCCCAGTGGAGCGTGTTGTCTTCACTCTCAGCTGCAGTGAAGGTTGTGCAGGAAATCAAAAAGTGATTAGTACTTTGTAATATATTCACGCGAATATCTCTCTTGAGACTTCAAACTGTGGTAACATGGTGATGGCATTGGGTAAAGGCGACACTGGAGTGAGTGTGTCCTCATGAACGTGTAGTGTTGCTAATCATATACGTTTTCTCATCGTATTTGAATAATAAAGGTAGCACAAAGAAACGGCCCACAAGAAGGACACGTAGGAACACACAGAGAGCTATACTTCTTGCGTTACCTCTGTTATTTTAATACGCCGCATGAACGAGTCCGCCTTGCAACTTTGACTTTCTCATCATTTTTACAGCAACAACGTAGAACTTGCAATGCGGTTAATTGCCAAAACGATGGTTTCATAGCCGAACATGATAGAGTTAGAAGGCATAGAGCGGGGGTTCTGAAATAGCGGTCAGCGAATCTATTCTTATGGGGCCGCTAAATCCATCTTCACTGGAACAAAACATGTTTTTTTTTTTTTTTTTAAGGCAGGCTATGCGCAATTCCAGCGGCTTTTTGTGATCTTTAGTATGCTTCGCCGTAAGACGCGTCTGTTATGAGGTCGAGCTAACCTATCTTTCTCCTTTTTTTGTGTGATGGCTGTAACGCTTTTGTTGTAGTTTTCTTCAAAATACCACGCACGCATACTTTTTATAAACTTGCATGCCTAAACAATAACACAGCTACGAACGTTGAACACGTTCGCTTCAGATGACGCAACTCTTTAACAATATGTTTTGATCGAAGTGGCGCTAAACTGATGTTTGACGATTGCTTGCTCAAAATTAAAGGCACCCATTTTCAAAGCTAAACAGCGTCGCGATACAAGAGTATCGCGAAAGTAGCCCAAAGATACTTCTCAGATTCTGCGTTTCCTTATCGAGATACATTTAAGGAAGGTGTTTTATATTAGTAGCGAAAAACGTTTAAGATGTGTCGTTTGCATTGCGATACTGAGCAGCCGAAGGTTATCTGCTTACTTTTTTAGTGTGAAACATAGCTCACTTTGTGTTTAAGGAGGAAACACGTGCATTTAAGGGCTCGTTCTTTTTTAGGCGCATTATTTTTAGAATTTAACATGATTATCTGTTGGATTTAATTATAAGGAGGGAAAGCAATACTTTTCTGCTAAGTCATGCTGAGACACGCCGCTACTCGCTTTCCCAGTGGGGTGGCAAAGATTTGCTCAGACGCGCAAGAGGAGGAAGACGAGGAGAAGAAGGAGGAGGAAGGACAGGGAGGTTAGCCACACGCAAAGATCGCCCATGTGATAAAGCGCCTGACGCCTCAAAGGTGGAACCACGGAGGCAGTATTGTAACACCCTAGTGGCAAAAGTCGCGGTCTATCAAGGCAGGTGCTACGAGACAATTTTTTTTTTGGTTCGCAAGCTATATTGCAAGTTTTTGTCAAAGCCACACCAACGTTGTCTAAATAGCAGTTTATTCAAACAGGTACCGTTGTTTATGTGCAGTTGACGCAACAGCCAGCTCGATTGTACAGATATTGTTTCTAGAATAAATGTGTACTTTTTTATAATTCTCTGGTGTTCTTTAGTACCTCGAATAACATGCTTGACTCGAGAACTTAAATGCAAGAAACCAATACCTACAATAGCATCCGGCTCAAAATGAATGTGCTTGCGTAGCAAAAGAATTCATGAAATTCAAAAACGTATTTTGAGCGTTTGTCCTCTTGTATCAGTGTCGCTGTATCTGCATGCCACAGTACTTTTTCTACAAATATTCTTGAAATATGCTGTTATGTTAAAGACAAGTATACCTTAGTATGTCAGTTTTGGGCGTCCACCGTATTTATTTCGAAGTCTTTATTCCGGGAAAGTGTTCTGAGTAGCTCTGACCAGCCCTGCCAATTTTACACTACACGTTGTGTTAACTCGTGACCCTTCCCCCCCCCCCCCCTTTTTTTTTATCACTTGCAATGGTGCTCAAGGAGTTCTTGAAGAAAAGCTATTGCGGTAAACCACTGCGATGGAGTGTGAAGGTTATGTGATACACCTTACCACAAAGAACTGGCGTTTCCTATACCCCTCTCCGACTCGGAATGTAAGTAGTTGCTTTCTGCCGCTCGGACACTCGAAAACGCCGCTCGGACACGCCAGCGACCCTTTTTGGGTTCAACATGGCATATATAGTATCTTAAATTTGAAGGCGGGGTCATCTTCTACGTAGTTTCAGCAGGCTTAACCTTTACGTCATACGTCACTTGAACCAGGATTGATCATAACGAAATTGTGCTCAGATCCCAAAGTCTTGATTTGTCGTAAAGGGAGAATACCTGACATCTACTCCGCGCATTCCATTCGTACACAGTCAGTCATAGACTGGATAAAAGTTAAAAAACAGCCAGTGACTTCTCTGGATACCTTATTGGATGGTACATGGACAATATATTTAGAAAACCGCTATTGCGGTACATGCAGGCAAATTTCTTTGAGTGGATATTTCAGCTTTCATTCTGACATTTCCTTGTGGTGTGAACCACAAAATGACAAAAAAACGAGCAGCTACACCACTTTTGAATTTCACCGTTGTAATTACAGCGTCGCAACGCTGTAAAGTGAACTTGACATCCACGTATTTTTGTCTGACTCTTTTCTGTCGCATGCCCTTTTGGTTTAGATAGATTCCTACCTTGTTCTAAAAAGGGCAGGTCAGTTTTAGCTTACTCTAGAGCAAAATCTTGTGTAAATGCAGTGTAATCACTCACTCAGGTTGCATATTCACATTGATGCTTATGCAATTTCCAGCGGAAAAGAATACCAAGCCATGCAGACACGATTGATGCTCTACTTATGTAACACGCTGCCTCAAGGTAGAACGTGTTTTCGCAATACGTCTACCTCGTTAAAGTAAAGAGGGTACGAATAAATCGCTATGCTAAACCGTCCCAGCCTATCTTATCAATCAACACACCAGAGTCTAAGTGCTAAATGCGAAGCCAGTTCTTTATGCTTAGCGTATTCACCAGATGAGATGATTGCTACTTACATAACTGCGTATCTGGTTCCCGATTGCGTTGATAGCCGAGAGGACCAAGCGCACGCGATCCCGTGCCACCTACTTCGGCGCAAATGAGTTCAACTAATACTTCTACTCACCTTTCTCTTAGCGCATATTCTGTTCTTTTCGAAGTACCACCGCGAGTAAAGAAAACAGACAAAGGCGTGCCATAAATGGCATAGCTGTAAGCCTTCCTTTTCATCGCGATGGCTACACCTATTCACTTCTTTCCCAGACTAAACATGAAATTTAAGAAAGAATAAAGAAGTTTTAAACTTGCACTTGGAGAGTTAACTCAGGTTTACTTAACCCTCGTCTCAAATATTAGTGTCATAAAAAAATAAAGGCCAAGGGCTAGCTTTACAAGCAGTTGCCGTTGAAAGACTAAAGGAACATGGAGCTGTACTTTCTGTTGGTCGTCACTGTGCCTACATTTCGCTGGATTTTTGCTGTCATCGTCCGATGTTGGGTGATATCACGTTTCACCAAGTCTACAGTCATATCAAGCCTTCGCATTCAAATTAAAATGCTTATTTTATACCGAGCTAGACTATGATTATCCTCTGTTTGCCCTCCAGATTCTAGCTTAGTCCGAGCTTTTTCTCATCCTTATAAAGGTATACGAATAACTTAAACGACACTTCAACTCAAGCTCGCTTTGGTGAGTGTCCTAGAGCTCCATCTCTGCTAGCTTACACCTGAAACGCTCATCGCGCTCTGAAGGGGAGTCAGCACCAGTTGACGCTGAAGATGGCTCTCAGATTCAGCTGACAAATATTCCCAAATTCCTCTGAATCGTCCTGACCGATCTGGGCGGATGAAGAGTGATTTGAGTGGATGATCACTTACAGAGATATTATGCAGTATTACAGGCTAAACATGAAACTTTATCCTCCCGCACACTCGTCGTTGAAAGAAGGCAGGTGGTGGCTTGGCATCTACTTCAGAATGAATTAGAACCATAGGTTTTCTAGTCCGGTAACGATGAACCGCTGCGTGCCGGAACTTCAAATGGACAAGTGTAAACTTTGTAATAAGAGAGAGGAATTGATCGAAATTCTGTGGGTATGCCCGCAGGCCCCCATGAGAGGCGAATTCACGGACTGGAGTAGATTGAATACCGTGCTCCTCAGCTCTGACTCACAATTACGAGCTTGTTTATTACAGCAGGCTGAAGACGCCACCAAGGCCCACGAGATTATGGCCGTCGTCTAGGTTGAGTCCATATCCCCACGTCTGAAGGAGGAGGATTCTCTTTATGCCTATTATATAAAGTTTGTTCGTCATTAAACAGATTAGCATTTGTTAATACGTTGGAACGCTTTCATTGCTTTATGATAAATATTACATGACCGCAGGCTCATGGTTTTGGCGACTAAAATGTTCGCTATGAGTTGTATTAACTTTGGTCATATTCAAGCCTGTGTGTGTGCGTGTGCGTACAAGCGATTCAAGAAATGCAGACAGAGAAACTTACAAATGCAGGCAGTGCAACTTGGATTTGGTCAATTGCTGCATTCGGAGAGATTTGGTAGGTAGTGCAAAAATGCATAAGAGAGGGAAGAACTTTTAAATAGTATGGAAAAGATAGGCAAGCCAGACATATCAGACACTCCCTGGTGCTCCAATGCATAAAACTTCATAAAAACTCCATGCCGAAGTAATGTGAGTCGCGTGTGCTTTAGTGTGATGATACAATTGACAAATGAACGTGTACAGAATAGTACTGCAACTAAGGACTTGTGGGATTACTTTCTTCGCGACGAAAGAGAAATTACTGGTGCGATGATGTTTATTAGAACAGAGGAGTTGCAACGAGGTCGCGACGGAAAATGGGCGAACAGCAAGCCTGGCAAAGGCGGCACAGGTTCTCGCGCAATCAGAGCACGGGCTTCTCGTTGTCTTCCGAAGGCGCATACGCGTTGGTGCGTATGCTCCACTACAATACCCCCGGGGTGAAGGGTAGCCATCCTGGCGACTCAGGGAGTAGGCACAATGAGGGGGTCGTAGTAGGGCTTGAGACGGTCGACGTGTACGGTCTCGCGTCCTCGACGGCGCAAATCTGGTGATTGTGTTAATGGCTCGATGACGTAATTCACCGGGGAGGTCGCGTCAATGACACGGTAGGGACCATGGTACCGGGCCAGAAGTTTAGAAGACAGGCCAGGAACGTGCGGGGGCACCCAAAGCCACACAAGGGAGCCAGCACGAAATGTAGGAGCTATGCGGTGAGCGTCGTCGTGTCGAGTCTTTTGTAGGCCTTGAGCCTCACTTGTCAGAGACCGAGCCAACTGACGGCAGTCTTCAGCGTATCTGGTGACTTCCGAAAGCGGGGAGCACGCAGATGCATCAGGGCGATACGGTAGTATAGTATCGAGTGGGTGGGAAGGTTCGCGGCAGTACAATAGAAAGAATGGGGAAAAACCGGTAGTCGCTTGTGTCGCGGTGTTATAAGCGAAGGTAACAAAGGGCAATACAGCGTCCCAGTTAGTGTGGTCGGAGGAGGTGTACATCCTCAGCATGTCGCCAAGTGTGCGGTTGAACCGCTCAGTAAGACCATTTGTCTGTGGATGGTATGCGGTAGATTTCCGGTGGATAATGTTGCATTCAGCGAGGATAGCTTGGATGACCTCCGACAGGAACACTCGACCCCTATCACTGAGTAATTCCCGCGGAGCACCATGGCGTAGAATGAAGCTGCGGAGAATGAAGAGTGCAACTTCGTGGGCGGTCGCTGCCGGTAGAGCTGCAGTCTCAGCGTAGCGTGTCAGATGATCGACTCCGACAATAATCCACCGGTTTCCAGAGATACTATATGGGAAGGGGCCATAGAGGTCTATACCCAGGCGGTCGAATGGGCGAGCCGGGCACGGGAGCGGCTGTAACATGCCAGTAAGGTGCCGCGGAGGTGTCTTGTTCTGTTGGCAAGTGGTGCAAGACTGAACGTATTTCTGCACAAAGTGATACATTCCTCGCCAGTAATAGCGCTGGCGCAGCCTTTCGTAGGTTTTCAGGACACCTGCGTGAGCACTTTGGGGATCTGCATGGAAATTCATGCAGATGTCAGAGCGCATATGAGTTGGGACAGCAAGGAGCCACTTCCGACCACCAGGCATGTAGTTACGGCGGTACAGAATGTTGTCTCGTAAGGAAAAGTGGGCTGCTTGCCGGCGTAGCGCTCTCGTGGAAGGGACAGCAGACGGATCGGTAAGGTAGTCGACTAACAAGGCAAGGTGTGGGTCTTTACGCTGCTCCGAAAGCATGTCAGTCGTGTCGAGCGGTGACAAGGTGGTAAAAGGGGGAGACAGAGAAGCCACATCTGGTGTTAATGGCGATCGCGAATTGCATCGGCATCCGCATGCTTGCGACCGGAACGATATACGACACGGATGTCGTATTCTTGCAATCGAAGTGCCCAACGCCCCAGGCGTCCGGACGGGTCTTTCAAGGTGGACAGCCAACATAGAGCGTGGTGGTCTGTGACCACGTCGAAAGGACGGCCGTAAAGGTACGGGCGAAACTTCGTCAACGCCCAGATTATGGCCAAACACTCCTTCTCTGTCACGGAGTAATTCAATTCAGCCTTCTTGAGAGCGCGACTTGCATAGGCGACTACGTATTCAGCTTGGGTGCCTTTCCGTTGTGCCAAAACTGCACCAAGACCGATGCCACTTGCATCGGTGTGAATTTCCGTGGCCGCAGCAGGGTCGCAGTGACGAAGAATAGGTGGTGAGGTCAGCAGGCGGCGGAGCTGGCGAAATGCGTCGTCACATGCAGGTGACCATGCAGATATGCCTTTGCTGTTGGAAAGCAGGCTCGTGAGAGGTGCGATGATGGACGCGAAGTTGCGCACGAAGCGACGAAAGGAGCAGAGACCGACGAAACTTCTTAAAGCTTTCAGAGATGTGGGCAACGGAAAGTCAGCGACAGCTCGAAGCTTATCGGGATCCGGAAGAACACCATCTCTGGTGATGACATGTCCCAAGATGGTTAGTATTCGTGCTGCGAAGTGGCACTTCTTGGAGTTAAGTTGTAGGCCTGCGGAAGTTAGACACGTCAAAATCTCGTGGAGGCGAGCAAGATGTGTCGGGAAATCAGATGAAAAGACTACGATGTCGTCCAGGTAACATAAGCAGGTTTTCCACTTGTGGGCACGCAAGATGGTGTCGATCATGCGCTCAAATGTGGCAGGCGCGTTGCAGAGCCCAAATGGCATGACCTTGAACTCATATAGGCCATCCGGCGTTACAAAGGCTGTTTTAGGGCGATCACATTCAGCCATTGGCACCTGCCAATACCCACAACGCAGATCCAAAGATGTAAAGTACTCGGCGCCTTGTAAACAGTCAAGAGCATCGTCTATTCGTGGTAGCGGGTAGACATCTTTTTTCGTAATATTGTTTAAGCGACGATATTCCACGCAAAATCGTACGGTGCCATCTTTTTTCTTGACCAGAACCACAGGTGATGACCAAGCGCTTTGAGAAGGCTGTATGACTCCACGTTTAAGCATGTCATCTACTTGCTCCGTAATGACGCGGCGTTCTTCGGCGGAAACGCGGTAAGGACGCTGTCGCAGAGGCGAATGTGAGCCGGTGTCAATAGTATGAGCGATAGTCGTGGTGCGGCCCAAAGCAGGTTCTTGAAAGTCGAAAAAAGAACGAAACTTGTTTAGGAGAGCAACAAGTTGGCGGCGATGCGAGAGGGGAAGGTCTGCGTCAATAGCATTGTCGAAGGCTGACGAACTTGATTGCTCAGACGCATGAGTGATTGCAGCAATGTGACATGGCGTTTCGGCTGGAAGAATAATATCATCGATATGGTCGACAGGTTGCACATATCCTAACGTTTCACCACGAAGTAAGCCAATGGGGTAGTTGCAGTGGTTGGTGACCAGCATTACGGTTAAGCCAGACGCAATTGTAAGAACAGCAAATGGGAGAACGATGCCCTTGCGTTCAGTAAAAACCGGAGTTGGCGTAAACACCACCGTGCCGTCAGGTTGCGCCAGACATGAAAGGCTAATAGGGACCGAAGCTTCAGGAGGCAAGGTGATGTCGTCGTCAGCGATGACTTTGCAGAGCAGAGGAGAGCGGTCGGGTGGTGGAAATTCACATGTTGGCACAAGGGACACTTCGGCACGGGAACAATCGATGATAGCTTCATGACGTGATAAGAAATCCCAACCCAGGATAAGGTCATGAGAGCAAGATGGTAGAACAAAAAACTGTACGACGTACAAAACGTCTCGGATGACGACGCGCGCCGTACACACAGCCGAGGGATGAATGCGTTGCGCGCTAGCCGTGGACAGCACCAAGCCACTGAGAGATGTGGTCACTTTCTTCAGTTTCCTACAAAAGTTTGCGTTCATCACAGAAACGGCGGCCCCGGTATCAATTAACGCTAATGTGGCGACTCCCTCAACATCGACATCAACAACATTTTGCGGCGAAAATGGAGGCCTTGGGAATCGCGCACAAGTTGCAGTTCTTGCCTCCGGAACTGCACTGATTAGTTTCCCTCCTCGAGAGGTGGTCGACGACGCATAGGCGATGGCGATCGGCGACGAGGTGATGGGAAACGAGCAGTCGATGGGTGGCGATCCGAGTCGGAGTGCCTCTGTTCATATGCAGACGTGGTGGTCTGCTGCGGTGCGTAGGTAGGAGCTCCGAAGTATGCGTGCGCAGGCGTGGGACGGCGGCGGCAGAAGCGTGCAATGTGGCCAGCGATGCCACACGCGAAGCAGATGGGACGATTGTCTCGGGTGCGCCACTCATTAGATGGACGGAAAAAGCGAGGTGGGGGCCTGTAGACTGGAGGCGAGGCCGGAGGAGGTGGAGCCGATAAGGCGACTGGATGTGGTGGGGGCCGCGCGACCACAGCTGCGTAGCTGAGAGGTGAAGGCGGCGCAGTTGGTGCGTAGCCAGCAGTTGAGAGATCAGATGGCACCGAAGTGCACGGGTAAGAGGCCGGAACTGTAGGGAGTGCATTGCAAATTTCAGTGCGTATGGCCTGCTGCATATTCGAAGGGGGGCTTGTCGTGGGCGCGTCACTATGCGGCAGCAGGGAAAGCTGTCGGGCGACTTCCTCCCTGATTAAGTCTTTAATCTGGTTCGACAGAGTTCCTTGGTGAACGTTGCCATTGGCGAGTGCGACGGCCGAGATCGAATCTGGTGATGGAACACTCTGTCGGGCGATGGAACGCTGACGACGCAATTCATCGAAGCTCTGGCACAGGCTTACGAGGACTGCCACCGTGGTCGGGCTCTTCGCCAGCAACATCTGGAATGCGCCATCCTCGATGCCTTTGAGAATATGTCGAATTTTCTCTTCTTCAGGCATGGATGAGTTAACACGCCTGCAGAGGTCGAGCACATCCTCAATATAGCTAGTAAAGGTCTCACCAGGTTGCTGGGCTCGGTGGCGCAGACGCTGGTCAGCGCGGAGCTTGCGGACCTCTGGTCGGCCAAACGCTTCGGTCACGAGGGTCTTGAAGGTGGACCAGCTGGCGATGGCGGTTTCGCGGTTGGTGAACCATAGCTTGGCGACGTCAGCCAAGTAAAAGATGACATAGGCAAGCTTGGAGTCGTTGTCCCATTTGTTGCTGGCACTCACGCGTTCGTACAAGGAGAGCCAGTCTTCGACGTCTTGCTCACCACTGCCGCTGAAGATTGGTGGGTCCCGCTGACGGGTAGCACCGGGGCAGGTCGACGGGGCAGCCGATGGTGCTGGCTGTGCTGGGATGGGCTGGTTGGCGACTGCGTCAGTCATGTTGTACGGTAGTCTTTCGGCCAACTTGCGAGAGCGGAGCTCCAGGTCTGCTTGGGGATCTCAGCAGTCTCCACCAAATGCGATGATGTTTATTAGAACAGAGGAGTTGCAACGAGGTCGCGACGGAAAATGGGCGAACAGCAAGTCTGGCAAAGGCGGCACAGGTTCTCGCGCAATCAGAGCACGGGCTTCTCGTTGTCTTCCGAAGGCGCATACGCGTTGGTGCGTATGCTCCACTACACTGGCTTTGCCTCGTAAAATGTGTGAAACGCTGGCAAACCCAGCCAGCATTTCTTGCGTATTTTTTTGTAAGAATGCTTGTACAATACGCTAGGCATTTTCTGCTAAGCAAAGAAATATGCAAAAAACTTGAAAAGTTTTTCTTCTGTCTTTTCAACACGATCAAATTGGACGAGAAAAGTACGTTCAAATTTAACTTTGTTTGAAAGAAAAGTATCACTGGATAAAAAAAAAATGCATCAGAAAGTAAACGATACATGGCATGAACCAACAGCAGCGAAAAAAAGCAGCAATAGGCTGATCTTCTGCCTAGGATTGAAAAAAAATACTTTTTAGCAATGTCCGATTTTTTTTTTGCTCACTGTACGTTTGCTCTGTCTTTTCCGTTTTTTGCGTCTTTTACACCACTTCAAAACTGCTCTTTTCTAAAATTTCGCATCCCATTCGAGTACACTCTGTAGCAAGCAACTTCTCAATATTTTGGCGTATCCGCTGTTTGAAAGGTGTCACTTTCTCGTGTTCAGTGGAGCCAAAACCTCCCTCAAGACGCGCAGTAACATTACGTTGCTTTAGAGAGTTTCACTTTTCAAAGGCGTAGCCTGCATGCGGCATATGGTTAAACAGAACACAATACAAACTATCGCAAGCTATACCTTCCGGCACGCAAGTTTATAAATCGGCTCTCCTAGTTCGCCTATTTATGGGAAAATGCATCACGTGTCCAAAGTGGCTTATCGAGCTGCTACACCCGGTTCCCCGGCGAAAAGGGCCACAACTGACGTCAACTTGAAGCAGCACGTCGCGACCGGCTGTTTTCCCAGCGGGAGATTTATCTAAGCCATTCAGCTCTATTTCTGCGAGCCAAATGCTCCGTAAAATTGCACTACGAAAGAGGGAACTATTGCGCAAAAATGTTTTTTATGTGTAAACAACCCAAAAATGGAGGGCCTGGAAAGCTTTTGAACCCCGGCTGCAATTCAGCGCCATCGTGTCATTGCGCCTGGCTCTTTTCCTCAAGAGATCGTTTCATTTCACGTTTTGCTAGGCTTTCAAACACGTAAATCAATCTTCACCTTGAAATTCAGCCTTCTCGTGTTACTGGAATGTCCGTCGCTGTCAACCTGTGTGGGGTGACGTCAAAACAAATGTTCATACACAGCCACTGTGTGCGGGGACGTTCAGTGGTTGTGTCATGTAGCGACAAGCAAAAATAGCTAAGCTCTTTCATATGTGTTGTATGCCAACAAACAATTTTCAGTCTTCTTGAGTTGATTTATTATGAATAAGGTTTTCAAACTGTAGCTCAATTGTTTTCTATTTGAGGGAGACGTTTTCTGTGCGAAAAACTGATACGAAGATTTGAGAGATGAAGGCTCAGTGTTAATCTATTTGATTTGCACCCCTTTACAAATTGCAACCAGAACCATTCATTTCGGAATGAATACAGTACATGGCACCACCTCGGGTTCAACAGTTCAAAAAAATAACGGCGATTTCAACCGGCATCCAATTCACTTCTTGCATATCATAACAGCAAGTGCCCAATAAAAAGCTAAGCTGTGCAGCAAGGCTTCCTTCCATAAAAGTGGTTGATTAAATCCTCTGAAACTTTCAAGATATTTATTGCAAGTATATTTTATTATTGTCCTTAGTTTATCTTGTTCGCGTTATTACCAGAGGAAAAGGGGGTGTGAAAAAGCTGGACAAAAACGTAGTACAACTGACGTTCTTATGCTTATGATTTAGTTCTCTCTCTCTCTCTCTCTCTCTCTCTCTCTTCGTGTGTGTGAGCGCACGCGCGTGCGTATGTGTGTGTGTGTGTGTGCGCTCACCTTTTTTAGATAGTGTAGTGCAGACCAACGGTATTACAAAAGTAACAAAAGCAACTGTACTTCTTTGTTTGTCCAGTAACAGAACTGTTTCATGGATCGGTCACTGTTTCGGCAGCTGCATTTCAGTTATTTGGATCTGAAAGATGTCAATTTCCGAAGCAATTATATCACTGCGCAAAAATAAAAAAATACGTAAGTAGCCTTATAAAATTCGTTTAAGTTTGCTACGTGTATTTCTTTACTTGTTTATTTCTAGTTTTTTGTAAGAATTTCTCTGTGTTTTTTTTTTTTTGTGAAGCAGAAGGCAGAGGAATAGAGTGGCCGAAGTGACAAAACTTCAAGCATGGCGGAACAAGCAAGTTATACCTTGGCAGTAGGAGCCGCTATTTCAAACGTGTATTTAGGTACGCTCAGTACACCACCAATATTGTACACCACAAAACTTGGCGGCATGTACACTGCTCTATTCTTATGTCTATAATGACGGAGCATCGTGAGTGGAACAACACGAGCGACATCTGCAGCTGAAAATACGCCACATCTTAGCCGCGCGGTGCTAGTTATAGGCCTGCGTTTCACAACTGATCTCCGTTTATCACCTCGGATGCAACAACCGCTTTGGCCGTCAAAAGCGCTCTCAACAATTTAGCAAAAAAAAAAAAAGAAAAAAAAGAAACCAGCAAAAAAACGAAGCAAGTCGTTCTTGCTGTTGTATGTCCACGTTACTAGATACTTTTTTCAGTTTGCAAACTGCGGCGCCGCGAGTGTCACCCAACGTGTCACCCTTCCCTGTACCGGTCAAAAAGCCGCAAGCGCGCCCCCTCTCGGCGGTGCCGTCTGACAACGGCACCGACGCTGTCAGCTTTGGCGTGATCTGCATGGTGCCGGGTGTTTTTTAATGTCTTCAACTCAGTCGTCGCTTTCCCTGTGAGCTACACAGCTCACATGTGTCATGTGACGGTTCTTGAATGTGAGAAAACATGCCTCGCTGCTTTGTGACTGGTTGCCGAAGTGGGTACGATTCGACGAAATCCGCGGCCGAAAAGAGACATTTTTTCAAACCTCCCGCTGACGAAGTGCGCCTTCAGAGATTTCAACAATAAATGAGAAAACAAGGAAAAGGTGGCTGTAGCAAACAAAAAAGCACGTCTCCTGTAACTCTGGCTCTTGCCTTTGAAGAAAAGTGGCTTCCAGTTTGTTTGTTTCAGTGTTCAGTAAATTGTGTTTAATTTGACTTTGTTCAGTGTTCAATAAATTGTGTTTAATTTGACTTTGTGTTCTCGTCATCTCGCGCATTTTATAGCTTTAAAAAGGCCAAATTTTTATTGAAGTAGTTCGGTATCTTTCTATGCTATGCACTTCAATTCAGGTGCACGTTAGAGAAACCCCAGGTGGTTAAAATTTCCAAAGCCCTTCACTACGACGTGCCTCATAATCATATCGTGGTTTTGGCCCGTAGAACCTTCGATATTATTGTACGATGAGCCACGCACTACAGCCATCTAATGACGCCGGATATGTTAAAGTGTAAAGCCCAGAACGACTTGTTCGTTCCAGATAACTGAATCGTATGATTCGCAATATTTTAGAAGAAAGATACCGAACTAGTTCAATAACAATTTGGCCTTTTTAAGGCTATAAAATGCGCGAGATGACGAGAACACAAAGTCAAATTAAACACAATTTATTGAACACTGAAATAAACAAACTGGAAGCCACTTTTCTTCAAAGGCAAGAGCCAGAGTTACAGGAGACGTGCTTTTTTGTTTGCTACAGCCACCTTTTCCTTGCTTTCTAATTTATGGTTGAAATCTCTGAAGGCACACCTCGTCAGCGGGAGGCTTGAAAAAATGTCTCTTTTCGGCCGCGGATTTCGTCGACTCGTACCCACTTCGGCAACCAGTCACAAAGCAGCGAGGCATGTTTTCTCACATTCAAGAACCGTCACACGACACATGTGAGCTGTGTAGCTCACAGGGAAAGCGATGACTGAGTTGAAGACATTAAAAAAACACCCGGCACCATGCAGATCACGCCAACGCTGACAGCGTCGGTGCCGTTGTCAGACGGCACCGCCGAGAGGGGGCGCGCTTGCGGCTTTTTGACCGGTACAGGGAAGGGTGACACGTTGGGTGACACTCGCGGTGCCGCAGTTTGCAAACTGAAAAAAGTATCTAGTAACGTTGGTTATATGTCACGAAGCGAGAATAACTTTAGAGTATATAAGGACCTATCCTGGCAATTTCTGCGGTCTTTTTTTTTCTTCAATTCTATAACGTTGACAGCGCTTCGACGGCCAGAGGAGCCATCGCAGCTACGGAGATGACGCAGGGTTGAAACTGCATGGCAGGCACATCACTGGGGCCACGCATGCTAAGATGTGGCGCATTTGCTACTGCAGATGTCACCCGTATTGTATCGGGCGCAACGCTCCGTCGTTAGAGACATGAAAGTTGAGCACTGTACACTTTATTCGACATGGCGATACAGCAACGGGAAAAACTGACAGATTAACTCAATACCTATTATTGAGCAGCATAGGTGCAAGCGTAGTTCTCAATCAAATAAATATAAAATAGGCGTTTCGTAGACGTGTGATGAATATCAATCAGGAAATTTCCGAGCAGTAATTCCTGAACATATGTCATTATAAGTAAATAAAATTAAGGATGGTGGTCTGTCCAGTTGAACAACATCGTGATCCATACCTTCTTCGTTCAATCAAGTAGAGCAAAGAGCAGAAACTTATTTTACTCGAGCCAGTGTGTGTCTATACGTGCAATGCGCACAATTCACCAGAAAGTTACGCGATGGCACACCAGCCTTTTTTCGTGGTTCACTGTATCAAGTGATGAAAAGTTTCTGGAAGGCACGTGCGGCGATCGTGGCAAGCCGTGGGCAGTAGCAGTCATGCAAATCTGGCTCATTTGCATATTATTCCTACGAGAGCTCATCCACTCTACTGAGCTTTCGTTTGCTCTCGGTATGCGCTCTTGGTCCACCGCAGTTCATTACGTATTCCATTCGAATTCGCGCCTTCCTCGAAGAGTCAACACAATTTTTTTTTGGTTCATTATCAGAAATATTGCGCTATTCTAAAGTGTGAGATAGCACGTAGACACGGTACAACAAACAACTTCTGTAGCGGAAGTACTCACTTCATATTTCTGTAGTCGCAGAGCCTATAGGTTAACTTGGCAACATTATCAAGGGAGTCCCGCAAAAAAAAAAAATTGCCTCAGTTCATCCCTAGCAAGATCATGCTGTGTTTCGTTGCTAAGAAAAGTCGGAGGCGTCTTGAGAACTAAGAAACTTTGTTGTGCCAAGTGTATGAACTGCTCAGTCCATCGACAAACTGTTTTGAATCGTAGGATGAGTACAGACAGTGTCATGCATGGTTGTATAACGCGTGTGTGCGTTCGGGCATGTTCGTATGTGTGCATGCGTGCGTGCCAGCGCACGTGTGTGTGTGTGTGTGAGTGTTGATTGATTTGTGGGGTTTAACGTCCCAAAACCACCCTATGATTATGAGAGACGCCGTAGTGGAGGGCTCCGGAAATTGCGACCACCTGGAGTTCTTTAACGTGAACCCAAATCTGAGCACACGGGCCTACAACATTTCTGCCTCCATCGGAAATGCAGCCGCAGCCGGGATATGAACCCGCGACCTGTAGTTCAGCAGCCGAGTACCTTAGCCACTAGACCACCGTGGCGGGGCTGTGTGTGTGTGTGTGTGCGTGCGTGCGTGCGTGCGTGCGTGCGTGTGAGTGTGTGTGTGTGTGTGTGTGTGTGTGTGTGTGTATGTGTGTGTGTGTGTGTGTGTGTGGGTGTGTGTGTGTGGGTTGGTCAGGCGAACTTACAAATAAGTGGAACACTTTCGCGACTACTTTAGCGAGATTATTATCGGAACTCCCATTTGTTCGTTTTTCAACTACTGTTTTATAGGCTGTCCAATGCATCAAATAGCACAAAAGAGTGCTTCTCGCATACCTTCAAAAACTTTATACGTCATCACCCAAAAGTCGGTAAACTAGGCTACAAGTACAAATGCGACTGGGTTGGCAAAGTGATATCCGCGAAGCACTAAACCAAGAAGCACAAAGCCGTACATGTGGGTAATCCTGTTCTAGCACAGACCTGTAGCTTTTGGAAAATATTTGGTATTATTGTAGAAATCTAGGGTGGTTAACAATGTACTCTCTGCGTGAAAGATACCTTGAAACGCGACACTTCCACGCATATTTCAAATACGGATATGGTCTATTCGTTGGGGAATTCACATGTACACATCCCGGAAAATTTCGACAGCCCTGCAAACTTCATCGTGATTTTCCTTCGTTTTAGAGCATCTGAACTCTCGAAAAGACTTTGTTTTCTCGACTTTGCGGTGAGTTAGACAATTAATGGCTTATCTTTCCCTCCCCGCTTTAGCGAATTTCACATTTAAACTACTATCCCGTTACGGTAACACGAAGTGCCACATCGCCTACACCAAATAACAAATACGCGCTATCACTGAGACTTCCCTAGAAAAAATTACTCTTCACAACGTAACGGAGGACAAATACTTCGTGGTTCCAAAAGCAACCTACAAGTTACTTTTTTTCTCTAAACAACCGGCTGCAATAAAACTCTACAAAGAATCTATTTCTTGAACTTCGTAGGCCAATCACAACAACGCACAAACATAAAAAACAAATGCATCTCAGCATTTTTTCAGACTGCCGCCTACAGAGCAAGGCACACTGTACATAAAGAAGCTCTTGGACACTTTTTCAAGTGGCCATAGACTGATTTCAGTATTGAAACTTATTGCTTGGGAATCGGCCATCGAAGAAATCTTGTGGATCCATCAAAAGCAAATTGCGAAAATTCGTCGCACGCTGAAATTGCTTCCTTTCTACTGTCGCTTCGACGAAAGTGCTGGAAACTAAGCAGGGACGAATGGCACAAAGAAAAAAAATGGTTCCAAATCTTCATGTTACACCGCAAATGTCATCGAACGATAGTCTTGCATCTGGAGATAGTGAACAAAACGTTTATTTGATGTTCTGCGCAAGAAAATTGGTGACTGGTATTGTGGAGGCGCTGCGTTAGAGTGCCTCGAGCGTGTAGCGGAGACGAATGAGCGCATCGAGGCCCATTAGATACAAGCGCCACCTGGCAGTTATCTTCGAAAACGAAGACGTGCAGCCCGCGGAGACAGATGCACGCCCGTCTCGGAGGTGATAAGGTGTAGAACGCAAAGCGATGGGCAGGTGCCACCACCGTGAAGTCAGAGCAAAGCGTTGAAAACACCTTTTTGAGCATCGTGTTGCACTGTCAGCGCAGCGCGATAAACGCTATATTCGTTAGAGTCACTTGCGTGGGCCTCTTCTAGTATTAAGACAGACATACAAAACATCGAAGCGTTGTTGTAGCGCCTCAGATATGCGCAATAATTGCTTTTCAATAGACAATCTTACATCTATAAACGCTATACCTGGAGCAATATTAGTGGGTGCTGCGGATGTGATTGTCCGTTTGGTGCCATTTGAGGTATCGTTAGGGTGGACAAACAGACAAAAGTACAGACAGAGAGACAGACAGACACACAAACAGACACAGACCAAATTTTTTCCGTCGAAGGTCCCGAAATCGTTTTTGAAAAAGTACGTCACCCTCGCCTCGTGACCATGACTACTCTTTTGTCTTTTTTGTTCTTCGAACGCGCGGCTTTTAAGTGCAATTGCGCGTGCACGCACGAACAGGTTGCGTCCGCCCATGGCGGTCACAGTAGTTCTCGTGCGCGCCATGCTTAAATCAGCCAATGGCGTGATACTGGCATGTGGCGCAGCGACTTTTGAGCATGTAACATTATTCATCGAGGGAAAAAACAACCAATTTTAGATGACTTTGAGAATTAGTTGTAAGTTGCGAGCTTGGTGCTGCGCTAATATATATGAATTGCGTTTTCTTTAGGAGCCTTACCTACCAATTTTCAGAACATGCTCAGAAAATGTTTCAGGGCCCCTTCAGGTAGAGTCGAAAACAAATCGGGTTTTATACCAAGCTCCTGCACCAAGCGTGGCTGCCTCAACTGTAATTATGTAAGATATAAAAGTTGAACGTCTTGCGCCAAATGGACATACGTAAACAATGATAAACTTCAAAGCGAATGCTCTATTTTTGACCGCTGCGAGTAAAAAAGACTACTTACAAAAATATGACTCTCTCTATAAGCATCACTCATTTTGTCAATATGTTTTGTCAAATTATATTTCTGATGTGTTGTAAGAGTGCGAAATGCGGTTCGACAATTTACTTTATAAAAGCTAACGGCATAATTTGTTGACTGTCAGCACGCGAAAAGTACGGAGCTCGCACTTCTTCCAAAGAGACCCCGTATTTTGTTGTCAATCAAGAAGACTACTGTGTTTTTTTTATGCTGTCTGTACAGGTAGAGTAGTAAACCCACTCATAACGCAATTATACATGTGTGACATTGATACCTACCGTACATGAAACTAAAATTTCGAAAGTAATTATCATGTGGCTGCTTCCGAGAACAAATACGATATAACAGAGCCCCTCAACCAGCCATGTTCTTCTTGAATCATTTTGGATATTATCTCACTGACGTATTCTCCGAATATTATGCGAAAGTGGTGACAAGAATATGTGAACCTTGTGACGCACAAATTTCTTCTTAATCTATAGGCTGCCTAAAAAGAAATCTTCTCATTAATGGAGATTGATGAACTGTTGGTCGCTCTCCAACTTGACCCACAAGTTTCTCAGTGTCACTTCTCTGCGTTCCTAAGAACGTCGTTCTCTCGTCCGATTCGCAGAAAAGTGAGCTGTTCAAGCATTTCCTGGGATACTTTCCTGGCAACACCAAGCGCAAGTGATCAAGTAATTTACTCCTTCTGCGGCCGTCGAAGCAATGCAATATCATAAAAGAACGTTCGGAGCCTGTAACAACCAAATCGCACTTCGAGGGACGAGTTTTCGGCGATCAATAACAGCGCGCGTCTCGCACGAACTGTTTTTTTTATGCGTGAGGTGACTCTCAAACGAATTAGCTCATACAGCTCGGCAGCGTAGTATCATTTTTTTTCTTTTCTTCGCATTCTACTCTCCTCATTATTTGTCTTCGTGGGCGCTTCCTAGACATTTTTCTATCGACACAATTTCAGCGGAACGTCTCGTTAGAGCGTTCCGGGTAAGCCAGCATAATGTTACCTTTTTCTTCGAATATCCAGACGCTTCCTCGAATCAGGCCATTTTCAGTGTGCAGTCGTGGTTGCGTGTGCTATCAAAAGTCTTTTACAGGCCCCGGTGAAGCCCTGACGTTTGATTGCAAGTGTTCTAATTTTGTTTCCGCACTTATTGAAGATATTTAGATTAAGATTCTCGGAAGTACACTTAGGAATTCTTTGGCACACGCATTTCTCACTTTTTTCTTTACGGCCGAGCTGTTATAGTCGAGGTTTATACGTACACTGTAGACAGAGCAGTATCACTATGAAGCACAGCTTCTCCTTCTCACATAAATTATAGTTAAGCCAAAATAACAATTTCCAAGCCTAATAAGGCCTTGTAAAGCTAGCTAACACTACATGGTTAGCAAAGCCTATTTAAAATTGAAGCAAAAGTTTATTAGGCCTAATCAGGTCAAGTTTAATCATTAGTGCGGTTAGTAAAGTCGGACTTCGCAAGTGTTACCTCAATGACATCATTATTACTAATTAGTGATAAATATTTATAGTATGATTTGCGGTAATTAACCAACCGGTAATCTTAACCTGAGTTGTCATTGGGTATGCAACATACTTGAGACGAAACCGATAAATATTTGTTAGCCTAATTAGGATGGTTAGGTTAGTTACCCTTATTACAATACTTAATTCACGGAATGATCTTGATGCAGTGCTGCTACGAAATGGCTAATTTATACCAGTCAGTACCATTCTATAAGCTTGTAGCCACAACTTGGTTCAGGAGAAAGATCATATAAAGACTTCGTGTGGCCGGGCGTAGGTGCACGTATTTATTGCAGTACTTATCATAACTTTGAGGAGGCTATAGAGGATGCCACGCAGAGGACGCCACGCATGATAATCACATACGCTGCCGTGCACGTACGAATAGGTTCTGTTTTTTCGCCCCGCCGCGGTGGTCTAGTGGCTAAGGTACTCGGCTGCTGACCCGCAGGTCGCGGGTTCAAATCCCGGCTGCGGTGGCTGCATTTCCGATGGAGGCGGAAATGTCGAGGCCCGTGTGCTCCGATTTGGGTGCACGTTAAAGAACCCCAGTTGGTCAAAATTTCCGGAGCCCTCCACTACGGCGTCTTTCATAATCTTATGGTGGTTTTGGGACGTTAAACCCCACAAATAAATAGGTTCTGTTTGTGGTGCGGCAAAAGACGTGGCAGTCACGTGCGAGACTCGGCACGCACGCCACGCAGTTTGTCAAAACTGCGCATCATAGCGTTCGACATTCAGCGTGCGAATGTTGGAGGCCTTAGTGCTGCTTCGTGTGGTTTCGCATACAGATTCCAGATGATGGTAGAGTTTGTTGCTGTTGTTGTTGTTGTTGTTTTCTCCAGCACATTCACGCATGCGCTCAGGGAACGTGCGTACACGTGTCTGCACGTTAATGCAAGCCTTGGAATCTCAATCAGATGTCCTGTGAAAAGCGGACGAGTACAGAAATAGGAAGCGGTCTGTTTTTATTAAAACACCTAGGTCTTATACAGCGTCAAGCAGGTATTATTCGCACGGGAGAATCCTATCGGCCTACAGGACGGGAACAGCCCCTAATTTTTCCGGAACACATTTCTCGTACCTGCACGATGAGAGAACAACAACAAAAAGAGAGGCCAATGTTATTGAAAGTTTGGGACCCTCATTCATCGCGTGCAAAGTGCCACTTTACTCACCATTGCCATGGTATTTTGGTGCCACGCGAAAAACCATACTGAGATATGAATGGTGCTACAATATATAGCTGCTAAGGGTCACACCACATCTGCTTCATTCATCACACTCGTCTACACGTTCCATACATTGGCGAGTGCAAACATAATCATTGGAGAAAGCGTTAGGAGGATAAAAACATGAAGGATAGTAAAGTACAGAAAGAAAGAGAAAGAGAGAAATCTAGAGATGAGAAGAAAAAAAACAGAAACAGAGAGAATGAGATAAAGAGCATGAAATAGGGAGAGGTGGGAAAAACAGAAATAAACGAAGACAAAGAATACAGGAAAAATACGAAGAAAAAAGAAAGAAAAATTAAAACAAAAAACAGAAAACACCATGCGAATTTCACCTATTTATTTGACAACGCGTAAGGTAAAGTTTTCGCATGTTCAGAAAAATAAAAAAAATGGCAACATATCCACGGAGTGAATGATGGAGAGTGGGGCGAAGCATTTGTCCGTCCATTCGTTCTTGCTTCCGGCCGTCCATGCGTCCGTTTGTGTGACCGTTCATGCGTCCATCCGCCCTAGCGGGCGTGCGTCTGATCGTGCATCCGTCCCTGCATTCATCCATGCATCCGCCTCTGCGTCCGTTCATGTGTCCATCCATGCATCTGTCTGTGTGTCCGTTCGTCCATCTATTCAACACTTCAAGTGGCACTATCTCGCATCTTTTCATCATATATTACCCATATAGAAGCACCGTCATACAGCGGACATTTCAAGGACAAACCGAGAGGTGGTACACGCACACTTTCTAACGGCTTGCGCTTCGGGTCTACTTCCCATCATAGAGTTTCTTGATATACACTAGAGCAAACTCTGGCGCTAGTGTACATTATGAACTCAAGGTGGTTAAATGTGGGAAACATAGAGTTTTTCAAAATTAATTAGAGAGCACTTTGGCGCTGCGATCCTTCAGCGACCATGGGAATGATGGGTAGTACACACACTTGCCTAGTCTTCGTACTTGCGGGCGGCGAATCGTAATTGCGGCTTCATTTATTGCCGGTACGCCCACGCTTCAAAGCTGCAACGCACGGCGCTTCAGTGAGCATGGGAATAATAAGTAGTACACACATTTCTCTAAACTTCGTACTTCTGGCCTGCTTTTGGCTCCGTGTGTGTTCGAATGGCTTGAAGCTGTTTTCTCACGAAACAAAAATCAGCAAATGTTCAGCGATTGCGCTTCACCACCCTATTTTTTTCGAACTACCTTTCCAAATTGGGTAACAAAGTTCAAAAGGGTTGAATCGTTCTTTCAAAACAAAACCAAAACCCAGCAATAAATGAAGCCGCAATTACGATTCGCTGCCCGCAAGTACGAAGACTAGGCAAGTGTGTGTACTACCCATCATTCCCATGGTCGCTGAAGGATCGCAGCGCCAGAGTGCTCTCTAATTAATTTTGGAAAACTCTATGTTTCCCACCTTTAACCACCTCGAGTTCTTGGTATATACTAGATCACTGTATTCATGCCACTGTGGCCAAATGCTCGCTAAACCTTTCTAAAACCAAGGAGGTTACTCACAGTGAGTATAACGTAGCAACTTTTTCCTGTCAGATATTGGTCAATGTACATGCCAATGGCTGCTAATGGAGATTGCAGCATGCGCGTTATCTAAAAGCCGAATGCTCCTGTCTCTCATTCCCCATTAGCACCCATTGGCATGTACATTGATCACTATTTTTTATTGTTCAACAACGCAGGGAAGAAATCTCTCACCGGCACCACCTTGGAAGTCAAAATGCTATATTTGTTACACACTACAACGGCTACGAGAGACGAACAGGTGCCGCTATAAGGAGCTTCGCGCCTAAAATCACTCGCTCCACGAAAAAATCGTCTGCAGCCCACAGACTAGACACATCGTGCACTGCGTTTTGCTCTGGTTGGGCCGTGGCGTTCAATAATTCGAACAAGCCGCGTGTAGCGACCTTACCTCAAGTCTGGCGTCCAATAAATCGCGTTCTTCTGGCTGTCCCATCACTTTTTTTTTGGTTCCGCACTCATCTATAACCACAATAGTTTGTTTATTAATTATTGATAGAGGTTACTTCGCGAAATGAAGTTGTATGACTAAGCCCTAACGTGCATCCACATTAATTGGTATTATAACTGCCAAACACCAATTGACACTGCGCAAGCGTTCTTATATCTATGTAGAGTGAACAATAAACTACTTCTGTAAAGACACGTTTTGCTTTCGTGTTTTACTGATTACACGACGGAGGAATCAAACATGTTTGTTAGACAAAGACTTGCACCAAATGAGGGAGTGCGACCCTGTATGTGTGTGTGTCTGCGTGTGTGTGACTCTGTTGTGTGCGTCCTTGTGCTTTCCCTCCACGATTTCTCTTAGGAATTCAATATACCAGCTCTGAGTTTTACGTTTCACTGCGCTGTTCATTGCATGTCTACTGTCATTGTTCGCTTGTTAGGCATACGTACAGTTACATACACATTCGATCTCCTAATATGAAGACACGTATCCGCGTACGTATACGTCGATATAGGAACGATTTCGCTCTATCAAAGTATGCAAAACATATTTAGAGCAAAGAAAGCCCGAAATCTACATTGCCACGATTTTGCTCTATCAAAGTATGCAAAACATATTTAGTGCAAAGAAAGCCCGAAACTTACATTGCCGTCCACTGTTAGGGAGGGTAAACACGGCTAAGCGCGGCTGCACTCCGTGACACTCCAATATGCCGGTACGCCCACGCATCGAAGCATAGCGACGCATGCGCGCATGGACACACGCGAGATGCTTCACGTCGTTCGCTACATCGCTTGAGCGTGCCATTCCGTAGTAGCCAAGTGCCGGTCTCGCTTGTCTATACACTTTTTCACAGGAAGAAAAAAAACACCGCCATGATGGGCTGTGCGCGGGAGTACAAAGTCTAAGGACGCAGCGTTGTCAGTGCATTTTCGAGGGGACGCGCCCATTTGCACAGCCCAAGGAGGGCTATGGCGGCGCCCAGGGAGGCGTTTATGAAAAGGTGAATAGTACACCAAGAGCAGCACGCTCGTATGCGCCTGCGCCACTTTGACTAGATGCGGGGCCGCGCAGGCCGCACTGGTGGTCTGCAGAGTGTTGCCACGCTGGGCTGCGTTCACGCTAACAGTGGACGCCACTGTACTTGCACAAAAAAAATAACGCGTAGTCGTGGGCGAGCGCAGTGATGAGTTTGTACGTCGTTGCTTTAGAATAATAACAACGCGATATGAAATTTTCATATCTGTATAACATTCATGTTGTTTTGATTTGGTGGAGCGCATTGATTCGCAAGTGCGCCGGTACTCTACGAAAAGCTGCAAAATGTTTCCACGAATGAAACAACGAGCAAGTTCTATGACCTTTATGTTGATTATCTTTCGCGAAGGCAAAATCAATCACTGATAACTTGATGCAAATGGTCATTTTTCATTCGATGGAAGCGTGCCCCTAGATACAGTGAACAAAAGCGCAAGCGCTCACATTCATGCGCCTCTACTGTTTATATGAATTCGGAAATACCTAGACTACCACATTCAAGTTTTACCTCGACAAGAAAAGCCAGTGGTGGAATAAGACACACAGAGAGAATGCAGTCATCGTTTCGCAACAAGTATGCTGGGGCTGCCTCTGCGTTTGTTTTTTCGCGGATGCTAAAACATTGCTCGGTGCATCGATCGGCAGCATTATTATTCTCTCACACGTCTGAGGTCGGTTGCGCGCTTTCATTAGTGGGCTCCTTGTAAAACGAAAACACTTGTTTGTTCAGCTGCAAAGTATTTACATGAACATGAACAAAAAGCATGGACCAAGAAAAACTCACCATTACTACGTCGCAGTTACCTGCTTCTTGTAAGCAGACTTTATAAGACGCCACTTCAGTTGTTTTTGCTGCTGTAAAGTGGATCGGTGCCTTGCTCGGGCTTTAGAAAGCCCAGCGAGTTTGCTCTTTCGGAGAGGCGTGCGTGTGCGGCAGTGGGTTGTACAAGTTCCAGATCTTATAGACTTTTATAATTGCGTTCATCTCTGCCCTGAGTGAAACCACATGGTGCGTGGTTTCGCAAACGAGCACGCAGAGGAACTAGCGCATCTATCAAAGTGCAAGAACCCTGTGCCGAACCATTTGGAGCAAAACTTTCTTAGGCGTAATCATTCGAATAAAAAAACGGAATACGTATAAAAGCCATATCATCAGGTAATTGCAAGAACAAAGTATGACTCCATATGATTTGAAAAAAAAAATAATAGGAGGACCCTCAAACTTCACCTTTAAGAATTGAGCTTCATATCCCTTTCGTATAGTGCGTGCTTGAACCACTTATTCTATTCATTGTATAATGTTACTCGAGAAGTTTAAATTGCCCACTACTACAATGTAATCGATAAATTAGAAAGTAGCTTGTTTCAGTGTAGCTTTCGCACACGGCCGCAATCTTTGCAATGGGTATTACGCTTTCAACGATAAGCAGTTTGAACCAGGGTCCCCGGGTGACAGCCAAGTATTCTACCGCTGAGTAATCATGAGCAATTACGCACGTGAAATGTTTTCGAACTTGCTATCCATCCTCACATGGTCTTAAGAGAATTTCATTTCATTTCATTTCATTTTATTACCTTAAAGACCCCATTGAAGGGGTATTACATAAGGGGAATATGCGCGTGTGGGCCTTTTTATGGAATTTTTTTTACGGAGAGGAGGATCTCCTTTTTGGGCTGTTGCAGGAGAGTACAAAAGCCGACGTCACAGCCTCGACAGTGCATTTTTGGAGGGGTCACACGCACTAACAACAGCCCAGAGAGGGCTATGGCAGCGCCCAGGGAACCTTGAGTGAAAAGGCCTATATAATGGGAGGCCGGCTTCAAACCACGAAGTCGTTACGACAAGACATTTTCTGACGCCCGATGGCAATGTATGCTCGCACCACGCAATTTTAATGCAATGTTGTATGTTGTATTGTTATAAGCCTGTGTAAAGTATACGTGTTTTTGTAAAGCAAGCGTTACTGTGACTGCTTTTCGAAGCAAAAGCATTTATTTTCAATGTCTTTCCAAGCATACGCGTGACTGTGTGGTTGAATGCCTGCTTTCTACGCAAACAACCTAGATGCAATCTTAACTCGGACTCGAACATTTTTTATAATTCAATTCATGTGCGTCTTTATCCATATTTCGGAAACGGACGAAATAATGATTTTTCGTTCGCCACCAACTGCGCTAACACCTTGTGCAAAATTTCTATAAAATGAGCTCTTTAACGCTATCCAGTTTTTGTATACAACAGCCTGTGGCCTGAATAGTTAACAACCTGGTATAACGCTCACTTCACTCTTCACTGTACCGATCTGTGGGGGCGTACTGGGCGTAAAGCACTAGGTAAACTTTCCAGCGCCCATGAAGTATACACCTCTCTATCTTCAAAGATGGTATTTTTTCTTAAGAGACATAAACGCAGGAACTATCTTATGTATTTCTTGACTTCGTCTGAACGGTTCAGCCTCCTGGGCAAACTTTAAGCTCTTGCTGAACGCCCAGCTATCTTGAAATGGTGTCGGCGTTCGTACTTGTAAACATAGTCGATCAAAAAGCAATTATTAAGCATATTTGAGGTGCACCATCAATACATAGGTATTAGGAGGTGTGTTCCTTTACTAGAAAATACATAGATGCGCAATTATAAAGGCCCTAGTGTTTCTTAGGTGGCACTCCAAGTGTGACGCTATGATGCCGGCAGAAAACTATCGTCTTTCGGCGACATTTGCAGCGAAGTGCGCAGATTCACGGCAATTTTTCTCCCTGAACTTATATTACGTTTGTTGGAGAGACAAGTTGACGGAAAAGTGAAAACGGGGGAAAAGGGGGGGGGGGTGTTTTTGATGTGTTACTAGTGCTGCTGACGTCAAGCGAGTTTCTCATGGTAATTGTATAGCCGGAAGTATACCGAATGGTGATCACTTGTTGCGTAGACAATACCTCTCCACTGATGCTTTCATTCACAGTCATCAATTTGCATTTTATTGATGGAGCAAATAACAGCGTAGCTTGATTAGTGCGTTACAATTAACTTGAAAGGTCATTACGACCCGTCTATCTCTTCCGTTCGAAACTGTACGAGCATCCCGTTCATCCTGATTGGGATGTACACCACACTAGATCAGTGGTCAGTGGTCAGTTGCTGGAGCGAAGTACGCATGTTCGGTGCCGAACGCAGCGGTCGTATTTCGGTGGAGGTGAAATTGTAGCGGCCATTGTACCGTGCGATGTCTGTGCATCCTAAAGAACACCAGATCCTCAATATATCCGGAGTCCTTCTGTATAGCATCTTTGTTAGCCATATCGGGGTTACCACACGTAAAACGCCAAGTGTTGTTTGTATAATTTTTGTCTGGAAAGGTATTGGGGGGTGGGCGTGCCCTAGGCCAGTGATGCGGGATGAGTAATCACTCATTAAAGGCATAAAAGTGCTTCTCGCAAAGCGTCATTTTTTGCATAACGTTGTAGTGATAAAGGTGGCACATCTCAACAAACAACCGTTTCTATACCCTAACTGACGGGTGCAATTGAATGAACATAGGTTTCATGGGTTGTATAGAATGCTTCCAGCAATACGGTAGCTCTGTTCCGAACGGCGCATATTCAGAAAAACACAGCGTGGTAACTCGTAGATTTAGGCCATAAAGCGTTGCACTATATTGCTTCAAAGACGGGCTTTGACGAATATTCGAGAACTTCAAATACTCCGACGATTATAGGAGTATCATAATTCGCTTCGACTTGAATACAAGCTTATAGTAAACTTCATTGCACTCTAAGTGATCGTGTAAGTGTATATTGGTCAATATATAAACTTCTTGTAAATGAGGTCTCACTGTTGTGTAGAAGTATTATACCGTGAATACACTTATAAAAATAATAGTGTGCTCTGCCGTGAATCCGCACCGCAAGGCAAATTAAAGTGTTAACCTCAGAGAGAGGGATAATTTCTAAAAGTTTAAAAGCTTATTGTACCAACTTGTAGGCTCCAAGGCTTATTGTACCAACTTGTATGCTCCAAGTATCGCAAAAAATAAAACTAGACCGATTTCGCAGGTGATCACTAGAATTCTGAAGAGTGTCGAATGCTGCTACTGTTCGAAGTTGCTTTCATTTTTTTTTCGAACAAGAGAAATGATATTTGCACCTGCCCTGTTTCAATTAAAACTTTAGTATGAATGTTTGCTTGGTCTCCACAAATATGAGTTTAAAAATACTTGATTTATACCACCTGAATTCAATTCGAAATTATTCGCGCAAACAACTATTCGCTTTTAGGTCACAATGAAACAAAAATTTATGGATTTTACAAAGGCTAATCCAGGAGCATATTTTTCTTCGAGATTGCATGTATATAATACTAACATAAGCATTTTAACAAATTTTCCAACTCGGTCACTATTAAATTGCCTGCCTCATCAGCCATTGTTAGCGTTCCATTTCTATTGCGTCTTTCCACGAAATTTTCATAAAAGCAGTAAGAGGCACGATCAGTAATTTTTTTTCTCTCCCGAGAGTCACGTACACAGAAATCTTAATTTTCATAGATGCTGGGATCTTAAGAGAGAACCAATTATTAAAATCAGTACTGTGCATAACCGGCCCTTAAAATTTTCTACGATAAAAGTCGCACAGCGAATTGCACGCAGGTGAATATGAAAATTGAGCCCATAAAACCGCTGGTATAACTTAAACGCGAAAGATCAAATAAAAAAAAATTGGCACGAAATTGCTCGCACCATAAACGGGGCACAGAACAAGTGATTTAGGGAGCAGAAGCATGTACCTACATGCATGATCCTGCTTCGCTAGAACACTGTGACGGATTCGAATGGCTCCCTTGAGTGCTCGAACACTTTTCGCGAAACCATCTTCATTTAGGTGGTCCTCAGGGGCATGCCCCTCATTATGGACCATTCGCGGCAGCGCATATGTCTTTGTACCCTAACAAGGCCTTCTAGTACCTGCACCGTGATTTTTTGGGGCACGATACGCACCAGCTGTTGTGCATCTTCGGAGAGGCAAGCGGCGCGCGAGTGAGGATTTATGCCTGGCATTCCGTTCGCAATTACCATTAACGGGCGTCCTGGGGGAAACCGCATGCTTCGCCATGAAATATGTGATCACCTCGTGGAGATGAAACGCGGAGCTACGTGCAGGGTACCCATGGGGGTCTGGACCCATTCGGGCCATGCTTCTCTCATTTACGAGGTGCAGAGGAAAGTGACGAGCCTATTAAGCAACGCTATCCCCATGTTATCTAAAAGGGTTTACATAACTCACAAGCTGTTCCGTCCAAAGAGAACCTGGCAAGAAACCCGAAATGTACCGTGCCTGACCTTGACATAGAAGTGCCTTGCATGTTTTTCTCCTTTAGGACTTTTGATCACCAAGCAGTGCACGAGTTGCTATGTTCGTCGAAAATCTAAAAAGATTTTTCTCACTCCCATCAATTTTTTTCTTTCTTATTCGGTGTTATATCTTGCTTGATAATAGAAAAAGAAAAGACGGCGTCTCGCACATAGATCTCGGATAGGAGCCCCAAGCAGTGAAGGGTCTCAAAAATGCTACCACAATATAAAGCCCACATAAAACAGTCACTGAGGACGTACAACTGACTTGAACAGTCAGCACAGGGGTAACATATTGGTTACATTACAATGAAGGCCGTGGTAAAAGGAACATTCGAAAAGTACATTTGAAGACTATAAAAGAGTGTCCCACATGGAAGCTTAAGCATAGCATGCTTGGTTACCAAATCTCACCCCGCTATTTCCAACATGCGTCCAAACACCTCTACAAGAAGATTACAATTTGGCTCTTCTGTAGCCAAAGTCAATTTGTTTTTATCAAGAATGTATATAACCATTGAATAAAAATAATTATAATTGATTCCATGGTCATACGGGAATCGGCATACTATAAAAGTGAAGCGTATCATCAAAGGAGTAGCTTTTTTTTCTTACATAAAGGAGCTTGAACAATGCTTGTTTTTAATTGGCATTAAATTGTCAGCATTATGGTGTTGGCATTACGTTGCCATTTGACGATGACACCCCCATGTTAGCGCCTAAAGGTACATCCTCATACTGAATACAAATGCCCATAATTATATTCATTCTTTATGGGAGATTATGTATTTAACGTACACGTGGACACCGTATATGCTGAATCCCGCGCAAAGATGACATCAGAAAGCAAATAATACACCCTTGTACTACGTACGCACTCACTCAGAGCTTTGTCCATATGACGAGAGAAATGCCACAATGGGCGCTCCACCGGTTATTTGGATAACTTACACCTGGGCTCATGCATATCTTACACAAGGTCATGATTTAGGCACCATTCAATGAAACTGTTTCTTTCGGTTTTTATTTTTCACCTGTTCGTGCGTATCTTCTTGACCTCGAATGCACGAAGAAAATAACGCCAGTGAAGTTTCGATGGACCCCGGTATGAAATATTTTTGTGTTAAAAAGCAGACGAAACATGTTACCCAATATAATGCACTTTCGCACTGAAATATACATGTATAATAGCGTTGTGGTTGACCCTCTAGATAATACACGCAATCTAGAGCGTTAAAACAATCTTGGTATGTCGCCCTGAGCAGACATCACGGGTGGAGGTGACGAAGGTGGTGCTCAACGTCCTGAAGGCAACAGACTTGCACCAGCGATTACAAGCTTAATCTCTTATGACACAATGATAGTCTTAAACTCAGCTTATATGTTTAATGAAATAAAAAACACTGTTAGTACTTATATCGAGCTTTGATATTCAAGAGATACTCCCTATGATCTACGATTTGCTCGTTTTCGATTGCCTTTATTCATAACAACATAGGGTAAGCAAACAATCATATCAAATAACTTATCTACTCCACGAAAATAGCTATGTCCGTGAACTTTTGGAAGAACTTTACACTAAAAACAGTGTGAAGAAAAAGTGAAGATGTACTTCTTACTTGTAAGAAGCCATAATTGTAATATTTATTATAAATATTTCTTTGTTGTCATTCGTTGCTTTTGTATATTTGCTGAAAGTTGCTCAGTTTTTTTCTTCTCAAATGTATTTTTTTTCATGGTACCTAGTATTTCTGTCAGAATTCCTCATTGTTATTGTTCCAGATATATATATATATATATATATATATATATATATATATATATATATATATATATGAGATCTAACAGACAGTAATGCCAAGGAATGTACAGGGGAAGTTATTAGAACCAACGAAATGTAAATAAGAAGAAAAGAAAGTGAATGAAAAAATAACCAGCCGTGAGCAGGTTTCCACTATTTTTTCATCCACTTTTCTTTCTTCTTATTTACATTCCATTGGTTCTGATAACTTCCCCTGTACATTCCTTGGCATTGCTGTCTGTTAGATCTCATTAATATTGTGTTAAAACACGGAAAAACGAGCCCTTAGGTATACGCTTCTTTTCCTTATTTCATATATATATATATATATATATATATATATATATATATATATATTGATACCAGATGTGTAATTTAGGTATGTGCACCTGTGTAGCGGGGAACATGGGGCATGGGGATGGCAGCAGAAGAAGACGTTCGGTTGGTGGCAAGAGCTTGCTGCTGCGCGTTCACTGTACTGTAGAGTCGACCGTTACGTCGGCTCTGAATAAACCCCTCTCGTAGACGTGAAAGAGTGGTGGAGGTGCCGGGTACGGCACGTCGACGTACTACGGAGCCACAGCTGTTCAGAGTTCGCCGTCGGGAGCCGTCGTCTTGCCGGTCTGCCGCCGACAACAGTCGTCATGGCCCAGAGCGAAGGTCCGGAATCAACCGCCTCGACTTCGCGCAGGTCTATACCCTTGGTACACCTAGGCATCACTACATATGGAACCCCGCCCGTTCGCGGGAATGGCAGGAGAAGATGTGGACGCGTGGCTAACACACTACAAAAAGGTTAGCCGGTACAACCACTGGAACTCTATCGATCAGCTGGAAAACGTCGCGCTGTTTCTCACGGACACTGCCCTGATGTGGTATGAAAACCACGAAGAGTCCTTGACAACATGGGCTCTTTTTGCTCAAGAATTGAAGAAGTGTTTTGGTGACTCCGACTCAAAAAAGAAAAGCGCGGAGCGGACTCTTGCTGGAAGAGCCCAGACTCTTGGAGAAACCTGCACTGCTTATATAGAGGACGTTCTTAAGCTTTGCAAGATTATAAACCCGCAGATGTCTCAAGAAGACTGGGTCGGACACTTCTTGAAAGGCATAGCGGAAGACGTTTACAATTTTCTGATAGGCAGGGATCACCTGACCTCTGCCTCCGACGTCCAGCATCACTGCCGCACGTTCGAAAAATTGAAGACTCGTCGCATCTCCCCGAAATTTGGTAGTCTGGCAAACGTGACAATGGTCACCAGCGTCGACGTGAGCCCGCCCACCAACCTTGCCGCTACTACTCGGGCAATTGTGCATGGAGAGCTGCAGCGACAAGGTAGTAGGGTTGACGAAACCAGTCTTCATCGACCTACCAATCCACCCTACTACACGGTGGCGCCATTAGCTCCTTTGCCACCATCGGTATGTGTGGCAGAAATCAGATAAACTGGAAATCTGCGGCCACGTCGTGACTCATTCGCGGCCGACCAGCGATATGGCCAACGCCTTCGTCACGGTCCCGCAACACAGAGGTGGGCAGCCCCCGCTCAGAAAGATCGTCACCGACCCTTCACAGCTGAGTGGTCTCAACATTGGTTCGGCGAGCGTCCTCTACCTGTCTGCTACAACTGTGGCTTCAAAGGACACATTGCCAGGTATTGCAACAACCGACAGCCGCCGAGGTACGACCAATCACCGAGATATAACCGTTCTGGCGTTACCCAGCACACTACTCTGTTACGTCTACGAGAGGGGTTTAATCAGAGCCGGCGTAACGGTCGACTCGACGGTATACTGCAGTGAACGCGCAGCAGCGAGCTCTTGCCACCAACCGAACGTCCTCTTCTTTCCCCCATGTTCCCCGCTACACAGGTGCACATACCTAAAAACTTGTGGTAACAATATATATATATATATATATATATATATATATATATATATATATATATATATATATATATATATATATATATTCAAACGGGGTGTTGAACCAGCAGGAGTTCACTCGGCGAACAAAAGCTTTATTCAGCGCAAGGGCTAACTGAACGCAAGCCAGCGATCACAGCAAGTCTTCTTCCTTTTCTATATTCGAGCTCTATGCTTACTGCCCTCGTTACAATCACCCCCGGGCGATGAGGGAGCCATCCTGGCGACCTAAGGACAAGTGTACACAGAAGGGTCATGGTATGGCTTGAGCCGAGAGATGTGTACAATTTCTTGTCCCCGACGGCGCTTGTCCGGAGATGCATCCAGCGGCTCGACCGGTAGTTGACAGGGGATGTTTGGCGTACAACTCGATAAGGGCCATGGTACCTGGACGAAAGCTTGTGGGAGAGTCCTGGAGGAGTAGAAGGAATCCATAACCACACCAGTGAGTTCGGAGCATAGCTCATAGGCGTGGTTGACGCGTCGTGGCGATGTTTTTGGCGCGTCTGGTCATGTGACGTGAACGCACGAGCAAGCTTCCGACATTCTTCAGCGTGTGCTGCTGCTCGAGAAATGGTAGTCATCTCTGAAGGGTGCAGTCGATAAGAAAGAATAGTATCCATTGTTGATGATGGCTCGCATCCATAAAGAAGAAAGAAAGGCGAAAATCCAGTGGTGCTTTGTGTTGCAGTGTAGTAAGCATATGTCACAAAAGACAGTATGCTATCCCAATTTGACTGGTCGGATGGAGCGTACTTGGCGAGCATATCCCCAAGTGTACGATCAAAACGCTCTGTCATCCCATTAGTTTGCGGATGATAGGCTGTGGTACTGCGGTGTATGATGCGACACTCGGTCAACAACGGTTTGATGGCATCGGAGAGAAAAACGCGGCCGCGGTCGCTTAGTAACTCTCGAGGTGCTCCATGCCTTAAAACCAGGTTTTGCAAAATAAAACATGCAACGTCTTTTGCGGTAGCAGAAGGTAACGCAGCTGTTTCAGCGTACCGCGTTAGGTGGTCGATAGCGACAATGACCCAGCGGTTGCTACTCGAAGTATAGGGAAGCGGACCATAAAGGTCGATTCCGACACGATCGAAAGCTCGTGCTGGACATGGTAACGGCTGCAAGGGGCCTGTGGCATGCTGAGTGGGCATTTTGCGTCGCTGGCACGTAAGGCAAAACCTTACGTAACGGCGAATGAAACGGTACATACCGCACCAGTATTTCCGCAGCTGCAAGCGAGTGTATGTTTTTAAAACACCAGCATGGCCACATTGCGGATCATCGTGGAACGTGGCACAGATGTCAGAACGCAGATGTCGGGGAATGACGAGCAACCACTTACGACCCATCGAACTGTAGTTTCGGCGGTAAAGCAGGTTATCCCGAATAGCGAAGTGTTCTGCTTGACGGCGAAGCGTCCTGAAAACTGGAGCGGGCGTCCGGTTTGAGAGCAAGTCCAAAAGAGAAGAAATCCAAGCATCTTTGCGTTGCTCGGAAGGCATGTCCGAAATGCTGATGGCCAAGGCAGCACTGGTGGAGATATGCGAGCCGACAGGCTCTGAAGCCAATGGCGAACGTGACAGGGCATCTGCGTCGGAATGCTTACGGCCAGAACGGTTGACAACACGGGTATCGAACTCCTGTAACCGCAATGCCCAACGAGCGAGCCGACCATTAGGATATTTTAGTGAAGATAACCAGCAAAGCGCATGGTGGTCTGGTACAATATCAAACGGACGTCCATATAAATAAGGCCGAAATTTTCCGATTGCCCAAACAATGGCAAGGCACTCCTTTTCAGTTACACTGTAATTCTTCTCGGCTTTACTGAGGGTGCGGCTGGCATAGGCAACGACGTACACATCAAAGCCATCCTTGCGTTGGCCAGTATGGCCCCTAGCCCGACACCACTAGCGTCTGTATGAAGCTCCGTTGGAGCAGACGGATCAAAATGTCGGAGTATGGGAGGCGTGGTGAGGAGCCGTCGGAGTTCCTGAAATGCATCATCACACGCCTGCGACCACGCTGAAAAATCAGAACTTCCGGCAAGAAGATTGGTCAAGGGGGCGATAATGGAGGCGAAATTGCGGACGTAGCGCCGGAAGTAAGAACATAGGCCGATGAAGCTTCGAAGCTCTTTGATGGTGGTTGGCTTTGGGAACGCCGCGACTGCATTAAGTTTCGTAGGGTCCGGGAGAATGCCGTCCTTAGAAACTACATGGCCGAGAATTACAAGCTTGCGAGCGCCGTAGTGGCATTTCTTCAAGTTAAGTTGAAGTCTTGCCGTGGAAAGGCACGTAAGAACTTGCTCGAGGCGGCTGAGGTGGGTCGCAAAGTCGCTTGAAAATACCACAATGTCGTCCAAATAACAGAGGCACGTTTTCTATTTCAGACCTCGCAAAATGGTATCCATAATCCTTTCGAAAGTGGCAGGCGCATTGCAGAGGCCAAAGGGCATAACGGTGAATTCATATAGTCCATTTGGTGTTACAAAGGCTGTCTTCGGGTGGTCACCCTCTGCCATGGGCACCTGCCAGTAGCCGGAGCGTAAATATAACGAAGAAAAGAACTCTGCACCTTGTAGACAGTCCAGAGCATCATCGATGAGCGGCAGAGGGTATACGTCTTTGCGCGTTATCATGTTGAGTCGGTGGTAGTCAACGCAGAACCGGATGGATCCGTCTTTTTTCTTGACGAGAACAACCGGTGAAGCCCAGGGACTGTTTGAGGGCTCGATGATGCCACGTTTCAACATGCCGTCCACTTGTTCGTTGATGACATGACGTTCAGCAGATCACACACGGTACGGACGCTGTCTTAGCGGGGCTTTTTGACCAGTGTCAATACGGTGAACGACCGCAGAGGTTCGGCCTAAGCCTGACTGGTCACGATTGAATGAAGAGCGAAAGCGGAGAAGAAGATTTATAATCTCTTCGCGCTGAGTTGGTGCGAGCTCAGAGTCGATGGCATCCGAGAATATGTCGAGAACATCATTAGGCGTGTTGGTAGAGGTGACAGCACAAATTGGGAGCGAAACCGTAGAATCGGGTATAGTAGCCGGAAGAATGCACTCGTAAAGTTCGTAGCTTCCCAGGCATTCTCCACGTAGTAGGGATGACGGGCTGTCCGAGGGATCGCACACATAAATGGCAGCGTGAGCGTTGCAAAAAACGACGACAGCAAACGGAAGCATGATATTTCGACGGCACGCAGACGGGACCGATGGCATAAACAACACAGGCGATTTTGGGGGGGAGGCACACGACACCGAGACAACAGCAGCTGAGAAAGGTGCAATGTCAACGTCAGAAGCAGCAAACACTCTACACGAAGCGCCATCGTCGGGGTCATAGCACGGCACAGATAATGCGAGTTCGGAACGAGCACAGTCGACCAAAGCAGAATTTGACGAAAGAAAACCGCATCCAAGGATAACGTCATGCGAAGAACGGAATAAAACTACAAATGAGACGACGTACATCACACCTTGAATGACGACTCGTGCAGTGCACAAAGCTGAAGGCTGAATATGATGGGACGTAGCTGTCTGCAAAGATAGGTCGTTAAGTTGCGTGGTCACTTTCTTCAAGTTTCGGCACAGTTTTTCGCTAATTACAGATACGGCAGCTCCAGTGTCAACAAGTCCGTGCACCTTAATGCCATCAATATAGAGTTCGATTTCGTTCGGGGGACAGCAGTTAGGTCTTGAAATTTTCGCTGCCACAACAGTTCTTGCCTCCGGAACTGCGCCCGTCAGTTTTCCCCTCGCGGTGGGCTGTTGCGACGTAACATTGGAGAAATAGATCTGCGACGAGGAGAAGGCGAACGGCTTGAGCCGGATGGGCGGCAACCGGTACGTACGTCTAGAGGTGGATCGGCAGGAACGGGATATCGCGGCTGAGTGGGCATGTAGTGTGAAGCCCCTGCAATGTCATGAGAAGGGAAGCTGCGATGGCGGCAGTGACGAGCTATGTGGCCTGGGATGCCACATGAAAAACATATTGGCCGATTATCGGCAGTGCGCCATTGGCTGACGGTAGGGGCACTTGTCGCCGAATAAGGTACCGGAAACGGTCGTGCAGGCGGCGGCTTCATATAAACGTTTCGAGTTGTTTCGTATACAGCCGGAGACGGGACAGTCAATGGGCGGGCAGGTGGTGTCGACGAATAAACGTGGCGAGTCGCTTCGTAGATAGCCGGAGACGATGGAGCGCGTGGCCGAGCAACAGCGGCTGCATATGTTAGTGGTGCGGTAACAGATGGTGGAGCCTGAGCTGGCGGCAATGCTTCGGCAACTTGCGATTCAATGACCTGGCGAAGCGAAGGCGATAAGGGTGCCATCGGCTCGGTAGTTCTGGTGATTATAGATAGCTGCCGGGCGACCTCCTCGCGTATGAATTGCTTTATGAGTGGCATTAAAGCAGAGTGGTCGGCAGTGTCATGGCGATAGTCGAGGGATGAGAGGTCCGCGGTGTCTTGAGCAGCGCAACGTGTGGAAGCACGTTGCCTACGCAGCTCATCATAACTTTGGCAGAGCTCAATCACCTCGGCGACTGTCTGGGGACACTTCGCAGCAAGCATTTGGAATGCACCGTCGTCGATTCCTTTCATTATGTTTTTTATCTTGCCTGCCTCATCCAGAGTCGGGTTGACGAGCTGGCAGAGGAAGAGCACATCTTCGATGTAGCTCGTGAAAGTCTCATCTGTTCTCTGTACTCTGCCACGCAAGTGCTGTTCAGCACGAAGGCGGTCGACAGCAGGACGTCCAAAAACTTCCGAGAGGGTTTTTGCCAATTCCAACCAGGTACTGAAATCACTTTGATGATTCCTGTACCATAGTTTCGCCACGTCGGTCAGGTAAAAATTCACACTTGTGAGCTTATCGGCTGCGTTCCACTTATTGTGCGCGCTCACCAGTTCATACTCGGCAATCCAGTTGTCCACATCTTGGTCCTCTGTGCCATCAAATATGGGGGGGGGGGGTCGCGCTGCCGGAGAACGCCAGCGCAGAAGACAGGTATGGGTGCGAGAGCTGGAGTGGCGGCCTGAGACGGTCCCGGATCAGTCATCGCAGAAGGTTGTTGGAGTGTGTGGCTACGAAGTTCCAAGGTGAGGACCAGATGTACCCAGCACCTCCACCACTTGAAACGGGGTGTTGAACCAGCAGGAGTTGACTCGGCGAACGAAAGCTTTATTGAGCGCAAGGGCTAACTGAACGCAAGCCAGCGATCACAGCAAGTCTTCTTCCTTTTCTATATTCGAGCTCCATGCCCACTGCCCTCGTTACAATATATATATATATATCTATATATATATATATATATATATATATATATATATATATATATATATACTTTTCTTTCTTCTTATTTACATTCCATTAATGTTAATAACTTCCCCTGTACATTCCTTGGCATTACTGTCTGTTATATCTCATTATTATTGTGTTAAAAACACGGAAAAACGAGCCCTTAGGTATACACTTCTTTCCCTTATTTCATTGAACGAGGGTCTCGTACTGGCAGACTTGGTGTGTTTAGGTTGTATAAGAGGGACAATTAATCAGCTGCCCGCTCATAATAAGTTCACGTGCTACGTGACGCCAAACATGCGCATAAGAGTGTTTTCACACTCGTTGTTTGGCTTATAGATGGCGCTGACTGTCGCTCCTACTTCTAAATTCACAGATAAACCCAAAAAAGTGGATGGAGGGAGTGCCGCTGTAATAGCTCAGTGGTTAGAGCATCGAACGCGTAATTCGAAGGTCGTAGGTTCGATTCCTGCTTACAGTTGGTAATTTTTTCATCCACTTTTCTTTCTTCTTATTTACATTCCATTAATGTTAATAACTTCCCCTGTACATTCCTTGGCATTACTGTCTGTTATATCTCATTATTATTGTGTTAAAAACACGAAAAAACGAGCCCTTAGGTATACACTTCTTTCCCTTATTTCATTGAACGAGGGTCTCGTACTGGCAGACTTGGTGTGTTTAGGTTGTATAAGAGGGACAATTAATCAGCTGCCCGCTCATAATAAGTTCACGTGCTACGTGACGCCAAACATGCGCATAAGAGTGTTTTCACACTCGTTGTTTGGCTTATAGATGGCGCTGACTGTCGCTCCTACTTCTAAATTCACAGATAAACCCAAAAAAGTGGATGGAGGGAGTGCCGCTGTAATAGCACAGTGGTTAGAGCATCGAACGCGTAATTCGAAGGTCGTAGGTTCGATTGCTGCTTACAGTTGGTAATTTTTTCATCCACTTTTCCTTCTTCTTATTTACATTCCATTAATGTTAATAACTTCCCCTGTACATTCCTTGGCATTACTGTCTGTTATATCTCATTATTATTGTGTTAAAAACACGGAAAAACGAGCCCTTAGGTATACACTTCTTTCCCTTATTTCATTGAACGAGGGTCTCGTACTGGCAGACTTGGTGTGTTTAGGTTGTATAAGAGGGACAATTAATCAGCTGCCCGCTCATAATAAGTTCACGTGCTACGTGACGCCAAACATGCGCATAAGAGTGTTTTCACACTCGTTGTTTGGCTTATAGATGGCGCTGACTGTCGCTCCTACTTCTAAATTCACAGATAAACCCAAAAAAGTGGATGGAGGGAGTGCCGCTGTAATAGCTCAGTGGTTAGAGCATCGAACGCGTAATTCGAAGGTCGTAGGTTCGATTCCTGCTTACAGTTGGTAATTTTTTCATCCACTTTTCTTTCTTCTTATTTACATTCCATTAATGTTAATAACTTCCCCTGTACATTCCTTGGCATTACTGTCTGTTATATCTCATTATTATTGTGTTAAAAACACGAAAAAACGAGCCCTTAGGTATACACTTCTTTCCCTTATTTCATTGAACGAGGGTCTCGTACTGGCAGACTTGGTGTGTTTAGGTTGTATAAGAGGGACAATTAATCAGCTGCCCGCTCATAATAAGTTCACGTGCTACGTGACGCCAAACATGCGCATAAGAGTGTTTTCACACTCGTTGTTTGGCTTATAGATGGCGCTGACTGTCGCTCCTACTTCTAAATTCACAGATAAACCCAAAAAAGTGGATGGAGGGAGTGCCGCTGTAATAGCTCAGTGGTTAGAGCATCGAACGCGTAATTCGAAGGTCATAGGTTCGATTCCTGCTTACAGTTAGTAATTTTTTCATCCACTTTTCTTTCTTCTTATTTACATTCCATTAATGTTAATAACTTCCCCTGTACATTCCTTGGCATTACTGTCTGTTATATCTCATTATTATTGTGTTAAAAACACGGAAAAACGAGCCCTTAGGTATACACTTCTTTCCCTTATTTCATTGAACGAGGGTCTCGTACTGGCAGACTTGGTGTGTTTAGGTTGTATAAGAGGGACAATTAATCAGCTGCCCGCTCATAATAAGTTCACGTGCTACGTGACGCCAAACATGCGCATAAGAGTGTTTTCACACTCGTTGTTTGGCTTATAGATGGCGCTGACTGTCGCTCCTACTTCTAAATTCACAGATAAACCCAAAAAAGTGGATGGAGGGAGTGCCGCTGTAATAGCTCAGTGGTTAGAGCATCGAACGCGTAATTCGAAGGTCGTAGGTTCGATTCCTGCTTACAGTTGGTAATTTTTTCATCCACTTTTCTTTCTTCTTATTTACATTCCATTAATGTTAATAACTTCCCCTGTACATTCCTTGGCATTACTGTCTGTTATATCTCATTATTTTAGTGTTAAAAACACGGAAAAACGAGCCCTTAGGTATACACTTCTTTCCCTTATTTCATTGAACGAGGGTCTCGTACTGGCAGACTTGGTGTGTTTAGGTTGTATAAGAGGGACAATTAATCAGCTGCCCGCTCATAATAAGTTCACGTGCTACGTGACGCCAAACATGCGCATAAGAGTGTTTTCACACTCGTTGTTTGGCTTATAGATGGCGCTGACTGTCGCTCCTACTTCTAAATTCACAGATAAACCCAAAAAAGTGGATGGAGGGAGTGCCGCTGTAATAGCTCAGTGGTTAGAGCATCGAACGCGTAATTCGAAGGTCGTAGGTTCGATTCCTGCTTACAGTTGGTAATTTTTTCATCCACTTTTCTTTCTTCTTATTTACATTGCATTAATGTTAATAACTTCCCCTGTACATTCCTTGGCATTACTGTCTGTTATATCTCATTATTATTGTGTTAAAAACACGGAAAAACGAGCCCTTAGGTATACACTTCTTTCCCTTATATCATTGAACGAGGGTCTCGTACTGGCAGACTTGGTGTGTTTAGGTTGTATAAGAGGGACAATTAATCAGCTGCCCGCTCATAATAAGTTCACGTGCTACGTGACGCCAAACATGCGCATAAGAGTGTTTTCACACTCGTTGTTTGGCTTATAGATGGCGCTGACTGTCGCTCCTACTTCTAAATTCCCAGATAAAGCCAAAAAAGTGGATGGAGGGAGTGCCGCTGTAATAGCTCAGTGGTTAGAGCATCGAACGCGTAATTCGAAGGTCGTAGGTTCGATTCCTGCTTACAGTTGGTAATTTTTTCATCCACTTTTCTTTCTTCTTATTTACATTCCATTAATGTTAATAACTTCCCCTGTACATTCCTTGGCATTACTGTCTGTTATATCTCATTATTATTGTGTTAAAAACACGGAAAAACGAGCCCTTAGGTATACACTTCTTTCCCTTATTTCATTGAACGAGGGTCTCGTACTGGCAGACTTGGTGTGTTTAGGTTGTATAAGAGGGACAATTAATCAGCTGCCCGCTCATAATAAGTTCACGTGCTACGTGACGCCAAACATGCGCATAAGAGTGTTTTCACACTCGTTGTTTGGCTTATAGATGGCGCTGACTGTCGCTCCTACTTCTAAATTCACAGATAAACCCAAAAAAGGGGATGGAGGGAGTGCCGCTGTAATAGCTCAGTGGTTAGAGCATCGAACGCGTAATTCGAAGGTCGTAGGTTCGATTCCTGCTTACAGTTGGTAATTTTTTCATCCACTTTTCTTTCTTCTTATTTACATTCCATTAATGTTAATAACTTCCCCTGTACATTCCTTGGCATTACTGTCTGTTATATCTCATTATTATTGTGTTAAAAACACGGAAAAACGAGCCCTTATGTATACACTTCTTTCCCTTATATATATATATATATATATATATATATAAATATATATATATATATATATATATATAATCTTGCTACTGCTAATTGATTGGTGATTACTCTAATGCACTATTTTAAAACAGATGTTTCGACATCAGTTATACTTTTTGAATTTGAATTTTCTGTCCCCTAATTTAAAAGCAGAATCAAATTTTTATCTTTGTGCCACTTCACCTGAGGAAATCTATGGGTGTAGGAACCTTGGTCCGGCAGAGGTAATTTGCCTTTAATCCTTTACACCTAAGCAACCTTTGTTTTTTAATAAACAATGAATGAATAACTGAATGAATGAATGAATGAAACGACTGTGAAGCGTGACTTTTTGCGCGTGCTCTCTCCTCTCTCTTTCTCCATCGTTTAAAACTCCTACACTCTTTTACCCTGTGTAGGGTAGCATACCAGTTCTCCTAGACGTCTTCACGTTCGTGCATTTCCTTTCCTTCCTGTTCCTTCTTTCCGTAAAGCGGTATGCCTCGTACTATTTGTAGTATAAACAATACATTATTGCCCACACTGATGCTACTCCGTCACACAGTGACAGTTTCTTTGCCCATTTCTTGAAGCACGATTACCGCCCCGCCACGGTGGTCTAGTGTCTAAGGTACTCGGCTGCTGACCTGCAGGTCGCGGGTTCAAATCCCGGCTGCGGCGGCTGCATTTCCGATGGAGGCGGAAATGTTGTAGGCCCGTGTGCTCAGATTTGGGTGCACGTTAAGGAACCCCAGGTGGTCTAAATTTCCGGAGCCCTCCACTACGGTGTCTCTCATAATCATATAGTAGTTTTGGGACGTTAAACCCTACATATCAATCAATCATGGAGAACAAGTACTAACCAAACATAACCTTTAAAAACATCTCCGATTATAACGCGCAGCAAAGCCCGAGTGAGTCAGTCGCAGCAACTCCAGGCTGAAGGGGGGGAAGTGGATGTAGACGTGGCTGCATAATTGAAGTATGGCTGGCGCAGAACATGACACCCCAGACGTGGCATACATTAGAGTTCGCACATCCTCGACTGCATACTCTCGACCCATCTCTACGAGATACACCCAGGTGTTTCCCGCGAGGAAGGTCCAGTGCTGTGCCATCTGCATCTTGGTGTACCTTTCATCAATGCCTACTCATTGAGAAGGCCGACAGCGCAGAGTGCCACGACAGTGCTGTCGATGAGTCTATGATACATCTTTTGTGTTCCTGCCCTACATCCGCAGACAAGAGACTACACTTTCGCGCTGTTCTACATCAGCTGAACGAAAGTGATTTCACTGTCGAAAAGTCATCGGGAGCATAGCGTTGTTCATCGCAGTTCCGAAAGGCAACAAAAGCGCTGTTGAGTTTTCTCCAGGACACCGGTGTGATTCATCGTTTGGATGCCAAACGTTAAAGTGTCAAGCTTCAGCTCAATCAGTGAATTTTCACTCCTACACTGCGCGTGTAAATTTTATTCCTCATCCCCTGTTCCACAGTGCAGGGTAGCCTAGCTACAGACATTATCACTGGTTATCCTCTCCTCCTTTTTCTTTCTTCTCCCTTATCCCATTTCAATACATAGTCCACATTTAGTGTAAACATAAACTCAATAAAAACGGTGCTAATGAAACTAACTACATCCGTCTATAGATGTTTTCAACAAAACAATGCAGAGCTAGAATAAATCAACTTCTGTCTATAAAATTGGAATACGTGCGAGGTTTTCCAGCTCTTTCAAGAGTAAGATTAATTCCTGGTGCGTTTATTGCTGCATAGAACAAATAAACTTGACGCTTGTAGACTGGCTTGCGGACTTTTATTCGAGATCTGAGCAATAGCTTGTCGCATTTACCAGTGTAAACATTTATATTAACATGTCATTCCTTCCATTATATAGAATAATGAATGTGCATATTTTATATGATGGTAATAACTTATACGCTTGTAACACACACACAATATCGCAGGTCATTTTGCAGCTATGACTAAAGAATTCTGCATTGTCCAATGAAATTGCCTCACCGCAGTGGTATAGTGGCTATAAAGTACTCGGCTTCTGACCCGCAGGTCACGGGATAAAATCCTTGCTGTAGTGGCTACATTTTAGATGGAGGCGGTAATGCTGTAGGCCCATGTGCTCAGATTTTGGTGCAGGTTAAAGAACCCCAATTGGACGAAATTTCCGTAGTTCTCTACTACGGCGTCCCTCATATTGGAACGTTAAACCCCACATATATCAATCAATAAGTATCCACAAAATGAAGAGCAATGCGTGTTTTGCGATAGTTACTCCAAGGAGTTATGAAATAGATAAAAAATTGTGGATAGTGTGCATACGTCTCAACACAATCTATTGAAAACAGGGACGTGAAAAAACAAGGAGAAAAGCTATGACCCAGTCGCTGCATCTGTTGCCATCGCTAAGATTTTCAACAAATGGGTAGGACAATACCCTAATGCGCCGATTGTCATTCATTGTTAGCAAATGTGTCTGATTAACACAAAGTGATTTCAAGTCAGCCGACATTGAATTTCATTCAACAGAATTATATAGCTAATATATTGTTCCTTGCAAGTTTCACAAAGTATTTGTAATTGCTGTGTAACAAGAATCAACATCTCATTTTGCAGTCACTAGTCCTACAGTTCTGCATAAAAAATGAAGTCGTTGGTTCAAAATGAATACCCCATGTGCTTTCATATGTATTCATTTCAGGGGAAAACTTTTCTTTCAAACCTGTTTTAAAAGCCGTCGATCATATAGCAATGCTTCTTCGAACGCCATCGGCTGCCGTCACGCGCAGTACAATAAGCCTAAGCCTGGAAATTTGACGTTGAATTCATCTTAGGAGGAAGGTATCTAACCAATGTACACGGACCTTTTTTGGCCACAAGTCCTGAGAAGTGATAACGACATATCACGTTCATAAATGGGAACACTGGGTCAGCAAGTGGTCACGCAAAGCACACATTGCCAAAATGCTCCGAAGTTTAATTGGGTTAAAGACTTTCCTGATCTGATCCTCCACCGCCAGCTGGGGTATGTTGCCATTGCGAACAAAGCAGTACTACCTAAAAGAGAAAGCTTTCGAAACTTCTTTCACCATACACATCACAAAGCGGCGTGCACGCTTCGACGGGCAGAAATCAAGCGGTGCCTCGTAAGCGACAAGTGCATTACCGAAGAGAGAACAGATGTCGAATGCGGGAACTCGGAAAAGCGCTGAAGCGGAGTCGCACGTTTTCTCGACCGGCTGCATGCTTTCTCGCTGGAGCGGCACGGTTGAACGACGCTTTGAAATGCGCTAACTTCGTTAGCTCGCATAACGAGAGCGCCGCCCAACAAACCTGAAGATTGGGCGAGAATGCAGTTCGCGTCGGCACTGAAGGCGTTAACTCTCGACTCTGCTTGCATCGGAAGTGGTGACATAATCAGATGCACCCAGCAACGCCTTGTTTCCTACAGCAGAACCATTCGAAGACACGTAAGTATGGGAGCGGGGACGGAGTGTGGCGGTGACGTGTGAGGCGCAGACTACAAATACGCCGTGCGTACACGGCTCTACCTCTGTCTGCACATCATGTTTCGAGTTTATATACTCGCAGTGGTTTGGCGTGGCGAGTCAGCCAGACTAGAGTAATTCAACTGCCGAGTAAATTAGGAACTCCACAAAGCAAGGTCAGCTTGTATGTGAACGAATGAAGTAGCGAATCTTTAAAACGTTCCTCTATAACACACATTCGCACAACACACTTGTTTACAACTTCTAATGTCTCAGTATGTTTGCCGTTGCTCTTTAAATGAAATGTTTCTCTCAGCGTACCAGTGGCAGGGCTTAGCATTACAGGCCTGCATCAATACATGCAAGGATTGATGTTTCAATCAGTGCTTGAACAATACCCAGTTAGAACCTTCTTAATGTTGTCGTTAATTTCAGACGTCGTTAGCTCTTACGCGTTTCTCCACGCGTTTGGCGTTGCCCCAAAGTGCAACCAAGTGGAACGATTCCTACAAGGGGGCCACGAAAACAAGTAGCACCAGAGCTCCTGCCTGCGATGGCTTTCACCTCAAGACATCGAGCGACACTGCGATAGAAAAATAACAGTCACCGCAGTGTGTAGTTCAGTGGCCCCTCAGATCGGGTGCCGTTCTACACTCCGTTTTCATACATCAGGTGCGACAGACAACCAGCCTACCAAGCCATCTTGCATAAACGCGTTCCTTCTCAGAAACATAGGTTTCAATAGCTGTAGCGTGATCAATTTTTATCTTTTCGGCTGAGTAATGCACAGTGATTTTTTACTCATCATGGCAGACACTTCTGCATGTGATCACTGTGGAAGCCAGGAAATTACTGAGCACTTCCTTTGCGATTATCCTCATCATAGCTTTCAAAGACCACAGCTTCGGCAACGTTAGCATGGCTGTATGATCGGCCCCATTCGGGGCAGTGAACTTCGGAGTCCCTGAACGTTTGAGCTTCCAGCCAGGAAGTGAAAGAGGCGCTTCTGGTGTCTGTGTGGACAACAGGGCTAACAAAAGGACTATGACACTCCCATGCTTCAGCATGTACACGTTGTTTGTTTAGGGGCAAAGCTCCTTATAGCGACACCCGTTCGTCCCTCGTAGCCGTTGTAGTGTGTAACAAGTATAACATTTTGATTTCCAAGGTGGTGCCAGTGAGAGATTTCTTCTGTGCGTTGTTGAACAATAGAAATAGTGCTCAATGTACGTGCCTATGCCTGCTAATGGGGAATAAAAACAGGATCATTCATATTTTAGTTAACGCGCACGCTGCAATCCCCTTTAGCAGCCATTGGCATGTACATTGAGCACTATCTGACAAGAAAAGGTTGCTACGTTATACTCGCTGGGTGTAACCTCCTTAGTTTGAGACAGGTTTAGCGAGCGTTGAGCCGCAGTGCCACGATTACAATGAACTAGTATATACCATGAACTCGAGGCGGTTAAAGGTGGGAAGTAGATACGAAGCGCAAGCCGTAAGAAAGTAAAAACCGAATTCTCCTGTCTCTCATTTCCCATTAGCAGCCATTGGCTTGTACATTGAGCACTGTCTGACAAGAAAGGGTTGCTACGTTATACTCGCTGGGTGTAAGCTCTTCAGTTTTAGAAAGGTTTAGCGAGCGTTGAGTCCCAGTGCCATGAATATAATGAACTAGCATATGCCATGAACTCGAGGTGATTAAAGGTGGGAAGTAGATACGAAGCGCAAGCCATAAGAAAGTAAAAGCCGAATTCTCCTGTCTCTCATTTTCCATTAGCAGGCATTGGCATGTACATTGAGCACTATCTGAAGGAAAAGGTTGCTACGTTATACTCGCTGGGCGTAACCTCCTTGGTTATGAAAAGGTTTAGCGAGCGTTGGGCCGCAGTGCCATGAAAACAGTGAACTAGTATATACCATTAACTCGAGGAGGCTAAAGGTGGGAAGTAGACCCAAAGCGCAAGTCGTAAGAAAGTGTGCGTGTGCCACCTCTTGTTTAGTCCTTGAAATGTCCGCTGGATGACGGTGCTTCTATATGGAGAATATATGATGAAATGATGCGAGATGGTGGTACTTGGAGTGTTGAATAGATGGACGAACGGACACACAGACAGATGCATGGATGGACGCATGAACGGACGCAGGGGCGGATGCATGGACAAACGCAGGGACGGACGCACGAACAGACACATGCACAGACAGGCGTATGGACGCATGGACGGTCACACAGACGAACGGAAGCAAGAACGAATGGATGGAGGAATGCTTCGCCCTACTCTCCATCATTTACTCCGTGAACATGCTGCCAATTTTTTTTTGTTTTCTTTAAAATCTTTCCTCTTTTCTTTTATTTTTACGTCTTTACCTTTCTATCCCATTTTCTCTTCCTCAGTGCAAGGTAACAAACTGAAAATTTCGTTCTGGTTAACCTCCCTGTCTTTCACTTAACCTTTTTAGCGGCGAAGCTCCTAAAGGTGTGGGTCTATACGTCCTCCAATGTAAGTAGTAGTAGTGGGTAGCTACCGGTACATGCCCGCTCTAGAACGGGTATGTGCCATAGGGGATGCGAGATGGGAGATAGCGGTACCTATACCCCGCGACAACTTTCTGTGGCAGCACAGCCAAGGCTACGGAGCCGAAGCACGCTTGTCTTACTGCGCCACAGCATGTAGTCCCTCAACGAAAACGTTTGTATACTGTTCTGGGTAACTAAGATTTTACCATTCGTCACTTACATTTTTCGCGGATTTATTTTTTAATTAGTGAATAAAAACGTTGCGCAGTAGAAAAAATTTCGTTTCACGCTCTCTCAGTTTTTTGGGGGTTTTCTGGCTTCCGTCGCCTTTTTACCTCACCACATTCCTCACTGTCAAAGATGGCGTCCGCCGGTTACAGCTCGTCAACGTCGCTTACGGAGGAAACACTGCCGCGTGCCGCGAGTCCACCAGCTGTGCAGCCGTACCAGGCGTTGTCAAATCAAAAGCTGTCCGTACAGGCAAAGAAGGTGGCGTACAACGTTTACGCGCAAGTAAAGAAAAGCAGCGAAACGCGAGCAAACGCAGCGAAACGCGAGCAGCAAAACCTGCAGCGAAACGCGAGCAAACGCGAGCCGAAACGCGAGCAATTTTTAATAATTGTGACACGAGCCGAGTTTCGCTGCATTCGCCGCGCTTCGCTGCAGATGACATGCTTCATTTTTGTTGTTTATTCTTCCAGATCCATATACTACCTTGACGAAACCTGGGTCAACGCCGGACACACAAAGGATAAAGTATGCGCTGGTGAAATCGAAACCGAAACACCCGTTGAAGCGGTCGGACTACTTGGCGCAGTAGCACATGTGCATAGGCTCCGCCCACGTAGCCTAGGCCGTGCTGCCACAGAACGTTGTCGCCGGGTTATAAAGTGTTCACTTGATGGAAGCACGGTCGGACGCATTGGCAGATGGAGATGCAGACTAGCTGACGGATGGACGGATGGATGGATGGACGCGCTTACGTACAGACGGATGGACTCACGAAAAGATAGACAGACGGATGGACGCACGAACAGATGGACAGATGGATGGACGGAGTCACTGACGGACCCACGGAGATACGGACGGATGCATAAACAGACGGACGGATGGTCGCGCGGACGGACGTCAGCTAGAATGAACGGACTGACGGATATGGACACGGCTGACGTATGCTTCGACCCACTTATCATCATTCACTCCGTGGATATGCTGTGATCTTTTTCTCTCTTTCTCTACGCCTTATAAACAAACACTGTTTTACAGCATTTACTATGCCGATTCACATCACTTTCCATTTTATTGTTTTCGGTTTGTGGAATTTTTGTTATTTGCTGCTGGTCTCGACGCCCCTGTGAACCCTCATACGGCCGGCACGGCTCGCAACAGCGGTCACAGCCACGTCATCTGACCACGAGACGCCCGTATTAGTACAATTTGCGGACCATACTTCTCGCATAGCTTCAACAGCATTGTGCATGATTTGTGAAGTGGACTACTCCTCACATGTGCAGTAGCTCAGGCACCTATATCTTCCTGTATTGTGACGTATTTTCATGACTTACTTACGTGTTTGTAGCCGCAACTGGCATCATACACAAGGGCGCGTGAGGTAGGCTGGCGTAGGGCATATGTCCGCCTATAAAACACGACTTGAAAAGTACAACAAAACGCGTTTTCTAAAGGCAGAGTTCAAGTTTCTGGTCATTCGCCCTAAAACCCGGTGCTCAGAATAACTTCCACAACAAACGCATGTCTCACGACGTGTGACCAAACTCCTATAAGAATGTCTCACCTGTAAGCACAAGCGTTGAGACCCACTCGGAATGCCGACAGAGTGATGTCGAGTCATCGCTCAAGCGTTTGTCGATGCAGAGAGTTACGTCAACTCTTTCGATCCCTTCCATGAGAATCATCGTCATGACGAATACACCCAATATCGCAAAAAATGATTCCAGATGAAGCCTATCAAGTCTATGTCTGGCATAGTTCTGTTTTTCGGTGCTAGATGGCCTCACTTGCCCAAGTTATGCTATTTATGTCTAAGCTTTCTATTTATTGCCATCTTCCATTATATTGCAATGCAGTCAAGTTAAGTTTAACCTGCGTTTTAAGCAATTAGGGAAACAAACGATCCTGTTTATATATAAAGAGTGCTTCATTTTATTGGAAAAAGGTCTAAAAAATTAAGCGAGAAAGCTGAGTAAATATGGTGACGTTTATTACATTTTCTGAGTGTATAAGGGTTTAAAATACTTATTTACAAGAAAAGTGCATGCGATGACTGCAGAATTTATCGATGGATACTGCGTTTTTATTTTGTTTAATGTGTTAATAGTAGCATACGACAGTAGTGTTTACGCATGATTAATTCTGTAGTCTCCCTTAGACCTGCATCAAGAGTTTGGTTGGGCTTCTGTATGCATTTCTCTGCGGTAAACATAACTTCTCGGAATGCGACCCGTCATTAAGCGAAACGTGCGCAAAGCCCGCACCAATCTTCTTTAAATCTGACTCAAGTCATGTAAAACTTTTTCCGGCGCACTTAAGCAGCTCAACAGCGCTATAGGCACTCAGCAACAAGCTGACAAGATTGTGGCTGGACGATTGAGCTGTAAAAAAAAAACTTAAGTAGGCTTCTGAAAAACAAAGTAAAATGTGAGCACCATATAAGAGTTACCCACCGTCTGAGAAATTTCAAAGTTTGATGTCAGGATAATCAAGTTCAGTGAATGCATTCAATAATGGAAGACAAAGCCAAAAAGAGGTGCGGTGGCGGAAACGACGCGAGGAAGAGAAATTTGAAATCCAGTTTACCTGACTTTAGAGATTTTGCCACTCTATGGCTTTCTCGGTGTACATGGTACTGGGAAGTTTTGCTTATCTTTCATTTTCGGTGTAATTCAATACAATATTGAATGCTCCTGGAACCCACACGCCTAAAGTCCAACTTCCAGCTCGAAAAAAAAAAACACCACTTCTGGTGTAGGGCTTCTAAGTAGGTAAGGATATGTATCCAAACTACGACAACTATATTGCAATAGATAATCACAAAAGACTTCTAGAACGTGCTTGTGGTAATTTAATCTAACCCTGTTGAATAGGATGTGGGTACCGAGAATTCTGGACTAGCACTGCACCGCTCATGACAGGTGCTTGCCTTTCAGCTTTTGATGACTTGGACTGTGCACTTTGTCGGGCAAGAACTGAATTAAATATTCAATTAGAGGACACAGCTGGATATAGAACAGCAGCAGTGCTGAATAAATGTTTGAGAAATGATGCTGCAGCATTGAAGTACTATAAGATGCTAAAAATCCGGCATACGAGCGTTCGGAGTCTCTAAGCCCGTCATAGAAATTTACCTTTACCTACTTATGATGTCCAACCAAGAACGTCCTTATTTGGTGTGGTATGATGAACATTGTGGCGTGTGGCATGATTGACACGTTACATCCCATTTATATTCTGATACTTTCAGTTCATGCCTTAACAACTGATGTACATCAGGTATCTCTGCTGTCTACAGTCCCAGTTTCAAAACTTGTCGATGCATTTTATAACTACCCGACTAAAAGCATCTTGCTTACTATTGTATGGACTAAATGAAAATAGTGTTCGCTTCCCGCATAGTTGTCTAGTTAAATAAGCCAAATAATTATATTTTGAAACAACAAAGATGGAAAAAACTGTAGATCGGTTCACGAGACGTCCGATGAGACAATTTCCAAATTTTTACCTGTTAATTACTAGAGTTACACTGGTAATACAGATGTCCACAAAGTGCGAAGAACGTACCACATGATATGCCTCATGTGCCAGGGTGTTCCGTGATTGCAGTGACTCCCAAGTTTTCACATTCGATGAATACGCTTCCTTTCCGACTCTTTTTGACAGCGACAAGCAGACGCAGTGGTTATCGCTTTTGTTACCGCTAACAACACCTGCATCATCACAGAGCCACCACGTCTTTATTGTCATCTCGCCAATGCCGCAACTCTAGCAATCGGTGAAAGACTACATAATGCATAACATGATAAACGTTTCCCAAATGGGGCGTTTCGCAAGCCGATCGAGTTTTTTTCAATGAAATTCTTTGCCCAACACAGCTGTTTCAGACGTTAGTTATCTATTATGCTTAATCATGCATGAAGGAAGAAAACCGGAACGGTGTAATTTAGTCTGTGTAATAATCATCAAAATGCATTTCGTCACATCGTCGTTCTCGTAGACAGCATCGGCGTATTTTAAACTCTGGCTACACATAGATGACGCACGGTGTATATAAAATTCATGAGACAGCTATGAAAACACCAAAGACCATGCGACATAAATAATGACGTGAATGGCATCTATGAAATGATTTTCATGTGAGAACCTCTCATATATGTTTGATGTACACATGTCACGCCACAAAATTGTTATATATCAGGCAATGAAACAGCCACGAGAGCACCAAGGCGTAGATAGATAGATAGATAGATAGATAGATAGATAGATAGATAGATAGATAGATAGATAGATAGATAGATAGATAGATAGATAGGTAGATAGGTAGATAGATAAAAACGCTCAAATTGGCTAAATTTACGAAATAATGCTTCGCATTCATTTATTAAAAATGCGCTCAATAACGTTCTTTGATTTAATATTCTTTAGATATCTCTACCGTGATAATTCCAACTTTGCAGTAATGTAAAAAACAAGATTATAAAATGTGCTTTAAAATAAAATCAAGCCACAAGCCTTTGTAGTTCGACTGTGCACGTTTGTATTAAGGGCGCCCTGTGCCGTTTCCAGCAGAATTGAACTAAAAAAGAAGCACCTATAGGCGGAGCCGCTCAAGTGTGTTAGTGACAAACCTTCTAAACTGGTAATAATGCCAGAAGAAAAAACACTGCTGCATTTCGGAAGCCTTGGGGCGTGCGTAATTGTAAATAAATTTCGTCGTTTGTCCTGGTTACTCTAGATTCGCTGATTTGCGATAGATACCTGAATGGTGCATCGAACAATTTCCTCGAGGGTGAATTTTAATTGGGAGCTCGCTTTGCCTTAGAGGTTTTTCGCAGAACCCGTGGAACATTACTTGCAAGAACAGCAAGAAAAGAAAGAGCTTTAGCAAACAAGGCAGTATTGAAGAGCAAAAGTAGCAAAGGAGTGCTTAGGCGTCGTTGTTCGATTTAAGTTGCTTACTAATTAATCTGCGAACACTTGCCGAACACGCATGTGACAGACTCTGAGAAGAAGGGAGGGAGGGTAAAGAGTGCATGCAACCATGTCGTCGACCTCACGTTAAGCACTTGTTACTTTTTACATGCTTGCAACACGTGTACGGTGCCGTCATTTCCTATAGGCCGCTTCCGCGATAGTATTCATCTTTTTAACTCTTGCATCAAGGACTAAGAAAGAAGCGAAATTCAGGCGTGATTAGAATTAATGAAAAAGTTTCACTTCATTCTTTTTAAAACTTTTTGAAAAGTATTATCTTAAATAGGTGACATTGTGTGCAGACACGTCAGCTGACGTTTCATGGGTACAGTAGGCTTAACTACATTGAATAGTGAAAGCGGGACGGTGAGCAAAGGCCTTCTGTCTATGGGGCTAATACAATAAATCTGTGTGAAAAGTCATGTCATTGAATAATTTGTTGTTTATCGTTCTTGTTGCCCCCCCCCCTTTTTTTTTATAGTCTACTCTGCTGGCAAACTCTCTAACCGTTATACGAATTCAAGAAACACTGTGTTTTTTCTAACGCCTGCAAGAAAAAAGCCACTTTAACAAACGCAATTGTATTGATTTGTAACGAAGACATAAGCATGAACTACAAGGAGACAAACAAATCAGAACCGGTTCTGGTGATCCGGCACATTTGGGAGGATAAGCTAAATGATAAGAAGTCAAGAGATGCTACCTTTCAAACACTTCTGTATCTTCAAGTAGGCGTGATTTATTTGTTGTCTATCTATCTATCTATCTATCTATCTATCTATCTATCTATCTATCTATCTATCTATCTATCTATCTATCTATCTATCTATCTATCTATCTATCTATCTATCTGTCTATCTATCTATCTATCTATCTATATATCTGTCTGTCTGTCTATCTATCTATCTATCAATCTATCTGTCTATCTATCTATCTATCTATCTATCTATCTATCTATCTATCTATCATCATCATCATCATCATCAGCCTGACTACGTCCACTGCAGGACAAAGTCCTCTCCCATGTTCCGCCAGTTAACCCGGTCCTGTGCTTGCTGCTGCCAACTTATACCCGCAAACTTCTTAATCTCATCTGCCCACCTAACCTTCTGTCTCCCCCTGACCCGCTTCCCTTCTCTGGGAATCCAGTTAGTTACCCTTAATGACCAGCGGTTACCCTTAATGACGCCCTACATGCCCGGCCCATGTCCATTTCTTCTTCTTGATTTCAGCTATGTTATCCTTAACCCTCGTTTGTTCCCTAATCCACTCTGCTCTGTTCTTGTCTCTTAAGGTTACACCTACCATTTTTCTTTCCATTGCTCGCTGCGTCATCCTCAATTTAAGCTGAACCCTCTTTGTAAGTCTCCAGATTTCTGCTCCGTAGCTAAGTACCGGCAAGATACAGCTGTTATATACCTTCTTCTTAAAGGATAGTGGCAATCTACCTGATTGAATGTACCTGATTGATTGAATGTTCTCCACCCCATTCTTATTCTTATAGTTACTTCAATCTCGTGGTTCGGCTCCGCGGTAATAACCTGCCCTAAGTAGACATAGTCTTTTACAATTTGAAGTGCACTATTACCTATCTCAAAGCGCTGCTCTTTACCGAGGTTGTTGTACATTACTTTCGTTTTCTGCAGATTCATTTTAAGACCTACGTTTCTGCTCTCCTTGTCTAACTCCGTAATCATGAGTTGCAATTCGTCCCCTGAGTTACTCAGCAATGCAATGTCATCGGTGAAGCGCAGGTTACTAAGGTACTCTCCATTAACTCTTATCCCTAACTGTTCCCATTCTAGGCTTCTGAAAACCTTCTGTAAGCACGCGGTAAATAGCATAGGGGAGATTGTGTCCCCCTGCCTTACACCCCTCTTGATTGGTATTCTGTTGCTTTCTTTATGAAACACTATGGTAGCAGTTGATCCCCTGTAGATTTCTTCCAGAATGTTTATATATACTTCATCGACACCCTGATTCTGCAGTGCCTGCATGACGGCTGATATTTCTACTGAATCAAACGCCTTCTCGTAATCTATGAAGGCTATGTATAGTGGTTGGTTATATTCTGAGCATTTCTCTATTACCTGATTGATAGTATGAATGTGGTCGATTGTTGAGTAGCCTGTTCGAAATCCTGCTTGTTCCTTTGGTTGATTAAATTTTAATGTTTTCTTTACTCTGTTAGCAATTACTTTTGTAAACAGCTTGTATACTACAGAGAGCAAGCTAATCGGCCTGTAATTCTTAAAGTCCTTGTCATCTCCTTTCTTATGTATTAAGATGCTCATTAAGAAGCGTCAAACCATGAAAGTCTCCGCTACAACAGACAAAATAGAACTGGCAGAGCTTTCGAAGTTGATTAATAGGCGTAAGGTATCCGACGTAAGAACTTATAACATGGAGAGAATTGAACACGCTCTGAAAAACGGAGGAAGCGTCAAAGCAGTGAAGAGAAAACTTGGGATAGGCAAAAATCGGACATATGCACTAAGGGACAAAGAAGGCAAAATAATTACCAATATGGATAGGATAGTTAAAATAGTGGAGGAGTTTTACAGAGATCTGTACAGTAGCTGGGACAACCACGACTTTAATAATATAAGAACTAGCAGTAACCCAGATGACACCCCACCAGTAATAACAGAAGAAGTCAGAAAAAGTTTGGAGAGCATGCAAAGAGGCAAAGCTGCTGGTGAGGATCAGGTAACATCAGATCTGCTAAAAGATGGAGGACAGATTGTGTTAGAAAAACTAGCCACCCTGTTTACAAGGTGTCTCCTGACGGGAAGAGTACCAAAGTCTTGGAAGAACGCTAACATCTATCTATCCATCTGACCATAATTACGTGGATTGACAAATATGACCCGCTGATCATGATGTGAAAAACGGCAAAATACCATCGCGTACGTCGTCACACTCTTTCTTTCAGGCGTGTGTCACATGTATACCCTCGAGCAGGCGTGTGCCGCAGGCATGCGGGTGTGTACCAAAGTGTTTGACAGTGTATATCTACCCAGGAATAGTGAGAACAGACATAGGTAATTTTAACACGAGAGCATTAAAAAAACCTGACATTGGCAGCGTGTACACGTGAAATCTATCTATCTATCTATCTATCTATCTATCTATCTATCTATCTATCTATCTATCTATCTATCTATCTATCTATCTATCTATCTATCTATCTATCTATCTATCTATCTATCTATCTATCTATTTATCTATCTATCTATCTATCTATCTATTTATCTATCTATCTATCTATCTATCTATCTATCTATCTATCTATCTATCTATCTATCTACCAGACAGCGCACAGCTATGGCCTTCATCAAATTTTCTCGAAGACGTATGGCACTCCGTAGCTATTTTACACTAACCTCGACTTTCAAAAGCTCCACTGTTAAAATTTTCAATACATGACTGGGCTTCTAGTGCTCGTTCTTTAGCGAAGACTTTTTTGTTGGGAGCTCATTCCAGCAGATCAAAGCTCGAAGTTCAGAGGAAAGTATTCATGTGCTCATTAAAGTGAGATAGTTTTCGTAAGCTTAATTTGCAGACATTTAAAATTCATGTAGGCCTAGCGAAAAGTGTGCGCGGAATAAAAAATGCTGCTATATAAAAATAATTTTACCTGAAAGACGAGCGCGTTGTGTTTTTCGCAGCAGTAATGAACAGTGAGGTGGTTCTAGAGAAAAGCGAAAAGGTAGTCGCGTTGTACGGTTCTCATATGAATGTTTCAATTCCCCGAAGTATTGCCTCTTGACGAAAAAAAAACAGTCGCATGAAAGCGTGCTCTTTACATCTTTACTCCTGTTCTTAGCACAATGAGATGTGCTCGCTGCTAATTGCTCGTTAGCTAACGTAGTTTTACACATAGATTCAGCAGTGACCAAAAAATAAAATATGCCTCCTGTGAAGTGACGAGTCTGACACCTGTGCTACTTCAGTTGCAATTTTTTTATGCGTGGCGTAAATGCCCTCTCTTCGGAATGTAGGTAGCACATCCTTTCATGACAACAGCTACGTGATATTAGCGTGATAGCGGTAAAATTTTCATTTCACCAGAACTTCAGCGTCAGCGTCGTTGTCGACGTTGCAGGTTACGAGCGAAAAATCATCATCCTATGCGGGACTGAAAAATCGAGAAGAGTGCAAGTAAATTAAATATTAAAAAAATCCGGGTTCGAGCGAAGATTGTACACAGGCCATTTTTGTGGCAAGCAGGGATTCTGTCACACGACCACGAGTCTGCCTGGAAAGTCAAAATTGTTTCTGCATTGCATTGCTGTGGAAATAAAGTTCATGCTTTACAAACACAGGCGTCCGTTTACAGGCCTCATTAATACAACGTGTAATATCGCAGATATATTGTGGAGTACAAGCGTGCACTGAATTCGGGCGTCAGAACAAGTGATTATTATAACGACTTCCTGGTTTGAAGCAGGCCACTCACCACAAAAGGCACACTAATTACTGCACATTTTTCCATATTATCATGCACTAGGCATAACAACTTACGCGCAAAAGTCTTACGCGCAATATTGCTCGTGGCTTAAAATATACTGTTCATTACGCAGAGTGCGCCCACATTCGAAAGTTTCATTTACACAAGCACAAGCCACTTTGAACTCAATGAGTTACATTACAGTATTCTCCAATTTAAACTTCCGGAGTGACACTATACAATAAAAGATACGTTCAAAGTGGTGGAAGTGCACAGTAAAGACAGCATAATTCTGTCGCATTCAACTCTTAAAGGTAAAGCTTAGAGCCCCCCCCCCCCTTAATCCTTTTTTTTTGTTCTGTGCATCTTCATGTCTTGGGAGAACGAAAATGAGTAGGGAAAAAAAATAAGCACATGTGCTTTTAACACACTTTTCCTCAAGAATACTTCATCATATTAAAAAGAATTGCGGGCGTCTATAATTATCTTTTACCTACCCGTACCATGTGGTCAACGGCAGACGATTGCGGGATGTGCTGCGCCACCTACCGTGTGTTTCGAATTCAGTCAAAGGCGTCTTTACTTGGCTTTCACTTGACGTTATAGGCAATGCTTCTCCTTCATTCAACTAATATGCTTAATAAAGACGAAATAACAAATAAGCATTCCCAAACCGTATACCAGCTACGCAACATTCACGCAATGCTCCCACCACTCTGCGATGCATTGACTCAAGTTCCCCCCGTGAGAAGCTTCTTAGTTAACTAGTTATTTAACATACAAATATTCCTCGATGACGAAGGAGCGCTAACTTGAAGCGAGTCTATGCGCACAACAAGATAAAACTTATATTTGTTTCACGGAGCAGCAATCGGTCAGGAAACATCTCCTTGACGGAGGCAATCAGAACAGCTAGAATAAGGACAACATGAAATTACCAAAGTTATCGTTTATTTAAGCCCTTCTAGTTTGAAAGACTGTGATTACTAGGTAATGTCTTGAACCAGGCCACGTAATGTGACATTTTCGGAGCCCTACAAGAATCCCTTGATTCAGCAAAAAAGGCGTTAAGTTCCTGAAAGTGTTCGAAAATCTTTGAATGCGTTTAGAGAAAGTGGTTGAAATTTTAGAGTATAGAATGACTGCTAGTTGGGCGTGTTGGTAAAGGTTCATGATGAAACAAGCGCTAAAAAATACACACACTCAGAGAGGACACAGACGAGCGCTTATGTCTCGATTCAGAATACTAGGTACTCTACTAAGGGAGAGCATATAGCCCTTCCATGGGCCTCATACTTGATAAAGCCCTGTCGACAAAAATTTCTTTAAGGCTAAGTTTCTAGCATTGGCATCACTGTGCTGACACATTCCAATGAACCGTAAAGGCGTGGCCACTGGATAAAAAAATGGCCTCGTATCTGCATGTTAATCTCTGGAGAGAGTGAACAAAACATTTATTTGATGTTCTGTGCAAGGAAACTGGTGAATGATATTCTGGAGGCTCTGCTTCAGAGTGCCTCAAGCGTGCAGTGGAGGTGAACAAACACAACAAGTCACGTCACACGTGAGACATGAGCGCTATCTGGCAGTTCTCTTGGAAAACGATGTGCGTGGGTGCGCGCCCGTCTCATAGGTGATAAGAGTTGAACGCAAGGCGATGGGTTGGTGCCACCACCGTGTCGTCTTAGTAAAGCGTTAAAAACACTCGCCTATGCGTACAAGCTTTGCATGGTCCGAGCAGCGCGATAAACGCTACGGTCCTCAGAATTACTTTTTTATCTACGCTTTTTCGAGTAAAAGGCATACATACAGAATATATACTTGTTCTTATGGTGCCTCAGGTATTTCGCAATAATTGCTGGGACTCGCTCACCAATCGTAGCTGGTTGTCAGGGTCTTTCATCACCAGCAAAGCCTCCCACTGGTCTTCGAATGCTTCCTCTTTATGCATTTTTTTTCTTTTCTCTCAGTCTTTGTATGTATGCTGTATGTGCCTCAGTGTACTTCTACTCATTTCTTTCTTGCTGTGCATCGCTATCTGTATTTCGGGCCGACTGGTTGTGCCCCCCCGATCTTCGATGACAGCGCAGCTCTGGCCAACTGGCTTGCTCTACGGCATCTCCTGCAGCCGCCAAGAGCTCTCGCTGAGTGGTGCCCCGTCCTCGGACTCCTGCGACCGCGTTCATCTTTCCTATTTTCTCCTTGCTTCTGGGTGTCGCTGTCTCTGCGCCACGCTCTCTCCTTCCGCTCTCTATCTGTATACCTTTAATCCTATCCTTTAATTCCTCCTTACCCCCATCTCTCGTGAGCTACTGTTAAGGTGTCGCACTCTGATGCAGACAGTTACGGGGCTCCTTTTTCTTTTGTTTTTCCTTTAAAAATCGCATAACAAAATTTATTGCTTTCTAATTGAAAATCGCACACGTATGAACGCTGAGTCTTGAGCAGCATTAGTGGGCGCTGCAGATGGGGTCGGCCGTTTGGGGTATCGTCTGGTGCCGTTTAAAACACTCGTTAGCGTTACGGGTGGACAAGCAGACAGATGTACAGACAGACAGACAGACCGAAATTTTTGCACCGAAGGTCCCCAAGAAAGACTGTAAAAAAAAAAAGATGAAGCCTGTTGCTTGCTGCGGAAGCAGCGGGACAGGCCTAGTTCACCTCGCGCCCGCTCTGGCACCACCACTCTACCCAGCGTTTTCATACGCATTTCTACGCGGGACAGTAGGCCGTTAATAACGCATTTCGTAGCTGCACATGACAGGTTCGATTCCGAATTGTTATTAGAAGTACCTGTTACACCACATATGTCAACAGCTTGCCCTAGAAGGGCGAATCATCCATAGAGTATAGCCCTCAATACTCTCCATGAATGTCCCCGTTTCACTCACCTGAAATGAAAAAGGTCACTCATTTCGTTCATGGGGAGGCAATCGCCAGGCAGATTCCGAAAGCAGACGCATCGGCCTTCCACAACGCACCACAAAAGCCCTTAAAATTTAAATGTAGGCTCTTTTAGTACACAACAACGCCAATTGTGGTCCAAAGACAGAGTTAAGAACCAAAAGTTTACGAAACAAACAAAATATGTATTCTCAGTAAAGGCATAAAACAAATCTTGCACACTCGGCAGGTACCAATTACAACTTACCAAATCATTTAGAAAGTATTTAATACAATGAGAAGAAACTTACCACTATACAAATGCCATCTGACGCATTATAAAAAGCGCCAGAACACTTAGCGGCCCCAAATATTTACCACACGCATGTACTCCGCAATTCTTTTTACGTGTCACAAATATGTCTTTTGAAGGAAACACTGAAACGAACTGCAGCGCCCGTCGTCCTCCCGGCAACACTCCTCAACAAGTCTTTAACATCGACTGACTACACTACACGACGCACTCACACCGCTCAAACTTCACAACTTTTTTGCCCATGTTCACCACAAGCCCTACCTTCCGACACTTCTAGTTTGGACCCTTTCCGGCTTCGCGAACATTCAAGGTAACTGTGTGTGCGCGTAGTACGTACGAGGGTGGCAGCCAGGAGAAAGCGTTTCATCCCAGTGGTTCATCTTCCAAAATAGTCGGTCCTGAAAGTGGCCCCGCTTCGATGTTTCGTTTTCCCCTCATCTATGCTTGTGAACTGTCACATGCGCAGAGGGTGAGCACACGCCCTGAGCACCTTTTGATGCTTGTTTTCTTGTTTCGTTTCACGCGCCCGTGAAGCAAACGTTTGGCAGCTAACTTCAGCACTCGTTTGTGACAATAATAGGTGTTCTGTTAAGAATGATACGCATCCCGATACTCTTCTTGAAACTGTAGATTGCAGGAGAATACGTTGTGCTTCAATGTAGCGTCTTTTTTCGCGTTGTAGCTGCTCACCGGCACCCAACTTCGCGGCGTCAAATGACTAAACAATCGCTTGCCTCATACACGCGCACCAAAGAATCGTACTCGATCACAAGAAACATGAGGCAAACTGCCCCCCACACACGATCGCACACAAGTAAAGCACAAGAAAGCGGGCAAAAAAACACAGCGACATGCACCAATTCTCCCGCAACCACATTAGTGAGTTTTAGAATACCGTTTGCAAGCGCTGCGGGCGTTGCGGGCGTAGCGGGCGCTCATGACTTTTAGAATAGCGTTTGCCCTGCTGCAAAGCACAACGCACAATCGCAGCGACACCGTAACCTTGAAACCACCCTTTGCGGGCCACGCTACTTCGAATTTTCTGCGTGCGGGCCGCGAACGCGAACGTCGACTCGCGTTAAGACGCATGCGCTGTGGCAGCGACCACACCGCAAGCGCTCGCGGTGCACTATTCTAGAACTCCCTATTGAATCGCCGTATGGTGATTTTGGGACGTAAACTCCCACATATCAATCAACCTATTGAAACACGAAGTGCCGTCTGCTTTGGCGGTTGGAATGTCAGCGCCATCCCCAAAAAAGCGGCTGAAATTGTTAACTCTGCTTAGACGCGCTCGCCCATTGGCGACGACGCGACGCAGAAGGCCACACCTTCTTTCTTATCCAACGGCCGTGGTCAGGAATAAATCTTTAGGTTGGCATTACTGTACGTGACGTCACAACCTTACAGGTACTTATGCATGTGACTTGACCGCACAGGGACGTGTTCATTTCGATAGTTGTTGGTCGAAAAAAATCACTTCTTGGCAAATTCAATTGAATATTCCGACGTCACCACTCTACGAAACATCACAGTTTAACAATAAACTATGAACTTTTAATTCATATTATACGTATTATATTAATTATCAGCAAAAGAGTGCTTATGATTCGAAAAAAAGCTGCCGATCGTTGCTAGTGGAGCACGAATTGATTCTTGGGATGTATCCGACTATATTCATATCAGCGAACTTTTCATCAGCACTGCGAACGCGGGTTGGCCCAACACAACGGAGTGTGGGCTAATATTTGTATAATCAACACGTTGAGATAAGGTGAGTAATACTAATAGATTGGTTTCAGTGATGACGACTTGTGGCCTACATTAAATTAGAGCTTACGCTATGTATTCTTATTGTTTATTCACGCAGAAAATGAATCTCCCACCAGCACTACATGTACAGTCATATTTCGGTGCTTATCACGGGTAGGTCGGTGTTCGGTTGTGCGGAAGAAACAGTAGCTGCATGGTATTGTAATGTGCGACGTTTTGTGTAATCGGGGAGTACGAAGTACTCTAAATTACGAAACATTTTTTTCTAAACGATGTGCGACGTTCGTACGAGTTTTAAGCTGTAGTGTGAGGCCCAAAGGACGGCTTTCTTCTCTCCTGTAATTGAATACGAAATACACTAAATAATTAACAATATTTTCTAACACAGCCTTATTTAGCGGGGCTTTTCGGGGCGACGTACTGTTTTTTCTTATAGCTGAGTACGAACTACTCAACTACACTCTTATTAATCAATAAACACTTTTTCTAAACACAGCGACTACTCCAAATCGCTAAGCACCTTTTGTAAACACACATGACTGTGGGTTTGTATGTATATCACCGAAACTATAATCGATATTGGGTTCCAAGACGTTCATCAAATTATCAAGTTCAAGGGCGCATGGTGTAATCACATACCTAGATTCTTATTGCAAAAGAACGTATGTTCACAATTTCAGCCCAATTTAGGGGCGAAGCTAATTATGGCGTGGCTTCTGCATCTTCAGATGTCGTTGTGCGTAACCACGGGTGGCACATACCCGAGAGAGCGGGTATGTGTCACAGGGGAAGGAGAGACATGATCGCGGACTACGATCGCGAGGAAAAGATGGGAAATGGCAGTACTTTGAGTGTTTGATAGATGGATGAACTGATGAACGCGCGGATGGACAGACAGACTAGCAGATGGACGTACGCATGGACAGACGGGCGCACGAATAGAAAGACGGACGCACAGCTGGACGCACGGGCAAACGGACAGACGGACGGCCGGACGCATGGCTGGAAGCAGGGCCGGACACACGGACGAACGCAGGGATGGACACAAGGATGGACGCATGGATCCACAGATTGGCGGATGGACACACGAATGGATGCATGGACAGACGGACGCACGCACGGAATAACGCACGGACAGACGGAGGCAAGAACGAATAGATGGACGGAAGGGCGGACAAACTGACGGACGCTTCGCCCTACTCATCATCATTCACTCCTTAATAGGCCGTGATTTTTTTCTGTCACCGTCATGCCCCAGATATGCATATGCATTTATATTGTGATAATGGCATCAAGAAAAAAATATGTAGAAAAAAATTGGCAGATTCACGTCCTTTAGAAATTGGAGTTTTACGAAGCTTGTGGTTGAAATGTGATTGCATTGGAGTCCTTAGAACGAAAGTATCTTACGCCAGGGATCACTACAGCTTCGCTGACGTATTTCCGTCTTGTATATAACGTTGTAAAATATTTACTAACAGATTGCAAAGGAAAAAAAAAAGTAGGGGACCCTGAGGCTCCGCCTTTAGGAGTTGAACGCGATAACGAAATCTAATTCTTGTGCGTATTTCAAACAAATGGGTGTGAAACCTTTTCGAATTACATGCACCCACAATACGCGGCCTTAAGGGAATAGACGCAGTAGCGTGTGCGCCTTTTGTAGTGGTGTACCGGCTTTCAACGACGGGGCCATTATAATAATCACATATTCTGAAGCCCGTTGACAATGAGCACTTCTGCTACGCATTATTGATGCAATATGTCATGTTGCATTGTGAAGCATGTATATATACCGGACGCGTGTGTTTGTGAAACATGAAGGCTATTTGCACTGCATTTCCAAGCAGAGGAAGTTCTTTTCACTGTTTTCAGAAGCAGATGCATGACCGTGTGATAGAACATCCGCTTGCCTCCCAAACGACCGGGTTCGATCCCCGCTCAGGCCCACACAACCCTGGTTCCATCCCCACTCTGCTGCAAGAAGTTTTATCATTCATTTATTTCATTCTCATCGTTCTCCATTTTTCGCTCGCGCATAAGTTTATTTTTCGCTCACAACCACTGACGCCGACACTGACACCGACAATGTCGCCGACACCCGAATTTCTGCGAAACGAGGTTTTTAGCTCTCCCACGTTCAAACGAGAATCAAAGGTTCTGTCGCGGGGCGCAACACCACAGAACTCGCTTTACGCAGTGCACGACACTAACCACTATAAGCCACGGAGCATACGATACGTTGTCAAGGCTGCATATACACCGTGTACTGTTTGGCGCTATTCGGAGCTCCGCAGCTTCAGCGCAATTTTGCCACCTTCATCATCATCATCAACACCGCGATCACGATGATGATCATCATCACGATCATCATTTCTTAGTCACTGCGCTGCGCCTGTCGTGCTGCTCGTGCTTGGAGCTCCAGGCGCACCCTAGAAGAGAACGAGTCCTCGCGCCTGGCGGTACGGACGCTGGCAGCCTTCAGGAGAATTTCATAAAACGATTCCACCACAGATATTCAACAAATTCTATTATTTCTCCCCCCCCCCTTTTTTTCTTTTTTTTTCTTTTTTAACATTGCGCCAAATTAATTTCACAGTCAAAACACAGTATTCATATTCCCCTAAACTATAAAATTTATAGGTATTTACTTGCATTAACCACCGGCTTCTTGGCCAATCTTCCTTAGTGGGTGAGAGCCACAAAAGAAAGGGACAAGCAAGCAAGCAAGGCAGCCGCCGCCGCTGTCCTTTGGCTCTGAAAAATGAAGTAGCACCTCTCTCATCGAGATGGATGGAAGGACTCGCGAGGGAGCGATTTCAAGCGGGTCAAGAGCAAGCCCACTTATGACAGGTCACTCCGAGAGCTCCCAGGCGTTCGGCACGCCAGCTGTGAGCCATCTGACGTCACTGTTCCTTGGGCGTTCGCAGAACTGCTCACAGTGAGCCATGCGATCCTGCTAAGCCACGCCCAGTGTAACTTACGCTACAAAACATATGCAACTGTTCAATATCTCTCTGTGCGGATACCGTTTGTACACATATTCAATGTCATTAGGTAACGATTCGCTTAATAAAAAATTACAACGCAAACACCCTTCCTCCGCGTGCTTCACATAACGTCGATTCCGCAGGTGCGTCATATCTGCTAATTTTTTTCTTTGCTTCTGATGTACCAATCTTTACTCTTTGTGACGTCTGACACGCAGACTGCGACTATGCATGATTTCTATTTGAATATTTTACATCATTATTGTCTTTAAGCCGAATACTTTGTTAGCCCACAACACGCTCCGCTCCCCCAGCCCGCTTCTCAGATTCTTCGTACAGCCCCCCTTTAGTGAGCTTCACACAACTGGGCCCCAGTAGGTTTTTGACCCATGCTCAAAGGGACAAACTGCTTAATCTCTTCTCATTATTTTATATGAGTGTATGGCTAATATGTGTCTGTGCATGGCAAAAACCGCCTAGAGTGCTTACATGACAACGAAGTCCGGCAGAATCCACTACTCGTTAAAGGTGAAGATGTTGTCTCCAGGTAAGAAAAAGTTGGTACCACGCAACGTGCGTAACAAAAATATTCGAAGAAAAAACTACGAGTTCAGTAAATACAGCATATCATACACGTAATTCGTGATGTGGATTAGGCAAGTCAGATAAGACTATGTACACTGTGAAAGGAGACTGCGGCAACGTATAGGACTGGTGCTGCTGTACTGAAGAACTTTGAAGAATCATGCGCTAAATTCATAAGAAACTTTTGGAGATAAAGTTTGGATGATGCTTCACGTCGTTTGATCAACTAATATAGTTGGAACTTTTTCATCCCACCTGTGTTACGTGCTGAACAGTGTCGCAGAGGGTTGTGGCTCAAACTATTTTTATTAAGCATCTGTTGTTGCCACACCTCTATACGTCATTTCAAGGTATGACTATGCCAGTGTCAGCAAATGTTCTGTTTTCAACATTTTTATATCAGTGTTGCGTGTAACTATTGAGAGCTCTGCAGCTTAGGCAGGAAACACCTCGAAGCGTCTGTGCACACACCACAAAAGGTAAGCCAATCACATTTATCATGTAGTTCCCTCCATCTAAAGCTTCAGACATCATAGAAGTGCAACCGTTTAGGCATGTGCACAATCTATTAAAAAACCCGCTTCGGTGTGGCACGAAATGACAAAGCACTAAGAGAAAAAGTCGTTCATCACAACCTTTCAATGGGTGAGGAAAATCAAGCTCGTAAACTGCAAGAACGAAAGGACGAGGTTCAGCTTGTGATCGGAACAACATATATGATGCATTCAACACATAGTAATCAGGCATTTTCTTGGTGTATATAGACGGTTTCAAGGTCACACGCGTTGTACCCCCACCCCAAAAAAAAAAAAAAAAACTTCCGGTCACCTCATTCACCAGCTCCTAACGTGAAAACGGAAAGCACGTTTTAAATTTCTTTTCAAGCGAAAGGAAACTTTCTCTCTCGTTTTTCATATAAGAGAAACGTTCGTAAAGTACAAGGAAATGTTTTATCACATTTAGGTAGCTCAAAAGAAATCTTATTTGCTTATTTTTTGCTAAATAAGAAAAGGAAACTGTAGAAAATCAGCGGGCAATTTTCTAAAGCTCTTGTGATCCACCAAAGCTAGTTCAGCACATCGGTAGACAAAACTGGAAGTCATCAAAAGGCTGATTGTTCCTTGGGAGGGTCTATAGTCGAGTCGCATCGGGGATATTTCCCCTTTTCATGGTGCTTCAGCTCATGAACAACAACAGACACACCAATGGCTGGAACAAATATATATCTGTGGAGAAACGACTATATATATATATATATATATATATATATATATATATATATATATATATATATAGAGAGAGAGAGAGAGAGAGAGAGAGAGAGAGAGAGAGAGAGATGAAGGCCAGACTCTGGGCCGAAACGTCGAAATAAACCATGTTGCGACCGCTCACGGAGGATCTACTATACTATATATATATATATATATATATATATATATATATATATATATATATATATATGAGATATAACAGACAGTAATGCCAAGGAATGTACAGGGGAAGTTATTAAAACCAATGGAATGTAAATAAGAAGAAAGAAAAGTGGATGAAAAAATTACCAACTGTGAGCAGGAATCGAACCTACGACCTTCGAATTACGCGTTCGATGCTCTTATTTACATTCCATTGGTTTTAATAACTTCCCCTGTACATTCCTTGGCATTACTGTCTGTTATATCTCATTAATATTGTGTTAAAACACGGAAAAACGAGCCCTTAGGTATACACTTCTTTCCCTTATTTCATTGAACAAGGGTCTCGTACTGGCAGACTTGGTGTGTTTAGGTTGTATAAGAGGGACAATTAATCAGCTGCCCGCTCATAATAAGTTCACGTGCTACGTGACGCCAAACATGCGCATAAGAGTGTTTTCACACTCGTTGTTTGGCTTATAGATGGCGCTGACTGTCGCTCCTACTTCTAAGATCACAGATAAACCCAAAAAAGTGGATGGAGGGAGGGCCGCTGTGATAGCTCAGTGGTTAGAGCATCGAACGCGTAATTCGAAGGTCGTAGGTTCGATTCCTGCTCACAGTTGGTAATTATTTCATCCACTTTTCTTTCTTCTTATTTACATTCCATTGGTTTTAATAACTTCCCCTGTACATTCCTTGGCATTACTGTCTGTTATATCTCATTAATATTGTGTTAAAACACGGAAAAACGAGCCCTTAGGTATACACTTCTTTCCCTTATATATATATATATATATATATATATATATATATATATATATATATATAGATATATATATATAGATATATATATTGACATAGCTTCAAATAACTATATTACCTACAGCGAGCTTAACCATATTTGTGCTAATTCAGCTCGACGGGCGACTTTTCCTTATGTATATTTCACGAAGAGTGCTTCTAAACTAGATCAACTCTTAGTTTTGAAACGGTGAACAAGTACTTCCAGGAAGTGCTTGTTCGCTGTTTCTTCCGTTTTCGTAAATTTGTATGTTTTTCGAAAGGCTCTTGGCACATTAGCGCCGGGCTCGAGCACTCGGTGAGCGCTATCTGCGCTTGGTCCATTCTATTTTGTTTCGTGTGAATGCGGAATGGTTTGTGTTAGCGCGCTCATTATTTACCCTTAACTCGGTTAGTGCGGTTCCCTGCCAGTTTAAATCCGTGGAAATACATCATCAGCGATAAAGTTAAGTCCTGCTGAGAAGAGGTTCCTTAGGTTTCCTTAATTTTAAATGTTCCGACTTTGTTGACGCGTGCAAGTGTTTCTAAGCGAAATGATGGTGATCTTAGTGTAATGACGCATCGTTTGGGAAGCTATTACCAACGATTGAAGGCATTTCGTCAGTTACAATATGTTTGTCGGGTGAGGATAGGGCTTTCATAAGCAGAAATGGCTGGAGGCCTGCTAATACTTTCCCAGGTATATTTTCTTGCGAGTAATTTCTTTATACGTACTTTGTGATTCCAATCGCAGCGTGACTATTCTGTCTGTGCAGCTGAAGTTTTGTCACGTAGAAAATGTGGAGTTTATAACGGCAGAGTTTCACCGTAATACCAGTATAGTCAGTCCTTTTCTGCCAATCTGACATGCAGCGATTGAATCCAGCCTCGAAGCGCATGATTTGTTTCCTTTATAAGCTTGAATAACATTTGAAGTTTGCCAGATATGCTCAACCGCAGATGTGGTGACGTCAAGAGTATGAGAGAACCTTACATACGATTGACGTCCCTTTGATGGTAATCGTGGTCTACTCCTTCTGATTCTGAAGAAAGGTGACGTGACCGCAGGTAAAGTGATGTGCCTGGGCTGAGTATGGTCCGAGCATTGGGAGCATACCCGGTGGGCCATCGTGTTGAAGCAGGATAGCATGCCCAGGGACAAAGCCGGCAAAGCAGTTTGCTACTTACCATTCTGTGAGTAATCAGCTGTGTCACAAGTGATTGATGTGTACTCAAGAATTAAATACGGCAGGGCAGGCATAAGCCTTGGAGGAAAGAAGAAAATTGAATGGAGAGCATGCTTGTAAGCGTTCTAATAAGGTATTACGGGATGCAATCTGTGTTTGAATTTTGATGAACGGTAGTCGTTTCATGCTCCTTCCATGGATTGTGAGCGCCAAAATGTCGCGGATGCATTTGTACGGAATGTAATCAATGTGATTAGTGAAGCTTGAAAAGTATGGTTTTGCGCGATAAAGTGAGATGTAAAATTACGCATATGCAAAAAATATCCTGGTGTTCTGCAACACAGCTTATAGGCAGTGTTTGTCTGAAGTCGAAACCAATAAGCGAGTATTTGTGGCAATATGCGGTGACTGCTGAAAATTGCTGTCTCTTTGGGAAAAAAATATGGTGATGGTTTTCTTATTTTTTAATGGTAAAATTGTCGGAAGTAAATTGTAATCAAGTATATTACCAGCTCACATTTCTGATACTATTTTGAAACAGCAGACCTCACGAAAAGTTTTTGAAAATCCCCAAAGCAGTGGCAACTATGACGTAAGACCTATTATCTGCAACTATCATCCTGAGAATGTATTAACAGAGTAAACTTAGACACAAGAACTATCACAAGAATATATATGTCCAGGACAAATATTCACTAAATAAAAATGCGTGACGTTTTTGTGAATCTCAAAGTGTGGGGCCTACCATATATTTCGTATAATACTAGGAATGCCTTATGTTGGCTAGCGTTGAATCCTGCCAAGTAATGAGGGTTACTTATATATATGTCCCTTTCCTTCTCAGCTCAAGCATTCATATAAGTTTGAATGGTAGGACGCTGGCGTACATTTTGCTAACGAATGTTTTTCGTAATTATTTATGAATGACAAGGTTGCGCCTGCTACAAAAAATAATGTGTTGTTCTCCTAGACCTCCAAGGCGCTACAGTTTTTATAATAATGGCAGTCACTAACGCAGGCTACCAGATTTAACTTCGTGGGCACGTATTCACAAAAACATCTCACGCAAAAAACTTTCACGAAAAAATACGTCAGTCCTCACAATACAAGGCTTATCGTTTGCTCGACCGGCTGTTTAGAAAAAGTAGTTAACGATTTCGAGTACTTGGTACTCTACTATGGGAGAGCATAGAGCCGTTCCGCGGGCCTCACAGCACTATTTGCAACCTGCGCCGAACACTGGAAAAATGCAGGTGTTAATTTGTTTAGTAAACGTTATTTACAATTTAGAGTACGAGGTACTCTACTATGAGAGAGCATGAAGCCGTCCCGTGGGCTTCACACACTGCTACACGAAAAGACCCAACTATAGTTACATGCAGTTACAAAAGAGGACTTTCTCGAAGTCGGCTCCTGTTGTTGGAGGACTTCATGTGGCGAAAGCAAAGGAAAATGATCAATGTACCGTTCCATGTAGTTTATTTACCTAATGAAACAGCACTATCTTTTAGAAGCGAAACCTTTCCGCTTAGTGCATCTAAGAAAAAAACACAAAATCTTTATTATGCTTCTTTTCTTAGGTACATTTTCACTGAGAAGCAGCTTCGCTGGGCTAGAGAAAGCTGTATCTTTTATTCACGTCATCACCATCTTACTTGATACACACCAAAAAAACATTCGCATACGATGGCCTTTGCAGCAATGAGGAGAACGTGACTGAGTTGTAGTGAGGAAACAAATAGGGGATGCCTCCTGTCACTCGACACGATTGTATTGTCGCTCCGTTGCCGGCACAGAAGCCAGCGGGAAGTGTAGGCCATCAGCCGCATTACGACGCAAACGTGCTTTCGGGCACAGCCACGCTCTGTTCTCCGGAGACGCAGCCTAGACGATGTACGAAAAGCAAATTCCAGCTGCGCTCGTATTCTCGCAACACGTTTCGTAGTTGATAGGCTGGCATTTCTAGCCTCGAACCATCCAAAAACGTTTCAGTATTTATTTATTTATTTATTTATGGTACCCTCAGGGCCCGAAGGCATTACAGAGGGGAGTGGCAATACAAAATAATACAGCAAGCGGCAAAACGTAAAGGAAAAGAAGGGAAAATACAAAGCGATTGGCAAAAACACACAGTAACAAAGAATTAAATGTAGTAGCGGTAATACATTACGATTTTGTTAAAAAAAAAAAAACGGCAAAACGGCAAAACGTAAAGGAAAAGAAGGGAAAATACAAAGCGGTTGGCAAAAACACACAGTAACAAAGAATTAAATGTAGCAGCGGGAATACATGACAACGATTTTGAAAAAAAAAAACGACATATATAACACGAAGCAAAATCAAACATCGCAAAACATGTTTTGCAAAAAGGCCCTAAAACGTGATGTATCGGTAATAGCCGTAGCTGATTGTGGTAGTAGATTCCATTCGGATGTGGTTCTTGGAATGAAGGCATGCGAATAGGTTACGGTTCTGCAGCAGGGAACATGAACTTTTTGCAGATGGTCCAATCTGGGTGATATGAATGAGGGGGGTTTAATAAACTGTTCACGAAGATTTTTGCTATGATAAAGTTTATGAAGGAGACTGAGTCGGGCTATTTTACGCCGAATGGCGAGTTCAGGAAGGTTGAGCTGGGACTTCATTAAGGTAACACTGGCCGTGCGGTTATAATTGGCTAAAATGAAGCGAACTGAACGATTCTGGACTGCTTCTAATTCATGTGTAAGTGTAGTGCCACCAGGATCCCAGACGGATGATGCGTATTCAAGTGATGGACGAATATAAGTAGTGTAAAGAAGTTTCTTAAGGGATGAGGGCGCCATGTAGAAGTTCCTGCGAAAATACCCGAGAGAACGGTTAGCCTTGGCGATGATGTGCTCCACATGGTGGTTCCATGACAGGTTACTGGAAATATGAACACCTAGGTATTTGTAAAATGAAACAGACTCGAGGTGGGTATCATTGAGATGATAATCTGGATACGCAAGTGAGGTGCGGCACACACGCATTGCTTTGCATTTTGAAATGTTTAGTTCCATGTTACATAATTGACACCAGGTAAATATGTTATTTAAATCCGTCTGGAGCGAGGTAACATCATTTTGGTTAGTTATTTTCCGATAAATTACACAGTCATCTGCGAATAGGCATACCTTTGATGAGACATTAGTTGGCAGGTCGTTCATGAAAATTAAGAACAGTAAGGGTCCCAACACAGAGCCTTGGGGAACACCCGAGAGCACCGGCTGGACGGGGGAATCAATATTGTTAGCAGAAACAAACTGTGTTCGGTTGGAAAGAAAGGCTCGAATCCAGTTAAACACGTTAGGGTCTAGGTTTAAGTGTTTCATCTTAAGAAGTAGTAACTGATGACTGACCTTATCGAATGCCTTAGAATAATCTAAAAAAATACAGTCAATGGTGAATCCAGAATCGAGTAGGACATGCAGGTCGTTTGTAAAGACTAAGAGCTGCGTTTCGCAAGAAAAATTCTTGCGGAAACCGTGTTGCGAGGGTGTGAAAAACTGGTTAGACTCGAGAAAGTTAACAAGGTGGGTGAAAATGATATGCTCAAGTATTTTGCACGGGACAGATGTCAGTGAAATTGGACGGAAGTTTGATGGATTGTGTGTTAGCCCTGATTTGTGAACTGGCACTATCTTACCGACCAGCCAGTCTTCCGGAAGGCTAGAATGCTGCAGGGACTGTGAAAAAATGCATGACAGGATAATAGAGGAGTATTCAACAGTGTTCTTCAGGAATTTAGCATTGATACCATCAACTCCACATGATGATGAGTTTTTAAGTTTCTTAATGACCGCACGAATACCTTCCGAGGTAACGAAGATAGCGTCCATAGGTAGGTAATGGGGTGACGGCAAGGAGATTTGGTTGTTGATGGTCGCCTGGTGAGAGAAAGCTTTTATGAATGTGTCATTTAGTACAGATGCGCATTCTACGTCGGGCACGGGATGCCCTTCAGCTGTCAGCAAGGCTATAGCGCGGCGCTCGCTGCCACGCATGAAATTCCAAAACTGTCTAGGGTTATTTTTCAGCATAACCGGTAGAGTGTGACTAAAAAAGGAAGACTTAGCTCGTTTCACTTCAGATAAATAGGTTGTGGCAGCAGATTTGTAAGTAGACCAACGTTTATCAGACGGGGATTCGACAGCAGCACGATAAAACCTTTTCTTACGGTTTGAAAGGCGGTTTATGTATCTGTTGTACCATGGAGCACGTGTATTGGAAAGAACTTGTTTTATAGGGATATGTTTAACGGTTAGCTCTGAAACTTTAGCTTTAAATAAGTCCCAGTTGCTCTGCACCGATCTTTCAGGGTAGTTGGGTAAGAACTCATCTAGGAATGTGCCCAAATCCTTGTTAATTGAGTCAAAGTCAGCCTTTCTGTAATCCCGTATAGTTTTAAGCTGCTTACGCATGCGTGAGAATGGCAGCAATATATTTGCTTGAATAATATCGTGATCACTGATACCAGGTACATTGGACACTGAAGATACAATATCTGGTTCTGATGTCAATATAAGATCAAGAATGGATGACGTAGTATCGGTAACGCGCGTAGGAAAATTAACAAGCTGCGTCAAACCAAAATCTGAACAGATGCGAATAAAATGCTCCGCTTCCGCTGAGTTAGGCAAGGAATATGAATAAGAATTTGACCACACAATGTTAGGGAAATTGAAATCGCCTAGTAGAATCACAGCTGCGCGAGGAAACAAAACCTTCACATGGCTCAGACAATCATGTAGGTCATTGCAAAAGTTTGCACTTCCTGAAGGTGGGCGGTAACATACGCCAATGACAACTTTTCTAAAAGCCACGTTGAGGCAACACCATGTTGCCTCCAAAACCGAGTCTATTGCAACAGCGTAGTTTTCAATGCTCTCATTCACCGCAAGAAGAACACCACCGCCACATCTATTAGGTCTGTCGCAGCGATATATTTTGTATTTTTTATCACAGCACAGCAGCTCTTCGTTTCGTATTTTGTCGCAAAGCCAGGTTTCAGTTACCGCAATAATAAGACCGCAATAATAATAATATGTAAACAATGTGGGCACATGCACCTGCATTATTTATTAATTAGTTCATAGCTTTTTGTGAACTATGGTCGACTGCGACTTTGTTTTGTCTTTAGAACGGTTGACTGTTATAACGCTATTTCGAGACGTCCGCGTAACACGGACTGGAAAATTCTCAACATGGAATATTTTCAATGTACTTGCGCGTTTGCTGCTGCACGAACTTTCAGTATTTTCTGTTGCTATCTTTCAAACTGTTTGCCGATCGATGTCGGGAAGTGGCTGAGCGGAGACTGATTGAAGAACCAGCCGCAAGTGGAGAACGATGAGGTGTCTACTCGAAAGACCAATAGCTTACGGTTCATTGGCATTTCTGATGTTCTGATATGGAGGAATGGTTGGGGAAGCAGTATAATGTATGAATATAAGCGAAGTCTTCAAAGAGCTTCAGGGACAGGCACATGTGTAGAAGACAGTGTGTGGCTAGCACCAGGAAAAAGCCAGAAATGAAAACGAAAAACTGTTCATTTAAAGCAGAAAACTCAAGATGCTAAATATAAAAGAAGCTGAAGTGACGTCCAAACGTCGATCGCTTACGCTGTCACTTGTATATGCCACTGCTGTCCTCATGAGATCTCACCGGAAAATTGCGTCCAAAAATAGCCAGCTTCTTGGACATGCCCGTCACACTGCTTTAAAGTAGCTTTTGTATAAGCTATAGGTACCATACAACTTTGCTATACATGCCTGTCAGGAAAAAAAAGCACTTTCGGATCTCTTTAAAACTGGCGGACAGGTCCCCCAGGCCTGATGCGGTGGTAAAGAGCTCTTAGGATATATAATGGCTTTCTTTCTGCGTCGGCCTAGATAACAGCTTCAAAAATGACAAGTGTTTACCGATTCCTCTATCCTTAGAAAAAAAAATATTTTAGTAGCGTAAAATATACACACGCGCATATATATATATATATATATATATATATATATATATATATATATATATATATATATTGCGAAGAAGTGAATGGCTGCTGTGGCTTAGTAAACAGTCGTCCACTTCGAGTTAATTAGTGTCTATCGTTTTTCCTCGCGACAGACTAGTAGAGGTGCTGAGTATCAATTCCAGTACCTCTCGTTACGAACGTTGTAACGAAATCAGGCAGTTCGTTCATTCCTCACCACCATCACAAGTAGAACCTCCCATGCTTTCCTACGCGGATGCCCTACGCGTCTCTAACGCCATCGACGGCACATTTTGCTCATCCGCCTGCTGGGACCCCCAGACGCTTTCCAAGTCCAACCCATCGCACGCCTTCTCAGGCCGATTTTCGTCCCAGCCCGCGGAATTGCATCGTCTGGGTGCACCCGACAATCGTCCTTCGTGCTACCATTGTGGCGAAGTTGAACACATGTACCGCGACTTTTACTACCGACGAATAGGCCTACGCGGATTCCACCCAGATGCCCGTTGTCCACGCTATGGTGAGCACCCGCAAGAAATTGTGGATTACTTTGAAGGTAGCCATCATGCGCCGGTCCCGCCGCGACAACAGTCACGGTCACCATCACCCCGTCCGTCCGCATCAGCGCACCGCACTCGACCCGCCTTTGGGTCCCCTGGTGTCAGTGGCGCAATCCCACGCCGGGGTAACTGAAAACGGCGACCTCCGGAGGTGAGGCCGTTGTCACGCGAACCTTACAAATACCCTCTGCCACTGCCTTACGACGTACGGTTAAAGCCTGTTTCTGAAACCGCCAGCAGAATGTCCGCTGTCATTACCTTTTCCGTCGACTGTTATTCGGTGACTGCACTTTTCGACACGGGAGCCGATTACTCGGTAATGAGTGCTTCATTGTCCACCCGTCTACACAAGGCGCTGACAACGTGGGACGGCCCTCAACTAATCACCGCTGGAGGACACCTCGTATCCCCTATAGGAAGGTGCGCCAGGCTTGAGGTTTGTGAAGACGAAGAAGTGTGTTTTGAATAGGAGCTACTTCTGCTAACTCCAGCATATTTCAGTTGTAATTTAAGTCTGTTGATCAGTTTTCGCTGCTCCCTTGGAAGGGATGGATGTAGACCACCCCGGGCGCCTGCCGGCACCAGCAGCGTCAGCGGCGGCCGCCTCCAGGAAGCGGATGGGACAAGCGAGTGACAGCGATAGTGAAGATACTCATGCTTACTATCTCAGCAGTGAAAACTTCTCAGATGACGGTTTCCAACCTGTGCTGCGCCGCAAGGCGAAGAGAAGGAACATGAGAACATCCTCATCCTCAACTATTCATACTGTAAGTGAAGCGCCGAAATCGAACACTTATACCATCCTGTTTCTGCCTGCACTTCCTACCGTCAGCATGAAACGCCTTAACAGACAGTCTGTGTCGAGGTCTCTGGAAACGCTCATGCCAAATGAGATCATGGACATAAGAGTGAACGCCAGAAAGAATATACTGGCTGTGGACGTTTTGCACGCAAGTGCGTTGGGCGTTCTGCGCAGTGTAACTGACTTGGACGGCAACCAGGTGCGCTCTCATGTTCCCTTGGGATGTGATGTAGTAACCGGCGCGATCTACGACATTGATGTCGCTATTTCCAGTAATGACTTACAACTTCTTGTCAAGTCAACAACTGATACTCCAATTGTTGATGTCACCCGGCTAGGCAAGTCTCGCTGCGTGAAGATTGCGTTTAAGAGCACATCACTCCTCTCTCATGTGAAGGTGGGGTACTTCAGACATGCTGTGCGGCCTTTCATTCCAAAGCCTCTCCAGTGCCGTAAATGCATGAAACTTGGACATGTGAGCAGCGTCTGCGAGAATTCGGTGGTATGCCACCGCTGCGCCGAGCACCATGAAGCGGATAAGTGCGTCGCAACTGTCAAGAAATGCTCTAATTGCAATGGATCCCATGAAGTCACATCGAAGGACTGCCCGTGGATTCAGAAGGAAATTGCCATCTTGAATGAGATGGTGCGCGATCACTCATCTCATCGAGAAGCCGCAGCGAAAGTCAGAAGGCGTCGTTCACGTCGACGTCGGTCTTCGAGGACGCCCGCTACCTCCTCGACACGTTTGCGTGATCCCTCATCAGTACCACCTCCTTTGCCTCCCAGACCACATGCCGTGGGAAAGGCTGTAAAGGACAAAGCCAGTGAGCATACCCTAACTGCGACAGAGTGGCCTGCACTTCAAAGGGAAGCAGCATCAAGCGAACCGAAGGAGTTTCATGACGGCCAGTTCGCGCTCCCGGGTCGAGATCTTTCCAACCAAGACAGGCAAGTGACTGCAATCGTCCCGGTTCGAGATCTTTTCAACCAAGACAGGCAAGTGACTGCAATCGTGCAATCAATAATTACCACGATTCGCACGCTACTGAGCAGCATACAATCTCCGTCTGCTAAGAGTGCACTGCAAATACTGGATGCACTAAATCCAGTTCTTGCTAACCTCGTATAAGCACAATGGCTCAACAAAATCTCATCTTCCGCACTGAAGTTAAAAGTGCGTCGATTTTTCAGTGGAATGCCAGAGGCATGAAGTCCCGTATCTCGGACTTTCGCCAATTTGTTCGGGCCAATCAATTCCCTATACTTGTCATATGTGAACCAAACGTATCAACGCCTTATAGATTGTCCGGTTATGAAGCTTTTTGTTCAGCCGCTTGCGAAGAACGAAGCAAAGTAATTGTTTACATTCGCACAGACTTGACTTATCTTTCGCACCCAATAAGTTCGAATGACGGCAATCAGTACGTGTGTCTTCGTGTAAAAAAGAATGCAGTTTCGTTCACGCTTATTGGTTGATATATATCTCCGTCATCGCGATTTGACTGCGACAGAATAAAAGACATCCTAATGAGAACCGATGGGCCTTGGATAATCACCGGTGACTTCAACGCCCATCACATGCTTTGGGGGAGCACTAGGATGAATGCCAGCGGCCGGGGCATTGTTACATTCGCTTCCGATTACGACCTTTCCATCATGAACGATGGTACCCCCACATATCTGCGGGGTCTCACGTATGGCAGTTGCCTTGACCTGACATTGGTGTCACGGTGCTTCTCTCACAAAGTCAAGTGGTTTTGCGATATTGAGACTCATGGGAGTGATCACATACCCACCTACGTGACGATCGATGGTATCATAAAACATTTCTCTTCCGGTGTTGCAATTGGCACTGACTGGTCGATGTTTGCATCGCGTGTTGAGAACGCTTGCCAAGAAGGCCTCGCCTGCAGCCTGGAAAATTCCATAGCAGAAGCTATGCAAGCGTCCAAATGTAAATTACCATTTTGGTCTAAAATAACACAGTTTGACATCGAACTGGAAAAATTACGAGCTGTACGAAGGCGTGCTGAACGACGATACAGACGCACAAGATCAATTTACGATCTGAGGGAAGCAAGGCGGCTCCAGAAAAAGATTCAACAACGCATTTACAAACTGGAGAGCGAACGCTGGAAAGCATTCTGCGAATCTCTAGATCCTCTTACACCGCTGTCATATATCTGGAGAACAGTTCGTGGTCTTCGCTCCTCTCCGCAACAACGGCACCCTTTTAAAGCTTTCGCACTCCATCATGGAAAAACAGAACTCGAGGTGGCTGAAGAATTTTCCACGAGAGTTGCCTGGAATATTATGAACGAGAGAATCAACGCCATGATCGTTCCTGAGACGCGATTACCAGAAATGGACATTCCGTTCACCATGAAAGAACTGGAAGTGCGTTAGTCGCTTCTAAGCGCATGTCATCGCCAGGTCCTGATGGTATTACTTATAGTGCGTTGGGACACCTTGGACAAAAAGCCAGAAAAAAACTTTTAACATGCTTCAACAACTCCTGGCTCAGCGGCAGTGTTCCCCGAGAATAGAAAATAAGTCGATTAATACCACTTTTGAAATCGGGAAAATCACGATTGGACTTGACAGCGTATCGCCCTATTGCCCTCGCAAGCTGCCTCGGAAAAGTGATGGAAAGAATGGTTCTATTTCGTCTCGAGTGGTACTTGGAACGATACACCAAATACCCTTCTTGCATGGCAGGTTTTCGTCGGGGCCGCTCCTCCATTGACTGTGTCCTTGACTTATCGACATTTGTTCAACAAGAAAAAAAAATTGCCCGCAGCTTCCCTCGGGGGAACACTGAGGAGGATGCGGACCATATAATTGGTTAACGGGGTGTTAAAGTGCGACTTACTTGGGTCGATGGCTAAATTGGTCAACGTGGTTGTGAAATGGGGTGTTAAATTGCGACTTACTTGGGTCGATGGCTAAATTGGTTAACGTGGTTGTAGGAGGGGGTATTAAATGAGTGAACACGTACACACGTATGCGAAAGGGCGGCGCTGGTCGAAGGGACGTCGATCATTGTGTTTGTGGATTCGTTGGAATTCATTTCACCGCGACCTTGGACGTCGACGCGCCGTACAAACCAACCGACGAGCGGCAACTGAGCGAGCGAGCGCCGACCTTGAGTATATATACAGCGCGACGGTGCATGCACTGTCAGCTGTTGAATGTTCTCGAAGCGCGACGCCACATGCGCGTCCACTGGAGAATCAGGAGAATTGTAGATGTCGAACGCGGTGTGTAGAGGAGGAAGGGTGCACGGATGGTGGAGGAGTGAAGCGCGCGCGGTGTGTAGAGGAGGAAGGGATGCACAGACGGTGGAAGAGTGGGCGACGGCGCGACGGCGCATGCGCGCGCGTCAGCTGTCGAATGTTCGAGAAGCGGTGCGGACGGCGCGGACGGCGCACTACAAGGCGCGAGTATAAGATGCTTCCGCATCTAAAAAGTCGCAAGCGCATATCAATGGCACTCTTTCTTGACGTGAAGGGTGCATATGATAATGTAGCTCACGATGCCATCCTCACTTCTCTCGCAGAAATGGGCATTGGTGGACGAATGTTTCAATAGATAAAAGATTATATAACGGGCAGGGGTTTCTTTGTACAAACATATGAGGGTACAACTGCCCAACATTACACCTACTGCGAAGTACCTCGGGGAGGTGTTTTAAGACCCACATTGTTCAATGTAGCCCTCATTGGTCTGTTGAAGGTTCTGCCAAAGTCGGTGTGCCTATCTATATACGCCGATGATATTTGCCTCTGGAGTGCTGCAGTTACTCGCCCTCAGGTGCGTGCACGAATACAGCGGGCAGCAACCCTCACAACAGCCTACCTTCAGAAACAAGGCCTAAATATATCAACCGTGAAGTGCGCGTTGATGGCGTTTACACGCAAACCAATGACGCCATACCCTGTTTACATCAATAGGCAGAGTGTCAAATATGCACGGACGCATCGTTTCCTGGGCATAATAATCGACAGAAGTCTTTCGTGGAGCCCACATTATGCGTGCTTGAAGAAGAGACTGCTATCTATTGTGCATATCATGAAATTCTTGTGCGGTAAAGCATGGGGAACTTCTGTGGCCTCCATGCTACAGCTGTACAGGGCCGTAATTCTGGGTCTATTGCGCTACAGCTTGCCGGTACTGACTAACACTTGCAAATCGAATACTCATTCATTGGAGAGTTTGCAGGGTCAGGCACTGCGTGTCTGCCTAGGACTGCCCCGATGCGCTTCTACTTATGCCACAATCATGCTTGCCAAAGACCATCCGGTCAGGACATATATAGTTGTGGATTGCCTAAGAGCGCACAGTCGACATGCTAGCCGTGTCCCCGACCACCACTTGGCCCTTCTACATTCCGCAAGACCACGTGCTACGTTTTCAGACGTCATAGCCAAGCACCTAAACAGCATTCCATCAGGATATACGCCAGCTGCGAGAGTGGCATGTCCATTGTGGTGCCTTGACCAGCCGCAAGTACGTCTAGAAATTCCGGGAATCAAAAAAAAAAGCAGTCACTCCAGAGTAGCATTGAAGAAAGCAACACTGCTATTATTACCTGAGTTGTACTTAGACCGAACGCAAATATAAACTTATGGGTCCGTCTCGTCCAGCAGCTCATCAGGTGCCGCTGTGATTCCGGCTGCAGAAATGACAATCAAGTTTGAGTTGTCGCATATGACTACATCTACGGCATCAGAGCTTGCTGTTATAAGGGCTGCTTTACAATATCTCGTTCAAGAACGTCCAGGAAAATGGGTCATATAGTGTGATTCGAAGGCAGCGTTTCAGAGTTTGCAGTCTTCCATGCGTAGGAGGAGTCATGACCAACTGGTACAAGAATTAGGACATTGCCATCATGACGCTCTAGCACGAGAGCATGATATTATATATCAATGGCTGCCTGGACATATCGGTATTACCGGAAATCAATTAGCCGATGATGCAGCCCGCTCAGCCCATGAAGAAACCCATGTAGTCTCGATTCTTCTATCAAGGAATGATGCAGCAAGACAACTTTACTTGCTGGCTCGAGATTTCACACGCACGTTCTGGTCGTCTACCAGCTTCCAAAGGTGTCAATTTTATGAACTGGATCCTTCGCTCAAGCTAAAGCTACCATCACAACTTTCCCGCTCCGATGCGACACTGTTATGCCGCCTTTGGTTGGGTGTTGCATTTACAAAGGTGTACTTCTTTCGCATTAGTATGGCAGACACTCCTACATGCGACTACTGCGGAGCTGAAGAGACCATCGAACACGTCCTGTGCAGCTGCGCTTGCTACGACACACAGCGATGCCAGCTCCGGATGAATTTGAATCGACTTGACCCCGGACCATGGACCATTTTGTGTGCAGAAGATACTAGGACCTTGGGCATCTGCCTCAGTTGCGCAGAAAGCAACTAAAGCACTGCTACTTTACCTTAAGTCAACAAACCTGAGCGACCGCCTGTAGACTGTGTGTGCTCCCCGAGTGTGCTCGTGATTGTGTGTACCTTCTCATCTTTCTGCAACCTCTTTTCTCCCCTTTATTCCTTCCCCAGTGCAGGGTAGCAAACCAGATGTGCGTCTGGTTAACCTCCCTTCCTTTCCTTGCATCTTTATCTCTCTCTCTCTCTCTCTTGAGGTTTGTGCGTCGGCTTTTGTAGCGTCACTCCTTGTACTGCCCAATTGTTCTCGGCTGGTAATTTTGGGCATACATTATCTGCAAGAGTATGGAGTGATATTTAATTTGCGTGATTTGTTCGTCAGTTTTGGTAACTGTCTTTCTCCAGATTTTGACATAGAGAACGAACATTGTGGCGTGGCATTACGCGTAGTTGATGATTACGTCTCGTTGCCACCTCGCAGTAGTATCTTCGTGCTTGTTGAGTGTCCACGGGAGCAGTCAATCACGGGCGTCGCCGAAAGTAACCTGACGTTATTGCTTGATCTGGAAGTCCCCGTTGTTCGAAGTCTCGTTCAACTCCGAAATGGCCAGGCTACGGTTTTAGTTACGAACTTCAGTGGCGAACACAGACATTTTGCGAAACGCACAACCATAGCTTATTTGGAGGCATTGGATGATTTGGACGCCTTCCCTTTGATTACGACAATCTCGACTGAGAACAACTGCGATACTGATGTGACTAGTCACCTCAATGTCAATCGCCAGTTAGAAGAACCTGAGAGGGCAAGGCTCCTCAGTCTCCTCTCATCGTTTAGTGACTATTTCGCCACTACGTCGAAAGTCCGGCAGACCCCTCTAATGAAGCACAGAATTTTCAGTGAGCCCAACGTCCAACTCGTGCGCCAACTTGCTCATCGCGTGTCGCAGAAGGAGCAGGATGTCATCCTTCATCAAGTGAGACAAATGCTGGATGACGATGTATTTCAACCATGGACAAGTCCTTGGGCATCACCAGTGGTTCTGGTTAAAAAAAAAGATGGTTCACTACGATTCTGTGTCGAATACCGCAAACCGAACAAGATAACAAAAAAGACGTATATCCTCTTCCTCGCATTGATGACTCCTTGGGTTGCCTGCAACACGCCCATTACTTCTCTCCATGGATTTCCATAGCGGATAATGGCAAATTGAAATAGATGATCGGGACCGAGAAAAAACAGCGTTCATTACACCTGACGGTCTCTATGAATTTAAAGTTCTCCCTTTTGGCCTGTGCTCCGCTCCAGCCACATTCCAACAAATGATGGACTCAGTTTTATGTGACCTGAAGTGGCACTCTTGTTTAGTAAATTTAGACAACGTAGTCGTTTCTTCTACGACTTCTCAACAGCACGTTGAGCGGCTTGAGGTAGTTCTTCTGGCTATTCGCACTACCGGCCTCTCTCTGACACCAGAAGAGTGTTATTTTGGATATGAAGAGCTCAAATTTCTTGGCCACGTTGTCGGCAGCAGTGGTATTCACCCCAACCTTAGGAAGGCTATGGCCGTTGCTTTGGTCCCGATACAGAAAACAAAGCATGATGTACGCTGCTTTCTTGGCCTTTGTGCTTATTACTGCCGCTTCGTTCCGAATTTTTCGAAAATCACCGGCCGTCTACAACAACTCGTCGAGGATGACGTCGCCTTCGTCTGGGGTCCTTAACAATCCGACGCTTTCCACGACCTTCAACAACGCCTACAAACGCCGGTGATCCTTGGTCACTTCGACACCGAAGCAGACACAGAAGTCCGCACTGACGCAAGTAATCTTTGCTTCGGAGCTATTTTCGTGCAATGTCAAGATGGCGTGGAATGCGTCATCGCCTACGCTATCCGCACGTTGTCATCTGCGGAGAAGAACTACTCGACGACAGAAAAAGAGTGTCTGGCGGTTGTATAGGCCATAATGAAATTCAGGCCCTACTTGTACGGACGCCCGCCCCATCCGAATCGTCAGTGACCACCACTCTCTCTGCTGGCTAGCGAATATAAAAGATCCTTCGGACCGTCTCGCAAGATACAGCCTTCGGTTACAGGAATTCGATATAACGATGGTTCGCAAGTCTGGCCAGAAACACACCGACGCTGACTGTCTTTCCCGCGCACCCGTCGAGATCGCTGCAGAAGACATGGATGAAGACTTCAGCTGCCTTGCTGTTCTCGCATCATTAAACATGACTGAGCAGCAACGCAAAGACTTAGAACTACAACCGCTGATCGAATACCTTGAAGGACGTCGCCCCCCACCCCCCCCCGTCAGTTTGCACGTGATTTGTCATCGTTCTGTCTACGCCAAGACATCATCTACAAGCACAACTTTCATCCATTGAAAACTGCTTACCTCGTCGTCGTTCCTACTGCTCTCCGCGATGATATTTTGCGTGCTTGTCACGACGAGCCATCGTCAAGGCATCTTGGCTTCACACGTACTCTGGCGCGGATCAAGGACAAATACTACTGGCGGAAACTTACGAAAACCATCTGGCAGTACGACAAAACATGCACAGCCTGCTAGTGCCGCAAAAATTCAACGACGAAACCAGCTGGTTTGCTTCAGCCTTTGCGACGCCCTCATGCACCTTTTGAAAAGGTCGGCATAGATTTACTCGGCCCATTTCCGAAGTGTACAGCTGGTAACCGCTGGATTGTGGTTGCAATCGACTACTTGACCAGATACTGCGAAACTCAAGTCGCCGAGCGAGCAACTGCTTCCGATGTGGCAGACTTTTTTTATTAGGAACATCGTTCTCCGCCACGGTGCTCCCACTGTCGTCATCACAGATAGTGGCACTGCTTTTACGGCACAGTTGCTCCGAGAGATCCTGTTGCTGAGCAGCACGACGCACCGAACAGCAACTGCTTACTCTCCGCAGACTATCGGGTTAACCGAACGCCTTAACAAAACGATTGCAGATATGCTTTCGATGTATGTCGCCATAGATCAGAGGCCGAATTCACAAAGCTTTCACTTTGGCTACGCATTTTCTTAGCCAAAAGTTCTCTTATCTGGAGGGATTACTATAGCGTGGGTATGAATTTAACTTATTCGGTACTTAAAAGGGCAAGGAGGACACACGATAGCCGATGAAACGACAAGGAAAGAAAGAAGTGTGTGCCGATAATATCAAGGTAGCACGCAAAGCGTCTAGCATCGAGAGTATACGATGATAGCCAATGATTTGCTGCATCTAAGTTTCAGTTCTGCGAGCGTCTGCTACAGCGCTTACGGGATGCCGCGTACGTTGAAATAGACGTTTTGGTTGGCTGTGCAAAGCCAAGCACTCGCCTTTATTTAACGACTGTAGCTAAAAAAATAAATGCTCGATGGCCTTGAGCCACCGAGCAATCCATGCACTATCTCGCCAAGTACAAGTAAACAACACTTCAGGTGTACCACATAAATGAAACCACACATAAATCGATGCATGCAATGTTTGAAAAAGTGCCTCAAATGTCTTCCCCTATTTAACGCGACCAGTTACCTTACATTTCATTGAAGCTGCGCTGCTACTTAACTAATTCGGTGCAATCTAGCACGGTATAGTGGTAAACGTAAGGGTGTTTTGTACCTATAGTCAAAGGTAGCCTTTGTTACAATATTCTTATTACAAGACACATGAGCGACTTTGGTGCCTGCAGACGAATTGTGCGGAAATAGATAACAGCAGTAATTAAATGAAATTGTGAGCGCAGTTTCACTGGTTCCATGCACCACAGCGTTTTTATAAAGCCGCAATGCGAGAACGTGCATACGCTTACGCTTAGGTATATGTCTACGTAAAATAAGGGAGACTCGTCGGGAGGTGTCTCAGTGCTAATGCTTTTCACAAAACACGGTGAAAATATTTCGCCCAGCGTTGTTTGAGTGCGCAAACGAAGCGAGGGACGTGTATACGAGTCTTGAGGTCGAGAGACGTTATCACACGTGCGAAAAGGATGAAAAGAGAGAGAGAGAGACTCTCGTTTCGGCTTCGCGAAAGCTTGAAATTGATAGATAATAAAGACACTTTTCTGGCCCAGCAGACGTCAGGGAATGTGTCCGCAAAGCAGGGTCAGATGCTCGGAGAGCATAAAAAAGTGGAGTACGCGTTATATGGGAGGGACAGCCACTCAGAAAGCGAGATGATGTGTGACTGTCCTTAGGTGTGAGAATCAATGCTAATTAAGAGAGTTGAGTTAATGAACCAAAACTTTCCTAAATAACGGTAATGGAAGCAAACTGAGCATTCATCTAGTGAAAGTGACACTAGTGACAGTGAACTCATAATAGTTGATTAGCGTTGTCACAGGCCGATATATATTTTTATTTTCTTATCTATATTTGGCAAACTATGGGAAGGTAGCGTACGTTAGAGCCGGCTATCCCAACGTCATGAAAGTAATGCACAAGAATAAATAGCGCACGGTTATACAGTCACACGCGGCGGTTTCTATCTTCTAGTAACCTTGAGAAAACGCATTCTAACTATTTTTTCTATTTTTGACAAAGTTTCACGGGACGTTTTTGCATTTGGCTTCATTCGAAGGAATGACGATATATCAGCAATAGGGCGAACACAAGCACTGCTGCAGTGGATGAGCGGTTACAGCGCTCAACTACAATCTAGGAGGTACTTGGTTCGATTCGCAGAATCACTGAGCACTTTCTTTTTTCAAGAGGTTGCCCGGCCTGACATTATGCGTGGTGGTGGGTACTAGTTTTTTAAGAAGTAGGCTTTCGCACTTGCTTCTTTCACTCCCCTTTTGTTTTAAAAGCGCTGTACTGTGCTTCTTCAAAAATTAAACAATTGAGGGTTCATAGTTTTCTCCTCCATCCTCTCTTATCGCAAAAGTGTCCAGTGCTGAAATACCAATATCATACATGGTATATTACTTTTCGCGTCTTTGGATATTCGACCAGCAATCAGTCTTCACGGTGTTTTGAAGAAAATCTACACATGCAGTGAGATAACTGCTTGCAGCCAAGTTGACTGCCTTTGTAGGGACACGCTTTCGTGCTAATTTGGTGGGCATCATCACATGCAGCAAGACCAAAAAGCACGGACAGTTAGAGCTGACGCAAACAGAGTGATTAGTTTGTGTCTTCTCTCCCGGTATTCGTCATGCTGCACGCTTCAGTGTAATGTCGCTGTCAATGGTTAAAATGCACTATAGCAGTTAATCGAGTTCTGCTGAGAGGGTCCCCTATTGTCCAGAATGGAAGAGAACAATGGCAATTTGATTTGTGTGATAAAGAGATACCCTGCTTTTGGTTACTAGAATAAATTTCTAAACTGAAGTTTATTTTTTATTAACAACAGTTCCAGTGCAGATGAAAGGTGCATGGACAAAATTCGTGTATTCAGCTTGACTAGGTTTGTAATTGTAATTGCGAACCGGTATCACAGTATGCATAAATATCACACACATATACAACCACGGGTGATAGCTTGCTTATTCTGATTAAAATTGAAAGGTTGAAATCGACATATTCAACCAACGCAATGTGTACGAGATATGCCATGTATAGTAGCTATGCTCGAAACTAATCTTCGCAGGTTCGTTCCATTTTACCCAATTTCTTGCCCATGACTGTAGGTTGGTAAATGAAACTTCTTCGATCACACATATTCTGTGTAAGGTTACATTTATTTTTATGCAGTACAAAACAAATTGAAATGTATAATGGCTCAAAAGAGAAATAACTAGAAACAAAATCAGCCAAATCATTACCAAACTTACTCACCAATGATAAACAAATTCTCATTTAAAAGATACATACATACATACATACATACATACATACATACATACATACATACATACATACATACATACATACATACATACATACATACATACATACATACATACATACATACATACATACACACACTCATGTGTAAATATTAAAATGAATGGCTATAAAACAACAATTCTAATACACTCATTTTGAATATACTACAGAAAGTAACTTACGAGAGATATCCACTGGCACTGTTATGTCTGAACACGGTGTTTCTCGAATTATCTCGCAAAAGCTTGATGCATAGTTTTCTGCTGCTGCCCAGTGACAAGCAGTTTTTATAAAAAAAACAAGAATAAAGCCCTTGACAATGTCATGCTAAAGAAAAGGGCTGTGCATCAATATTTTGTACATGTCTGCAATATCACTCTATTTATTTACATAGCTTGGCTCATTCACAACCCACTAACAAAGCATGTTTGCACACTTGGGCTGAAAGTTGGCACAGCACGAGTAAATTCTAGACAAAACATGAATAATACAATTATAAGCTACTAAGCTACTTGGTGCAAACAGTGTTTATATTGACAGCTATAGGTGCCATTTCGTTTCCCCCAAAACACTTCTCAAAAGTAGAATCAACTTTATTTAGCTAAATGTTTCTATTCTGGCGCGTCGGGGTGGCTCAATGGTGGAAGCGATTCTTTCGGCCAAGAAAACAAAGACCCATTATTTTTCCAGTTCGTGAATTCACCCCATGCTAACATTGAGGCAGCTGGTAAGAGTGCTTTTGGAGAGGGGAAACCACCACATTTCCACCAGTTTTGGCCTTCGGTAGCTACTTCACTTGGACAAAAATGATGAAAAACACTCCTCAAGAAAACTTCAAAGTTTGCACATCAACACAGTTCCCATACAGCTGTCTAGTAGTCTGCTTGAAAATATTGAGTTTACTGGTGGGCAAAGACTGTACACTATGTGAGGTGATGCTCCAGTGCACTGCATGTATGTCTTGCTGCTGGCCTCAACTGCGATGTTGCTCAGCACATATGTGTAAAATAACAACTAATACTATGCCACTGCAAAGTAATTATGTGTCATTTGCATGAAACAGGGACCACAATAATTAACATAACAACATTTGCCTTCACAAAGTTCAAAAAATGTAAATAAATTTCCACAGAGTTTTCACAGTTCATCTGAGGATAGTAATATTGATTGTAAACACATTCTTACTTCCACTAACAAACTATTTTAAGATGCCAGATTCAATATTAGAGTATACCAGCACTTTTGTAGGGCTAAACAATTGTACAGGCACCTAGAAAAACACAAGTGAATGCATGGTATAGCTACATATAAAAACAAGTACTTTTATTTCTAGTCTGAGTAGAGCTGCATAGATGATAAGTCACTTGGATTACATTATGAACAAACCTATTCGAGCAAACTATACATTTAAAAAGTTACACTTACACAGTAGATAAGTAGACTGTTGAAGGACGGACAGGCAGTGGGATAATACCCAAGCACTAAAATCTTCTGTTAAGATATACTAGGAGTAGTGATGATCTACTTCCTTCCAAATAAAATAATCCACATAGATTCACTTCCCAGAGCTTATACACTCATGGCATCATTGGTGCTGTACAAATGAGTGTACACTGAAGGATTACATCGACTAAGTACATGATTACTGCATCCATGGCTTTACTTCTTGTACTGCAAAGAATGCAGACACAGTTACTATTGGCGACCATGGATGCTTTGATTTCTGGCATGTAGATGTAGAGGCACGCAGGCACTTAACACACATGTTAAAAACTTCAGCTCAAAAATATTTGCCCACTAACACTACAGCAGCGTTTAAATTAGTGTCATAGTTTGGTATCTTCCATGCAAAATTTTAATAATTTTGAATGCAAGCAAATGAACTGCTGAATAATGCACTGCTAAGAAGTTAAGCAGCAGCTGCTCCTGACATCACAATGTGCTCTTTCTGCTGTTGTAAACTTTGAGCAGGAGAACAGTCACTGGCAGTTCCTTTATACTTGTTGGTCTTCTGTGCTCTGTTCTTGATACACTGTACATGACCGTGGAGCACCAAACCTCTTGTTACTGCTGGAACTTAGAAAAATACAGATCATTGTTACAACCATGCTACATGCAAGAGTGTATAGTTGTCAATTATGTGCTCATATTTACAGATATTGTATTTTCAGAAGCCAATGACAAGCCTCAACACACACACACACACAAACAGTGAAGACTGAAAATATATTGATTATGATACAAGAGCAAAACTACAATTTTATAGATGAAGGCATGAAACTTCTGACAGGAATAAAAAGCCAATAGAGTTTCTTCTATTTTGACCTTACACTAGGTGCGAGAAGTAGACCACAAATAAGTTCACTAAGAAACACAAGTTAGACTGCATTACAACACAACAGCCAATGTTCATAACTTTAAGGCTGTCTAACATAGCCAGCTCACCGTACTGCGTATAGGAGCAAATGGGCAGTCTAGAAGACACAAAGAACTTGTGGATTATGAGTGTGCTTGTTGCTGACATCTATTATTCTAAATGAAGAAAACCTTTCAAAAATGCACTTCATCAGGGGAAATATTCATACGCAACAAACACCACGGGCTCCTACAGGTGCCACCAACACTCACCATTATTGTTGATACCAGTGTCTTGCCGGATGGATATGCTGCGTCCTGCACAGAACACCAAAGGAGCGCTCCATGACTTGGATTGCATGTGTGCTAGCTGCATCGCTCTGCTGCTGAAATAGGCTAGCCACAGACAGAGAAATGAGAAGCCATGGCTTTGAAACACACTGAACGTCACCTTTAGAGATCAACAATGCATACTTAGGTCAGGTACAATTTGTAGAAAAATATATATCACTATGCAATCATGGTGAACATGTTCGGCTGAAACATAAGCAACAGCACTGAGAGAGAAAACACTACATTAGGTAAAATATGCAGTTACTGGCCCTATGTCATTTGAAGCTTCTTCAATAGGTCTTTCTCCTTACAAGTTGTGAACAGCCAGGCAATTTTCACTCACTTGCTATTTCCTTCCAGAGCACTTGATCCACAGAGGGAGTCACAAGCACGAGAGCTCAATAAGGAATCAAAGTATTTGTGCTCGTTTCAAAGCACAAGCTTTTGAGCCTCAGATTATTGGAGTTCCATTCATAAGCTGCAGGCTTTCAGCTTTCAACATTCTCAATTATCTTGCAATTTAGATCTATAACTGTTGAATAAGAATTATGTGTAAGAATATTACAGGTATCCACTGAAAGCAACGATGCTTGGGTTTTCAATTTGTGCACAGTAAGTGGTGTTCACGTAATCGTAGGTATTAAAGAAAAACTAACCTTGCAGCCAGCCGTTAGGCAGTTTTGTGCCCTCGAAGCTCCCAAGCAGATTGCAGTCCTTCCAGATGAGGCTGCCATGCATGCTTCCACGCCACATCCACTGAATGATAACAGTCCTAGCAGTGACATAGGCTTGCACAGTTAGGGAGAACGTGTCCTTCCTATTTTTGTACAGGTGCTCCAAGTAATGATGAGGATTGATGTGCCAGAATGTGCAACCGATGCATCACAGGACCTTAACAAACCAATCTCTGCGATCTGTGAAGAGCCAAAAACGAGATATTTAAAAACAATCATTAAAAGCACTCACTTCTAATACTTACTTGAGGAAGCTATCACTTCGTTAATGTGACCGAAATCTGCTATAATCACTTTGAAATAAACTGAAGCCTCATGTAAAATTTACGTACCGCAATATATATGTCCTATTGAAGTATAGTACTAGCACAGTGGTAATCGTCTATAGAACAAATTTTCCAAAATAACATAAATTTTTTAAGTGCAACCTGGCTTCTGAAAAATCAATTCACATTAACTTTTCAACTACCAAACGTGGTCAATCGACAGGCCCAACCTCATAATCAAACAAGAGCTCACTTGTATCAAATCACAAAAAACTTTTTATGTATTTGCTCCATAATATATGTATGTATATAACAGTAGTAGTATATTTTTCATGCTTCAACTTACCATAGAGAACATTACATCTGATGGGCTTAAAAACTTGCACACGTTATAGAACTGCGTGAATTATAGTACTGGTGAAATTTAGTTCGGCAAGGTGAACTCACCGATGGCAGCATTTAGTAGCCGTCGGTGTCATGAGGAACCAAGTACGGCCAACAGGCAAAGGGCATCTGCAGACTGGAAGCTGCCAATGACAGCAATGAAGGGCTTACCAGGCGTGCACGACCATTGATAAAGTGTAAGAACTGGTCATGACCGGCTGTTGTCAAGGCTCTAGTGCCGTGAAAAACGATGGCCAGACGAACTCGGAAACCTGTAGATAGGCGATATTGGCCTACAACTTCCTCCAAAGCAAGGCACCGGTGAAATCTTTGCTTTTTCTGGGGGCCGAAGGGAAGCTTGACGTTCACGGGCTCTCGCTGCCACATAGAACTCTCAAGTTGTTACCGAAGAACAGTCTAGGCACGCTTCCAAAGTAACACGATCCACAACAGAATGTAGCATTTCGCAGTTTTGGTTGATCACATCACAAAAAGGATAAGTGATGACTTAACAAACAAAATCGCCAAGCTGCCCCACCACAACTTCGCAGGGCAAAACAGTTATCAACGCTGTCTTTCAATTTTCGGTCACACGAGCACAGCTTGTTCACAAGTCTTGGAACGTCAACACAGCACCACTGTTCACAACGAACATCGTTTCACTCCCGCACAGTACATTGCTCTCAAGTAAATAGAAGCGTACGGGCTAACTAGCGGCGAAGCAAGAACCGAGCGCGTAGTTCATACGTTTCCGTACGTACTTGGGGTCACTCAAGTAACGTGTAGAAACGCTGTCAATCCGAAATGTCGCACAGCAACCAACTGAGAGACTGGAAAGTCAAGCGAACGAACTGTTACCGGCACACAAACACACATTGCAGGCTTCTCGAGTGCTAGTTGCCGTCGATACATCGACGCCGATCCCCGCTTGATAACCACACCGACGCACAGGCTTCGCTGCGCTTCACCGTACACCATTGCACTGCCACAGCTTTCCGCACTGCCCACATGCACTGAAAGAGCTGCTGTAATCACAACACATCCGGTCAAACGCTGAAGTAACTCGTGCGAGAAGCATTTGCTGAAAGTCGCACCGACCGATATGCTGTTTACGACGCCATGTTGTTTTCGACAACTGCACCACACGTAAGAGAGCTCTAAAAAAGTACTTGCACTATTTTCACGGCGTGAAAAAAATTTCTCTTATGTGCGAGGGGGGTAATATGACGAACAGGACAGGCGTACCAGATGAAAGAAGTGTTTTGGCAACGTCACGGAGTGAGCTGATGTAGAGGGTATTGCTTCACAACCAATAACAAACTGTGCCTGTCGGCCAAGCCGTCGTCTGCTCGCGTTTGTCGTCTGCTTCGATCAGAGCATGCGACAGGGGATTCGCCTTCGCAACGCTATTATTCTCAGGTCAAGTGGTCACTACGTCGCACAAAATACATGTCAGTGGCTCGCTCTACCTTTGAATGATGTTCGTGCGCCAAGTTAAATGACTGGTAATTGACGCCGGGATGAATTCAGCCAACGTTTGCTCCAGAATCGTGAAGGTTTGCATATTTTCGGTGTCATACGAAGTTACTAGGGTCATTTCATTCCGATTGCTTGCCATATTATCACGGTCCATATCGGTGTCTGAACAGTGAAGGTGAAGATGCATGATTTGTTTGTAGTTCCATGCGTAATCACGTGCACCCCTAATACGCTTTGGTTTACAAAGTACGCTTTGTTCCACATCGTCCCAAAGTGTATCGACAGCTGTATTTCAGAGATCGCAACCATTGGACAGATAGAGCCAATGAAAGTGCACTAGAGCACAAACTTTAGGAACCACTCACTGGACACTTTCTCTGATTTCTATTTCCAATAGCTTGCAAAGAATGTGCTCCCATTAACCTCTTTGGTGGTAATTTCCACCAATGAGGCAAGGATCTCGAGTCGTACTTTTAATTGGATGAGATGGGGCGCAACACAACAACATAACAAATAAGGTTGATCCTATGTCATGTCGCGTTCGAATGCACCGACCATTCACGTATCACAATGGTTTTCATCCAACCACAAATCTTTACATGTGTAGTTTTATGCCATTGACGCCCAATAGAATTCTTCAATTACTGCGACTTCGAACTCATTGGACGGTGGTGGTTATCAACACCATCCACTGCGTACAAGGGAAACAACACGCGAAGCTCAAAGTGCCGAAAGAGATAAAAGCGCACCAGCAGTCATCAGGCAGCCCTTAATGGGCGTGAATTAACTCAAAACCAGCCAGGCCACCAAAGTATACCGCTGTGGCAGCAGGTTCTAAGTAGCCACATTGTTCCTAAGAGTGGTCCGGATCACTCTTGGGATTTTCTCTCAGCCATGCTGTTTTTACGCACAATTTCGCTTCGTGAATCCACTTACGAGCACTTTTTGGTGACGTAAGCAAATATAGCAACTGCATCCCCATCGCTGACATGTTCCCGGGCAGTCACAGCGCGCTTTATTTGCAGCGGTCGATGTGACAACTATGCCCTCTTACGACGTTTTTTCGTTTCGTGAATCGACTTACGCAACAAAATTTCTCTTGCGCAAAAATGTTTTCGTAAGTGAGCTTTGTGAATCCGGGCCCAGAAGAATTGGGACGAAATCCTCCCGTATATAACATTTGCCTACATACCGCTCTGCAGGAAATCACCGGCTTTGCTCCTTTTCATCTTGTTTACTGCCGCGACGCCCCCACAATGCTTGACACCATGCTGCATTCAACTCTGCCGGACATGATTACCCCGGATGCAGATGTATTCTTTCAGCGTGCAGAAGACGCCCAGCAGCTGGCGCGCTTTCGCATTTTATCGCGGCAAAATCAAGATGTTCGAAAGAACAATGCCCACCACAGAGCAGTGATATGCAAACCCGGCAAACCCGGCAAACCCGGTGACAGAGCAGTGATATGCAAACCCGGTTTCGACTCGTAAACGTCAACGTGGACGCTCAGAAAAATTGTCATGTCGGTACTTCGGACCCTACGAAGTTTTTCATCGCCTCGGGGAAGTTAACTACGAAGTTGTCCCAGCAGACACATCGCACCATTCTCGTAGACCACGCTCCTCGGATGTGGTTCACGTCTCCAGGATGAAGCCGTACTATTCGCGTCGACTGCAAGTCAAGAACTTTGTGATGTGGCACTTGCCTTCAAGACAACTGTACATTCCTTTCTCGCTTCTTTTTTTGTCATCTCGTACATTTTCGGAGCGGCGGCATTCATGCGATGCTTCTTCTTCCTTTTTTGCCACGCTGTGTTAGTGGTAGAAGAGGAGAGCGAAAAAGTGAATGGCTTAGTGAACAGTCATCCACTTCGAGTTCTTGGCTATCGTTTCCTCTCACAACAATAAATATATATATATATATATATATATATATTTATATATATATATATATATATATATATATATATATGTCTTATTTTGAAGTATAAACATCATGGTGCAAATCCTGTGTGCCACGACTACATAGCTTGCAATAAGTATGTATACGGCAAGGAAGTACAGGCAGTTGTTCAGAGTCACCTTTCATTTTAGAGTTGTGAAGTTCAAGGAGACAAAGTGTGACACGCTTGTGATCGTAGAGATGTCACGGGGATCCACTGGAAGTGCAAGTATGCTGCGGTTATAGTCTTTGCGATGACAGCTACAGCAGATTGAAGAACTACTATGACCTCTGCTTCCTGCGGCTCAAAAAGTCCGGTGGTTCTGCGTAATGTTTGAAAAACATATTTTTCATTGCCATAGCTCTTCGCTGCTTCTTCATTTTCAAATTTTCACTTAAAGTATGCAACAAATACAATATTGGTAGCTGTCTGCTTTTCCGTCACCATCTAATGGCTGCAAGCACTTAGCTAAGGTAAACGCTGTTCTGACCTCTATCAAGTCTATACCTACTGGTTCCCGCAATTCGTTGTGGTCATATTATTTGAAGATTTATTGTTTAACTAATATTTGGCACTAGAACATGTGAGAGGACTCAGTCGCTTAGTTAGCAACTACAAATGTGATCACCATCACGATCGCCAACACACCGCGACCTTCGCTAGATGAAAACTTAAACTGATGCTTGCTTCGTGAAGCCTAGTCATCTAAAACGTACAAAGCAGTTTCTCAAAGTCCAAGGTTAAGGATGGTTATTCAAAGTGGTTAAAACTGTCTAAATTTCAGTAAAGTGTCTGCAGTACGTCTGCAATGGAAGCATGCTGTTAAGTTCAATACCTGTGCCCTAGAACAATCTATAATCTTTCAGGGCGAAATGTGCAGCACATTGAAGCAGTTCAGTGAGGTAACATTTTGGATCTCGTTAGGAAAATATAGCAGTCTATTACGTAAGAGAAAGTGAAGACACTACACTGAAACTTTACTTGAAAGAACTTCAATAGACCTCGAGAGAAAGCTTCGCCAATTTAACACTTTGCTTAGGAATATATGTGTTCAAATTCGATATATGGGGCTAAAAACTGCATCGGAATGGGAGCCCTTGTATTTGCAATGGCTGTTTGTTCGAATATGAGTTTTCGTTCAATTGGCAATAATCGAAGAATGCAGCAAACTTCTGATGCTCTTGTGCAACTGGGACTGCAGTGTAAAAGAATATGTTGTTGGGCAAGTTGATAGAACATTTAAAAACAATAATTTGAGTGCAAACACACGACACAATAACACACCCACACACGTAGGCGCACACACACACCCAAGCTGGGCGTGTTTCATGCCTCTGTGTGTGTGCGTGAATGTGTCATTGGTTTGAGCTGAAATTGATTTTCAGAAATAAGACTGCAGTGGTCATAAATTGTGTCACTGTGTCGCAGCTTCCACAAACCTTTTCCACACAATACTGCTGGGTAGAAAACTATTTCTCTTTTTCTGGATAACTCAGTGCTTATTTAGCTGAAGCTTTCGGAGTTTTTTGAACATAGTTACTTCTTTCTCCTCCTGTTTTTTTTTCAGAGTTAAGATGGTAGATTGGCACATGCTTCATTTTGAGAGACAGGTGACATATTTCTCAAAAATCAATTGTCTGTCAGCACCCACCCAGTATTTATACTAATGCCTTACGAGTATGACCTAAGAGGCATTAAGCGATACTAGAATGGGCGGTAGTAGAACTTAAAGACCCTCTGCAATAATATCGTTATACTGAAATGCATTAGCAATGGGGCCAAAGGCACTTTGGTGGGGCACATAAAAAATGTTCGTACTACTGAATAAGTTTGCTCACGCGGTATTTTATTGCAAAAAAATTTCGGTACCAGCTACAAATCACGGTTATTCTTCAGCTTTCATTTAACAATCCCGCCATGACAGCGCCCTAGTAAATGTGGGCTACGATATGCACATAGGCGGATAAAGTACTCACATATAGCTGCCCTGATTACGTGTTCTATTGCGCGAACATCACGCCCGACAGGCCCGAAATATGGGGTGCCTGTTATATCTCACTCTAGTTATGAGATACATAAGCAAGACGTCCAAAAGCAACTCAGGGCAAATGTCAGCCACACATAATGTAATTGGTTAAAAGCCGTGTGAAAGAATGTAGCAGGTGATGACCAAACTACGTAATCGTTACGGTCATGCACAATATAAGGCGTATCCACGGTTTCAAAGAAGCGCCCCTTTATAACCTTGCGCAACCAATTGACGGTCCCATCTGCACGCGTTTAACGGCGCTGCTGGCAACGCCCGTAATACGACGCTATAAACGTGGCACTGCATAGGTAACGGCAAAAGCAGCGGAACGAGATGGCGAACAGCAAACAAAAACCCAACGCTGCCATAAAGCTAGCCGACTAACGTGTATAGTAGAACTCCTGGTGTGCTTGCGGATGCGTATTTTATGCAGCGATAAAGTGCTGCACAGCCGGATATATGCCGCTCTAACGTCGAAGGTTGTTCTTTTGTATAAGGAGGTCAGGAAGAGTCCAGGCTAATATGTATGGGAAGTGTGGACGAAGAACTCTGCGTTTCTTCACTATATAGCTGCCAGCGTGGAAGCTATATAATGCGTTTGATATGTCTCGGTGACCATTTTTCGTGCTTCCATATTAAGGGCAAAAAAAGTCATAGCTTTCCCGCAAAGGCGAAGCAATGAAAGCGATAGCAACAAATGTGAAGGTCACGCGCAGAATCGCAAGCAGATCTAAATGTGCCCCGCGTTTCTCACGCACAAATGACGCACGAAAGGTACTCACAGTTGAAGATGAACGCGAATAAGCGTTTCAGTTTGTACTTTCCTGTGTCTGAAACGCGTGCCATTTTCGCAAACAGAGGCTGTTCAACCATTGCAGTGACCTTTGTGCGCCCTGTAACTACAACAGAATTGTTCCAGTACAAGCCCAATACCAGCCAAGACGTATGATCCTTTCCAACCGGAGATAAGAGTGCAAAAGAGATCGTCCACTTCCCTCCTCTCCGCTGTTCAAAGTATGAGTGAGAGATGAGAGCCGCCGCACGTTCTCTGTGTCGTCTTGCTAATAATGCTGAAAACACGATACCCCCCCCCCCCGAGATACCCACCAACAGCGGTAAGTGGTAGATATAAATAGCATACTGCTTGAACGTTGGAGGAGGTGCCCCTCGGTAGCTCAGTGGTTAGCGCCTCGCATTCAAGACGTGGAGGTTCCACGTGTGATGCCACACTCACTCAGTAGTATTTTTTCTAGATTTTAATTCTTTCTTTCGTTTTCATATATATATTTATATATATATATATATATATATATATATATATATATATATATATATATATAATATATATATATATATATAATTATATATATATATATATATATATATATATATACGTAGACACATACAGTGCATTACATCCACGCCGACGCACACGGCGAAATCCAACCGAGAGTGTCCATAGAATTGCAATAGCAATAAAGGATAGCTTTGTAACGATGCTTGCATGCATTGCGTCACAATAGCTTCAAAACTGCTTCCTGTAGGACGACACATTCACCAATTTCCGACGTCATATGCGCACATAGAAACGGAACCCTCGTGAAATTGAGAGAGGATTTTACTTTTAAAAACAGTGAGCAAAATATAAAGGCTGTGCTAAGCATCAAAGATTGCAATTAATTTGTATAGTTAGTGTAAAGAGGTATTCAACTGTCGAGGCCCACGGGCCGCAATACCTGAAGGCTGTGAGTCTCCGCAACGTTTGCCGATATATGACTTTAACATATATCCTTGTTGTTTCACGTGCTAGTGGAAAGTATTTTTGGTGGGATATTTTGAAGGCAAGATAGCCTAAAACCCCTCTTTGTACTAGCGTATTTTTCGTATGCTTCATAAAGCCAGCTTTGCTGATCAGAGCGGCTAAATATGTACGCTCGTACTTGTTTGTGAACAAAGTCTCAACGTGACACCGATGACAGCGCGTATTTGAAATAGTGATAACGAGTCGAAACCAGCAGACAGTGAAGCCGAAGACGGAATATGGAAGGTTAATTGTACTGCCCTAAGTGTAGTATAATTATTTTATTCTAAACTGAAAGGCAGCAAAGGGGTCAAAATGAAATCCTTTCGCTGCGACATTAGGATTACGCGCTCGGTGCTCTTACCGACTGGGCGACAGCGCCGGTAGCCTCCATGTTCACTTAACAGTCGTTTACGTGCAGGAGAACCAGGAAGCTGCTGCCAGTTCGATTTTCACAAACGAGTGTTTCTAACATGCTCCAATTTCTATTAAACGATGCTTTTGCAAGGGTGCTGCTACATTGAAACATGACAACTAGCTGTTTTATTGCATGGCTCACACGTTCTGCCTCTTGCCTGCATGGACTTCGTTGTTGTCACTGCGACAGCTACGGCAGCACGCGACACCCTAAAGCCAAATCATGTAGACCTATATCGCTGTTGACAAACCCCGGTGCCAGATGGCTTCTGGTTTTGTGTGCCGGCGTAGCCAAGCAGTATTGGTGAGGAACAGACGCCTCAATGAGCAGCCAGTTCATTTTCAAGAGTTTTCTCCCTGTGTCTGGTCAAATATTTCAAGTACACTTTCTTTCAAGCTACATGCAGCATCCCATACGTTATTGCACAACTACGAGCGCCTTCTCTTTACCGGATAGCGAAAAAAAAAGCATCTCCCTATTTTAGCACAACTTATAACACAAGACTTCTGGTTCGTTGTTAGAGAGTAATAAATGACGTGGCCGGAAATTCTGGTCCATCTAAAAGAAAAATGTAATGGTAGTGGCGTCAACGCGAGTCATTAAAAAATGGCAGCATATCCACGGGATGAATGATGGAGAGTGGGGCGAAGCATTCATCCATCCATTCGTTCTTGCTTCCGTCTGTCCATGTGTCCGTCTGTGTGACCGCCCGTGCGTTTGTCTGTTCGTGCCTCCGCACGTCCATCTGTGCGTCCATCCCTGCGTTCGTCAATGCATCCGCACTTGCGTTCATCCATGCATCCGTCCGTGCAGCCATCTGTGCGTCCGTCCATGCATCTGCCTGTGTGTCCGTTCGCCCATCTAGTCAACACTCCAAGTACCACCATCTCGCATCTTTTCATCATATGTTCCGTATATATAAGCACCACCATCCAGTGGACATTCCAAGGACTAAGCAACAGGTGGCACACGCAAACTATCTTACGCCTTGCGCTTCGTGTCTACTTTCCACCTTTAACCACCTCAAGTTCATGGTATATACTAGTTTGCTGTATTCATGGCACTGCGGCCCAACGCTCGCTAAACCTTTCTAAAACCAAGGAGGTCACGCCCAGCGAGTATAAGCTAGCAACCCTTCCTTGTCAGATAGTGCTCAATGTGTATGCCAATGGCTGCTAATGAGGAATGAGAGACGGGAGAATGCGGCTTTTAGTGAACACGCACGCTGCGAATTTTTCATTGTTCAACAACGGACAGGAGAAATCTCCCAACGGCACCACCTTGCAGGTCAAAGCGTAAGACTTGTTACGCACTACTATGAGGGACGAACGGGTGCTGCTTAAAGAGCTTGTCCCCTAAAAACCATCGCGTGATGACAACACCATATGACGTAATCGAGAATTCCGATCAGTAACGTAGCGTTTTGGGCGTGTTGATGTTACTGTTGATGTTGATGCTGTACATTTTTAGCGCACGCGTTGTTTTGAGTTCACGCCTGTGTGTGTCTCGTCTTTTTTTGTCCGTGTTTTTTCACGCGTACTGGACAGACAATTTGGACAGACAGATTGTTCAGCCTTAAATGATGCTTTAACTGACTGCCAGGCGTTCCGAACAGTTTAAACTACAGATCCCGTCAAAGTGCAGATCTGTTACAATACAAAAAAGAAAGCTTTATATTCCCCATTATACATGAAAGGTGATTGTCGGTGTCAACAAAAGTGTTGAAAAAGTGTCATGATATAACGATGATATTATTTATATAGCATTATCATGATATTATCATGACATAACAATGATGCCTTATGATGTCATTGTAGCGTGAAATTTCGACAGATTTTTTATATCATCATGATGTCAACATGACGTCACTGTGGCATAACAATGTGCCGTCAAATGATTGCGTCATCATATGCCATCATCGAGCGGTCATATGTCAGCCGATCCCGGAGGTACTCCCATACGTGTGAACATCGTGGATGGTACGCTATTTCTACTTTATTGTTGTTTGCTTCCCACTAAGCGGTATCTCTAGGGGTAGTGTAAGGAGTAGGATAATAAAGTTGTATAGGGTTAAAAGTAGAGTGATTTTGACCTTGGCGCAGGGAATTTACTGAAAACAGTTTGGCAACTGTGGTCTCTGTTTGCTGGGTTTAGAAAGAAAAAAAATGAATAGAGATTATTGCATTACTCTTATATAATGCATTGAATGTTTTATGTGGGAATCTTTCATGAGGGAATGTTCAACGGTCATCGTTTACAGAGTACCAGAAACAGTACAAAATTGATAACCATCGCAAAATAACGTTCACTGCGTAAAGCGCTTCAAAAAATTGCTTCGCGCCAGCGCCTTTACCGCAGAACCTCATCCAGTGAACTCAAAGATATTCATGTTCAAGGCGATGAAGATACGCATCATTAGTTTTATTGATTCATCTGCGAAAGTGAAAGTAATCTTGTCAAAATCCAAACTGGCAGTGGTGGATATCTCGAGTGAAGCAATAAACTTTATAAACATCGTCATATATGTTACAGTAATATCCGAGACAAATAAAGAGGCGTATTGTTCAATTAATGAGAATCCTGAAATAAAAAAGATTGAGGGTATGGTGTTGTTCTTTGGCATTTTATATCTCTTCTGTCTCGAAATATATGCAAACTTAATATCAAAAGTAAATGCAAATTGTTATGAAAAGGTTCCTTCTGAAAGGGATCGCAATTCTTAAGAACTGTAGACATAACACGAATGAATAGGGACCCACGCGCACAAAATCCACACCCGGTTTACTCGAGTCGTTCTGATTGCAAATGTCGGAGTTTTCAATAAAACATTAAAACAATTTGGTTTATTTATTGGTGCACTTGATGGGCCCGTAGGCTTAATACTTTGACAAGACGAAAGGTAATGCCGACGCAATTCGATTCTTCGAGTAGTAATATTTCTACCGCATTTTCACTCAGTGTAACTAACACGAGTCACTCTGCGTGCTTCTCAGCTTTATATGAATGCTCACAAAGGTATTTCACAACAGTATGCTGAGCAACCACTTGCCACTGGCGCAGCACTTTCTTCGATCTGCGCAATGAAAACGGACGAATTTCAAGCGTCAGTACCCGGCAAGATTTGACAACAGAATAACATCGGATAGACACCAAACTGAAAATGGTCTCACATGCTAATAGCACAGCCTACTATTTGAACGATTCAGTTTCGAAGGACTCGTTTATTTGTTTGAGACAACCTTGATGAAAGCGCCCGCAGTGGTGCATTGTTACGTGTGGCGCTGACAAAAGCCCCCAAGTTTGCATGCACACAAACATCTACTGAAGTAGCCAAGAGGGCTACCACTACCATAGTTCAATTCGTAGAGCGGCAGGCACGTTATCCAAAGGTGCCAGGCTTGGTTCCTACCTGCAGCGCGTTAAGTTTTCATACACTTCATTCTTATTTAAGTCATGTTGACAACGATAAATTACGACAGTGCAATGAACACCCTCTATACATTTATCAGCTTCATTATCGGCTGGTTCTCAATTCAGACCTAAGTTACATGTAGCAACAGAGCCTGCCCAGAATTCCTGACTACGGCAACAAAATGGAGGTTCACATACTAAGCAACCGTTACAACAAAAAAAAGTGAAACGAGGAAAGCCTGCGACTCCTGAAGATGATTGGCCAGCCCGCCGGCAGTAACATGTTGAGCAAACGAGCTATTGATCACGAGAACAACCGCTATTCCTCGTAATTACGTTAGACCTCGTTATATCCGTCTATAATTCAATAAAGCAAGCATAACGTCGAGCCGAGAAGGCAAAGTTAATCAGATGGAGCAAGCAGCGAGGTTAATGTGGTAGTCTTGCATGTATACTCGTGGCCGTTTATGCATGAGCGTTTGTGAAGCCAAAATTGATGAAACCAATAGATATAATTCAGAATGAAAGCGAATAACATGATACCGTGGGAGTGCGCGGTGAGATCAATGAGTCTCCGGTGACGAACTCTTCGTAACTACGTGCGAGTGCACCCAAAAGTAAAATAATATTTAGCTTTCCCAATGCCAGGTCAGTTTGCCCAGTTCAGTAGCTCTGTTATTGTTAAAAAATCATTTGAGTGAAAAGAACCGCTTCTTTGCCTTGAAGGAGTTTTTGAACCCTACAGACCTGCGCAAAAGGCTTGAGAGGCTACCCCCTATACTGTTACTGCTCCAGCTTTAGTACAAGCCTGTAGTTCATGATGTGTTTATTTCTATATATTTTTTACAAGCTCACACAACCGTTGAATAATGAGCCAGAACAAGTTCAGTTAGGTCTTCTTGTCTTTATCCACACTTTATATATTAGAGGCGTAGCTCCTTAAGGCGTAATCTGTACATCCTCCGATGTCGTTGTACGTAGCCACCAGTGGCTCATACCCGCTCAAGAGCGGGTATATGCCACCGGGTTTGTGAGATGAGAGATGGTGGTACTTGGAGTGTTCACTAGATGGACGCATGAATGCACGCATTTATGAACGCATGGACGGATGGACAGACAGACAGATGGACAGACGTACGGAGTGAGTATGGGCCACAGGGGATGCGAAATGCGAGATTGTTGTACTTAGTGTTTACTAAATGGACGCGTGGATGGAAGGACAGACAGAATAGAAGACGGATGGACGCACGGATGGACGTATGGATGGATGCACGAACGGTAAGACAGACCGATGGACGGACTGACGGATGTACGCACGGACAGATGGGTGAACGTTTGGATCGACGCACAGATAGTCGCACGGACGCACGGAAGCAAGAAAGAAGAGATGAACGGAAGCATGGGCGGGCGGATGGACGCTTCGCTCCACTCATCACTACGTGGATATGCTGCAATTTTTTATATTAAATATCGGCTATCCCTGCTACCGGTTGTGAGTGCTTACGTAGAAGCGTCAGCTTGAGTAGTGAACAATGACGATAGGACGAAGTTACTTTTACGCAAGCCCAATGAAACAGACGTGTTAAACAGCAGTTACACTTTCTGTCTCGGCGATGCACAGCGAAAAGATTGCTAACGGGGTGTAATGCGCTGTAAGGCTTCAATGCAATTTAGTGTGTTTAGGTAGTGTGCCAATTTAACATGTAATATTGGTTAACTGATTGCTGAACAACTACTGCCTATTTCTTAACGAGGTTCTGAGTGTGATGTTTTTGAGCAACCACTCTCGGTCGTTCGTTAAAACAGTGGGTCCTTAACCGAAGATAGCGAGCAGATCGATGAAACGAGAGTGCGCCTTTCTAAAACGTGTGTTCTACTCACACCCTGTAACAGGTTGTGGATATATTGGTGTTATTTGACGTATACTTTCTGTCGAAATCAGCAGAAAACGAACAACAATGTACCCAAATAAACTAAATAATCAAATAATGACCCAAACGGACTTCTACCATTTCGCCTTTATTGAAATGCGCCTGTTGCCGCAGAGATCGTGCCCACGGATTTCGTGTAAGCAGCGGACCGAGGTTATAAAATATTAAAAGTGAATGCAAAAAGATAAAGCCAAAATATTTTCAAAATGTTCACACTTTTGCCGCAAGGGTGAAACAATGAATGCGATAGCAACAACTTGGAAGGTAACGCTGAGACCGGCAAGCATTTCAGAACGTGCAGCGCGCTGGTCATGAAAAAAAAAACGCACGAAAACTACAAACACAGGACGAGAGCAAACTATTAGGATTTACAGTTTGACACTTAACGTGCTGTTAAAATAAAAACGACGCACGTAACGTAATCACGGGTACAGATTAGAGCAAATTAACAAGTGTCCCAGTTACTTCGCTGTGTCTAAAAGTGGGCCGCTTTCAAAAACAAGACCTGTGCAGCAAGTGAAGCGACCTTATCGTTCTGGTGAAAGCCCAAGGTCTACGATTGTACCGCACCGCAAGATAACTACGCGCACGCACAAGCGTATCCCCCCCCCCCCGCTTTTCTCTAGGACAAAGTACGCGAGGGAGATGAGCATGTGTCACCGTGTTGTGACGAGCGTGCTCTTTCTGTTATTTCACTGGTAATGCTGAAAACACGTTGATATTTTCAACCAGATCAGAACCACAATAGGGGTATATAAAAAGCTTGCCGTGCGAACGTTGACGCAGGAGTGCTTTCGTGGCTCAGTGGCTAACGCTGCGCGCTGAGGAGTGCGAGAATAAACGTTCGAGTCCGCGCACCACAAAGTTTTTTAGGGACGAAGCTTCGTAGCTTGCGTGTCGCTACCTCGTAGTAGCGGTATGTTGTAGTAGTACCCACTTCCCGTTAGTTTGAGAAATCGCTCACTAGATTGTGGTGCATGTTGATGTCTCTTCAAATACTATCACTAGATGGGTGTCCGTGGTTTTGTGTAGTTGACAATTCAAGATGATTCCCAGCATATTTACGGAGTGAATAATGATGAGTGGGGCAAAGAATCTGTCCGTCTGCCTGTCACATGGACAGACAGACGGCTGCTGTGCCTCACTAATCAGCATTCACTCCGTGGATATGCTGTGGCTACTTTATCAGTGATCTCGTCTTAGTCTAACCTTGTCCCTCATCAGGCGTAACCAGCAGTATCTCCCGAACAGTTTAATGGATGGTGCCACCTCATAGATGTACATACAACTTGCAGTTAAGTAAGGATATTCTTAGATGGTACTCTTCAATTTGCTGCTGCGTGGGCTATGCCTGAGTGCGCGGGCAACGAGTGCCTCTCTCAGCCTCCTGGACCGTCGCCACACATGTCAGATCGTTGGTGGGGCATGGACGAAGCGGAGCTGTGGGCGCGAAGGACTGCGATGGCTCGTGGTCGTCGCCAGACAAACAGACAGACAAACAAAAGGCGCGGAACACAGCACGTCTACTTTGGACGTCTGCTTTAGATGACATTTCTTTTTATTTTTCTTATTCTCCGCTTGTTGAAGGAATTATTCATTGCTTATTATCTGCAAGCGGGGCTGCCAACTGCAATCTCTGCGTGAAGAACACGCTTTTTTTGACGTTTCCACATGATGGGTCCATGACTCCTATATCGAGGTGCGATATTACGCGTAGATAAACGCGCGCTGAAAAGGCAAGACTTAAGTGAAAAATGCTGTTGACATATCCTGTATTTTTATTATTCGTGTATTGTCCTGGTATCATAGATGTGAAGTTCAAATGACAGTTCTTTTTGTTTGTTCAATGCTTCAGCCACTTGAATAAAATTCCGCGCTGTATGAAATGTCTTCACAATCACTAAACAGCTGTGCTGGAACTTCTTTAAACAAGTTAGGCACAACAAATTGCGGTGTCGTTGCTGTAATTTTCAACAACATTCGCAAAGTTTGAAGTGGTACCTACCACCCTTGAGAGTCATTTTTATATGCATAATCCGGTGTCAGATCATTGCCCGCAGTTTTAAAATCCCGCTATGCTGATAGCGAAAGGAACAGTGCCAATATGCGTTGTTGAAAGCGTCGAGTTAGGCGACCGCAGTTTGTATCATCGCACTTGTGCAGAGTGGCCAGTCTTCCGGTATTTCGCAACCATTTGCTGCGGGTGGTTAATGAGAAGCATCACCTTAACATGGCGCTAAACCAAACCACATGGCAGTGTATATGCCCAAGCGTTTTATAAAGCAAGCATAAATGGAAACTTGACCTTTTGCGAGACAGGGGCTTAGGACATCGCTCTCATACAAATGTGGCCAATCTACCATTATATTCCTACTGTACACCATTCAGTCGTTTCGTCCGAGCAATGCCACCGATGAAGCAGCAAACCATATGAACAGAAACTACACTGCAAATTCAGCCTTGCAATATAAATCTCGCAACCAGACATTGTATACGATGTCGCAATGCAAGGTTGACCACACTTCTTACGGTCATAAAGGTACCATTATTTTTTCTACCTCAAAAATAAATTATTCTACGTGCACTCTGAGGACATGGCAATATGAAACTACATGAGTAAACGTTTGCTCGCAAACTATAGAGCTCTTACGTATGGCATAAGTAAACGGGAAAGTGAGAATAGTATGTGAACTAAATTGCACGCGCCATATCTCATTTGTGATTTACGGCGTTGATATGCACAGTAACCAGCGCACATGACATCATAGTGTGGTCTGCGAGTATGGAAGTTTGCAAAAGTTGGGATTTTGTGTAAATAAAGTTCATATTAGCTGGCAGTTATTATTCCAATGTTTTTTTTTTTTTAGTTTTACTACTATTGCCTTCACAAGCTGCGATGGTGATCTTGATGGGCGTATTCTGAAATTGCAGCTATGTGCAACCTATACATATTGTAAAACATTTTTTGTGCATTGTGAATGAATTTCATGCCATAAAACACCCTCAGTTTTTTTTCATAACTTATCACCCTTCAGTAATGGAAGTCTACTGTGCCAAAAAACATTGGTATGTGAATATACAACGTCGAACGAAAGCGGTTTTTGTTCAAGGCACTTTCGAGAGTAGCTGAACTGAGAGACAGCTTCCATGGAAAGCACAGATAAGCACACTGAATAGAATGCATGCAATGCAAAAGGACATTTACTACACAGCTAACGTAACATGTCAGAACAAACAACGGAAACATTCACTGTGGAGATTATTTTTTAAATTATGTTTCACGCGTCACCCTAGAGCCACAGCTCCTATGCGTGATGTTCGTGGACTCAGTGAGCTCTCGCATAGGATTTAAAAGGTGAGGTATGCAGACTGCTCATGTTCGTGCAAGTGCAGTGAATTACGGTGAAATGACGGTTATCAAGTGAACCATGCATTTTCCCTCGCTGTATTTATTCAGGAAAAAAAGTGCTTGTTTGTCTTTTAACACACTGTCACGACTAAAGTAGCCATAATGGGGAAGTGAGCCAAAACAAAGGGAAATAAGTAAGAATTTTGTAAGTGGCTGTAGTTAATTTTATACTGATCAATAAGAGGTAGCATGTCGGCTATCTATGGCGCTGTTACATTCACTGTGAAATTCATTGAATGCAAGTTTCATAACAGGTTCTAACGTGGCAATAAAAACACATAACGTAGCGGTAGTGATCAATTCGAGAATAAATGCAGTTTCGATATGCAATGAGGTTATAGCGAAAAAAATTAATATGGACGTATAACTTACAAAACGGAATATGGCAAAAGTGCTACACGATAATGATGATGATTTGTGAGGTTTAATGTCCCAAAACTACTATAGGGTCATCAGAGGCACCGTAGCGGAGGGCTTCAAAAAGTTGAACCACCTGGGGTTCGTTAACGTGCGCTTATATCTGAGCACACGGACCTACACCATTTCCACCTCCATCGAAAATGCAGCCGCCGCAGCCAGGATTTGAACCCGTGACCTGCAGGTCAGCAGCCGAGTACCTTAGCCCCTAGACCACCATGGCGGGGTGCAAACGCCCTCACATGAGCAGAAGAATAGAGGAGTCAGCAGAAATACTTTAAGCGAGTGTCGCTCACTGTATTGCTGTAACTCTTGAAAATGAAATACTCCGCATCAATTTTAACTTGTTCAAGCGAATGAATAAGATATTCTTAGTGCGGTTCCGATATATAACTAACAGTATAACATTTTACTTCTGATTCCATTTTTATATAATATTTAGGTTAGTCCGTCAATTACGTTAGGCAAAATGGTCGCTCAAGCATCGAAGAAACGAAAGCGAAAACGTATTGCCAAGCTTGCGTGGTAACTAAAGCTGATGTTTTTGGCCACCAGTTGACGCTTGGTGTCTCATCAAATGTTAGATGCTTCCGTAGTTATAAAAAAAATGGCAGCATATCCACGGAGCGAATGATGCAGAGTGGGGCGAAGAATTCGTCCGTCCATTCGTTCTTGCTTCCGTCCATCCGTGCGTCCGTCAGTGTGACCGTCCATGCGTCCATCAGCCCGTCCGTCCCTGCGTTCGTCCATGCAGCCGCCCCTGCGTCTGTTCATGCGTCCATCCATGCATATGTCCATGTGTCCATTCGTCCATCTATTCAACACTCCAAGTACCACCATCTCGCATCTTTTCATCATATATTCCCCATATAGAAGCACCGCCATCTAGCGGACATTCCAAGGACTAAACGAGAGGTAGCACACGCACACTTTCTTACGGCTTGCGCTTCGGGTCCACTTCCCACCTTTAACCACCTCGAATTCATGGTATATACTAGTTCACTGTATTCATGACACTGCGGCCGAACACTCGTTAAACCTTTCGAAAACCAAGGAGGTTACGCCCAGCGAGTATGGTGTAGCAAACGTTTTCAGTCAGATAGTGCTCAATGTACATGCCAATGGCTGCTAATGGGAAATGAGAGGCGGAGAATTCGGCTTTTACTTTCTTACGGCTTGCGCTTCGTATCTACTTCCCATTTTTAACCACCTCGAGTTCTTTCATGGTATATACAAGTTCATTGTATTCATGGCACTGCGGCTTAACGCTCGCTAAACCTTTCTAAAGCTAAGGAGGTTACACCTAGCGAGTATAACGTAGCAACCCTTTCTTGTCAGATAGAGCTTAATGTACATGCCAATGGCTGCTAATGTTTATCGCAGCCTGCGCGTTAACTAAAAGCCGTATGCTCCTGTCTCTCGTTCCCCATTAGCAGCCATTGACATGTACATTGAGCACTATTTTTTATTGTTCAACAACGCACAGAAGAAATCTCTCACCGGCACCACCTTGGAGGTCCAAATGTTATACTTGTTACATACTACAGGGGACGAACAGGTGTTGCTATAAGGAGCTTCGCCCCTAAAATTAAAGAGCACAAAAACTCGCAAAGCTTCTACTAAGTTGTGCAAGGCTTCCAACAGGTAAGCCGAACAATGCCAAAGACTCATCTGGTTGCTTATAGGTTGATTCTTTAGGCCTCAGATAAATAGGGTGAAGGTTGTTCCAAGGGTGCTTCTAGGTCGTTGCTAGGAGTTAGTTAGGTGATACTAGCTTGCCTCTACGTTGATTTTCTGCGCACAGAGATTCGAGTTAAACAAGCGACAGTCACACAAACGATGTGAGTGTCCTAGCTCCAGAGACAGAAGCTTGCGCTGTTCTTGTTCTTTTCCACCTACTAACTGTAGCACGACCTCTCTGTGGGGTATTAGAAAAGCCTTCAGCTGTGCTATTAGATAGTTAGAACTTTACAGTACTGTAGGGTATGTATAAGATGAATATTACAAATTACCTAAAAGATATGCTGCTAATTTTGATGTTTGAGCAAATATATATATATATATATATATATATATATATATATATATATATATATATATATATATATATTTATATATATATATATATATATATTGTAGCGAAGAAGAGGAGCCTCGGTGGCATTTCTCGGCGCCTCAGGGGCATCGCCATCAGCTTGAGCTCGTGCTTGCTGCGCTTGGCCAGATGCTGCTGACTGCTTCGCCTTCTGCGTTCTGCTCTGGAATAAACCCCGTTACAAGTGGCGGAGGTGCTGGGTTTCGATCACCCTGAGCTTCGGAATAGCATTTTACGATCCATTATGCCTACACACTAAACTGATTCTGACCCTTAAGGGTGTCAAGAAGGGTGCCGACACCCTAAGCACAGCCTTTGAGCACCCTATTCGCGTCTCAGCACTCTACAAGCGGAACCTAAAGGGTGAACACATCAAAAGGGTGGAAACTAGGGTGCAAAAAGGGTGCAACAACTAATGGGTGCTGATGAGCACCCATTAGGGTGCACAGTCGCTGACAAAGCTTTGTGAGTAACATGGTCATATAACCAACAGCTTTTAGAGGTCTAGTGGTTAGACATCATGGTCTCATTAATGGCCCCACCGCCGTAACGGATATCTGAATAGCGATAGTGCCCGGCTGAACGTAAGTTCTGCACTGGTGCTTACATTCTTGCTGCCTTTTTCTCGTCGCTTCACGGCCGGCGCTGACCAAGCTATGCGCTACAAGCTCACTATACCAATGGCGGAGTACGCAGCTTGTAGAGCTACAGCAGGATTGTGACTTACACATATAGAGCTCTCGGCCTCGTGTGCGCCTAACATTGAAAACAAAGCTTCGTCCATGACATTATATACAAATCATACATTTGTTAATGCAAATAAATACAAACCAACAAGACCGTGGTAGATAAAATAGTTTTTGTGTTCTACAAATACTTGTTAACCTTACAGTGTATCAGTTGACACGTGTTACCAATTTTTATGGCGGGCTTTAGACTTTGACGTTCTACTATTATAACATTAAAGAAACGTTTTCTTGATTTTGATCATAGAAATATTCTTCAAAGCAAGTTAAAATGAGTCTTGAGTAAAACCTTTTCCGAAAGAAAGTTCACTAAAGACAGCTAAAATAATGTTTGTCAACTACTACGCTTATTTTGTTGTGACAAATTTTGCTTGCTGCCTGTACTTTGTACTAATATACAACAGTTTTAACACTGTTTTTAACAGCCAACTTAACCACTCAACCAATGTACAGATGTCAACAAGGTATCGGTATAAGAAATACACAAGCAAGCAAACGTTTCAAATTTCGCGCGCTCTTTCACATTTCAAATTTCGCGCGAATACGTGTTCTATCATTTTTTTTTATTTTCAAAGGCGAGAAGTATTTTTTGCAACACATAACAACATATCTTCTATTTTCACTACTTTTTACTATAAATTTAAGCAGAAGCAATCTATTTGCTTATCATATAAAAGATTATGTGTGCAAATGCGGATCGGTGGCGTCAGAAGGACCGGAATGGCGGACTCTTTCTGGAGGCCGCAACGGCCGTGTGCCGAGCGTTTAAAGTCAATTTTTTATGTTGTTCAAGGTGTGCTTGCGCTGTCTTTTGTGTTCTGTCGGTGCTGGTTGTTACGAAGATGCACTATACTCAAGAGAGGACCGGCTGCTTCATACCGTCGAGCGCTCGCCAAACTGAAAAGGTAGGTGGATGTTTTTGCTGTCGACGCTTTGTTTTTTGCTTCTGCGGCCAAGGCTGTGGCATGCCCAATCCAGGCTGCTGTGCTTCCGCTCGCGTGCTCGGCTCCTCCCGCGGTTAACACCGAAAGTGCTATAGTATAATAACGTTGTGAACTAAGGTTTTCCTAGCTGGTAGATGATAAGTGAGTTTTTATTAACGTAGCGAGCCTGCTGGCGTGTCTGATTTCATTAGGCTCAAGTCTAAGCTCACGGATGTTACGCGCGGATAAATTTTTTCTGTGGGGAAGGAGGTTAAAGCAATGTGCGCTGTGCGGCTGTCAGTCGGCGGGTGATGCTCTGCACGCTATGGATCACTATATTTTTGCAATGCCGTCGGACACCGTTCGGGGACTGCGCCTGGAAGCCGTCAGCGTCGTCTGTGTGTCGCGTGCGTTGGAGTATTCCGGTGATTCGCGTTGAATTAGATCTTTGCGCATTTAATTTAGAAGAATGAAGAAGAAATACGTGGTATCCGCGTTGGTATTTACGCGGCCTTGTTCGTTTTGTGCCACAGAAGTATATGAAGAAAGATTTATATGTTGCGCGTCCTCTTTTCAACAGCGACATGATCATTAAATGTGTGTGACTATTATAAAGTAGATCTGTTTTCCTGTGTGACCAAATGTGTTTGCATCTACCGGGCACGTATAATATTAAATTACCATGATATTTAGCTTATTAGCTGTGCGTAAACTTGACACAGCGTGCTGTAGGTGCGGTTCTGAAAGCGTGCAATTACGCCTGGGCCAATATATTTTGTCTATGAGTGAACGAATAGCCGTACCTTAGCTGTGCAAGCGCTAGGTTGAGCAGTAGTTCACTCGTTCGAGTGCAATTTTGGTGGTACTGCTTGTTTCCCCCTGTTCACCTATCATTGCATTGTTCTGGTTTTTAATAATTGTGGGCGCTGCAGCCCGCTTCGGAGGTAAAACTTTGCCGAATACCTTTACGTCTACAAACATTCTAAAACGAAGTTCTACCACAACTTCCAATGACACTTTCGAATACAAGTGTAACGCTTTAACCGATATCATAAATTCTTTATGACCTCGCTGCAGATTTACAAGTGACCTGTGATATGTGCAGTGTATGAATACCTCATTTATTGCTCAAAACACAAGGTTATACATCACAGTATGCGTGCCTAAGGCGTGCATATGTTGCTGCTGACATGCATACTTCGACATTGTATTTATCTAAGAATAAACAAATCTAAACTGCCGTTTTTTGAAGATGTACGCATCAGACCAATTGCATATTATCAAAAATAATGTTCACCAAGTGATTGTTGTTTATTGACTTGCACCGACGTCACTAAAACCACCTTGTTAGTACTTGGACCACATGGTAGGATGCAAGATTCATGACGTCGTATTGAATGTTATTGTCACATGATTTGCAAGGTAAATTGTTATTAGTATACAGAGGCCAATGACGTTGTGGCCTCATCGTTATCACAATGAAGCAGGTGAGGCAATATGTGATTCTGCTGCTTTTACGTCATGTTGGGAAACCATTACGTTATGTAGCTATCTACAGTGTCTGAGATCCTGGTTGCCGGTTAGTATTGCAGAAGCTTGCCTGCTTTATTGTGATGGCATGGGGTTCAAGATTCATGTTTTGTCTTAGCGTTTCCACTCTTCCCCGCTATGGTCATTAGATAGCTTGTGCTGTTTGATTAGAAGTGAGGAGTAGTGCCTTTTTAGCCAACCAGAACAATTTAGATCAATGATCGCTATGAAGCAGCACACAGTATTAACTTAGTGAATTCAATTTCAGGCAATTTATAAACGTCTGAATGTTAGCCGTTTGAAGGAAGCTCCATTCGCTGAACTCTTGAGAAGTAATGGTAGAGAAGGAAAGGCAGGGAGTTTAGCCAGACCAGCAAAGCTGGTCTGCCATCCTACACGGGGGAACATGGAGATTGAACTCCTGTCGCAGTGGTCTTGTCGCTAAGGTACTCGGTTTCTGTCCCGAAGGTCGCAGGATGATATTCCGGCCTTGCTGGCTGCTTTTTCAATGAAGGTGAAAATGCTGTAGGCCTGTGTTCCCAGATTTGGGTGCACGTTAAAGAACCCCAGGTGGTCGAAATTTCTGGAGCCCTCCACTACCTTGGTAAAAAATTCATGTGTCAGTATTGCTTTAATTTTATGCTTTATCTGCTGTGGATGCATATGCGAATACTGACTTGTATATGCAGTGGTATTGCAATTTTACGTAATAAAATATTCATATGGTGCATATCACATGGCATTTACCTAATAAACACATCACATGGGTATGGTACCTACAGAAATGCAAATGTGCCTTTATGGATGCACTCGTGCATATATTTGGTCATCTTCAAGAACACAATTTATTGATTGCAGGCAACAGCATTACTCACGCATGCTTATCTCTTAATTATGCGCTGTCGATAGTGCTAAAAGGGGGTGTGTTTATCTAAGAGTTCTAACTTCATCTTCGTTCAAGAGCGAGCTATAAAGGTGAATGAAAATTCACATGTATGACATCGACATGAAAAGCTCTGCAACAGCATGTTTTTCGTTGTATTTGTACTGCAGCATGCCCTTTTTGTATTTCTCAGTTGCGTTCCACTAAATATATGTTGGCCATGCGTTTCTAGCCATTCACTGCAATTTGGCAAGCAGCGCATGCAGTCTAGACAAACCTCACCAAAATAATTTTTTTTCACCGGTGCAGAAATTCTTCGGCATGGTCTGTCATTTCGTGTGAGTGAGGCTGCTCAATGAAAGTTTCTGACAAGGTCAAGGAGCCCAAGCACCAGCGGACTCTGAACCATAATTCCAAGCATCAGCTCTGTTCACCCTGCTCATGCGCTGTGCCCCACCAAGCTACTGGACGCTGCCTACTTATATAAAGTGCGCTTCATAATCCGCTCAGTTTGGCAGCAGTGTGTGTGTGGTCTTCACAGTGCTTGCCAAAAACATTTTTTCACAGGTGAGACACTTATTTCTTGCCTTAATTGTGTTAGTATTGCTGCATGCACTCCTGCCAAGCAAGAGTACTAATGTTTCCTGTGAATTGATTGTCATGGTAAGCAGATGATTTCAAGCACAAAATTCATGCTGAACGTTGGTTCTTCAAGTAGTGTGGAACGAAGGTGGCGACAGTGTCAACGCGCTCTCTTTAGAAATAAAGACTTTGCATAAAAAGCCTGTCGCACCTTGAAACAGGCACAAAAAACTTCCAGGTGAAAATAAGCAACTTCAGATGAAAATTGAAGAATTTACACTGTATTCAAGGTTGAACTATCTGACATCAAAGGCGTCTTAGATGAGGGTTTTCTTTTGACGCTGTCCGAAATCTTTGTGCGATGATGGAAAAACCATTTACTCGTGATAATATGGACACTGCAGACAGAGTAGGAACAAACAAGTATAGTTTGAAAGAAATAGTAGTGCATTATGAAAGATGTTACAAATGAAATGTTCTGGATAAGACAAAAAACTTACGACTGTCTACAGTGGCCTTTCGTTTTAGATCAAGTAGTCCTATTTATGTCAACGAACACTTGACAAGACAAGGTAAGCAGTTAGTGAGAGCACGAATGCAAAGAAACAAGTAGAATGGAAGTTTATTTGGATGCAAGACACGAAATTTATAACAAAAAAATGGAAACATTAGCAACTTTAAAGAGTGCCTTCTTAGAACATCTGGCAAAACGCTGTGTTGATGCCTTCAGAGCCACACTGTTCTTGAGCTTGCAATGTCAGTAAACTATGAGTGACATGGCCAAATTTTGATACTTAGATAGTGAAAAATTGATACCTAGATAGTGAAAAAGGCCAACAGCTATCTTCAATGCGTTTACCTTAAATTCTCTTAGCATTATAAATAAGGTTAGTAGCCTGTGTCGCTATTTCAATGACATGTCGGAAAAATTGATGCCATTCTTTTGACATAATCCTTGCATTTTTCGTGCAATAAAGCCCACCAAAAATACCAGGGTACTACTATCATGGCATTGTGTAGTTCATGAAATGAGGAAGAGGAACAGCTATGTACATCAAAAGTTAATGATTGGCCGATGTCAATGAACTTCCGTGTGTTAAGCCCTGTGTTGAGTGTCTAGTAGTACGACTTGGAGGTTTTTTTTTGCAGCAATTAGCACGCCTCCATTAGGTCATAAGTAGAAATTCTTTGAGTTTCTGGAAACTAGGTAACTTGAATTTTCGGTCACAGATGCACAGTTGATTTTTCACTCACAAGCAACGAGGCAGACGCCGGTGACGGGTTTTCTGCGACACGAGCTCTTTAACGCTATCATGTTAAAAAGCTGACTTAGGCAGCATTGACCAAATGAATGCAAAAAAATAACGTCAATTGTCCTAGAAGGAGTCGAAACCGAGTATTCTGCTTGGCAGTTAAGTATTCTTCCACAGAGCCATGCCCGGCCTTGGTTATACTTTCCAAATATTCTCCAATGTTTGTGTAACATCAACTGTCGTTGCAGTAATGGCTATCGAATTTTATAACTATTACATATGCACTCCTACGATGCAGCCGTGAGGTTGAATCAAAGTCAATTGTAGTCAGGCACCATACTGTGAAGTATTTGTGTAGCAGTGTTGAGGGCTACCATCCTCGCGAGTGCCAGCGCAAACACCAATGCTTCATACCAGCCTACCACTTCTAGTGTGGCTAATATCTATGTTTCTGTTAGCATCGTTACAAAACAGCAAATAACTGCTTATGTTGTCAAGGGTGTAACACCTCCCCATAACAAATGAAACATATGCGGCTGTTTAACGTATGTGTGTGCGAGAATTCGTACATATATTGAGCTCCACTTCATAAGATTGCTCAATAAAAAAATTAAAATACATATTATGCATGTTTCGCATAACATTAATTCCCAAAGTATGTGGGGTCTGCCTAATTTTTAGCATCACTTTTGTAACCTAAATGCTACCATAAACAATTATTTATTGAACATGAACAGCTGGACTGCAACATACTAAGTTTTAGGTATTAAGAAAACTGAATATATTCATGACTACAGTATACCTAACAGGCAAATACTAGTACTACATACAAGACACAATATTGTAGAGCAAGACTAGAATATTGCTTATTGGCACTTTTCATTTCTTTAAAAACACTAATTAACTTCAGTGCCTTATTCGGTTCGTTCAAATCGGATGTGCGCAATTACTTGATGAATAGCTTTTTTACTCAAACCTAACTCCTGTTTCCCGTGTGCATCATGCTGAATTATTGCTCAGATGTTTCTCGGATATACATTTCTTTCTACTATGCTGTTTGTTTTTGCATGTGAAATCTGTTGTACGTGCTACCTTCTGTATGCCCCCAGGTACTGTACAGTTGTTTACACAGCTTTTTGCCTGGGGGACCTCCAACAAGCATGTTTTTCGTTGAAAACAAAGCGGATTTTGCTGCTGACTTTACTCACATAGTACTAAGAACACGTCCAGCATGACAAAACATATTGTATCTTGGACAGACTGTCTTGTGAAACTTTTGGTGATTACTCCTGTCTTTATTTTAGGCTTCTGGGTGCGAATGTGCTGTAGAGAAGGAGCGCTCGACCACACTTCTGTAAAAGGAACCAAAGTTGCATGGGCAGCTGAAGATTGATTGTGCAAGTGTTTGAATGATCACATATTAATCCAACACCACTTGCATTACCTTGCCAATATTTGTGATTTTGTAAGGCACAAGTTTAGAAACACACACACATACGTAAAGGGAGAGCTGTAAATAAGCCTTGAGCAAGCTTGTAGTCAAGGCTTTTAGCATGATGACCAAATCATTTTATATAAGCCCACATGTTTTACCACATACCTACTTTCCTGTCCATTTTCTTTTTCAATTTTGTGGGCACTGGCACCCTCATTTTGTGGGCACCCTCATTAATTTTGTGGGCACCCTCATTAGGCGCCTTTGGACTGCTAGTGCCTCTAACCTATATTTTGTTGTTTTAAATAATTTATTTGTTACCTACTATGCAAGGAGGGAAGTCAGAATGTTGAAAGTTAAAAAAGAAGTCTCCTCACAAAAAAGATGTCTACTCATAAGAAAAAGATTTGAAAAAACAGAAGATTGGTCCTTACTCACAAAGATCTCACCATTACAATCGATGCAGAAGGTGATAGCTCATGTTTACTATTGTCAATCTTTTTGGGTTGTATACTATGTACAATAAAATAGTGACTATTTACATCATGTTAATTTATTTGTCATAAATTTTTGTTGGGGCCTAATATCTTGCATTCTCACATGCATAAAATTTGAAGTCTGCTACACATAATTTAAACGAGTGCAATGTGGTAAGGTTCTGTATTTAGTGCATATTATCTGTTTGTCTTTTAAAGTGAGTACATGGCTTTTGAAATAATCGCCAGTATTTGAAACTTGTGAATTTTCAATTTACAAGCATGCATGTTTGTATGGTGACCAAGCATTCATAAATTGTGCATGCATGTGTGCAGGAAGGGGCCTTGAATAGATTACATTCATTCTGGACCAAAAATGGGTAGCACAGGCCATATACGCACTCTGGGATCGATTTCATGATTATTGAAACACACATTATTATTCAATATAGCTTGCTTTAAGGTATGTATATATTTACATATTGTCTACTTCCACCTTGAACATTGCACCATGCATCCGGCACTCTGCTGAGCGCTTCTCGAGGGCACTTTGGTAACTAGTACACAAACGTACACACAGCTGTAAGTGGAGCCTCCACTTTGTTGACTGCTGGAAAACGACGGCTTCGCCAAATCAAACTTCTTTTGTGGGGAAGCTAACTTTGCTCTTGCAACAGTACAAGCTTATCTAAAATTTGACACTGTTCTTAAGAAGTGCAATAAGTGCAGCTTGTTCTATCCAGAGCAGCAAAAAACAAAAACCCGAAGAACAGCACCTGGACAGGATAAGGCGCAATTGCAGCACTTCTCGATAACAGTGCCGGATTCTCTATATGCCTACACACAGAGAAAGCAAAACACTGCAGCCAACTTACCAGTAGCTTCACTGCAGAGACACTGTGTTTTAAAAGACCATAATGCAAAAGCCCCATCTAGAGCTGTCACTTTGCTAGTTTCATAAGCGCCTGCGGAAGGCACTCTGTGGAGGGCCGGCCGCGTGCACGGCGCACGTGTTCAGGGTGGTATGGACGACTTAGTACATGTGTTCAAGTACTAACAAACTGTATGTGGGCTGTCACTCAGCATGGTCTACAGAGTATACAGCAATCTGCATTTCTAGCCATCCCCAGCATCAATCCTAGATTTGGCCCACTGGCACGTCAATGTGGAGCACCCTTTCAGCACCCATTTGAAAAGGTGTTATGACATCACAGCACCTCTATTTAAAGGGTGCACTCATTACACCCTTTAAAATTTTTGCCCTGCACCCTTTTCTTAAGGGTGCTGAGCTCTGTCCCCTTTCTCAGCACCCTTTTTTGAACACCCAATAGGGAGCAAAGGGGGCTCGTCTGGCGACAAGCTCATTTACACCCTTAAGGGTGAGATTTGGTTAAGTGTGTACCGACGCAAGCGCGGCTCCAACCCCTCCACCGGCACCGCCTACTGTCTTCTGCACCAGTTCTCTGCGTCTGCGAGATCCCCCTGTTTTCTCGAGCACAAATGACAAGGACGTGGATGACTGGATTTCTATGTATGAGCAAGTGAGTATACTCACAACAACTGGGATGACGCCGTCAAGTTGGCTTACGTCTCCTTCTACCTGTCGGACGTGGCCAAGCTGTGGTTCATAAACCACGAAGCGGCACTCCCTACCTGGTCTGTCTTCAAAACGATCCTCACACAAGTTTTCGGACGGCCTGAGGTACGCAAACGCCGTGCCAAACAACACTTACATACTCGGTCCCAGCAGCTTGGTGATAATTTCAAAAGCTATATTGAGGACGTTCTGGACCTTTGCAAGCGAGTCAACGAGTCGAAGTCCGAAGAGATTAAGATCAAGCACATCGTGAAGGACATTGAGGACGTCACTTTCCAAATGTTGCTTTCTAAGAGTCCTCTCACTGTCGTAGAACTGACTGAGTTATGCCACATTTTTGACGAGTTGCGCAGGCAACGTCTTTCCACCCGACGTCCCTCGGTGCTCGACGACTCTTTGTCCAGCCTGTCCACCCTTGGCATAGGAAAAGATCATGCCCCTCTTTTCTCGAAGATCGACGAGTTCATCCGCGCTGAGGTTGCTCGTCAACTCTCTTTGATGTCCTGTGTACCCGATCAACCACGCAGATTGACGTCTACACTCCGCGACTTCGATCAATACCAAGTCGCACAAGTTCTCCATCCCGCCCGTGAACCGCCGCCAGTCGCCGCACCTCCCACGTACGCCGAGGCAGTTGCTCTACCTCGACAACCTTCGTTTCAGCCAGCGCCAATGTAATCACCGCCGCCCTTTTCACCACCGACCTATTCACCGCCGACCTATTCACCGCCGCCTATGCCGATACCACCTCGGCCGCAGTTTTCTTCCCCCCAGCCGCAATTCGGCATCCTCTCCGACCAATGGCGGACCTACGACAACCGTCTGATAGGTTTTGCTTGGGGCGGTGTTGGCCACGTGGCGCGCTATTGTCGTCGTCCTCAGGCTGCTCAGAAAAGTCGACGAACGCCCTCTTTCGACCCTCAGTTTTCTTCTACGCCTTCAAGCCCTCATTGCTCTTCCTTTTCCTCTGATCATTCACTCTGCATCACCCATCGCTCCCCATCTCCACGTCAACGTTCGCCTTCCCCTATGCGCCGCCGTTCCGGACCCACCGACCAGGAAAGCTAACGGCCACAATTCCCGAGGCACGAACTGAGTCCCCGTCGCCATGCACAAGCCCTCGCCCCTGTCCAGCTAACGTCATTGAAGTGTCAGTCGATGGTATCGTCGTCATGGCGCTTGTCGACACCGGAGCCGCTCTATCCGTCCTTTCCGCCAACCTGTGCCGCAAACTCCGCAAAGTTCTGACGCCATTACCCGGCCTCTCTCTTAGAAAGGCTAACGCACAAAGTCTAACACCCCTCGCAACCTGTAGCACAAGAGTCGTCATCGAAAGGATTGTGTACATCGTTGAATTCGTAGTGCTGCCTTCGTGTTCTCATGGCATGATACTCAGCTGGGACTTCCTTGCAAATAATAATGCCATCATTGACTGCTGGCGCGCTGAACTTGAGCTATCTGCACTTCCTAATGTGGGCGCTGTTGAAGACTCCCTGCCGTTGTATAAACTGTCTGTTTCTGACGACACCACCATACCACCATGCCCTTCTCTGCTGGTGACTGTCTCGTGTGACGCTATTTCCGATGGTGATGTTCTATTTACGCCCTCTGCCCTATTCATTCAACGCAAATGTTCTTCACTGCCCGTCGCCCTCCTTACTCTCCAGCATGGCGTCATGAAGACGCTCGTGTAAAATACGCTGCAAGGGCCTTTACCTTTATTCCATGGTGAATGTCTTGGTCACGTGCATCCGATCGACGCCCGTCACATTTTTGACGCTCTGTCTAGTTTACTTTCTACGGACCTCAGCGCGCTCATTTCTGACTCTGTTGTTGACCAGTCACTCCTTGACGCTTTCCACCGCTCCATCGATGTCGCATCGTCTTCTTCAGAACTAAGCCAGTTGGTCAACCTGCTGCAAAAGCTTGGCACTTCTTTTGACAGCCACGCTTCTGGCCTCAGTCGCACATCGAACATATCTCACAAGATTGACACAGGAAGCCATACGCCTCTACAGCAGTGCCCCTACCGAGTCTCAGCATCGGAGCGCCGCGTTATTGACGACCAGGTTGTTGACGTGCTCCAGTGGGGTATTGTACAGCCTTCTAACAGTCCCTGGGCGTCACCGGTCCTTCTTGTTAAGAAGAAGGATGGCTCCATTTGGTTCTGTGTCGACTACCAACGCTTAAACAAGATCACCCGTAAGGACTTTTACCTGCTACCGCGAATAGACGACGCCCTTGACTGTTTGCAGGGAGCAGAATACTTCTCTTCGTTGGATTTATGGTCTGGATACTGGCAAGTTCCTATGGAAACATCTGACCAACCGAAAACAGCATTTGTCACACCTGATGAATTATACGAATTTACCGTTATGCCTTTTGGCCTTTGTAATGCTCCAGCCACTTTGAATGATTGATGGACACCATTTTACAAGGCCTTATGTGGAACACATGTTTATGCTACCTCAATGATGTAGTTGTCTTTTCAACCGATTTCGACACCCGTTTAATTTGTCTCGAGCACGTCCTCACACGCCTCACCGACGCCGGCCTTCAACTCAACCTCAAGAAGTGTTGTTTCGGTGCCCGGCAGCTCACCATTCTTGGCCACGTCGTAACGCAGGACGGCATATTTGCCGACCCCGCCAAGCTTCGAGCAGTCGCCGATTTTCTGAAGCCAAAGAACCTAATGAAACTTGGAAGTTTTGTCGGCTTGTGTTCATACTTCCGACGCTTTAATCGAAATTTTGCTTCCATATGTGCGCCCCTGATGGACCTTCTTAGCAGCGACAAGAACCTTTCTACCTGGCCACCAACATGCGATGAAGAGTTCACCAAATTACGCCGCCTGCTAACTTCACCACCCATCCTCCTCCACTACGATCCTGACGCTCCCACGGAGGTTCATACTGATGCCAGTGGTGTTGGACTTGGCGCTATGCTCGCGCAACGAAAGGCATGGTTTGATGAATATGTCGTCGCCTACGCAAGGCAAACTCTGACGAAAGCCAAGGCTAACTACTCCGTGACCGAGATGATGATGATGAGTAGTTTTTAGTGGCGCAAGGACCATTTGATGGCCAAAGAGCGCCATTTCAATTGACTACAGATATGAACAATGATATGGAGCGTGGCTGTAAAGGGGCCTTAAAATTCCTCGCTCTAACGCGGGTTAAAACATGAACGTAATAAAATCATGACAGTGGCGTGACATATGTGTGGTGATAGCTGACGGCAAAATGTCATGATAATAAAACCATGATGATGATGTAGTCACCGCAGCAACGACCACTCTATAGAGGTCGTGCTACGGATGACCTCGAAATAACGGGTGAAAGCTTTGCACATCTTATAAAAACGTAAAAAGTGTTTGGAGTTTAAAAAGCGGATCCCTACCGATGAGCATCCCAGGGTGTAGAGGGAGCTGCTGTCGGTAGGGCAGTAAAAAGTGCTTTTTTCTTAAACCATCTAGCTCATTGCACTGGACGAGAATGTGGAGAACCGTAAGGGGCTCTCCACATCTCTCACAATATGGTGGATCACCGGTAGACCGAAGAAATGAATGTGTAGAATGTGTGTGTCCTGTTCTAAGCCTTGTTAGTATTACTTCAGTGTGTCGTGATTTTGATAGTGGCGGCCAATAACCTAGTTGCGGCTTAATAGCATGGAGTTTATTATCTGTGTGTTTATCCCACATGCTCTGCCAATACCCCCTGAGCTTTCGTTTTATAAAAGGTTTTAAGTCAAGTGCAGGGACTGGTGTTGATGCATTGGCAGTAGTGACATTGGCGCAAGCAGCCAGATTGTCGGCCAAAACGTTCCCTTGTATTTCACGGTGCCCTGGAACCCAGCAGACAACGACATGCTGTTTTGATGTGTAGAGTGTGCACAGAAGTGAGTAGAGTGACACCAGCACGGGGTTCTTGTGTTTTTTTAGGAATTTTCAGGGCTTTGACCACGCTTAGGGAATCTGTGTATATTACCGCCTTTTGTAATTTTATCTGTTTAATGTGTTTTACGACCGCCAGTATTGCGTAAGCTTCTCCTGTGAAGATGCTTGCATTAGGATGAAGAACGCCGTACTCGGTAAAGGATTGGCCTGCCGCTGCATATGACTCAGAAGTGTTTGACTTTGACGCATCAGTAAAGAACTCAGGGCATGTGTATTTATGTTGTAGTTCTAAAAAGTATGTATGTATGTGTGCAAGTGGTGCGTGCTTTGTGACATCAACAAAAGAAATATCACAGTCTATAAGCTGCCACTGCCACGGTGGGAGATATGTTGCAGGAACCATCAAACTGGGTTCAAGAAGTGGCACACCTGTTTCTTCGGCCAGGCTCCTTACACGCAGCGCGTAGGGCTGCCTAAATGAAGGACGGTTCTCGAACAAGCCAGAACAAGAAAAATCATTAATTGTGAAATGGTAGGGATGTTTTTTTGTCTGCCTTCACCTTCAAAAAGTACAAAAATGACAAGGAACATCTTTGTAGGTGGAGCGACCATTCATTCGAATCCACGTACAGGCTCTCCACAGGGCTGGCAATGACAAGGAACTTCTTTGTAGGTGGAGCGACCATTCATTCGAATCCACGTACAGGCTCTCCACAGGGCTGGTGCAGAAAGCACCCGTAGAGAGGCGAATGCCTAGATGGTGGACAGGGTCGAGAATTTTCAAGGCTGATGGTGTTGCCGACTGTAGATTATAGCACCGTAATCTAGGCGTGTGCGTACGAGGCTTTTATATAGGTTAATTGAACATTTCCCTGTCACTAACCCATGTACTGTGTGACAACACTTTCAAAATGTTCATTGTTTTTAAGCACCTGTCCCTTAAATACTTGATGTGTGGGGGGAAGGTTAGCTTAGTGTCTAATATGAGACCAAGAAACTTGTGCTCGGTCTTCACTGACAGAGGTTGACCACGCAGGTCAATGTCGGGGTCAGGATGGAGGCCCCTCTTTCGGCTGAACAAAACACAAGTGCTCTTTTGTGCGTTGAGTATAAAACCATTCTCGTTTGCCCATTGAGATACCTTGTTCAACCCGAGTTGAACTTGACGTTGGCACATTGAGATGCTGCACGATTTCTAACCAATCTGCACATCATCGACATATATGCAGTAAAAAATATTTCGTGGGAGAGACAGGTGCAAGGAATTCATTTTAACTATGAAAAGTCTGCAGCTCAATACACCTCCTTGTGGCACTTCTGTTTCTTGGACAAATACTCAAGATAAGACAGTGCCAACTTGGACACGGAATGTATGGTTGGACAGGTAGCTTTCGATAGCTGTCAGCATTCTACCCCGCACACCTGAATGTGAGAGGTCTCGTAATGTGCCGAAGCGCCATGCAGTGTCATAAGCCTTTTCCATATCAAGGAACACAGAAAGAAAAAATTGCTTATGAACAAAAGCGTCACAAATTTGTGCTTCGATACGGACAAGGTGGTCAGTGGTGGACCGAGCCTCTCGAAACCCACACTGGTATGGGCCAAGTAGGCCACTAATTTCAAGAAAGTGCATCAGGCGCCTATTTATCATTTTTTCAAAGATTTTGCAAATACAGCTGGTTAATTCTATTGGCCTGTAGCTGGAAACTGAGGCCGGATCCTTGCCTTGTTTTAGGATTGGGATAATGATAGCTTCCTTCCAGGATGAGGGTAGCTCGCCAGAAGACCATATCGCATTATACAGAGAGAGGAGAGCTTTCTGGGTTTCAGTGGGCAGGTGTTTTAACATTTCATATGCCACACGGTCCGGGCCTGGGGCAGATTTATTGCAGCAGGCAAGTGAGGCCTGCAGTTCAGCCAAACAGAAAGGTTCGTTGTATGCCTCATGTGTTCTGGGCTTGCGCTCTAATCTCTGTTTTTCTATTGCGGTTTTGTATAGTCGGAACACTTCCCTATAGTGTGTTGAGCTGGAGACCTGTTCAAAGTGCGCTCCGAGAGTTTTTGCCTGGTCTTCCAAACTCTCCCCTTGTGCGTTCACTAGAGGAAGCGAATGTGCTGCTCGTCCTGCCACCTTACCAACCATGCTCCAGACTCTCGACTCATCTGTGTATGAGTTAATACCCGATACAAATTTGTGCCAACTTTCTCTTCTCGCCTGTCGGCGCGTCCTCCTTGCTTGCGACTTGACGTTCTTAAAGTTTACAAGATTCTTGGCTGTGGGCGAGTCTCTAAGGAACCTCCATGCCTTATTTTGTTTTTTCCGAGCCTCACGGCACTCATTATTTCACCATGGTACTCGTCGTTTGCTTGACGGTACACATGTTTGGGGAATACATTTTGTTGCCGCATCAACCAGGAAAGCTGTAAAGTAGCATACAGCATCCTCTATGCTCAATGCCGCCATGTCAGTCCAAGATAATAAAGTCATTTTTTGAAACTTTTCCCAATCAGCTTTGTCGGTGAGCCATTTGGGAACTTGTGCAGGACATGTATTTGTTATTGATGTGCTGATAACGATAGGAAAATGGTCACTACCATATGGTTCATTAATGACTTCCCATTTAAGTAGAGGCAGGAGTGATGGGGATATTATGCTGAGGTCTATTGCTGAGTACGTATTGTTAGCGATGTTGTAATATGTTGGCTCTTTCCGCTTCAGCAGGCACGCACCGGAAGAAAAAAGGAGTTGTTCAATCAGGTGACCTCGAGCATCGCAGCGAGAGTCACCTCATAGATTGCTATGTGCATTGAAATCTCCAAGGAGGATATAAGGTTCTGGAAGTTCCTCTATGAGGGACTCGAATTCATGCTTTTCAAGACGGTGTTGTGAAGGTATGTAGAGAGAGCAGATGGTGACGAGCTTATTCAAAAGAACTGCTCGAACAGCCACCGCCTCAAGGGATGTTTGTAGTGGTAGGTGTGTGCATGCAATCCCTTGATTGACTATAATGGCAACACCACCGGATGGCACAATGGCATCATTCCGGTCTTTCCGAAAGATAACGTAATGACGTAAAAAGTTGGTGTGTTTAGGTTTCAGGTGTGTCTCTTGTACGCACCGCCCCTTAGGTGTATTTTTGTGTAAATGTTCATGGATATCGTCGAGGTTTCTCAACAGTCCTCTGACGTTCCACTGTAGAAGTTGTGTCATTTTGATGTAGTGTGGTGCTGTGTGTACAGAGGTGTTGCGTTAGTTTACAGGGCCTTTTGAGGGCCCCGTGATTCGAGGTTTTTCTTTTTTGGCGTGCTCCAAGGAGTTGCGCCTATCCTTTGGCGTCTGAGGCGCCGGAGGAGTGGGACTTTTATCCATCATCTCTGGTGAGGTGGTGGATGGTGCCTGCTGGGCAGGCACATTCACTGAACTTTTGGACCTAACTGCGCCTGCAGTGGTCCCAGGTTCAGCCAACACCGGGGTCTGCCGGCCCTGTTTGTCAGGTGGCGGAGCAGTACAGGCTGCTCCAGCCGGGGGCGCTGGCGGCACGACCGCGGCCACACACTGGGTGACATTCGCGGGTGCCGAGGCATGTGGCGCGGCGCCCCGGCGCGTCACGTCTGCAAAGGAGGGATAAGATGGGTTGTGTATTGCGAAACGTTGGCGTGCTTCTTGGAATGTGAGATTGAATTTAACCTTGAGTTCTACTATTTGTTTCTCATTTATCCATGCGGGGCATGATCGTGAGTAGGCAGCGTGATCTCCTTCACAGTTCGAACAATGATTTGTTTCTGAGGTGCAGTTGTTCGATATGTGTTGAATGGATGCGCACTTTGCGCAAGTGGCACGCCCTCTGCAACTCTGCGATCCATGACCGAAACGTTGGCACTCGAAACATCGACGAGGGTTGGGAATGTATGGTCTTACACGAAGCTTACAATAGCCGGTTTCGATTGATTCTGGTAGGTCACTTGTTCCGAAGGTAATTATTACGTGTTTTGCAGGGGTCAGTTTGTTGTCGCGCCATATTGTTATTCGTTGAACTTTGACCACGTTCTGGTCCTGCACACCTTCGAGCAGCTCACTTTCAGAAAGCTCAGGAAGATCATCATCAGAAATTACGCTACGGACAGTGTTCATGGACTTGTGTGGGCCCACCGAAACAGGGGTTTCCCCAAAGGCTACAAGCTTAGACAGCTTTTCATACTGAGCTTTGTCACGAACCTCCAAAAGAAGATCGCCACTTCCCATCTTTGTCACTTCATAACCTGGGCCTATTGCTTCTGTGAGAGTTTTCGAAACGAGGAAAGGTGAAATGGCTCGGACTGTGTTGTTTTCGTTTTGACTGTGGATTACATGGTACTTTAGGAATGTCGGCTTTGGTGTGTTAAGCAGGAAAGTGTCATCGGTGCATCACCTTTTTAGGGAGTGATCAGGAAGGAGGGGAAAAGCTTTCGCCATAAAAATACTATAAAGTTCGGCGGCGATGGTGGCCACCCACCACCGAGCCCAACAAGGGGACGCTACAAGGTAGACTAGTGAACACTTGGAGACGCCAGCCATGCATCGCCGCTATAACCGAATATAACTACCCAAGGTTGGGTAACTACACAGGGTTAACCCTCGCGGCCAGGAAATTTGGAAGTAAACGGAAAAGAGGAGATGACAGGACAGATAAAAAGAAAGAGATAAAGACAAAGATGTAGGAAGAAAGTGATAGGAAAAGGCGACTGCCGATTTCCCCTGGGTGGGTCAGCCCAGGGGTGCCGTCTACGTGAAGCCGGGGCCAAAGGGGTGTGTTGCCGCCGCTGGGGGGCCTTAAAAATCTAATCACCCAGCATTAGCTCAACCCCCAGGATCCCCTTTTCCCCGGACACGGCAAAGCCACGCACGGCTAGGCGTGGGAGGGAGTCAAACCCCCCCCGTTAGCTCGGGTCCGTGGTGTCGCTACACACCAAACGCCTGCTTGCGCAGGCGCCCCTGCGGGGACTCCGTGACCGAGAAAGAATTTTAGCTTTTATTTGGACCCTTGGAAAATTACGCCCCTACCGGTATGGTCACGCATTCGACGTCGTCACTGACCACCACGCCATTTGTTGGCTATCCACACTTAACGACCCTTCCGGACGACTTGCTCGCTGGGCACTCAAACTTCAGGAGTACGACATCCACGTTATTTACAGATCTGGTCGTAAGCACGCTGACGCCGACGCCCTTTATCGCTCACCCATATTAGATGAAGGTGTTTGCCTCTCTTCCCTCGAGCCTGCACTTGCGTCATCCACCTTGCGCAACATGACGGCGCAACAACAAAAAGATCCCTGGATCAGTGGCCTCATAAGCATTCTTTCTGATCCTCACACTCCTTCGCCGTCTCGCGCTCTCCACCGCCAGGCTAGCAACTTTTGCCTAAGAGACAATTTTCTTTATCGACGCGGCTACTTTTCCGACGGTCGCAAGTGTCTCCTTGTGATACCCCGCCATCTTCGAGCTGTTATCTGTGAAGCTTTTCACGCTGACCCACAGTGAGCCCACGCAGGCCTCTTCAAGACATACGCTAGGCTTCGACTTAGATTTTATTGGCGTGGCATGTATAAATACGTGCGAAAATTCATTCACTCGTGTGCTCAGTGCCAACGACAAAAGTTACCTCCCGGGCAAGTCTACCCTTCAAAACCTCTTTCTTGTCCTAGTCGACCTTTTGATCGCGTCGGCATTGACATTTACGGACCATTACGCTCAACTCTAGCTGTTAATTGCTGGGTTATTGTTGCTATAGACCATCTGACCCACTATGTCGAAACAGCCGCGCTACCGACTGCCACAGCCCGTGACGTTGGAACGTTTCTGTTGCAACGTTTCGTTCTGCGTCATGGTGCCCCTCGCGAGCTCTTAAGTGACAGAGGCCGTGCCTTTCTTTCTGACGCCTTGAAGGCATTACTCAACAAATGCCGAATCGTGCACCGCACAAGTACAGCGTACCACCCTCAAACGAATGGCATAACGGAGCACTTCAACCGTACTCTTGGCAATATGCTGTCGATGTACGTCGCCTCTGATCCTTCAAACTAGGACAAAGTTCTCCCGTTCGTCACTTACGCGTATAATACTGCCGTACAAACTACTTATGGGTTTTCGCCGTACTTTCCCTGCTTTCTCCTTTTTTGTTGCTTCCTCCTTCCTTCTTCTATACGGACGAGAACCTTCCAATACAGTAGACACCATTCTTACATATAAACCTGATGAGTCCGAATATACAACTCTGTCCGAAGCTGCCCGACATGCTGAAGAATGCCGCCAGCTTGCCCAATCTTTTTCTACCGAAGACCGGTGGCAGCAGCAATCCCGCCAGCCTGGGCACCGTTCGGCTCCAAACTTTCCACCTGCTTCATTGGTATGGCTTGTTGCACCTGCTACCGCACCTGGCCGCTCCGCAAAACTTTTTTTCAGATACCTCGGGCCATACCGCGTTGTAGAGCAAACGTCACTCGTCAACTATATCGTGGAGCCCATCATCCCATCCACAGACCTACGCTAGCGCGGCCGCGGCACTGTCCACGTCTCTCGCCTCAAGCCATACTATGACCCCTTAGTCGTTTCTTCTCCCTAATCCGCCAGGATGGCGCCTTCTTCTACGGAGGGCGATTGTAGTGAAGAAGAGGAGCCTCAGCGGCATTTGTCGGCATCTCAGGGGCATCGCTATCAGCTTAAGCTCGTGCTTGTTGCGCTTGCCCGGACGCTGCTGACTGCTTCGCCCTCTGCGTTCTGCTCTGCAAGTAAACCCCGTTACAATATATATATATATGTATGTATATATATATATATATATATATATATATATATATATATATATATATATATATATATATATATATATATATATATATATATTGTGACGCGTTTTTCTGCTCCTCTTCCTCCTCAATACCTTATACTCAATGTATGGGACTAACCGAGTGGTAGCCTAAGTTTTTTAAAGTTTTTTCAGTATACTACTCCTATAAAGTGGAATCTGTCATCCTGACAAACTTAAGTACGAGATATAAGTGATTAAATATTTCAAATATTAAAAATTTAGCTGGATATTCTTTTAGACTGAGTGATCAGTTGCTCTTGGGCGAAGAAAACATACCTGTGACTGCAGCCTAGGCACCTCTTATACATCTACAGGCACGTCGTCAATGGGGTAGAGCTTCCATCATTCGGGGACCTAATGAGGCCGCTGTTGCCTTTCTCGATACCCAGTATTATCTAGTAGTTGAACGTTCTCCGGGTCTTCGGTTCATCATCGTCAGCTCGCCGCCATTTGCTGTTGGGGTAACCATTGTCTTCTAACATTTTAGAGCACAAGAAGCAAGTAGCAGGATTCGCCCACTTTTTGTGGCACGTTCTCGCTTATGATGACGAGAGTGTATGGTTCGTCAGACAAGGAAGGATTTTCTGAACAGCTTCGATCACTGTTAAAAGACAGACAGCTCAGGAACAAACAAGGAAACAACGCTGAACTCACACCGGTTTTATTGCTTTGATCGCAAAGCCTTCTTAAGGCACGTATAAAGGGAACGACAGGTGAATACATTTAGGCGACCACAACGTTTTGTGACATGGCGCTGCCGAAAAGAACAATCAAGGGACGGTGAAAGTGTTGTAAAATACGTAGAACCTAAAGCGCACTTCTTATATGTAACCCGAAAGTAACAACATATAATTTAAGTATGAATCTTCAAACTAACTAAAACAGCATGAACGCAAACACCGTAGAAGCTATACAAGTAAACGGATAAGAAGGCGTGGCTCCAGCACTAATATGAACTGTTTAGTGCGGCATTTTAGCGCTGTAAACAACATTAAAGTCGCCGACTATCTCTTACAAATGAGTGCATTACCCGTTTTTTTTTATAGTCCAGTATTTCGTTATCTGTAGGTTACTGACCCATACATATTCAGCAGCTATTCATGCACAGCACCTATACGTTTCGTATCAAGTATTCTTGCTGCGCTTACTCTCGTCCATTGGCATTTTCGCGGACACGTAGCCACCTGTTCCCGTGATTGAGTAGGAGTTAATCGACTGAATTCAGTGCGATGGTAAGTTCAGTGTTCCATCCAGGTTACGGGGAAGAATATTTTTGTGTTCACAGAGCTTTAGAGGGCCGAATGCTGTGAACTGTCCTGTTATGTAATATGCTGTGGCGGGCACTCGGCGTGACGCTCCATGTGTAGCACACTGAGTGCATGCTCACTCCAAGGCGAAGGCTTTTTCCTCTCGTCCTTCAAGCCTTGATGATGATTTCTTATCATAATCAACAAAAAACTAGCCTGTTTGGCGTAAAGCAAAAATATATCATGTATAAAAAAAATCTAGTGCAAAATGGAAAGCGAGAGAAAGAAAAAAAATTAAAAAGGAAAAACATAGAAAGAAAAAATAGAAAAAAACACGAAAGATAGAAATAAAAAGAGCAAAGGAAATCAATAAAAATAAAAGTAGAAAAAGGCGGAAAAACATGCAAATGCAGGAAGAGAAAGAACGAGAGGATGGAATAAAAAAGAAATCCAAGATGAACAACCTTCAGGCTTGCCATGTTTTGGAAGATTGTGTCATCATTCTATTTAGTTGCTCTTTTTTGTTCCCTTATGGGTGAACACCCAGTGGAAGTTCATTACACGACGATGAATTTGTAAGGCGATAAACAGTGTTGCGATTCCCCTACGGCGACTTATGAAAAGCTTTACTTTTATTGAAATTTTTTTTCATTCTATAATTTTGTGAGTAAACGCGTGTTGAGTCCTATGCAATGCACTATGGACTCTTCGGTCAATGGTCTACACTGTGTTATACTTTTGGTAAATGATTACTGTTTGCCGAAAATGTTTGCCGAAAATGAGCTGTATAGCACATATACGCCCTTGCTTGATACTAAAACACCCATTCAAAAGCCCTCTTCTTACTCTGACGCATTGGACGGCGCAACCATGCTGTGTTCGCTTCATCTCCATGAAATCAATCACAGCTCAGAAAAAATGCTCCAACACACCATAATCACATATCAAGCTAAAGTTATTAGACTGAGATCTGTATGGCTGGGTTCATTTATACATAAAAACAGACTTTGTACTATGCCCCAACATTGTAATTTTCTGGTTTTTAGGAGCGAAGCTCCTTATAGAGGCACCCGTTCGTCCCCCGTAGTTTGTAACAAGTATAACATTTTGACCTCCAAGGTGATGCTGGTGAGAGACTTCTTCTGTGCGTTATTGAACAATAAAAAATCGTGCTCAATGTACATGTCAATGGCTGCTAATGGAATGAGAGACAGGAGCATTCGGCCTTTAAGTAACGCGCAGGCTGCGATCACCATTAGCAGCCATTGGCATGTACATTGACCACTATCTGACAAAAAATGGTTGCTACGTTATACTCGCTGGGTGTAACCTCCTTAGCTTCAGAAAGGTTTAGCGAGCGTTGAGCCGCAGTGCCATGAATACAATGAACTTGTATATACCATGAATGAACTCGAGGTGGTTAAAAATGGGAAGTAGATACGAAGCGCAAGCCGTAAGAAAGTAAAGCCGAGTTCTCCACCTCTCATTTCCCATTGGCAGCCATTGGCATGTACATTTAGCACTATCTGACTGAAAAAGTTTGCTACGTCATACTCGCTGGGCGTAACCTCCTTGGTTTTCGAAAGGTTTAGCGAGCGGTTGGCCGCAGGGCCATGAATACAGTGAACTAGTATATACCATGAACTCGAGGTGGTTAAAGGTGGGAAGTGGACCCGAAGCGCAAGCCGTAAGAAAGTGTGCGTGCGCCACCTCTAGTTTAGTCCTTATATTGTCCGCTGGATGGTGGTGCTTCTATATGGGGAATATATGATGAAAAGATGCGAGATGGTGGTACTTGGAGTGTTGAATAGATGGACGAACGGACACATAGACAGAAGCATGGATGGACGCATGAACAGACGCAAGGGCGGCTGCATGGACGAACGCAGGGACGGACGCACGAACAGACGCACGCACGGATGGGCTGATGGACGCATGGACGGTCACACTGACGGACGCATGGACGGACGAAAGCAAGAATGAATGGACGGACGAATTCTTCGCCCCACTCTCCATCATTCACTCCGTGGATATGCTGCCATTTTTTTACTACTTCAATATGTTAGTTTTTCATTTGTATCTCTCGCAACTGACGTCAAGTCAGCAATGTCTACGCTTTGTAGTTTTTGTTCGCGTTCCTGTATGATTCCTTTGACGCTCACGGTACTGATCGCATAAGTCAACAAGCACTCCAGTTCATCACTTGCTCCAATGATGAGAAACAGCATGGTGTGTTCAGCATGCAGGATGAAGTGTTTGCGAACGAAAACTTGGCTCTGCGAATTACCGTCCTCGTGCGTTGTTGGAACGTTTCTCCTAGATTTTTCCCTTTCGGCGTCTTCTAAAGATCACAAAGAAACAAATAAACTAAAGTGTATCACGAAGAGTTTCTCTTTGCAAATTCTGTGTTCGCTCGCCCGACGCAATATGTTTCGCATTTCGCTTTACACTGGTTCACTGAGACCAACTTCCCTCAATCAACAACGGCAGTGAGGAATTTTGGTTTGCATGTATTGATGAGCATTGTTGCTATCCACGTGGCTTTACGGTTGAGCCGTTCCTTCTTTCTAATCACCTTGTTTACCAGGGCATATCGTGGAATAGTGATTGTTAATCTTAGTGCTTCTAAGGTTGCCCCGTGTGAGTCTGTAAACATATAGCTCGCAAAAAAAACGTTCGTGGTGCGTGCTGGGAATTAGCGGCGTCTTGCGGGCAGGCGCTTTCAATTTCTATGGTAATCGAAAGATCCACGTCAGAGCTACATATTGCGATAAGTATCGTAAATATTATTCACTTGCATTCCTCCGCCTCCCCGCTGGGTATACGGGGCAATATAAAACAAAAAAGTACTAGAACGCGCACATAACTATTGACCGGTGGAATGAAATTTAACAGGCTGATAATGCGCGGATGTGTGTGTAAGTATTCTGGTAAAGTATAACATTGCTTGACGAATATTTACCAGTTGTACGTAACTGCTTTGTCAATGTGGTCTTCATATGCATATGCCCAACAGGTGTGTCTGGAGATGATTATAAACCTATTGACATAAACATTTGTTTTGTGGCATGTTTAGCTTTCTTTATCATAAGTCCGCCTCCGTGGATCAGTGGCGAGGGCACTGCTAGGCTGCTGAACCAAAGGTCGTGGGTTAGATTCCGGCCACGGCAGGGGCGTTTTGATGGAGGCGTAATAATTTGGGCCTGTGTACCATGTGGTGTCAGTACATGTAAAGGAGTACTAGATTGTAGAAATGTCCGCAGCCTTCAACTAGGGCGTCCATCATAATAATATGAGGTTTTTGGAAATAATAACTCATATATTGTTATTTTGTTGCCATAATAATCGTAGCTATCAGCCTGGGTTGTGCTCTCTGCAGGATGAATGCCTCTCACAATGATCTTTTACGCACCCTGCCCTGCGTGAGTGGCTTTCCTTTCATGTCCAAATATCTAATATTGTCGGTTCACTGAATACGCTTTTTCTAGTAGAAGGCGTACATACAGAATATATACTTGCTCTTATGGTACCTCAGGTAGGCGCAATAATTGCTGGGACTCGCTCACCAATCGTAGCTGGTTGTCAGGATCTTGCGTCACCAGCAAAGACTTCCACTGGTCTTCGAATGCTTCTTTTTTGTCCGTTTATTTTTGTACTCTCAGCCTTTGTATGTATGCTGTATGTGCCTCAGTGTACTTCTTCTCATTTCTTTTTTGCTGTGCATCGCTATCTGGATTTCGTGCTGACTGGTTGTGCCCCCACGATCTCCGACGACAGCGCAGCTCTGGCCAACTGGCTTGCTCTACGGCATCTCCTGCCGCCGACAAGAGCTCTCGCTTAGTGGTGCCCCGTCCTCAGACTCCTGCGACCGCGTCCATCTTTCCTATTTTCTCCTTGCTTCTGGGTGTCTCTGTCTCTGCGCCATGCTCTCTCCTTCCGCTCTGTATCTGTATACCTTTAATCCTATCCTTTTAATCCCTCCTTACCCCCATCTCTCGTGAGCTACTGTTAAGGTGTTTTCTCGTCTCCCATAATAAAGTACCGAATACTCTAAATCATTAACAATATTTTCTAAACACACAGCCTTATTTAGCAGGACTTTTCGATGCAACGTACTGTTCTCTCATATAGCTGAGTACGAACTACACAAATACACTCTTATTAATCATTAAACACTTTTTCTAAACACCGACTACTCCAAATCGCTAAGCACTTTTTGTAAACACACATGACTGTGGGTTTGTGCGTATTTCACCGAAATTATAATCGATATTGCGTCCTAAGACCTTTATGAAATTGTCAAGATCAAGGGCGCATGGTGTAATCACATACCTAAATTCGTATTGCAATAGAACTTATGTTCACAATTTCAGCCCAATTTTTAGGGGCGAAGCTAATTATGGCGTGGCTTTTGCATCTTCAGATGTCGTCGTGCGTAACCACGGGTGGCACATACCCGAGAGAGCGGGTATGTGTCCCAGGGGAAGGAGAGGCATGATCGCGTGACTACGATCGCGAGGAAAAGATGGAAAATGGTGGTACTTGGAGTGAGACTTACGGACGCATGGACAGACGGGCGCACGAATGGATGGATGGAGGCACAGCCGGATGCACGGGCAAACGGACAGACGGACCCTCCGCGTGCTTCACATAACGTCGATTCCGCAGGTGCGTGAGATTTGCCCATTTTTTTCTTTGCTTCTGATGTACCAATCTTTATTATTTTTAACCTCTGAAACGAAGGCTGGGAATATGCATGATTTATACTTCATTATTTTACACCACTATTGTCTGTAAGCCGAATACTTTGTTAGCCCACAACACACTCCGCTCCCCCAGCCCGCTTCTCAGACTTTCCGTACGACCCCCTTTAGTGAGCTTCATACAACTGAGCCCCAATAGGTTTTTGACCGATGCTCAAAGGGACAAACTGCTTAATCTTTTCTCCTTGTTTTAGTTCAGTGTATGGCTAATATGTGTCTGTGGACGGGAAAATCGCCTAGAGGGCTTATTTGACAACGGAGTCCGGCAGAATCAACTAATCGTTAGAAGTGAAGATGTTGTCTCCAGGTAAAAAAAGTTGGTACCACGCAAAAAATATTCAAAGAAAAACTATGAGATCAGTAAATACAGCATGTACACGTAATTCAAGATGCGGATTAGGCAAGTCAGATAAGACTATGTACACAATGAAAGGAGACTGCGGCTACGTATAGGACTGGTGCTGCTGTACTGAAGAACTTTGAAGAATCATCTACTAAATTTATAAGGAACAATTGGAGATAAATTTTGGATCATGTTTCACGTCATTTGATCAACTATAAATAGTTGGAAATTTTTCGTCCCACCTCTGTTATGTGCTAAAGAGCGTCGCAGAGGGGAGTGGCTCGCTTTTTTTTATTACGCATCTGTTGTTGCCCCATACGTCGTTTCAAGGTATGACTATGCCAGTGGCAGCAAATGTTCTGTTGTCAACATCTTTATATCAGTGTTGCGTGTAACTGTTGAGAGCTCTGCAGTTTAGGCAGGAAACACCTCGAGGTGCCTGTGCACACACCACAAAAGGTAAGCCAATCACATTTATCATGTATTTCCCTCCATCTAAAGCTTCAGACATCATAGAAGTGCAACCGTTTAGGCGTGTGCGCAATCCATTAAAAAACCCGCTTCGGTGTGGCACGAAACGACAATGCACTGAGGGAAAAAAGTCGTTCATCACAACCTTTCAATGGGTCAGGAGAATCAAGCTTGTAAACTGCAAGGACGAAATGACGAGGTTCAGCTTGTGATCGGAGCAACATGTATGATGCATTCGACGCATAGTAACCAGGCATTTTCTTCGTGTATATAAACGGTTGCAATGTCACACGCGTTGTACCCCAAAAAAACTTCCGGTCACCTTATTTACCAGCTCCTATAACGTCAAAACTGAAAGCAAGTTTTAAATTTCTTTTCAAGCGTAAGGAAACTCTCTGTCAGTTTTGACATAAGATAAACGTGCGTAAAGTACAAGGAAATGTTTTATCTCTCTTATGTAGCTCGAAAGAACTTTTATTTGATTATATTTTGCCAAATAAGGAAAGGAAACTGTAGAAAATCAGCGGGCAATTTTCTAGAGCTCTTGCGATCCACCAATGGTAATACAGCACATTGGTGGACAAAACTGCAAGTCATCAAGGGGCTGATTGTACCTTGGGAGGGTCAATCTATTGGTCGAGTCACATCGGAGAGATTTCCCTTTTAGGGGCGAAGCTCCTTATGGCGTGGCTTGTGCATCCCTCGTAGTACGTAACCACCAGTGGCGCATACCCAAAATAGCGGTCCTTACGATTTTGACCTCCAAGGTGGTTCCGGTGAGAGATTTCTTCTGTGCGTTGTTGAACAATAAAAGATAGTGCTCAGTGCACATGTTAATGGCTGCTAAGGGGGAATGAGAGACAGGAGCATTCGGCCTTTAGGTAACGCGCACGCTGCCATCGCCATTAGCAGCTATTGGCATGTACATCGAGCACGATCTGACAAGAAAGGGTTGCTATGTTATACATGCTGGGTGTAACCTTTTTGGTTTTAGAAAGGTTTAGCGAGCGTTGGGCCGCATAGCCATGCTACAGTGAACTAGTATATACCATGAACTCGAGGTGGTTAAAGGTGGGAAGTAAACCCGAAGCGCAAGCCGTAAGAAAGTGTGCATGTGCCACCTCCCGTTTAGTCGTTGAAATGTCCGCTGGATGGCGGTGCTTCTATATGGAAAATATATGATGAAAAGATGCGAGATGGTGGTACTTGGAGTGCTGAATAGATGGACGAACGGACATACAGACAGATGCATGGATGGACGCATGAACGGACGCAGGCGTGGATCCATGGAGGAACGCAGGGACGCACGCACGGACGGGTGTATGGACGCATGGACAGTTACACAGACGTACTCAGGAACGGACGGAAGCAAGAACGAATGGACGGACGAATGCTTCTCCCCACTCCCCATCATTCACTCCGTGGATATGCTGCCATTTTTTTTCATGGTGCTTCAGTTCATGAACAGCAAGAGATACACCAATGGCTGGAACAAATATATATCTGTGGAGAAACAACGACTACCGCTTTTGTCAGTTCTGGTCATGCCTTCAATCTGTTTTCGTTGTGACTTCCCAGACATCAGTTAAGAAAGTCACACATCGACCGCCCAACAAAAGTATAAGATTATTCGTAGACGCAGTGGCTCTTTTTTGAAACGCCACACAGTGCCTTTAAAACCGTGAAATACCTGCGACTCTCCTTGTATAAGATGCATCAGCCGGGCATCGCCGAACAGGGGCTGTTTCTGTGCTGTCTCAGGTGTTGGCAATTCACGTTCGTTCTAGCAGCTCTCAAAAAAAGGTGTCCTGGATAGGAAGCCAACTGGCCATTGCTTTACTAGAGCACCCCATTTGAAGGAAGACACTTTCTTGCAAACTATTGCGATCAGTGGTAGAAATACTTTGGCAGCACAACAATCTACAGGCTGAATAATACTGACACCGTTTATGAATAAGGCTGCTTGAACTTTCTTGCATGAAAAAAAAAAACTCTTGCTAGTGTCAGGTACACGAAGAAGCTTGCTGACTGAATAAGAACTCGAGTGGAACTTGGAGGAGCACATCAGATATGCAATAAAAACCAGAGCAGTGTCGAGTCAATCGCACATCAGCATCAGAAATAAAAACATTAGCGGTTGAATGTCTCACTAGTTCGATGCAAAGCGGGTGCGGATTATTTCCTTGCAAGCCAATAATTTTGAAGGCGAAACATCTACATCTCACTTACAGCAACAAAAAGAAAGGAAGACAACTTGTGCGGAAGAACAGCATATACATTTCTGATTATTTTGTTAGTCACAAAAGTCAATGATCCGGAAGCTGGTGCCATCAATGAGGTTTAAACGCTATCATTTTTTAAAGTCTCCTTCAGTGGCATTGAGCCTATGGCCTAGAGTGTGTAAGACAGTTGTCAATGTGCGGATGTACCGCAGAGGGTCAATCATCATCTTGCTGCCTGGTGTGCCGAGATAAGTGGTGGCAGCAGCTGAAAGAAGGTGTGCGGCGTACTTATCAGAATATTTTATGTGCCCAAAACATGTCGTACAATTTGCTACTTGTTAGGGACAATTTTGTTCGAGCGCCTCTTCTCGAACAAAATTATATATATATATATATATATATATATATATATATATATATATATATATATATATATATATATATATATATATATATATATATATATATATATATATATATATATATATTGCCACTTGGCCGCTAGTTACGGCGAGCGTAAGCCATGGCTGCCCGCGAGAATGGAAGACGATGGTCTTGGGCAGTGCGTGCTTTGGCTAGTTGTTGATTACTGAAGCAGCCATCTTGCCAGTTTTCGGTGCGTCTCCCCGCCGGCTCAGTTCTTCCTAGTTGAAGACTTTTTGTAGCACGTGACAACTGGTGGAGCTGCTGCCTAACCCCCAGCCGATGTTCTAAACGCCTCCAAGTATCCCTGTACCTGCAGTGAAAACACCTGTCCACCGCTCAGGCCGAAGACTCCGAGGACTACCTCCAGAGCGTGGACCTCTTCCCGAGATGACATCTGTCACACCCCCGAACGCTACGGAAGGCGCTGCAGCCTCCAACGCACAGGAAAGCGCTGCAGCCACGCATCATACGCTGTGGAAGCCACGTGTGCTGGAGGTGTTCCACGGTTCCGTCTTCGAGGATATCGAAGACTGGCTGGCCCAGTTCAAACGGGTTTCGGATTACAATGGTTGGACCGACTTCAACAAAATGAGGAACGTGTACTTCAGCTTGGAGGACGGCATTCGTACTTGGTACGAAAACCGTGAGCCTTTTCTCTCGTGGAGCGTCTTTCGTCGATACCTGCTAGCAAGTTGGGCCAATCCCGATGGCCGCGAACGAGCCGAGCGAGCGATTCAATCGCGCCTCCAAATGCCGAATGAAAGCGTCATGATGTACGTCGAGGACATGACCTGCCTCTTTCGTCGAGCTGACCCCGACATGGCAGAAGAAAAGAAGGTCCGTTATTTAATACGAGGAGTGAAGGAGCAGCTTTCGCTGGCCTCGTTCGCTGTTCCCCAAAGATCGTGGCGGAATTTTTGAGCCAAGCCACAACCATGGAGCAAGTGCTGCAGCAGCGCTCAACTGTGTACGACCGGCAAGTGAGTGCCACTTCGTCAATATGTCAGATCGGAGGTGCGGCAAGCAACATACACATCGAGTCTCTTTGCGACCTCATTCGATCGCTGGTGCACGACGAACCATTCGGGGACGTACGTTTCTCGCCAGCTGCCTCGTACTTCGTGACTGTTCCCGAGACCTAATCCTCGGAGTCGACTTTTTGCGGGAGCACGGCGCTATTATCGATCTTCGAGAGCGTACCGTGACGTTTTCGACTTTCAACAGCTGGATCCTCCGAGAAAGCTGACGGCATCCGTGACAGCACGCTTCGCGTTTCTGCCGACAGCATCACGTTGCCTCCACGTTCAAGCGTCCTAGTTGATGTGGTGTCTGACAAGTTACGAGATGGTGAGGTTGTCGCCGAAGGCAACTTGACGCTTTCGTTCGCGCTAGGTGTCTGCGCTGCACGCAGCCTCGTCACGCTTTATGACGGACACTCTGCCCTACTTGTGACTAATTTCAGTAACGAGTACCGGACCTGTTTCGCGACACCGCCATCGCTTTCGCCTACCCTATCGCAGACGCTTCTGAATGCTTCGCATCTACATCAGCCAACGACGGGCTTCGACCTACACCAAGCGACGTGACTTCACTACTTGGAAATTTGATGTCAACTCGACCCTCTTGAAACAACAACAGACCGAGCTACGTGAACTACTATATAAATTTATAGAGTGCTTCGCGTCCACCTCGAAGGTTCGTCAGACAGCGATCCCCAAACACCGAATAATTACGTATAACGACGCCTCGCCCATAAAACAACACCCTTACCGCGTTTCGGCAAAGGAACGTGACGTTATAAATGCTCAAGTCAAAGAGATGTTGCCAGATGACGTTATACAACTTTCGAAAAGTGCCTGGTCATCTCCGGTCGTGCTCGTGAAGAAAAAGATGGATAACTGCGCTTCTGCGTGGACTACAGGAGACTTAACAGCGTGACTAAAAAAGACGTCTATCCGCTGCCTCGCATCGAGGATTCCCTCGAAAGACTGCAGCGGGCCAAATATTTTTCATACATACACTTGAAAAGTGGCTACTGGCAGATCGTAGTTGATGAACGAGATCGTGAAAAAACTGCCTTCGTTACACCGAATGACCTATATGAATTCAAAGTGCTTCCCTTCGGCGTCTGTTCCGCACCTGCGACATTCCAGAGAATGATGGACACTGTTCTTACCGGTCTAAAGTGGCACACGTGCTTAGTTTACCTCGATGATGTTGTCGTGTTTTCTGCCACCTTTGAGGAGCACCTGAAGTGTCTGCAGAATATGCTGGAAGCGCTCCGCTCTGCTAACCTGACACTGAAGCCAGAAAAATGCCACTTCGGTTACAAGGAACTTAAGTTTCTTGACCATGTTGTCATGGCGGATGGTATTCGACCAGACTCTGACAAAAGTACCGCCGTGGCCTTGTTTCTTGTTCCACGTGATAAGAAGGCAGTGTGTCGCTTTCTAGGGCTCTGCGCGTACTATCGCCGCTTTATAGCGAATTTTTCTAGGATTGCTGAACCACTCACTCGACTCACTCGTGAAGATGTTCCATTCGTCTGGGAGGAAGAACAGGACGCAGCTTTCTCTGAACTACGGGAGCGTTTGCAGACACCACCAGTCCTCGCTCATTTTGACCAAGACGCTGATACTGAAATTCATACTGACGCCAGCAACGTGGGTCTTGGTGCTGTCCTCGCACAACAACAAGAGGGCACAGGGCAAGTGATAGCGTACGCTAGCCGCACTCTTTCCCGCGCCGAGGTCAACTATTCCACGTCAGAGAAAGAGTGCCTCGCTGTTGTATGGGCCACGATGAAATTTAGGCCTTACCTTTACGGACGCCACTTCAAGGTAGTGACCGACCATCATTCGTTGTGCTGGTTAGCCAATTTACAGAACACGTGTGGGTGACTGGCACGATGGAGTCTTCGTCTGCAGGAATACGATTTCACGATCACTTACAAATCGGGCCGCAAACAAGAAGATACTGATTAATTATCCCGTGCACCTGCCGAAGTTTGTGGCCACGGCACCGAGGATGACGATGGTTTTCTTGGGGCCCTTACTACAACAGATCTGATTACGCGACAGCGTGCGTATGACGAAATTGGCGCAGTTATCGAAAACCTTAAAGGACGCAACTCTTCCATACCTCGATGTATTTCTCGAAGTCTGTCGTCGTTCTGTCTGCGAGATGGGGTTCTGTATAAAAAAATCTCCAACGGCCATGAGGGAATCTATCTTCTAGTTGTGCCAACTGACATGCGTGACGACATTCTTCTTGTCTGCCACGATGAGCTCACATGTAGTCACTTAGGTTCCTCTCGAACTCTCGCTCGAGTTCGACATACTACTGGCCTAAGCTATCCGCATCAGTTAAGCGATACGTGAAAAGCTGCCGGGGATGTCAACGCCGCCAATCCCCGCCACTGAATCCCACGGGGCTTCTTCAACCAATAGAACCTCCTAGAGCGCCATTCAATTAAATAAAAATAGATTTACTGGGGCCTTTTCCGCTGTCGTCTGCCGGCAACAAGTGGATCGTAGTAGCCACCGACTATTTGACGAAGTACGCCGAAACAAAGGCACTACAAGGCGCTACGGCTTCCGACGTCGCCCAATTCTTTATGGACCAAATCATTCTTCGACATGGCACCCCGTCGTGCGTAATCACAGACTGAGGAACAGCATTCACGGCAGAGCTCATTCATGACGTATTCAAGCTCAGCAACACGAACCATCGCAAGACCACGGCATATCATCCGCAGAGGAACGCCTTGACCGAGCGACTCAACAAGACCATCGCTGACCTGTTATCTATGTACGTAGATGTCCAGCAGATGACCTGGGACCAGGTGCTACCATACGTCACATTCGCGTACAATACTGCCATCGAGAAAACTACGCGATTCACGCCTTTCCGTCTTGTCTATGGACGTGAGGTCCAGACCATGCTGGATGCGATGCTTCCACACAATTTCGATGCTTTGATGACTCCGGATGCTGTGCAGCTTACCAAGTACGCCGAAGAAGCACGCCAGTTAGCACGCCTACACATTACGCACCAGCAGAGTACAGACGCATGCCGCTACAACGCTCGCCATTGACAAGTCGAATACCATCCAGGCGATCAAGTTTGGGTGTGAACTCCAGTCCGATGCCAGAGATTAAAAAAAAGATTGTCAGAAAAACTGCTCAGTCACTACTTCGGACCATACAAAGTCTTGCCACGCGTGAGCGATGTGAACTACGAGGTAATTCCTGATGGCGCCTTCGCGCCACCACGGCGAAGGCACTCCTCGAAGATTGTCCACGTGGTGCGCCTGAAGCCATACTTCACGTGGTAGTGCGACTGCGCATGAAGCATATCGCTGTTTTTGTGTATGCGCGTATTTTCTGTTGGTTCGCCCAGACTTTCCTTTGTGCTTTCCGAGCATCAGAGTGATGCGTTTTTTTTCCTCAGAGGGGGAATAATGCCACTTGGTCGCTAGTTACGGCGAGCGTAAGCCATGGCTGCCCGCGAGGTTGGAAGACGATGTTCTGGGGCAGCGCGTGCTCTAGCTAGTTGTTGATTATTGAAGCAGTGCCATCTTGCCAGTTTTCGGTGCGTCTCGCCGCCGGCTCAGTTCTTCCTAGTTTAAGACTTTTTGTAGCACGTGACAATATATGGACATTTTCGAATAACTATATTACCTACAGCGAGCCTAACCTTGTTTGTGCTAATTCATCTCGACGGGCGACTTTTCCTTATCTATAGTTTACGAAGAGTGCTTCAAAACTAGATTACCTCTTAGTTTTGAAATGGTGAAGAAGTACTACCAGGAAGTGCTTGTTCGCTGTTCCTTCCGTTTTCGGAAATTTTGTATGGTTGTCGAGAGGCTCTTGGCCCGTTAGCGCCGGGCTTGAGTGCTCGGGGAGCGCTATCTGCGCTAGGTCAATTCTATTTTGTTTCGTGTGAATGCAGAATGGTTTGTGTTAGCACGCTCATTACTTGTCCTTAACTCGGTTAGTGTGGTTCCCAGTCAGTTTAAATTCTTGGAACATACCTTCAGGGATAAAGTTAAGTTCTGCTGAGAAGAGGTTTCCTAGGCTTCCTGAATTTTAAATGTTCCGGCTTTGTTGACGCGTGCACGTGTTTCTAAGCAAAATGGTGGCAATCAGAGTGTAGTGACGCAACATTGGGAAGCTATTACCAACGGTTGAAGGTGTTTCGTCAGTTCCAATATGTTGGTCGGGTGAGGATAGGGCTTTCATAAGCAGAAAGGGTTGGAGGCCCGTGTGAGGGATAAGGTTCGTGTAATCACCTCAACTTAAATAATCGTTGTCGAGACTGACGAAGACATTTGCAACTTGAGTTATAAGGCTTTAATGCCACAAAAAAAGAAAAAAACGATAATGAAGCTTGGCGTGTTACATGGCAACAGCGAAGAACTGCCTTAGGTACGAGCACGACACACGTTCTCGAAAGACAAGGTCTGACGCTTAGCGTAGTCCCCCACTGCACTACACAAGGTTTGAAACACTTCACCGTGTGACGTCGAAGGCAGATGAGTCGATGCGTTGCGTTGCGTCTTACGCCGACATCAGCGATGACTCAGGCATGGTCGGAGCGGAGCGTGAGGCAGAGTCGATGTGTGGCAAGCACGTCCCGGACAGCCAGTAGTAGGCCCAGGTCTGGAAAATGCCCGGATCCGAGTACAACGGACCGGCGCCGGCTGCTGGATCACACAGTAGAAGGGAGCCAGGCTCGTGCGGACCACAGGCACAGGTAGGCTTCGGGACCACGACCCGACGAGCGCTTCAGCCTGCCACTGTTTCGTTCGGATCCTTCTTCTCGAACGCCCCGTCGTCGTCTTCTTCTTCTCTCTCCCCATGGCTTGGCTTGACTTTGACGACACGATTCCGCCTTTTCCTTGTCTCATCGTCATCTTCGTCGGCGTACGGCACAGCACAAACTCACAAACATCGCGCACCAGATGAACCTACCGCGCATATCATGACAAAAGTCCCCCCTTTCAAAAGTTTTTTTTTTTAAAAACTGTCCAAAGTGCGCGGGAGACAAGACTTACGACAAACAAATGTACAGAACTGTTGCACCAAGAGAATAGTCTGTATGTGAGAGTCCCTAAGCATATGGTACATTATTACATTAATGTTGTATAGCTAGCATCTACACCTGTAGCCTGCTCATATAATCAGCACCTACGTTCTCTGATCCTTTGATATGCTCAACGCGAAAGGTGTACTCTTGCAATGCGAGACTCCAGCGCAAGATCCGGCTGTTCAAATGCTTGGCTTGAGAGAGGTATCGTAGCGGTTGATGGTCAGTCTGAACGACGAAGGAGGTTCCATAAAGGAAGATATGAAATTTCGCGATCGCCCAAACTAACGCTAAACACTCTCTTTCAATTGCAGAGTATCTCTCTTCCCGGGGCATAAGTTGGCGGCTGGCATATGACACCGGGTGAAGAAGACCCTTGTGTTCCTGCATAAGCACAGCGCCTATACACCTATCAGATGCATCTGTACGTAATACGAAGGGTTTCTTTATGTCAGCAGCCTTGACTACTGGCATAGATGCTAGAGCTTGTTTGAGGGTTTCAAATGCCTCTTCTCTTTCGGTATTCCACGCTAACTTGTTCTTTTCCATCTTTCTTGTCATTTCAGTCAGTGGTTTCGCTTTCTGGGCATAGTGAGGTATGAGGTCTCGGTAATATCCCGCCAAGCCGAGAAAAGAGCGAAGCTGCTTCTTCGTTTCCGGTCTTGGGGCTTTAGCGATCTTCGCTATCGTGCTTTCTACTGGGCGGATTGTACCATCGCCGAGGTGATGCCCAAGGAAGATGACAGAAGTCATTCCGATCTCACATTTTTGAGGTTTGATCCGTAGGCCTGCTTCTCGGATCCTCTGAAACAACTGTTTCAATGTCACTAGATGCTCCTCCCACGTAGCTGTGGCAATTAGAACATCGTCTATGTAATGCACTGTGTTTGGAATGCCGTGCAGTAATGTCCTCATCAATCGTCTGAATATGGCCGAGGCTGTCTTAATTCCAAAAGGCATATAGAGAAAATGGTAGTGTCCAGATTGCGTTGAAAAAGCTGTTTTCGGACGAGAACTTTCCTCTAAGGGTACTTGCCAATAGCCCTTTGTAAGATCTAACTTAGAGAAAACCGACTTCGTGCCGACTTCAGCAAACATAATGTCAGTTCTGGGTATGGGTTCAGAATCGGACACCAGAACCTCATTAATGTGACGGAAGTCAATGCACGCGCGAAAGCTGTTGTCCGGTTTCTTAACCAGGACCAAGGGTGAGTTATACGGCGAATGGGATCGTTCAATAACTCCCAACTTCAGCATATCTTGAACCTCCTTCTCTACTATTTCCTTCATTGCAAACGGCAACGGATACTGTGACGTGCGGATTGGTTTTGTTGTAGTAAGCTCTAGCCGGCACTCTAGGAGGTTCGTCTTCCCAGGAACTTCGGAAAATATGTCTCGGAATTCCTCCAAGAGATTGCACATATCATCGCGTTGTGCTTCGTCTAAATTACTTCCGAGTGTGACCGACTCAATACCTTTCCCTTCATTTACTTTAAATGTAGGGAGGGGTGAATCCGACTCTCCTTCTTCGACTACAACGAACGATGAAGCTTGACTAGTGACTTCTGGTTGACGTTCTTCGTAGCGCTTGAGCATGTTTATGTGAAACATTTTCGTGGTGTGCCCAAGGTCCAACCAATAGTCATGGTCATTCTTTTTTCCTGTAACCGGAAATGGCCCCTTCCAATGCATAAGAAGCTTGTTTTCCCTGGTTGGGAGCAATATAAGAGCCCGGTCACCAACTTTGAGCTGTCGGGTTTTGGAGGTTCGGTCATAATACTTCTTTTGCGAGTGTTGAGCTCGGGAGAGATTCTCTTGAGCCAGCTTCAAGGTGCGTTCAAGACGTTCTCTCAAATCAAGCACGTATCCGTAAGTAGTCTTGATATCTTCCTCTAGGTCTTCCCCTGTCCAGAGTTTTTTCAATATATCCAGGGGTCCTCGGACGTGCCGGCCGTAGATCAGTTCAAACGGCGAGAAGCCCATACTGGCCTGAGGTACTTCTCGATAGGCGAATAACAGAGGCGCAAGAAATCGGTCCCATGACTTCGGCTTCTCTTGGCACAACTTGCGCAACATCTGTTTCAAAGTGCCGTTGAACCTTTCGATCAAGCCATTGCATATCGGGTGGTAAGGCGTCGAGCTCAAATGTCGAATAGCAAGCAAAGCATTCACCTCTTCCATCAGGCCTGACGTGAAGCAGGATGCTTGATCACAGAGGATCTCCCGTGGAAATCCTATTCGAGAGAACATCTCCAGTAGTCCATCTGCTACTGTTGCCGAATCAATTGCGAGCAAAGCCACCGCGTCCGGGTACCGAGTGGCGAAGTCCACAAGGGTAAGAATGTACCGATTACCCTTCTTTGAAATCGGCGTCAGAGGTCCAATGACATCAACGGCCACACGTTCGAATGGCGTGTCAATCAAAGGCATCCGTCCAAGAGGCGCCTTGCCTACTTTGCCTTTGGGATATGTCCTTTGGCATGCGTCGCATGATTTTACGAATCTTCGTACCTCCTCCTGTACACCGGGCCAATAAAACGACTCCAAAACTCGGTCCTTCGTCTTCTTGATACCCTGGTGACCAGATATCGGTGATTCATGTGCCAAGTGCAACACATGGACACGCAACGCCTTTGGAACCACCGCTTGTTGAACTGATTTACCCGGAGTCAAGTGGTAAACGCGGTACAAGATTCCTTTCTCGAACATAAATGAGTGGTATGTGGCTCCTTTACCGCGGATGAGGGTGTCGACTTTCGCCCTACAAACATCCAGCGACCGGTCTTCCTCTTGTTTTTGGCGAAATGACTCCTGTGTCACCTTTAAGTTTCCAAATTTAGCAGTCGTGAGCTTCCGGCGATGTCCTTTGCTTGAAACACCAACCATGACTGTGCTATTCGTCCCGCATCCATCCTTGGATTTCTCTTCAGAATTCAATGCCTGATTAGTTTCCGACTTCAGGCTCGCTGACTCCTTCCACGTTGAGTCGGGGTCATTAGCGTCACGGGCGCCGGGAACATTTCCTACGATGACATCGTAAAGTGGCGACGTCATGCATTTGACTATCGCATTTCCGGTGAAATAGGGCGATAGAATCCGTACTTCTGCTTCCGGTACCTCGATGCAACTACCATCGGCCAATAAAATAGCGGCGGTAGTACCCGTCAGCGCATCATCGGGAACGAGGGAACGTCGCACGACCAGGGTGTTGCTTCCAGTATCCCTCAAGACTGATACAGTATGTCCAAACACTTCTCCCTGTAACGCCGGCAAGTTTCGTGTAGCTGTTGCGGTGCGCGTTCGGAGTGCACTAGCAACATATTCATCTTGTGATGAATCATCGGCACATCGGGGCGTCTCGGACTTCTGGTCAGTAGACACGATGCAAGATGTCATTTTCTTTGACCCGCCGTTGCTTGGGCATGCTCTTGCATCGTGGCCGGGCTTCCGACAGTGCCCACAGAAGACTCGTTGGGGTTTCGTGCGGCAATCAGATGCTCTGTGGCCGGGTCGATCACAGACGAAACATCTAAGAGGAGGCTGGGTATAAGTAAATCCTTCTTGCTCCTTGGGAATGTTGTTTGCAGACTTGGTACGAAATACCAACAAGTTTGTTTGCCGCTGGGCTTCCAAGAAGGTATCAGCTGCTTCTGCCATTTCTTTTACCGTCCTGCATTTCTTCTCCCTTAGAAAAAGTGCCAGGCGATCGTGGCAGTTATTCAGAAACTGCTCAGCTACAATGAGGTTGCGCACGGATGCAAAGTCCTCGTCCGTTTCCGACATTTCCAGCCATCTATCGAAGTAACTCTGTAATCTCGTGGCGTACTGTTTACCAGTTTCGCCGTCTTCAGGCTTGCTTTGCCGAAACTTTTCGCGATAGCCTTCGGCTGTGAAACGAAACCTCTGGAGCAAGGCCATTTTCGTACTCTGGTAATCCATTGAGTCTTCTGGCGACAGACGACCGAAGACTTTCAATGCTTCCCCACTGAGGCATAAACTAAGCGCTGTCGCCCACTTCTCCTCAGGCCACTCTTGACCAACTGCTACGCGTTCGAACCTCTTGAGATACGCATCGAGATCGTCACGCCCCTCGTCAAACACTGGAATCAGGTTGTGAGGATTGATCAAGCACGGGCGGCTTTGACTCCTCTCAGGTTCGCGGTCCCGCGCTGTTGGCTCTCGGCTACCTTCAACCTCAGCTAGTCGAATTCGCAGTTGAAGAGTTCTCTCTTCTATCTCCAAACGTTCCTTCGCCGCCTGCCTTTCCGCGGAACGCTCTTCACGCGCTTGCACAGATTCCTCATGAGCCTGCTCTAACCGCGCGTCTACCCACGTCTCTAGCTCGGCTCCTTGAAGCCCCATGCGTTCCGCTAGCGTTATAAGCTCTTGCTCACTCATCTTCCCTACAGATTTCAACCCAGTGCAAACGGCTTCGTCCTGTCGCGCGGACGCCAATTGTGAGGGATAAGGTTCGTGTAATCACGGCAACCTAAATAATCGTTGTCGAGACTGACGAAGACATTTGCAACTTCAGTTATAAGGCTTTAATGCCACAAAAAAAAGAAAAAAACGATAATGAAGCTTGGCGTGTTACATGGCAACAGCGAAGAACTGCCTTAGGTACGAGCACGACACACGTTCTCGAAAGACAAGGTCTGACGCTTAGCGTAGTCCCCCACTGCACTACACAAGGTTTGAAACACTTCACCGTGTGACGTCGAAGGCAGATGAGTCGATGCGTTGCGTTGCGTCTTACGCCGACATCAGCGATGACTCAGGCATGGTCGGAGCGGAGCGTGAGGCAGAGTCGATGTGTGGCAAGCACGTCCCGGACAGCCAGTAGTAGGCCCAGGTCTGGAAAATGCCCGGATCCGAGTACAACGGACCGGCGCCGGCTGCTGGATCACACGGTAGAAGGGAGCCAGGCTCGTGCGGACCACAGGCACAGGTAGGCTTCGGGACCATGACCCGACGAGCGCTTCAGCCTGCCACTGTTTCGTTCGGATCCTTCTTCTCGAACGCCCCGTCGTCGTCTTCTTCTTCTCTCTCCCCATGGCTTGGCTTGACTTTGACGACACGATTCCGCCTTTTCCTTGTTTCATCGTCATCTTCGTCGGCGTACGGCACAGCACAAACTCACAAACATCGCGCACCAGATGAACCTACCGCGCATATCATGACAGCCTGCTAATAATTTCCAAGGTATATTTTCTTGCGAGTAATTTCTTTATACGTACTTTGTGATTCTAATCGCAGCTAGACTACTCTGTCTGTGCAGCTGAGTTTTCGTCACATGGAAAATGTGGAGTTTACAGTGGCAGCGTTTCACCGTAATACCAGTATAGTCAGTTCTTTTCTGCTATTCTGACATGCAGCGATTGAATCCAGCCTCGAAGTGCATTATTTGTTTCCTTTCTAAGCTTGAAGAACATTGGAAGTTTGCCATATATGCTGAACCACAGAGGTGGTAACGTCAAGAGTATGAGGGAACCATACATACGATTGACGTTTCTGTGATGCTAATCGTGGTCTACTCCTTCTGATTCTGAAGAAAGGTGACGTGGCCGCAGGTAGAGTGACGTGCCTGGGCTGACGAAGGTCGGAGCGTTGGGGGCATACCCGGTGAGCAATCGTGTTGAATCCGGAGAGCTTGTCCAGGAACAAAGCAGACAAAGCAGTTCGCTCCTTACCATTCAGGGAGTAGTCAGCTGTGTCACAAGTGAGTTATTTGTACTCAAAAATTAAATACGACAGGGCAGGCATAAGCCTTAAAGGAGTGAAGAAAGGTCAATGGATAGCTTGTTTGTTAGCGTTCGGATAAGGTGTTACGTGATGCAATCTGTGTTTAAATTTTGGTGAACGGTAGTCATTTCACGCTTCCTGGCATGTGAACGCCAAAATTTCGTGGATGCAGGAGGAGGAGGAGGAATAGGAGGAGGAAGGTGAAGAAATGAAAGGCAGGAGGTCAACCAGACACACATCCGGTTTGCTACCCTGCACTGGGGGAAGGGGTGAGAGGATTAAAAGAGAAGAGAGAGAGAAGGGAAGGGCAACGTGTGTGTAGATGTGACCTTGTCCATTGCACGCTTACAAGCGGTCGCGTAGTACGGTCGTCTTTAGAAAACTTAGCAATGCCCGCGTCGCTTTGCTGGCCTGCGACGCGTAGAGCCATGAACCAAGGATCTCCTCTACGGAAAAAAATGTCTACTGTCCAGTGTCTCTAACGTTTCGCGTAGGAAGTTGCGTTCGCTCGCAAGAAGTTCACATGAACGCAGTAGATGTTCTATTGTCTTGTCAGTGTCGCACGATTCACATCAGGAGCTATCCGCCATTCCTATGCGAAAGGTGTACGCCTTCGTAAAAGCTACTCCTAACCACAGGCGGCACAGTGAAGTTGCATCATGGCGAGAAAAGTCTGATAAAACTTGAAGTTTTCTCGATAAGTCGAATTTCTGTAGGCGGCGGTTGCCGACACTGGGGTCACTCAGCCAAGTTTCCGACATGGTGTTAGCAAACGAGTGAAGGCCTTTTGGAATTGGGGTTGTCTAGGCATCCGCGTGGGCGGATCGGGCAGCATTATCAGCAAGGTCATTACCGACAATACCACAATGTCCCAGTAACCACTCGAACACCACGGCATTTCCTTTCGATAAAACTGCGTGAATCACTTCTATTATTTCATTCACTAGTTGTTGATGCACCCTTTGTCGTAAAGCTGATTGCAAGCTCTGAAGAGATGCCTTGGAGTCGCAGAACACAGCCCATTTTTGAGGCCGGGCTTCCGCGATATAAAGTTTAGCAGCACGTAAGGCGGCAAGCACCGCTGCTGTGGATGTTATCCTATGCGACAGTTTGAACTTTATAGTGACCTCGTACGTCGGGATGACAACAGCACCTGTGGAGCTGTGAGCCGAGACCGATCCATCGGTGTAAATCTGGGTCCTCTGGCCGTATTTTTCGTTGAGTAGCGACAATGTCACCTGTCGTAGGACCACTGTTAAATGACGGCTTTTGTTCGTTATTCCCGGAATAGTAAGGCACACCTGTGGTTGTTGTGGGCACCATTGAGGTGACGCTGGTCTTGTTTCTGGAGTGAAACCAAAAGGAAGGCATTTTCTATGGGCAGAAATAATCCTTGAAGCCATCGCTTGGTGTCTTTGAAGTGGCAACACATGGTGACCAGGAACTCGGCAGAGGTGTCTTATGTGGGCTCTCAAATTGTCAGTGGTGATGCATGTTTGAATCGGATGCTCTCTTGCGATCATAATTGCTCCGTAGGTTGAGGTGCATCGCGGCAATCTTAAGCACACGCGTAGTGCTTGTCTTTGCAGACTTTCGAGGTTGCGGATGTTCGTCTTGCACGTACTTGCCAGTAACGGCAAGCTGTCGCACAAAAATTCCAGAAACAGTGCCCTGTGTAGCTGCATCATTGACCTTATCGATGTGCCCCAAGATTTTCCGCAGAGGAATCGCATTACATGGACAATGGAAGTTTGCCTTCTCTTCAGGTAAGTGCAGTGGGCACTCCACGAAAAGTCCCTGTCAATATTCACACCCAGGAAACGATGGTTCTCCTGAAATGGAATATTTTGTCCATTTATGGTAACGGGGTATTGTATCATGGCTCTGCGAGTAAACGCAACCAATGTACGTTTCTTCGTTGCGACGGAAAGACCTTGCTTGCGGAGATATGAGCATGCCAGGGTGGCAGCCTGCTGGACTCTTGCACGTTCTTGTAGACGAGTTAATGCTGAAGTCCACAGACAAAAATCGTCAGCATATATAAATATGAGGATAGTACTTGGCAAAATTTCACGAAGGCCTACCATCACGAGGTTAAATAAAGTGGGATTTAATACGGCGCCCTGAGGGACGCCACGGGAGGTACAGTAATCTGTGGTAGGTCCATCTGAGTACTGAGTACCTTATTTGTGTATGCAGTGATGTACACTGCAAAAGTTGTACAAGGACCGAACTTTCATGAATATCGAGATGAGTTAACTTATATAAACACTAGGCTATATGCACAAACAAGGGGGGAGGGGTCATTCACAGTGCAAAGTGACGTTTTTGCATTCACATGTGAAGACAATTTGCTCTCGTGCTAAGGAACAAATATGCGCAAAAAAGGCAAGTTTCCAAAGAAGAAAAAGAAAATACGCATTGCAATTTCTCAGTGGTGCAAGCTCTAGCCCCCCTCCTCTGTAGGGGAGGAAAGGCGTGGACACTCTGTTATTTTTTAAAATAATGAATCGTGTAGACCAGCGTCGGAGGAAGGCCTCCTATCCCAGCATGACTAGTTCTTCATCAAGATGCATAAGCATTATGTGTCTTAACCGATGTATCAGAGGAAACAATGCTCTCTGAGGGCGTCCCTTAAGGTGGGCCAGTCCCCTCCGCTTCCATAAAACAAAGACTCCGATAGCCATCAAGAGTTCGACAAAGTTATCCCTGTGGCGGCACTTCCACTGCATACTTAATTGAAACATACTGGTAACCATGCGCCAAAAGGTGTGTGCTACTATACATTCATGAAAGACATGGTTGAGCCTTTCGACGCGGCCGCATCGCGGACTTGTGGCAGAGGGAGCCACGCCCCATCCCGCAAGGCGGTCAGCCATTGGTAAAGCTTTCCATTCCTTAAGCCAGTTTAGATCACGGACTTTGGAGAGGAGGGACGAGTTTGTAAGAGTCCAACGTGTTTTCACCCGGCATTTTCGGCACTGTTACTCAGTTATACTTTTAAAAGCTATCTGTTCACTCATGTCGCTCGGAGACATTTCCATTAGTTTTTGAACTAGGAAATCATTTCGCCATTGTTACAAGGACTTTAACACATGTGTGAATGCGCCGGTGGCTGTTCAGCAGCTATTCCCATGTCGTTTGTTAAACCAAAAAAAATCTTCTATAGGAACCTAGCAGATACACTAGGAGTTGCCTGCATCGATACGATCAGTTTTCTAATAGTGCCCAGGTGTTTTTGAGAGCCAACATGCGGCACATTACATTAAGGTTTGGCATGCTGAGCCCTCCCAATTTTACTGGTACTTGGACCAAGGTTCTAGCAACAGCTTCAGCGGGGCCATCCCCTCAAAAAAAGAGCCACACGCAGTGGCCACTCTCAGCGAAACCCGACGAGGTGGTCTAGCAATTATGGCCATGGTTTAAGAGAATTTTATTTGCAGATATGTCTTACATAGCTTATGTGCGCACATAAAGATGGACAATGATGATCATGTGCAAATACAGTGCAAGCTGTTATATGTTGCGAAAATAACTTATTTGTGTATGCAGTGGTGTACAATGCAAAAATTGTACAAGGACGGAACATTCATGAACATCGAGATGAGTAAACTTATATAATCAGTAAGGCTATATGCACAAACAAGGGGGGTCATTCACAATGAAAGGTGACGTTTTTGCATTCACCTGTGCGGACAGTTTGCTCTCGTGCTCAAGAACAATATTGTACAATAAATGACATGTTTCCAAAGAAGAAAAGAAAGATACGCATTGCAATTTCGCAGTGGTACAAGCTCTACCTTCGAAGTCCGGTGCTGGATAACGAACGGCATATAGGCGGCACGCTCCTGTGTACTGACTAAAATCGTGTCTTTAGGGAGCCCAGCAATAAAAAAATACCCGTGACATCTGCGTGGCAGGGAAGTCACACATACAGCCGGTAACAGCAGGCGCAAAAATGAAAAAACAAAAAAGGGGGGAGAGCCGCCGTCTCCGTCGCGCCAGCCTGGTGCCAGGAGCCGGCATAAACTTACGCAGAACCGTTCAGCCACAAGCTTAAACGCGAAAAAAAAGAAAGAAACGCCCCTCCCCTTGCCGTCACCACGCTAGCTGGGCGGCCGGCGCCGCCGTGACGTTCACCGTCGCCTGCATGCCGTGGCATTTGTGCGTCGCCGTTTCGTCCCGCTGTCTTGTGATGGTCGTTTTTCTACAAGATGGTCTGAGACGGAAACATTTTCCAGTGCTATATGGCACACTTTATTCAAGATATCATGCATCTCTCTGTATTTGGGCATACACTGGGATGTGCAGTTCCAAGAATACTCTTTTGACTTCACTTCAATAAAAGAGTACAAACATCTTCCGTTCATCAGTTGTCAAAGTATGACACTGTGACATGCACTGAATAAAAAAGTACTAGTGCATGCGTCACAGCTTTCTGAAACACTGGCCTTTGTATGTTGGTGCTCCTGTTCTACCAAACAAGTTGAACAGTTCATTTTAGGAAAGCATGGCAAAAAAGAAACATACTGAAGGCCGCGAGACAGAAAAAAAATGGCAGCATATCCATGGAGTGAATGATGGAAAGTGGGGCGAAGCATCCATCCGTCCATTCGTTCTTGCTTCCGTCCGTCCATGCATCCGTCTGTGTGACCATCCATGCGTCCATCCGCCTGTCCGTGCGTGCGTCTGTTTGTGCGTCCGTCCCTGCGTTCGTCCATGCATCCGCCCCTGTGTCCGTTCATGCGTCCATCCATGCATCTGTCTGTGTGTCCGTTCGTCCATCTATTCAACACTCCAAGTTCCACCATCTCGCATCTTTTCATCATATATTCCCCATATAAAAGCGCCGCCATCCAGCGGACATTCCAAGGACTAAACAAGAGGTAGCACACGCACACTCTTTTACGGCTTGCGCTTCGGGTCTACTTCCCACCTTTACCCACCTCGAGTTCATCGTGTATACTGTATTCATGGCACTGTGGCCCAACGCTCACTAAACCTTTCTAAAACCAAGGAGGTTACACCCAGCGAGTATAACGTAGCAACCCTTTCTTGTCAGCTAGTGCTCAATGTACATGCCAATGGCTGCTAATGGGGATCGCAGCGTGCGCGTACACTAAAACCGAATGCTCCTGTCTCTCATTCCCCCTTAGCAGCCATTGGCATGTACATTGAGCACTATCTATTATTGTTCAACAACGCACAGAAGAAATCTCTCAGCGGCACCTTCTTGGAGGTCAAAATGTTATACTTGTTACACAATACAACGGCTATGAGGGACGAATGGGTGCCGCTATAAAAAGCTTCGCCCCTAAAAGATCATAATTGAAGATCTATTGGTCGATCTTTGATTAGTGGTTGCGTAATTTGATGATGAACGTCAAGTACAGAAGTCAGAAGTCAGATGCAGAAATCAGCAGGAAAGCCCCGCCGCGATGGTCTAGTGGCAAATGTACTCGGCTGCTGACCCGCAGGTCGCGGGTTTGAATCCCGGCTGCGGCGGCTGCGTTCCCGGTGAAGGCGGAAATGTTGTAGGCCCGTGTGCTCAGATATGGGTGCACGTTAAAGAGCCCCAGGTGGTCGAAATTTCCGGAGCTTTCCAATACGGCGTCTCCTATATTCATATGGTGGTTTTTGGACGTAAAACCCCACATATCAATCAATCAAGCGAAGTCAGCAGGAGAGCGTATGTCACCGACATTCGCTCACTCTTCTGAATAATAGGTACAGTTCTCATATTCCAGCATGAATTTGTAACAGTGAACCACGACCAAGACAACCAGTGTACTGTTGTGGAGATAATGTACCATCTATAAAAATCCCCATTTTCTAAAGAGCAACTGCTAGCAGTAAGAATAAATATTTTGAGGTTTGTTCTGCACCATTTTTTACCCCAACTGCACGCCGACGTTCGTGAAAGAGATGCACAGAGGCATTATTTATTTGGAGGAAGACCTACCTGTCCGTCGCTAATTTCTGTACGTCATGCTTGACCTTGGCGCGCGTTTCGGCATTCACTTCATGAGCGATGTGATGCTGACTAAAGGTAAGAGTAGCCACTCCCCATAAATAAGATCAGATAAAGACTGAAAATGAATAAAAAGCACTGTATATAGCGAAATAACGCGCATAAATTCTAATTGCCGAAATAGGTAATCGTTGAGATGCTAAAAAGGTGCTGCTGCCCCAGGGTGCAGCTCGCGGCAGTTCACACATACGAAATGCAAATGTTAGAGTGGGCACGCTAAGATACCCATGCAACGTTTACGTGCGAAAGTGCATTGTTTTCAAACAGCTGAGAATAGGCTGCTGTCACTGACACGCGTGTACCTCCCGACACAAATCAACCAAATTTTTCACAGCACACGCACGTGCTAGAAACATACGCAGGTTTCGACAGCCGAACACAGCCTCGTTCGCGAATTTCGCTGAGCGTAACACCTGCAGTTCACGGGGAAGCACTAAAACGACGCACAAACATACGTTAATCGTTCTTGCGGAACGGCGCAACATGAACCGAAGTGGGAGCCGAAAGCGCTCGCCGTGGTTGTCTCGAATTCATGAAGCCCTACAAACTATTCGCTGATCAATTGCATGCACATGGCACAAAAACAGTTCAAGGTTGCGAAGACGGTTTGCAAAAATCCACTTGGTAGATATATACCCTGCAAAAAGACTCACCGTCATGCGGTGGCGTTGTGGTAAGACATTTGCTTCACGTGCATGCGGTCTCTAGTTCATTTCCAGGGCTTTGCTTTGCATGTTAATCTCGCAAATATAGGTGATTGTGATACTAATGGTTTTCTAATTACCTGTAGTCGTAACATCCGCCACATTCTCGGCGAGAAGCCGCTCTGAAAAGCGTAAAATAACACTTTTTTTCCGCCACCGCATCAAGGCTGCGCCGCCTACGGAAAGTCACGCCTAACTGCAGGCCGTATCTTGCGAGGAAAAGTTTGACCTAAAATCCCGGCTAATATTTGTCTTGGCTATATTGAAGGCCACTTGAAATTGGGCCGGTTTTTCTGCAACACGGCTACGGAGCCGCCTAGAAGCGGCGATAATTTGACCTGATTTCACGCCTGCGGACGTGTAGTCTAGCCAGGATTTGACTTAGAGCGATATCCCACCTCCTCAGTATGCCAATTACATGCAGTTACAAAAGAGAAGTTTTCTCAAGTAGGCTGCTGTTGTTGGAGGACTTCATGCGGCGAGAGCGAAGGAAAATTATCAATGTACCGTTCCAAGTAGTTCAATTACCTAATGAAACACCAATATCCTTTCGAAGGAAAACCTCTCCGCTTAGTGCATCTAAGAAAAAAAACTACAAGACCTTTAGTATGCT